>NC_137612.1:35027035-35029535 GCF_963280865.1 Gymnoscopelus braueri | reverse complement strand
AGAGGACGCAGTGACCTAGCATTTTAACTTTTTTAAGGCTTAATTTATACTCTGATGCGACACGTTGTGAGCTTGTAGATTGGCTTATTTTTGGCACACGACACCATCATGCAACAAAGTGTAAATCGGGCTTCAGGCTACAGGTGGGCTCTGTTTCAAACCCTCTAGTAAAACCTTGAGTCGTATTCTGAAAGAGTTCTGTCACTTCAACCTCATGAAGTGTCTAAAAACACTTTGTCGGGCGAGTGTTGCCCCCCCCCCCTTATCCCCCCTTCACTTTAGCAACTTTATGTTGATTATCTGGAACTAAACTTTGCTGCAAGGTAATATTACAGTCTAATTATATATAATAATAATAATACAACATCGTGAAACGGAATTACAAGGAAATAGTTCCGTTAATTGCACAACTCTTTCCAGATTGACGTGTCTGCTATAGAGGTTTTAGGGTTACAATATCTGAGGTTAATGTTGCCTGGCAACAATAAAGAGTTCCAGGGAGTACACAATGTCTGCAACCCCCTTTCCCACCCTGTTTTTTTTTTTGCGTGTGTGTGTTAGAACCCTTTAATTATACTTCTCCAGGTTTGAAGTGCTAGGCTCGAAGCTGCTACAAATATAGCTCCGTCTGACTGACTCGCAGGCCGGGTCTCCCCTCTAGCTGCCCTCCTGTAAGTCCTGGATCTGTGTCATTTCACAGTCATTATGCTGAGCCTAACGCAGAGTGACAGACAGACGTGCGTGCTCCCCTGCGTTTATTTTATTTCCTGCTCTGCCTGTGGAGATGAAGATGGACGTCCATCAGATCCACATCCTCGCTCTCTCTCTCTCCCTCTTTCCTGCCGCTGTCCTTTTCTTCACCGAGTTCTTAAACTAGCCTCTGATCTGCCTCGTCGCATGTGTCCCCTTCTCTCTTTGAGCGCTGACACAGTGCTTATTCGAAACTGTGACATTAGTTGTGATTGCTCGGCATGACGCTTGTGATGCCCGCGCGGTGATGGCCAGATTAGGTTTTGTGGTCATTTGGAAAATATTTTCTGAGATAATCAAATAAACATCACTTTATTCTTTCTTTGTGTTTTTTTCCTTTGCTTCCTGAGCCATTGCAGGTAGGGGAGGCACCAGGGTCTGTCTCTGTTAGCCAGTTGGTTATGGCCTTAACCACTTTAAACCTGCCGTCCCTATTTTGGGTATCATCTTTTAAACACATTTTCAAAAATGTAAAAAAAAAAAAAAAAGAATATATATATAGCAGATCTACAAGCAACACATTGTGAGCTTGTATATCAGTTCGCTATTTGTCATACGATGAAGTATATAGGACTATAGTGGTTAAGTAAGGGCCAATGAGCAGGTCTCATGATTAAAACAGTCTTAACCGCTTAAAGCCTCAACCAGGAATTGGTAAGCTGATCCTGAGTGCCTTCAGTTGTCCTCCCTCCCTTTATTCCCTTGCATTATCTCCCTTTTCATCTGCCTGCCTTTACTTTTTCCTTCTCTCTTCCTCCCTCACTTCCTGGTGAAAATGGAGAATCATGTTTGATAAGTTGATTTTGTTCATAGTTCTTCAGGAGGAGGCAAAAGGAAGAAATAAGGGAAGCGATGAAAAAAAGAGGAAATGCAGGATTGAGGAAGGTGTGACTGAGGTGGTGCCATTTTTAGACCGATGCCCCCTCCTGTCTGAGCTGTGAATCCTCCGAAACACGTAATAGGTCCCTCTGGCGTGGTTGCATTGTGACATCACCTCCTCAACCTAAAAGTAAACAAAACGAAACAAAACATTGTGTGCGTTGCAAATGATAGTCTGTTGTTTTAACACTGATCAGATAGATCAATGTATATTTTTACATCCCTTTCTAGAGATCCTGGGTCTATTTCTTGAGATGGAAAAAAAAAGTTTAAAAAAAGGATTGCCGTAATAAAAGTATAAATCTTTTCTTTTTTTTGGAAGACTTTTGATATGCCTCTCAAAAAGAAACATGTTATAGACATATAAGGAAAAGGTGTTTTACTGTTCTGTACTGTTTTACAAACATTTTGGTATTCACAGGGCACAAGAACGGTCTGCTTACTCATTTTTAAGAATAAATATTATAAAACAAAAACAAGCAAATGGCCTAGACTTTTCATTCCTGATGACAGAGAGTCCTAGCCTAGCCCACCGATTACAGATGTTTTGACCAATAATTTGTCAATAATAATTAAATGAAGAAAACACATCGGCTACATAATTGCAGACGCCGATGTTGTCAAAAATAAATCACATAAATCACATCACTGAAATATCGGCCAGGCTCTATTCATCTATCCGAATATTGTAGAAAGAAAGTATGTCAACAAAGCAAAAGTCCTGTCTTTAAAGCTCAAAGTCCTTTTAAAAGGGCTTGAAATCTCCTTTGTGAGTAAGATACAGATCAACGTACTGTATCTCCCAGATCATTCTGCAGCTTTTATTAGATTGTTTCGTTCAAAGACAGCCTTCAGACATCACTCTTGTATA
>NC_137612.1:35017035-35022035 GCF_963280865.1 Gymnoscopelus braueri | reverse complement strand
CTTGACGCGTTGTACACTTCGCATCGCAGATCCACCTTACAGCCAGCTCACAGTGTGAGCGAGAGTATTGTGTGAAAGCTGGGCGAAGTCGCTTATAATTGTCGGACATGGCAACACTGTGTTGAAAAGTACGGCAAATTCGCTTATAATCAGAGGACATGGCAACGCTGAGTGTCCTGTGCTCCCCTCTTTCTCTGTCCCTGTGTGTCTGTCCCCCTGTCTGTCCCACATAAAGGTCCCACATAAAGTTGCCTAGTTGGGGCCCACCTAGGGCCCAGGTAGAACCCACCTAAAGCCCACATGGGCATCCCAGTTGGGACCCACCTCGGTCCCATATAGACTTGCCTAGTTGGGGCCCACCTAGGGCCCAGGTAGAACCCACCTAAAGCCCACATGGGCAACCCAGTTGGGACCCACCTCAGTCCCACATAGAATTGCCTAGGTGGGGCCCACCTAAGGCCCAGGTAGAACCCACGTATAGCCCACACGGGCACGCCCAAGTGGGCCCATATAGTTCAGCCCACCTTGAAACCATATGGGACCCATGTCAGCCCCACATAAATTGCCAAATTGGGGCCCACCTACGGCCCAGGTAGAACCCACTTAAAGCCCACATGGGCAAACCCAGTTAGGACCCACCTCAGTCCCACATAGACTTGCCTAGTTGGGGCCCACCTAGGGCCCAGGTAGGACCCACGTATAGCCCACATGGCCAACCCAGTTAGGACCCACCTCTGTACCACATAGAATTGCCTAGGTGGGACCCACCTAAGGCCCAGATAGAACCCACTTATATCCCACATGGGCATCCCAGTTGGGACCCAAGTGGATCCCACTGACATTGCCGACATGGAGCCCATATGGTTTAGCCCACCTTGAAACCATATGGGACGCAGTGGGCGTGCTGGCTGGGTAGCGAACGGCCTTTTCCTGTGTTGTTGAAGCACAAGGGGGCGGGTGGGGAGAGAGTCAGCGCGCTGAAGTCAAGGCACAGACTATTGTGTTGTTGACGGGCTGCGGATGCACGCTTATGAGAAACAACAAAAATAAAAGGTGGCAAAACAGTTGCGTGCATTAGCGCAAGATGAGGATAAAGGAAACATTCAGTCTAAATGTCCAGTTTGCTAATTCACAACTACTGTGTCAGATAATGCCCACGTACGGCAAGAGAGTAAAAAAAGAAAAAAAAGTTTCAGTCCGACTTCACTGTAGCCTATTAGCCTTTTCATAAATGATATTTGTACTTAGGCTGTGCTGAAAGTGTATAATATTTAGAGAAATTTGAAGTTTCAAATACTATATATATATATTAGAGATGTGCGGATAGGGTTTATCATCACCCGAATCCACATGTATGTTCATTATCTACCCGCCATCCAACCGCGGTTAATTATACCATCCTATTTCTAGATCCGCACCAACCGCATCAAATTATTATTATTTTCCTGACGTTAACAATGTTACTCACCACTGTCTGTCGCGATGTCGTGACTGTATACAGTCCATATCTATGGTAAAAACAAGACGGAGCTTGAAGCTTCATTTATTTTACTTTAGCTTTCAACTTGCTTTGTTGCCATGTCTGCGTTTTATAAGCAACTTTTGGGGTAATTTGGCGCTTGTTTTGGGCTCGTTTTCATAGACCTTGCCGCTTATTTCTCTCGCAAAATATTGCAACACTGGCTGCAGCCGGTACAAAGACCCCTTGTCGGTAACGTGCAGTGGCGTCAGTTCAGTAAAAGCTAGGGTATGGCAGGATTAACTATCTGGGGCGCGCGGCGAAGCCGCGCGGCCCCTTTTTCGGCCGCACGGCTTGTCTGTTGCGGGGGTTGCTGTGTCAGTCTTTTTACCAAAAAATGCATGCAGAGAGGTCTGCTTCCTTTTCATTTTAACTCACTGTTCACAAGTAAATAAAACAGCCTGTCTGCTATTGAAGAAACGCGCCTCTGCTGCTTGCTAATTAACAATAATGCATTGCACCTGTGTTGAACCTGGGATTCCCTACAAGCAGTTGTGAAGAATGAAATACCCTGTGAAAGCAATCATTTTGCATTGGTAGTTATTTTACTGAAATTTAATAACAGAATAATCAACGCAGATAGACAGAGACATTCATGGATTTATTTTTTATTTAAAAATAATAATATTATTATTATTATTATAATTTTTTTCCTGGAGCCAGGGTATGGCAGCTGCCATACCCTGCCATACCCAATTGACGCCTCTGGTAACGTGCAGTAGGCGGCTAATTTGTGCCTGATGTAAAATGACATAATATTAAAATACTACAAACGCACGCACGGCGAGATTTCGTGCTTTTTAAAAGCTATAATAGGTCTATAGATTGATATCATTAATGTAATTCCCACATGTTTTCCCCCACGGTTTATCCAATATTAATTCATTATTATATTTGATTGACCCAAATCCACCCAAACTGCGGTTGTGGCGCAACAATATAGTTGCTGACAATTTAAAAGTTTGATTTTGTATACATGTTGTGGATGTAAAGATTTGCTAAGTTTTTGCTGTGAGGAAAGGGTTCTTTTTGTATTGAGTTCATTATTACTGCAGCAGTGTAACTGAAGTACCAGTGTATCACCAGTAGATGGCAAAGTATCACCTGGGATTGGGAACAGAATGTCTGTGTGAAGACTCATGTGAACTGAACTCTCACGTGATTTCAAATGTCAGTGAGAGTTTGTTCTATGACACACATGCATGTTGTGCAGAAGCAGTGTGTGATACTAAGTGATTTAATATCTATTTTGCAGGTGAGATGGTTATACTGGGAATGCACATGCTGTGGGGATTATGTTATGGGATGATTTTGATTAGGATTGTACTGGGGATTGTACTTTAACTGTGTGTAAGGTTGGTGGGGAAATATGCAGAGTGAGGTAGCCATGATTAGCAACTAGCGTGGGGCCTGCCTCTAGTAGCTGCAGCAGAAGGCAGAAGCCATGACAGGGCATTGAGTGATGTGTGCTAAGTTGGGCTGGAGTAAGATATATTACTGTGACTTCTGTGATGATATGGTGATCTTATGTAATGTGATGTGATATGTTATGTTATATGAATGTTGGGTTTATACTATACAGGAAAGTGATTTATTTTGGAAAGAAGGAAGAAGTGAACTAATGTGAATGTTAATACTGTGACTTGATTGAATATTAAGTAATGGTTATATTTAGTAATTTGATTTTGATGTTATTGCCAGTTTAAAAATGTCAGTGAGAGTTTGTTCTATGAAGACACACATGCATGCAGTTCAGAGGCAGTGTGTGATACTGAACCGTTTAATATCTATTTGGCAGAAAAGCAACAAAATAAAACAAATGTGTAACACCAGTTGGAACCAGCAGCGTATCTTTCTTTCTTGGTCCCGTTACACGGTTAACTGCGGCAACCGCGGCTAAAACCGCGATCCGCGCATCTCTAATATATATATATATATATATATATATATATATATATGTGTATATATATATATGTATATATGTATATATATATAAATATATATATATATATATATATATATATATATATATATATATATATATATATATATATATATATATGTATATGTACACACACACACACACACACACAGTACGGAGGGGTGGAACCGTAATGTGCCACAGGAGGACGTGAGCGCGAAATGCAAGTAGTGTGTGTAACAGACATACTGCAGTGTGTAGAGCAATGTCCATATGAAAGTCAATGTCCAGCAGTGTCTTTTGTTTCTCCAACAGAGTTTCTAGTGTCTCTATCTCTGTCTGGAAGAGGTTGCACATGCACTGAGGCGCTCCAACACAAACACTCTGACAGTCATTAAGCTGCTTGACACAACAAAGATCAGCACCACGCTGCTGTTTGTCCCAAACACACAATATCTCCTCTCCCACCGACGTCATGTGTTCATTTATCGACAGCCGTACAGACTCCATTTGACACATTTTACCTCGTTTATCCAACTCTCACTGACTCTCCGCTAATATGACCGAAAGTATCTGAAAACCTAATGCAGCCTAACCGTGCGTCGCATGGGGCGGAGCTGCCATTACGTTAGTTACTGGAGTTAATGTGGAGCTACACATAGTTCTCCACAAGCCACACAAGCCCACAAAATACACCATGTACAATGTACTAACCGAGCAGCAATATTAACATTCACCACACTAACTTTCATTGTTGACAAAGTGATTTCACAGCTGCTTCAGCCACGACAACCACGTTAGCGTTAGATACATGCTACGGTAAAAGTGCGTTAGTGTTAGCCGCATGCTAACGGCTCATGTTAAGCACCCCTGGGCACTAATCATTCAAATACAACGAACGCTATCACAGTAGTGGACATAAACATTCGTTACATTAGTAGCAGGCTGTAGTGACCTAAAAGTCTTGATTTTTAGGTCACTCTGCTAAACCCAGAATGACATGGCGATTTATTAGAGAAATGACGGTGATTGTGCTGTCCAGCTCAGGTCGCCCAACTATCACGGAGCCCTGCCGTTACTGCGTCTGACTGTGATGTCGGCAGCGAGCTGTGTGTCTGAGCGAGTATTGGATGCTGCTGTCTGGAAACTGCCCTCAGCATGACACGACCAATGAGAGTTAGCGCTTTCGTTGTTGCTAAGATACGGTGTGTGGCACATAGCGTCTCTGCCCCATAGCCTGTAGATCTCTCGCACATGATTGGCGTAGCCTGCGTTGCCAGGTCTGCCTTTTGTATAAACAATGTTATTTGGGCGCGCTTTTTGGGCTTGTTTGCATAGACCACGGCAGCGCTTGTTTAATGCCCGTTTCACGGATGTGGCAACGAAGGTGCTCAGTTTTTGTCGCAGATGATGATGATTGGCTGTTAAAAGAACCATCCGGAAGTAAATTGCGAGCTGCCGAAGTGATTTGCATAAGTATTGGGGCATAATGCGTTTGATATTAATTGTACATCCTGCAAGTACAGTAACGGTATGGGAAAACAAACATGTCTGCGCTAC
>NC_137612.1:34972035-35012035 GCF_963280865.1 Gymnoscopelus braueri | reverse complement strand
GGGACTCGAGGAATACGCCTGGAGGAATACCGTCGGAGGCCGCGCGACATGCAATTCGAATTCGGTGCCGATCGGATCCCGCGTTCGTGACACGTGCCGTTTCGATTTGAGGAAATAGGCCCCTCCCACCAAAGAAACAGGCCCCTCCCACAAATGTAGCGGGCCAATGACATCGTCATGTCACTCCTGAGATCACTTGCTTTTCTTTTTGAGAGAACTGATCCCCCCAAAAATCATGTTTTTGCATCAAACGGTTACATTTTGCGCATTTGTGGCGCCCCCTATGGATCAAAGTGGAAATGCTTTTGGAGATTTGTTGGGTAAACCACCCTTGACATGTGATTCAAATTTGGGATTGACTGGACGTTTCGTTCGTGATTTTTGGTAAAACGGGCCCCTCCCACTAACTTTGGAAGCCAATTACGGACGGTAAGGACCAAAATGCCGTTTGGATATGTTTATCGCATGGGTCCAGAGATCACGTGCACCGATTTTTGTGAAATTTGGATAAAATATGTGGGAGGAGGAGCTGAAAGTGTGTTTTGAAGAAAAATCCAAATGGCGGAAAATCTATCCAGACGGAAATGGGCATGGCCTATATAAGGAGTTGCGTCATGACCTAATGATTCCAGGGAAAACAATATTTTTATTCTACGACCTACGGTTCAAGAGTTATAGGCCAAAACGTAAAGGGGGCTGTTATAACGCCACCATGAGGCCGACTGGTGTAAAATGTTGTATAATAATTTCGCACTAAATTATGAACCTCCCCTGCAAGTCTGGTAACTCTAGCCCTTACAGTTTTTGAGAAAAAAATCATGAATTGGAGTTTTTTCATTTTCCCATTGAAATGAATGGCAAACATTTAACATTTAATAAATCAATATCAATTAAACTATACAACGTATCTCTTAGCAAAGTACAAGCAGTCGATTCCCGGTGAAGCCGGTCAATTTGACATATGGCACGAGTGTATGCCGCAGAAACTGTGGGAGGAGTTGCGCGCCAAAATAATGTGTACGTGGAGGAATAAAGTTTATCTACTGTATTAATAGTCTGGTTGCCCTATTCGGGCAACCACACTAATAATAATATCCTTATCCGCCCATACATCTTTCTTAATCAGTTTGGAAAGTGCTTTACAAGAAACCTAATGAAAAGAAATGTAATGATTTGACAACACCAACTCGGGACTCCTGGACCACCCTCCACTCTCTCCTATCCAGCATTAGAGTCTGGAGTTCTGCAGTGCTGGCTCCGCTGTCATGCCGTAGTGTGTCCACGTAGCCTCCTTCCCCTCCTAGCTGTGCCTTGGGTTGGCTCCCATATCAGTGGGCTTGCCATGAGTTCTGGGTACCTGACTGTCACAGTGACCAGCCAGCCTTATCCTTCTCTCCCAGACCTTGTCTGTGACGGTCTGAAACTCTGAAAAGTGACTGAAACTCATAGTTTTATGTGACAGATGGTCTTCACTAAAGCTGATAAAGGTTCAAACTGAGTACTTGAAGCAAAAATTGAAAGTAGCCTACAGAAGAAACATTATATACCCGTGCGTGGTTCCCACACGGTGTGCTGAGGCACACTGGTGTGCAGTGAGACAAGTCCAGGTGTACCTTGAGACTACACATAACTACACAACATGTTATGATTTTTTTTTTTTACTATAGTACTTTGTCTGCACTAATTTCCCAATTCTATACCCTATATATATTTTAATGACTTTCAACCTGGCATCCCTATATGGGCATGTCATTATAGTAATGTTTTTGTATATGTTTGCATTTATGTATATCAAAAATAGTGATAATAGCTGCTCTACAAGATACGACCTATTGTTAGCTTTTGGTTCAATCTCAATGCAGGTGTCAATGCCAGGTGTGAGATTTTGACTTGCGTATCGGTATGCCAAAAAGTTTGAAATGCACATGTCTAGGCTATAATAGGCCTACTCTTTGGATTACGTGGATGTACATTTATTGTAGGCTTATTGTCTCTACATTGTCTGAATGATACAGTAAATGTTCAATAATAGGCCTTAAAATTCAATCATCGGCTTGCTTTTACAGTAGGCTATACTTATTAGCACAAAAGCAAGAGTTACAGCACCAGACACACTCATTGATTGTCATTCCACTACACACAGAGTACAGAGTACAGATTACTGCGAACAAACAAACAATTTCCGCAATTTGCATAATTAGTTCAAGTTTAGACAATTCTTATTCCATGGGTTCATAGGATTCTATAGGCTATCAAGTGTATCTTGTTATCTGATTATTCCATAAACACACACACACACACACACACACACACACACACACACACACACACACACACACACACACACACACACACACACACACACACACACACACACACACACACACACACACACACACACACGCACACACACACACACACTCTATAGTAGACAGACTAGTTTTGACAGACTACTGTAGATATGGGGGAAGAGGAGCTTTGTAGCCTAGGTAACCATAGCCTGAGACCTAAGGCTAAATTTGTGTGCAAGTTTTCAAAGCACATTAAAACAACAAGGCTTTATAAACAGTGTGGCTTCAATATTCTCTGAGCAACATGATGCATATCAGATTTGTTCGATACAGTCCAGCCTGAGGGTTCATATAATGACCACTTAGTTGACCTAGTTGACCGCAGTCCCCCAAGGGTCTTTACTTGGTCCACTCCTTTTTCTCCTCTCCACCAAATCACTTCAATGAAAATTGCTTCCTCAAAACAAAATGTTACGACATGCCCAGAATAGGGACGCTAGGCACATGTGGTTAACAGATAAGCATCATAAAAGGGGTTCGTGCAAGTGATGAAAATAATACAAAACACTAACAGTGTGTGCCTCGCTATACTCTCATACAACGATTAAACTGGTCCAAGCGTGTTCCTCAGTGACACCAAAATTGCAGTGCGACGCTGATTGCAAATGACACACCCCCTTCTGTGGCTCTCCTTCCACATCAGCACACGAGTCACTTAAATACCAAACACATGTGCATCAGGAAATAGTCAATTCCCCTGATTTATGGCATGATTCAGGGTGGTGTGACTGTACCAAAATAAAGTTCTGAATTAAAACTCTTGACTCACACATGACTTGCTGGTTTTCTGCCATGAAACGTTTAATAAAATATCAGTATAAATGCCACAATATAAAATCATGTTTTGCTTTTGAGATACACATTTCTTTAAAAAAATATTTGTTGGGCTTTTCTGCCTTTGTTGATAGTACAGGTAGACAGGAAACAGGGAGAGAGAGATGGGGAGAGACTCAAAGCAAAGGTCGTCGGGATCGGGGTTCAAACCCGCGACGCACTGTCAGGCTAAATTGGAGCCTGTGTGGTATGCACCCGTATCGCGGACGCCACAGAGATACATTTTTTTATTTGACAATATTTGTTTGTTTCTGTGCTCTCAGTCATAAATGTTTTGGTTACTTATTACCTAAGAGATTTTGTTTAATTTGCATACATAATCCCTCTATTTTAGTTGTCTCTCTCTTTATTTCTCTGTATCCTCTCTTGTCCATTTTCTCTCTCTCCTTTGCTCACTCTTTCTCTCACAGCAGCGGAGCTCATAAACTCTGCATCCATTTTTGACATTCTCAGGGGAGTTTTGTTGACACAGGAGCCTGGAGCACTACATGCACACACACGCCTGGACACAGTAACATCTAAGCAAAATGCATAAATGGTGCAGTGTTGTGTGCATACAAGGCGCGTGTACACTGTTGAGAACAAACTTACACATCGCATAGACACGTGATGCACGCGTACACACACACACACACACACACACACACACACACACACACACACACACACACACACACACACACACACACACACACACACACACACACACACACACACACAGTGAGACAAACAGCTTTTGCAGAGGGAGACTTCGGGGAGCTGAAAACATGCATGCTGATGAGATGCCGCAGGCGGCCAGGGACACCACACCTCCCTGTGAGACCCCCCCCTCCCATCACCCTCCTGACACTGCTCCTCAAAGCACTCCACCTCCCTGAGAGACCCCACCACCACCACCCTCCTGACTATGTTCCTCCCCGCGCTCCACCGGCCTGCTGCAAGGAAAGGTCACCATTTAAAGGCAACTGCAAAAAAATAAATGAGGTTGTACCTTGGGGTCCCGTCTGTCCAGTGGGTCTGAGGTAGAGAGAAAGAGGGGGGGAGAGAGAGAGAGAGAGAGAGCGAGAGAGAGAGAGAGAGAGAGAGAGAGAGAGTGTGTGTGTGCGTGCGTGCGTGCGTGTGTGTGTGTGTGTGTGTAAGATATGTTATGAAGTAATGTAATTCCAAGGACATGCAGATTTACGTAATACTGTATGTACTGTGGGAATGACTAACTCCCACACTGTTGCCCTCTTTCCACATAGACTATCCTCCTCCTCTCTTCACTCTCCCGACCCCCATAATGTGTCTTCTTTGAATCTCTCTCTCTCTCTCTCTCTCTCTCTCTCTCTCTCTCTCTCTCTCTCTCTCTCTCTCTCTCTCTCTCTCTCTCTCTCTCTCTCTCTTGGCTGAAGTGTGAAATTAGATTAATATCAACAATGCATGTCAGTCCCACAAGCGTTAAGCAGTCCCATAAGAAACTGCTCTAATTTGAGGATTTTCTAAAACATAATCACGTTCCGATAAGTTCACTTTGAGAATTGCTGTCCAACAGTCCTAAAAAAATTGTTATTTGGAAAGCTGTCATACCTGCCATGATCTGTTATGAATCGCTGAACATGTCTTGCCCATTAACTTGCTCTTTAATTATGTGCCACACTTTCTTTTTTTTTTACTCCTGTAACTATAAATGTATATACTGTAAGTGGGTTGTTTTTAAAGGGTATTAATCGTGCCTCTTGGGGGGTGAAACAGAGTAAGCGGAGTGAAACGGATGAACCAGAAAGACACTCTTTCAGTCCACCCACAGTGTGCATAATACTGCAAGTAGAGAGAGATGGATGGATGGATGGACTGCCTGTTTAGCTATTATCCAGCAGATCCTTACAGTCCATATACAGTTCAGTAGGAGTACAGGGTATGGTATGCATCAGCATATTACATTTAATACCCACTTTAGTTACATGAAAGGTGTGGGATTTCAGATATTACAAAAGCAACCTTAAGGTTAACTTGTCTTAATAGCAGGACATGTAGGGAAAACCAAAACAACGCATAACACGACAATGATCCAACAAGGACTGACTGGGGAACAAGACTAATATACACATGAGGGGTGATTACAACTTATCTACAAGCGGGGGCAGACAGGAACATAGAGCTACTGTAAGAAAGCTAGAACAGGGAGCATAATACAAATACTGTAGAAATACAAAAAGTATACAGTCAATGAGGCAAAGTCTCAACTGTGACACGATCATTCTTTAACTCATGCTTGCTGTCCTCTTGTCCCCTCCCCCCTCTGTCTCCATCTAACTCCACATGTATGTCTCTCTCTCTGTTTATCAACTGGCCCTTTTCTTCAAGCCATATACAGTAGTGAATCACAGATCAAGCCTGTCTGGCTGTTGTGACTGAGTGCATTATTATGATTATGATTATGATTACAATTGTTTTGCCCGATCGGTAGAGCCCATAATGCGACTCACCTATTGCCATCAAATCAGAATAATGAAGGGATATTAGCCATTTATAATGATCCCTTACCATCATGCTTTCATTACAAATGAAGGACAGTGAATTATTTTCTTCATTCTTTCCCATTTCCCCACTGGTTTTAACGTACGCCCCATAAAACGCGCAGAGAAGTCTATGAATCTACAAAAGGATGCTACAGCACATTACCCAAATTCCCTATGCTTAATGGTGTGTCAGCATGGATGGTCTATTAACATATAATGATGTGCTTAGCGATAACGAGTGGATTATTTGGCTTACTACGGCATGAGTGGAAATGGCAAGAGACAGAAGAGAGGAGAGGAGAAGAGAACACACACGATAATTCGGCCCTAACACAGTGCCCAAGGCAATTTTAAGCCTGATTTATAATTCGTTGGACGACGGTGTCGTATGCTGAAAGTAGCTGATCTACCAGATCACAGTATGTCCTGCTGCGACGCATTATGAGCTTGTAGATTGGCTCTTTTCTGCACACGACACAGCCGTAAGACGGAGTATGAATCAAGCATTATCTGTTTTATTCTCGTTTGTATTAAAGTGCCGCTGCTCTCCTACGGGCGCAGGATGGTAAAAAGACTCAGCCATTCTGTCATTTCACATTTTCATTCACATGTGCTAATCAGAATGAAATAGTAGGCTACACAGGAAATATAGCCTACTGTTTTATTTCTCTGTGCATGTCAGCACATCACATGTACAAGGATACATGTCCTCTGCGTGTGTGTTGATTCACAAACTGTGTATTGTACACGTGTTTCCACCCCTGTCCATCTGTCCGTGTGCGTCCGTGTGTCCGTCCATCCGTCTGTCTGTGAACAGCTAATCTCCGGCAATGTTTGACCGAAACTGTGCACGCACACTCCCTGGCCAGGCCTATAGTCATGTGATCAAGATGGATCACTGTCCGATATGTTATATTCCATCCTGATTGGCTTCCACAGTTTGCAGGAGTGGCCTGTTTTGAACAGAATGCCTCAAATCATGAACGCAGCGTCCGATTGCCGTAAAGCTTTGCACGCACATTCCCACTAGACCCAAGGAAGAACCTCCACCCCAACTTTTTCACATCGACCTCATGGTGGAGCTACAACAGCCCACTTAACGTTTACTTTACTTTCTTTTATTCATTTATTTCAGAGACAGTGCATATTAATGAACATTTCAATCAACACACATGATTTCATTTAAATATGCCGGATTTAGCTAGAAGCTAATTACCATGCGTAGTCCCACATACAAATACACCACAGTGACAACATGACAAAATACAGGAAAGAATACTAACAACTGCCTACAAATAAATAAATAAAAATACCATACCTAATTTAAGCCTAAGTAACTACCTAAATATCTATAGGCTACGGTATAGTCTAATACCTAGCCAATAGAAAATCTAAACCTATTTTGACACATCTAAGATTTTAAACATTTTGGCCAATAACTCTTGAGCCATAGCTCGTACAATAAAACATATGTATCCCTTGGGTTCCTTGGATTCTCACTCTCCGTATAGGCCCCAGCCACTTGTGCCAGATTACATTTTCCACCATTTTGCTGTACAAGCTCACAACATGCAGCAACAGTTAAGTCTAAAATACTTAAAAGTAAGTATAGTAAGTAAGTAAGTACATAAGTAAGTAAGTAAGTAGTAAGTAAGTAAGTAAGTAAGAAGGTCTGAGTGACTTATTGTCGGTAACAGACCAGAATGAGGGTGTCTATCCCCTTTGCACATGTGCTTGCTTTTAGCTATATACTTGCACCAGCGCTGCACCCAAGACCTGCTGATTTGTGAAGGCTAGAATGTAGAAATGGGTTCTATAGTCATGGCTGCATGGAATCCTTTAATGGACCCACACCATGTGAAGGCATTTCTGCCTTCAATGAAAAGAGGCTATTATCAACCATGACCAAAACACTGAACTGCTCTATTGGATTTTCAATCTACAACCAATGTGAAAGGGGACCAGGACCACCACAGAATGCAGTACTCCCTCTGTGTGTGTGTGTCTGTGTGTGTGTCTGTGTGTGTGTGTGTGTGTGTGTGTGTGTGTGTGTGTGTGTGCGTGCGTGCGTGCGTGCGTGCGTGCGTGCGTGCGTGCGTGCGTGCGTGCGTGCGTGCGTGCGTGCGTGCGTGCGTGCGTGCGTGCGTGCGTGCGTGCGTGCGTGAGAGAGAGAGAGAGAGAGAGAGAGAGAGAGAGAGAGTTTAGGTTAGGACAAGTTTTCAGTGCTGGAGGAGAGTACAGGCTGACATTTTGGCCTGATGAGCCATGTGACAGTGATGCAATGATGTGATGATGGTATGGTATAGCATCCCTGATCAAGAAGGTCTCTAATGTCAGAAAGAGACAAATATAAAGAATAATATAGGCCTATCTGTCCTCTCTGTTTCTTGTGTCAGATGCTGTTCAAAGCAAACTAGACCAGGAGACCTGGATGTGCCAGACCCCTAGTGGTTAAATACTCGAGGTGACGTCGAGGTGACGTCATGCCGACATCTGACTGGCTGGGTAGGAAAAGAGGGACAGACCGACCGACAAACCCTCATGTAGGCCGACCCCCTGGGTCTGGCAAAAATCTGTGGACGGATGAGGGTGTAGACAAACAAGACCAGGAGACCTGGTTCTGCCAGACCCCTAGTGGTTGAAATCTGAATGGCTGGGTAGGAAAAGAGGGACAGACCGACCGACGACCGACCGACCGAGCGACCGACAAAGCCTCCTGTAGGCCGACCCCCTGGGTCTGTCTAGAGGCAGGTGCTGTCAAATGTGTAAAAACAACAGACATGTTTCCTGCTGGGGCTGCAGTAGCTTCAACATGCACCGTAGCCGACATTGTGTAGCAACAGGTGGAACTGACAGGGCTGAGGGACAGAGTGAGACGGGGCTGAGGGTGTGAGCATGACAGGACTGAGGAGAGACAGAGTGCAGAGTTAGGCTCCCAAACCCTGGAATAAACTCCTGTTGCAGTCAGAACTGCAGACGCACGTCTTCAGACTCTACCTCACCACCTATAGCACTTCACTCTCCATGTAGGCTTCCTCTTCTTAACACCCTCTCTTTTGATTGATCCAACGACTGACCAATAAGTCACTTGTTCTTGTGTCTTTAGTTTCTTAGATTAGTTCTTTCTCGACCACAAAGGTCAAGAATGTGATTTGCATGTTATTTCGACAGATGCTAGGGTAATTGTTTGCCTGGTATCCTGTGGTTTAAAATGTACAGGTGATATAGCATGCTGTTTAGACAAATGCTAGGTTCATTGTTTACCTGGTATACTAGGTTTTTTTTAAGGCACTTCTATTATGTAAGCATGAGGGACAGAGTGTGCAGGAGCAGGAGGATAGTATAGTTGAAGGGGTAAGCATCGTGTCAATGAAGATGTGTTTGTCCATATATGGCACATGCAGTATCTGAGAAAAACAACATCCATGTGTATCACAGAATATTCAATATTATTACTTTACTGAAATAATTGACTAACACATATTTTCAAGTAAAAAAAAATCAAGTATACATTTATTAAAAATCTGTTGTTTGGGTAATTATAAATATATACAGTATGCACACCTAGAACAACAGGTATGTCCCAACAGGGGGAACCGCCATCACATAATATAGGTTACATACTATATTATTATACTGTAATTATACTACTTTCACCACTGATGATTTGCATTCCCGAAGAATCGCTTCAATTATTGACAATTTGGAATAAACTGATTTGGCCTGACCTTCCCACTCTCCATCACACCATCACTCACACACTTAAATCCACACACGTTTTTTTACGGTGTAGCTCTGCAGGTGTCTAGCCATCTATAAGATGTTCAGTCTGTGTGTGTGTGTGTGTGTGTGTGTGTGTGTGTGTGTGTGTGTGTGTGTGTGTGTGTGTGTGTGTGTGTGTGTGTGTGTGTGTGTGTGTGTGTGTGTGTGTGTGTGCGTGCGTGCGTGCGTGCGTGCGTGCGTGCGTGCGTGCGTGCGTGCGTGCGTGCGTGCGTGCGTGCGTGCGTGCGTGCGTGCGTGCGTGCGTGCGTGCGTGTGTGTGTGTGTGTCTGTGTGACTGGAGCTAATCTCAACCGATCAGTATAACAATGTCTTGTGCACACTGCCAGTAGGCATCAGAGCCCACATGAAAATCTGGAAAGTATTTGCGGCCAAACCACCTGACCACACAGCTGCTGTGTTAAGTGGTCACGTGCATTTTCAAAGCATGTTTATTTTAATGATCAATCAATTGATTGGATCAATGGAACTAACGTAGTATACTTTAAGATCCTATTTACCGGTGTCACAATGAAAACAATTATATTATCAATACAATCTTAGGGTTTTGGCAATCCTACTCAACTACACATTTTTAAGTATAGATAGAATAGAATTGGCATTAATAAATAATAAACATAATACATAGATAAACATTTTCACAATATAATTTACTTACTGGTGAATCTGCAATTGCAATTCACACAGTTCTTAACCCTAACACCACCCAGAATAATTTCAACAGGTAATATCCACAACAAAATGTGGATATTACCATACAGAACCTTTAAAGGTGCATATAGGTTCCTACCCAATGAGTTAAACATGCAGCCATGCAATAAAGTAACCTTTGTACTGTATCTGAAGAAAAATCCAATTGTAAGACTGAGGTTCATTTTCAGAGGACAAGAAAAGCATTGCTGTATTTTCCTTCAGGCTACAGGGAGGTATTTCTTTAACATAGCCTAAGATACATTCAGTGTTCTATTTTTCAATATTCTGTTTCATATATTACAGCATAGATCACATGTCATATACAGGCATAACAATTGATTTGTGATTATTCTATAATGAAAGTTTATTGACGACAGAAAGAAATATCGACTCCCAATACTAGTCTCTAGCAGCAATGGGATTGTCAATCACTTAGCAGAAATTAACAATGTGAAACTTATTCGATGAGGGAATGTGTATGAATTGATGATGGTCTTCTTGTATGGTGCTACACAAAATAACAAAAACACGATTTAAACTAGAAAAAGTGCTCCTCGGAGCACAGGTCTCCGCCAGGTCAGTTAGGATAGTGTGGGGCAGCAATGTTTGGAATTCGCCAATCAGGCTGGAATGTGAAAAATCAGGCGGATCGGAGGGATCCGTCTGGATCAGTTGACTATAGAGATCATGTGTACCGATTTGCGTGATGTTTGGATAAATTCCAAGTAATATTAAAAAATGAGTTTTATATAAGTTGGCCTCCTGGTGGCGCTATAATATGGCAATGTTGAAAGGGTGGCATTTGTTTGTCAACATAGTGCAAATGTGCGTGCGAAGTTTCACCGCAATCGGACGCTGCGTGCGTTCATGATTTGCAACATTTTGTTCAAAACGGGCCACTCCTGCAAACTTTAGATGTCAATCTTAGCCAATCAGGATGGAATATGACAAATCTAACAGATCCGTCTTGATCACATGACTATAGAGATCATGTCTACCGACTTGCGTGAAATTTGGATAAAATGTGAAGGAGTAATATAAAAAAAAATGTTTTATATAAGTTTCCCTCCTGGTGGCGCTATAAAAGGCAGATGTGAAAAAGGCAGGGTAAAGGTTTTTCCCTGACCTCTAGGGAGTGCACATACAAAGTTTTACACAGATCGGTGCAGTTATAGGTAAAAACAATAATCGGCATGTTATAGCGCCACCATGAGGCTGATTTGAAAATGTTCAAGTGGCATTTCTTCCTCAGCATTGTGGGAATGTGCGTGCAAAATTTCACAGAAATTGCAACCTGTGTTCATGATTTGAGGCATTTTGTTCAAAACGGAGCACTCCTGCAAACTTTGGAAGCCATTTTTAGCCAATCAGGATGGAATATGAAGAATCTGAAAGTTTTTTTTGTGTAATGACTAGAGAGAGATACTGTGTACCGATTTGTGTGACGTTTGGGCAAAATCTGTAGGAGTAGTGTCAAAAAATGAGTTTTGGAAAAAGCGGCCTCCTGGTGGCGCTATAACAGGCCCATGTGAAAAATCTGGGGAAAAGGTTCTGAATTGGCATCCAGGGAGTGTGTGTGCACAGTTTCGCTGCGATCAAGCCAACGGTGCCGGAGATTACCTGTTCACAGACGGACACACGGACACACACACACACACACACACACACACACACACACACACACACACACACACACACACACACACACACACACACACACACACACACACACACACACACACACACACACATACACACACACACACACGACGGGACGGACGGACGGACGGACGGACGGACAGACAGACGGACGGACAGGGTGCAAAACATACTCTCTCGGCATGCCTTTTGGCCTGGCGGAGACAATAAGTAAGTAATTAAGTAAGTGTGCATACAGTACAGGTACATGTATAACAACATTATTCAGTAAAATCACAGTCCAATATGTGGCAGCTATTTATCTATTAAGGCTCATTTATACTTTGTTGTACAACTGTGTCACACGCTAAAAATAACCGACCTACAAACAGATTGTGCAGATTGTGAGCTTGTGAGCTTACAATGGAGCTTGACACCATTGTACAACTTTGCATAAATTAGGCTTTACTTTTCAAAAGATCATGGCTTATTATGATTCAGGGACACAAAATCATTCAGAATGCAACCCAGAGATTAGAGGTGATCAAATCAGTGCTATAAAACAGAGCTCCGGTCCTTAACTATGATTGGCTGAGCCGCTTTCGAAGCCATTGTAAAATGCTCTATAAACACACACCTGTAAGACATCAGATTACTATGCCAAACAAATTGACAAAAATGACCGCTTTTGTTGTCAATTTTGATTTTGTTTTAGGCAAGAAAATGATCATGTAGTTGCTAGATATTGATTCATTTCACATTTACAACAGTTAGTTTGAATGTAAAAAAAATGCATAGCAACTTCCTTGCTTGTGCAAGCAGTAAGGGAATGCTTTCTTGTAGAAATTATTCTTAGTGCAATTGATGTTAATCCGTTTTTATTGGCATATGTCTATGATTTTCATATTGCCATACTTGGTAACCTTTTATAATAAAAGCAATAAGCCATGCAAGGCTGTGGTTTTACAGTGATTTTAGAAATAAAGTTTCCCCTTAGCTGTAAACCACAGCCTGTTGGAGCTTATTGCTTTTGTGTAATTGTATTGGTGCAGTTCATTTGAAATAACGGTCAACTGATTAGCTGCTAACTGTCTCCTGTGGGTTCTCAGTACTTCTCAATTAATCACTTCCAATGCTAACATTACAATTACTTTTAGTGTTATTATTTTATGATTAGTGGTGTCAGTCCCACAATAGGATTTCTGAAATGACCCACAATAGTTTTTAAATGTCACAGTATGCCCTTTAGAAAACAAAAACCCATGTGTCAGTATACAGTAATGCAGTGTTGTTATCATCATGGTCTAGTGGTGAGGGCTGTTCCTCTAGGACTAATGATTCAGCACCATGCGATCATCTCCGCTCATTTCTAGGGCCGCGGCTAATGACCCCTTATAACCCTATAATCGACCTCTACTCATTTGCCTTGTACTCCCTCTCCTCCCCGCTGGTCAGTAGCCCTCTTTCCCTGCGTCCATCCACCTCTCCTCTCACCCTGCATGTCCTCTCTCTCTCACCCTCTCTGTGTTTTCCATTCCTTTCCTCGTCTCCTTTCACCTCCTTCATCATCTTCATCCTCCTTTCTTCTCCTCCTCCTCCTACTCCTCCTCTCTGTGCTGTGTGAGTAAAGCATGCCAGTCAGAGCCTAATAGGCAGAGCTGTCAGTATGGTTCATTGGTAACCTTTCAGTGACTGTCGTCAATTGTCAACTGGCCATTCCCCCTTCTCTCCGTGTGTCTGACTCTCTGTCTGTCTGTCTGTCTGTCTGTCTGTCTGTCTGTCTGTCTGACTCTCTGTCTGTCTGTCTGTCTGTCTGCAAAATCCGGAGTGTAAATTTGGACCGGTATGTTAACGCTCCGGAATCTGCAGATTTGGCTGAGTATTCCTATCCATCTTTACCTCTCCAAATCGTTTTCTTCCTCCTTATTGATCCTTTCCTCTCACATTGATCCTGCCACTCCTACTGGGCCCCTTCCAACACCTTATCCACCTTATCCTCTGTTCTCACAACCCAATTTATTCTGCCGTTTCTCTCCCACAGCTTTCCAATCCTTTCAAGGAGGTGTTAGACAGGGCCAGGGCAGGTGATACGCCCAGGGTTCCCCACACAGGGTGGGGGACATTTTCCCTACTAACTACTTGAGCCTATATTTCAATCTTTTAGATATATCTGGTAGAGTACCAGAGTTAATATAGCATGAAAATGTGTTTGACCACTTTAACCTTATAGCTTGTAAATCAGAAAAATATCTAAATAGCCGATGTACAATCTCACAATGTGTCTTATTGCGAGATTAGATCTGCTATTATCCAAAAATCTTGAATTAAAAAAAAGGGATATCTGTGAAACATTTTAACAACATAAATCTTGTATGGTGGTCTCTGGCAAAAATAATGTTCAGATGGGGCGGCCAAATACAGGTTCTTGACATGAAAAGGTTTGAGAACCACCGCCTTAAACAAAGCAGGAGGAGCCGTCTAAGGAAATGGACTGGAAAGCGCTGTGAGAATGTTGCTGAGCGGCAGGGTCATTAAAGGCCCATTACTGAGAAGGGTCAGAGCAGATAGCGTGCAGCGTGTCATGTGTGTGATGTCGCTAATGAAGCGATGCGCAGGAACAGGACCTATGCTAATTGTGTAACTCAGTCACATACACTTACTGTGACTGGACTGGATGAAGACTTACACAGTAGCCTAGCTTGCAGATTTCACAAAAAGAGGCTAATTTCTCCCCGAGCCACAGTCATGATCACAACCATTCTTCACTGAAAAGAAAAAAGATTCGAATGACTCTCTCTCACATGTCCATGTCTGGTGTCTTTCCTTGAAATTGCACAACATAAAATAATTTCATTTTCAATTGCTTTTGGCATTTCAGAGTGTGTCCCTGGCACCTATTCGATTTTCCTCCCCATAATTCATTCCACTCAATTTGACTCTTAACAAAGGCAACATAACGACTCTCTATATTCAACTCCAAAGCTCAGCGGAGTAGAAACCATCTTTACGAGGAGGTATGCACACCTACATTATGTGTGTCAGAGAAAGAGATTATATAACACGCATCATTAGACATACTGTACAGTGTAGATCTATGTTCAACTTACAAGGGATTGTCCTTTCGACAAGACAACAGCCCATTCAGCTAGCATCATACCAGTCTTTTTTGCTTCATCTCAGCTCGATTGTTCCATTGGTGGGATATATTTCTTCTGATTCCATATTGCCACCAGTGTCCTGCTTTGTTTTCAAATAAATCACTTTGTCACTTTATACTGTATCTCAGAGATACCACTGGATCCCAGTTAAACCCCCACAAGATTCCTGGAAAACACATTTTATGCAAAGGTAAGGTACATTATAAACACATTTTCATAATGTGACTTGCATTTAATTCATAAAACATTCAAACTAACCATTTAAGCCCCATTTCAAAATGATGGGAAGGAGTAATCATAAATACTTTTATTTATTTATAACACTGTCACACAAATCACCAACCAAGTCCACTAGCAGCACAGTTAGTGGACTCCCCGTAGTTGCCTCCAAGGTGGCAAACCAACATGTTCAAAATAAATGATATAACATAAAACAACATAACACAGTAATCCCCCAACACATTTCCCATGGTGAATATCAACACAATAACACAACAATAACGTGGGCACGTCCCAGAGGCACGCTGGGAATCTCTCCTTAGCCAGTCAAGCAGCCCCAGACGCTACAGTTATCCTAAATGCATATCTAGGGCAAATTGATAGATGAGTCACAGAAATCTTTTAAACAAAACAAATGTTAACTCTATGATTAGTTTAAGGGGCTTAAATGCAGAGGCTTACTGTCATATGTCAAAATATATTATAATGTCATGGTGCCCCGAATTAATGGAGACACCCCTGCACACAATGGGCCGCAGGTTCTCCTATAGCAAGGTTAACTGGATCCGCATGCGTGTTCTGCTTCTGTGGGTGGCTCAGTCACAACATATCTGCTGGATTATTTCACTTGTCAGTGCTACTGTGAACACTGAGAAACATGTCCGCTCACATCTGCTCCAAAGAAGAAGTGTCTGTTTGGGATTATAGATTTGTATAGTTAACTAAAAGTAACAAAATATTGAAAACTATAGATGTGAAAAAAAACGAACATTTGAGTGATCTGAAAAAAGAAAGACAAAAATATATAACTGGAGGTGAGTGAAACTGGGGACCTTCTGTTTCCCAGTCAGCCTCTCTACCATAGACTGTAAAAAAAATATGGACTAAGCCGAGAATGTCACCCATTCTACAGATCTGTTTTGAAGCCACCTTTTCGGCAAATTCAAATCCATCTAGGATTTTCCAGTCCCGAAAAGCAACTGGAAACGAATGCTATTGGCTCGAAGGGCAGCAAGGCGGGTCTTCACTCAGTAGAGCCAGTAGAAGCCCTAGAAGCATACCCTACTTTATTATCAATAAAAAAAATGAATGGGACCATAATTTACAAAAACGCATCATGGTAATTGAAATGTCTATTTATGACAATGATTACTAAGGTAATAAAATCAAGTGTAAAGTCCGGTCAAGTCTCCATTGTAATCAACTAGAGGTCCGGCTAGCGAGGGCTCGCTTATTTTGGGGTTCCAAAATCGTGGGATAAAAATGTCCCAAAAAAAAGTTTAAAAAATAATAATAATAATAATACATGGGAGGTTTTTTTTTCTTGCTGAAGGTGGTTGCTTGTTTCTGGCGCACATCTGGCAACACTGACCTGTCTGCTTGTCTGCCCCCCAGTGTGGCAACCCAGACTGCCGAGTCGGTGTTGTTGTTAGCGGATGCGTTGAGACACTGGCGTGTTTTAATGTTTTGTGTGGGATGTGCATGACATATTGGCGTGAGTGTGGCGTGATAGAGAGATATGAGCAAAGTGAAAGCAACGGCGGGGTTGAAGCGAAGTGGTCGCGTCGCGTGTGTTGTTGTTGTGGGGAGATTTCAATAGCGACTGCGTGGTGTTGGTTTCGGTTTCGCTCGGCGGTGGTCGGTGCTCACGCTAAAGGGAACAAAATGGTGTACCCGTAATGTTGTCCGTTTGTGCTGGTCGCAATTAATTATGCTCCGAGGAGGCAAATGTGTGGTGAGCAATGAAAAGTAGCCTACAGTACGCCACCCGTAAATTAATCGCGCATGTTGTGGCTGTGTTGTTGGTGACATGTGATATGTTTAGTGCGAAAGAATGAGACGGGTTGAATAATGACGGAAGACGGGTTGAATGATGACGGAAGACGGGACTTATCTCTAATGTATTATAGGATGGCCTGGTAATCCTTCTACAGCCAGCAGGAGGGGAAATAGCGACACCTGCTAGGCTCGAACTGCAGGGGTTTCAGCACTTCCTTATTGGCTTCATTTAAAAAAACAGATTTTTGCCACCTGCTCTCTAACCATTCAGCCACTATGGCCACCTTAGTCATGGTTACTATAGTGATCCGTGGTCCATACAGCAATCACTTAAGCTTACTTACTTTTTTTAATAGCTGAAATAGCCATTCTACTAAGCTTTTTAAATGTCTGCATAGAATGAAATGTCCAAATTAGGGATGCCAGGGTTAATGTGTTCAACGACATGCAGATGTTCTGTTGACATCTTACAGACAGCAGTCGTGGAGTAATTCCATTGTGTCTTCCACTTAATGATATCACACAACGTCATCACGATGTTGACAATGTTCTTTAAAATGACGTGTAAAAAAAAATCAGCTGTCAACACTGCTGAACAGACTGTCTGCTGTGTAGTGTGGGGGATGTCTAGAACCTGCCAGGCCTGTGATAGCGTTGGTGATCTGATCAATTTACCATAGAAGGGAGATCAACAGTCATAGCCATCCTTGATTGACAGGGGGAAACACAGGGTCTTTAGGATTTGTGGGTAAGAAATGGCTATCAGTGCAGTGAGTGTAGTGTGTAGTGCACTGTATGCCTGTTCCTAGGACAAGCTGCAGTGACCTTGATAGTGCAGAAGGTCATCAGTTGCAGCACACACACACACACACACACACACACACACACACACACACACACACACACACACACACACACACACACACACACACACACACACACACACATCATTCAATCACATGGCCTGTAAATGTACTGTCATTTTCCATCAAAACACTTTAATGTAAATGCCATAGTACAAACATTACTTTTCCAGCAAGCTTTAACCACATTTATAAACACTTAACACGCTGAATAGGGCATAGTAGTGGCAGCCGTTTTGTCGTGCCACATATAGAAAACACATTCATTATTCCCATAGAGATTTCCAAAAATATTTAAATAAATAATTTTAAGCCTGGAACTAGGGCTGTTCGATACTGACTTTTTTACCAATAAGCGATATACCGATAATGTCCAACTCCTAATTTCCGATACCGATATCAACCGATACCGATATATGCAGGCTTTTCACCAAAAGTCAACTAATGGACCCTTCGCTAAACCCCACCCCAAAAGCGATTGTCCAATGCCAGCTTAGCGACCGTTGTTAGCCTGGCACAGGTCTGGCAAGCTTTCGTCACCTGCCATAGCTGTCAATGTTATTTCGCCCGCACACACGCACACAATAATTTGCAACATAATAGCAAGAACAGGAATAATACCACGATAACGCAATGGGGACTATGAACCAGCAACAGATTCCACGTACCCAAAACCGTTGGAGGGTTATTTTCCCAAGCTGAAATCTGCGTTTAAACTGCAAGGCTGCATGGCTGTGTTGTTGAACACATACACAGCTTAACGTCAGGAAAGTTACACGACTCACTCGCCCAGGTGGTGTCACTAATCACCGTAATCGTAACAAAATTCAGAATCACAGCGCTGCCTGTTTCGGATTCCGCACGTTAAAGTATATTCATTCATTTGTTCGTCTATTTATTAACTGCTACTGTAGTCCTACCCTGCGGTACATGAAAACTCCTCTTACAGTCATGGATCAACTTCAACCTGGTGTTTGCACTTTCTCCATTTACGGTCCGTACATCTATATAAACGTTCAGATTTCAAATATAAATTGCTTACCCTATGGCCACGGATGTTAAAATGATGCACGGGACTCTCAAAAGTACCCATATATTCTGTATTGTTCAATAAAAAGCATTTGAATCCGATCGGTGGCCATTTTCTCACAGAGTTATAATGTATCAGAGTGCAATACACCTACCAACCGATAGGGTCACTTAGTTGAAAGCATATGAAGAAAATGGCCACCGATCAGATTAAAATGCTTTTTATTGAACAATAGGGATGATACGGGTACTTTTGAGAGCCCGTACATAAATGTAACATCCGTGGCCATGGGATAAGCACTTTATATTTGAAATATGAACGTTTCTGTAGATGTACGGGCTATTAATGGAGAAAGTGCAAACACCAGGTTGAAGTTCATCCATGACGGTCGAGACAGACGACCGTCGTGAATCCATGGCTATTACTCCCTCTAACATTTCCCGTGTTTTTAGTTTATTGAAATAATGTCATGCACATTTGTCCAGTGCATAGCCTACTGCAGGCCATGTTGACTAGATTTAGAAGAGATTTTGAAGCTATTGCTGCTGAAATGATCGATTATTTTAAAGGGGAAAAGCCGTCATTTAACATGCAAGTCAATGGGTGAGAAGCAGAGATTGCCAGGCGCTGCCAGGCCTGGGTGTGACTAACTTCGCACCACCAGTCACAGAGTGGAGTGGGTGGGGCTTAGCGAAGGGTCCATTGTCAGGTAACAACATCACATATCTAATAAAATAAAATAGCTATAATATCAATATAATATCTAATAAATCTAATATAATACAGTGATGTCGTTAGATTTTCAATAAAGTGAGTCCCGGGACTCACTGGTGGTCATTTGAATGAGTCCCACAAATCTTAGATTAGGTGTTGGCCTATTTGACAGTGCAGAGGCATAATTGCCTTGATGCCTATAACATTAACGAGCGTCAACGAGCGTCAGCTGGACCCAGACACACACTAATGTCACAACTTCTAATTTGAGAGTGACTGGAGTCTGTCTCATTTCTCTGCAAAAGCCCTTGAATATGATGGAATATGATTAAGGATTACTGTGATTATGGTAAACTCACATTTCATATCACACACACCATACAGTAAGAACTTTTTTTTTACCCCGCAAAAAGGGTATTTATTAAATATAGTATATAGTATAATTAAATATTCAAATCTTTTTTTTTTTACAAATAATCAATGTTTTATGGTCATGATTCACAAGGAGCCTTGTTCAGGCCTTTAAATAATTCATATAAATATTTTTGGAAATCTCTATGGGAAAATTAAAGGCTTTCTATCTGTGGCACCACAAAATGGCCGCCACTGCTATGCCCTATCTCTCTGACCTGATCACAGAGCAGGTCAGGCTCTGCATGTAGAAACGTACATGCATCTCGGAGAACAAAATCATGTGAGATTAGAGATATGTTCAAAAGAACAAGTTGTCATGCCAATTACACCGTTATCTGCATGGGATCTCACTCCGCCATCAGGCTCTTATGCATGAACATCTTTGATCAAAGACTGAGCTGATGCATCACCGATAAGATTAAGACTGCCTAACTTCTCAGTCCCGGCTTCAGTTGACAATTTGTTTGTATGACTACAATTAGCTACATCTTGAAATAACACCAATTTCAACAGTGGTATTCTTCCGTGTACTGAGAATGAGGTGAAGTTCCATCTTGCATTGTCTATGTCGAGGAGTGACTGGTGCCTTTTGACTTTGACATATCTGTCTTGACAATAAATACATACTGTAGTACAATACATACATATAGGCCCCACCATTATCAAAAGGATAAAAAAGCTTATTTCCACTGCAGTCCTCAAAAGTATGTGTGTGTAGTGTATGTACCGATGAGTGAATGCATGTGCGAAAAGCGTGCGTGTGCGTGCGCATGCGTGTGCATGTGCGTGTGTGCACGTTGTAGCAATCACACGCCGAGATCATAACTTCAGCATGGTACAGGACGTAATATTCCATAAATCATATAAATATAATTTATGAATTATTACAATATATATATTGATATATACTGAAACTTACGTCACTGTAACAGTAACGTGAGTTCTTGTCAGACTTGCAATAAATATCCCAATAGTATTACTGTAAACAGAGAAAAATGAATGACACACGCCTTCTTAATAAAAATAGTCTCAGAAATTTATTAATGAAAATAAATGCACAAAAATGATCAGAAATGCCACTGCATTTCGTTGTACGTCATAACTAGGTGATCTTTCATTCAACGTTTAATGACAGGCTGGTGCTGTCCTCAAAGGTCATGACTTAGACCTATGTAGGTTTCCATCGTAGGCCATATTTTGAGGGAGGCCGGCATGTAACGCCATGCTCTCCATCAATATATGCTAACTACTAGGGAACCAGTTAAATAACTTAGAACCAAAAGGAATGTATTAGTTCCCCCACTCAAATGAGGGCTTAAATGTTAGTAGATAAGGTAAAACATAGGATATCGTGTGTGGAAAGAAATGAACAGATACTTAAATGACCCAACGCTATCTGGACATGAGAAAGTGGAAAAGAATGGATCATGAAGCCTTAGGGAGGAAGAGACCGAACCATACATACAGCATATCGTTAGATGTTGCCACAATTCACATGTTTCAGACTCATACGACCTGGTGGGGAGGCTTTTCACGACAGTCCTTTTTTTCAGAGTCCAGAGAGCGGTCAGAGTTCTGCCAGGGTACGGTGGGAGAGATAGAGTGCTAGGGAGCTGCGCCCCTCACCCCTTCTCCCACCCCCCTTTTGTCCTTTGTCAGGATCAGAGAAGAGAAGAGCTGGTGGTCTGGTGCCGGAAGAGAGAGAGAGCTGGTGTCTCTGTTCTCTTCATATGTGAGAAGGAGGGACCCTCCTCCCCCTTGCCCCACTGGGGCGTGGTGGAGGCAGCTGGAGTGGCAACCTCCTTCCTACAATATGAAAACTAAAACTTTTCTGCTTAACTATCTTGGGGACTTTCTATTCACATATTTGGCTGGATATTTGGAATCCCAATGAATTTAGAATCGTCTAGATACTAATCATGACAGCTTTATGTCAAAATAGGCAGCAGGTAAGCCTCGAAGTCTAATTTACAAGAGAAGCATCACATTTAAAAACACCAAAGTTCATATTATTGTGGTAGTCATAAGACAGGACAATAATTATATATTTTAAAGTCACCAAACATAACACATAAACAGTTTATTCACATTTATTGTCGCTCATTGTCTTGTGCCCCGCCAATTAGTGTGTGTGACACTGTGAGCGCTTGGCAGGACATTCTTTCATGTTGCAACAGTCTCAGATTCCATCCTTATCTCGAAAGACTGGCTGTGGGTGTCTGTGGTGAAACATTCCATGGGGCAATAACGGTTTTCTTGCTGTGGACAGTTGGGGTCGGTTGGCCCACGGTGAGGGAGGCCATGGTTTTGGGACAACAATGTATTTTTAAAGTCACAGCACATATGATGATATGGGTTCTATTACCCATTCCTCGGGGACACACCCAACACATTCAATGGTTCCTCTCTTCACCCGACTTGGGCCATACCTGTGGGCCTTTGGTTCAGGGACACCATGATTTCACAATGTCTTTATCCCATTGTCATAGTGGGGAAAGTAGAGGAGCGAGTGTGGGTGTGTGTGTGTGTGTGTTTGGTGAACGGGGGTGTGGAAGCAGGCAGCGGACATCTACATTCCTTTCCCTCCTTATCTTTACGACCGGGCTTAGACCTTAACTCCCTTTCCTGGATGGAGCCCAAGGTCCGTGGCAAAAGGGGGTTTTATGACCAGGTCCCTGTGGTCCTTATGCTGTGTCGGCGTGTGGGGAAAAAACCTGATTTCTCTTTAGTATCCAAAAATGAACGTGTCTGCATAAGTCCAATTTTGGGGGGTTGGTCTTGCGTTCATATCACTACAACGTGCATGTGTGTGCCCGATGTATTCTACCGGCGGGCCGACGCTGCCTGACGGCCTCTCCCGTGAACAGCTGCCGGGAGAAGAGGCAGTGAACCCGGTGCTCCGCTGGTGTTCGTCCGCTGTCGGAGCACCGGTGGGTGGACTTCCAAGCCTGGGACATGACCACGGACTGGTTGTTGGAGGGTTTCGGCAGCTTGGGATGTCCAGAGGCGAGGCAAAGGGGCTGACGAAGTGTTGTGATGTCTCTGCTATGGCTGGTGTCCGCCATATATGGCGGAGACACGGCTGCGTGTGACCATGCAGTAGGGCCTACTGAGTGACTTTCTTGTTGTATCGCAAAGACATATGCCATGAATTTGTGAATGTAACTGCACCTGTAATGTTTATGTCTGTTTCTATTGTGTGGACAATAAATTGTTCAAATGTGTGTGTGTGTGAGCTCTGTGGGTGTGCCTACCACGCAAGGGGAGGGAGGAGACATGGAAAGTAAAAAATACAGTGACAAAAGATAGGATATTGACCAGTCCTTGCATGGGCAAAACGTTGTTCTTGTTGGTTAAATAAAATATAGGAGAGCAGTACATCGTGTGCAGATAAAAAAATATTCCAAAGTAAAAATACAGTACAACAATATAACACTAACAGATAAGCAATACATAAAATCCTACAATAGGAATACACAAAAGGTACAAAAAACAAGCAAAACACGATATTGATAAAGCCTTCTTAAACTTAAGAGTTAAGACACTAACTAAAGCCATTTACCCCAGTTTCTACTCCTCCTGCTCCAGCACAGTTTACTGAGGATTCCCAAGACGGCAAACGGGTGACTTCTTGGGACGGACGTCCCAAGAATGTCCGTCCCAAGAAAAGTTCAGCTTGCCTGAAATTCTCTGACCCTTTCTCTGACCCACAAGTTATACAGTGTTGTTGTCACATGTGATGTGAGTTTTTCTCGTCTGCCTCGCCATCTCTCTTTGTACAATGGATCTGTTGATAGATCCAAGCAGCCCCCTGGACGTACCATCACCTTCAGAAACATCAAGAGAGTGAGTGCACCAGCCCTATCTGCCCAGATAGCCACTGGTATGGCTATGGTTACTCCCAACACCATGGTGGATGGCCTGGTAACCCACTTCAATGCTGCCGTATCCCTCAGCATTGACTCCCTTGCCCCCCTCATAACCCGGACTGTCTCCTTCAACTGACCTGCCCCCTGGTACACTCGTAAACTCTGCACCGGCTGGCGGCCAGAAAAAAGAACGGGCCACACTGTCCATTGTCTGGCCTACAAAGACCATGTGGATGCCTACGAGGATGCGCTCTCCCGGACCAAGACCAGGACCAAGATATTATTCCACATTTATTGGCTCTCAGCAGAACAACCCTGTTCTCTACCATTAATCGCCTACTGGACTCAACCTACTGGACTCAACCAGATGGGACAAGTGGCCCCCTCCCAGCCCTGGAGGTGCGCCTCGGAGCTCCGGGGCGGCCCACCAAAAGGCAAGTTTTTTCGGCTTGTATGTTTTTTTCGCTCTCTTTTTGTCTCTTTTCCAACTTTTTCACATAGAGGACACAGGCAATGAAGTTTGAACAAAGAAATCTGTTCATTTGATCAGCCGCCATTTATTCGCTTCCTTTTTTCCCACTTCACCAATTCTCTCGCCATAAATAGCCAATTTGCAACTCACATTGAGTTGCGTTGCAATGCGTTATTATGAGCTTGTAGGTCATCTGCTATTTTTGCTGAATGTTTGCCTATTTTCACCTGACATGTTGAACATAGGGATGCAAGGGTTCATGTGATTAAAATAGAAAAGAAAAAAGTGTGAGACAATTACCGAAACATGATGTATTGCAGTTAACTCATCTACATAGTAACAGAAGTGCTTTATGGTACTTTTTTAATATGAAGGCTTCACTTCTTGTTAATGTGCTATTATTTCCCTAAGTGGGAGTCCATTATGAGGCCACAGACTGGTGGAATGGCACCAATCAGCCACTGTACCAATCCATCCTCTCGTTACCATAGAGACGGCCTGGGTGAATAGGGGATAAGTAGGGGAGCATATAGCGACTGCCAACACCTGCTCTCCTCCACTCTCTATCCCTACATGCAGACAAAACTGCACTGCCACATTTATATTGTGTGTGTGTGTGTGTGTGTGTGTGTGTGTGTGTGTGTGTGTGTGTGTGTGTGTGTGTGTGTGTGTGTGTGTGTGTGTGTGTGCGCGCGCACATATGCACAGAAAAAACACATTAATGTTTTCTGCAAACCACAAAACACCGGAGAATCCGTAAGGTGCCCGGTTAAATTTCCTGGTTACTCCCAACATTGCTTTGAAGTGTTCTTGAGCAAGACCCTGAACGGTTGCTGTTCAAATTTTGATAGATAGACAGACTCAGACAGACGGACGGACGGACGGACGGATATATTACACATAAGACATCTGGAAAATGTTTTCTGCAGTTCTATGTCATAGAAAATGACAATATGATTTATTCCCTAGGTTAGTCGGCCCTCTATTCCTCCCAGGGGGAACTATTGGTGCATAGGAGTGTGATTGGATCATTACACAGCAAATTAGGCAGCACTAACCTATAGCAGACAGCTGAGTAGGAAACACCTGGTCAGGTTAGGCTAACGAGTCAGAGATGGATATGAGCTAAGAGACACAGCGATTTTACCAATACAGAAGAGATGAATATTAGGAACACTATAGAGAGCTCTAGAAATCTTTTCATTTACATAAACATTATCTCCACATTTATGCAACACATAATCTGTGCCATTTTGGTGTTCATTTTCGTCTAAAGTGCTCTACAGTCTTCAGTACCCAAAATGCATATATATTTATCAGGCTCCAATGGGATTTGGACCCCTTAGTCTATTGTAGTGGCATTAGTGATGTGCTCTTCCCATTGAACTGTGCCGGACCACTATGAAGCAGCGAAGCTATAATGCAAGAAAAACATTTTAGAAGTTACATTTAAACACATGAAGATGTACAGAAGTGGAAACTTTGGCTGTGCTTTTAAGAGCTTGTCCTTGAAATGTCAGATATAAATGGTAGTGGGAGAACAGATGAGGATAAGTAGATAATTACAAGTTAAAGAGGCACCTATATTCTAGCATAGAACTCAATCTTTGGCACAAATTGTTTGGGAAATTCGGATTTTGTTCTCACTTCAGTCTTCAGTGGGTGGAAGTAATGACCTGGCAATGATCTAAATGTGAGACACAGCTTTAGTGTTACGTTATGCTTCAGTGTTTTTAAATGTCTGATGTTGAGTTCACATGTGCTTCTTCTTAATGGGCCTGCATTTCACACAACATGCACATATGATGACTATAAGCAATGATTCTAAACCAATCAATAATGACTAATGATTCTTAAAAAGCAGCCATCCATCCCCAGAATGCATACAGTATGCAAAAATGTCCCTTATATTCATTCGATTTTGTCTGATGAGTTTAATAATTGTAAAATAAATTTTAAAAAAGGGAAAAAAGGGGGAAAATGTGAAACAGCAAACAAACAAAAAAACAGATCTATATTTGTAGGTATGGATTTCTAGCCCCCAATTCTTCGCACAACGCAGGCCAGCCATATTCGGAACACTCATGGACGCAAATTGCGCATGCACAGGACAAACTGCGCATGTGCAGGACAAACAGATGATGCTGCAACAGAGTGTATGGCTGTTGAAGTTTAAACAACTAAATACTTGCCTAACTAGGTTCTAGGTTCTGGGATATTTGTCTGTCCCAAGTTCACACAAGTCAACCTCAATATGCATCCTTGAGCCGATTAATTGCAGAAATGTACATCTGCTTATGGTTAATCCACGTGAGCTTGTAGCACATGTATTTGTATTAATTGCCATACACAGAATCCATTTATGGCACATTTTAAAGTGATTTGGTAGCCTTTTAATTACCTAGGTTCCAATAGGGCAACAGACTTTTCAATATGGCCATCAATAAATAAATAAAAACTTAGATCCTACAAAGCTTAGTGCTTCTTTATTTTTTGGGCTTTTAATTATTATTATTATTATGATTATGATTATGATTATTTATTTTTTAACCAGGCAAGTCACACATATCTTATTTACAATGGCGGCTGGGCAAGTGGCCTCCTTCGTGTCTTCTTAGTGTCTACAAACTTGTTCAGTGCATAATCTTACTAATGTTACTTATTGCTTATACTGACAACTTTATGCTGAGTTATTACAGTGTGCTGCTAACAACTACAACCACAGGGGTGGGCAGCTAAGTCCAAACTTAAAGCATTTGCAGTGGCCAGAACACCTTTCTACTTCTTCAATCATACATGAGTACTACAAACTCCTCAATGACTTGCTTATCTTCATCATTTACTGCAACAGGTGTTGAACCTAATTTGGTGAAGACCGGGGATATTTTCTCAAACACGTTCCATGTCTGCCATGCTGACCTTTTCCCCTTTCCATGGAAGGACGAAACTGTATGGCAAGTTGCAGGCCTCGTTTGTGTCCTCTTAGTGTCAACAAACTTGTCATAAAAAAAACCTGTGGATTGCGTTTGGAAGGGTGGAAGGGCCTCAGATGGATCCCTGTTCATGAAATTGCATCAGCTATTGGATCAAAGTCATCAGGTCTTTGCTTCTTTCATGCATTCAGCGGATGCCACACAGTTTCGTTTGATACTGTTTGTAATCATGGGACCATGAGAGCCTTCAGGCTTTAAGTAGCAAAATAATATAAAGAATTTGACGGGGCAAACCAAATTCAAATTAACCCCAGAACCCTCATCTAGGCCCCATAATGGATATTCTATAAAACTTAATGAGGCCTATTTCAGCAGCTGCAGTAGCAGCAGCCCACGGGAGCTAGAGCAGCCCACCAGCTCTGAGACCTATAGCCTCTGCCTCAGTTGCTCTCTTCTAGCCCTCTCCCTCAGCTGCTGGGCTTGGAACAGTCCCATCCTCAACCCTGTCCCTTAACCCCTTTCAACCTGGCTTCCCTGCTGTATTTTGGGCATGTCATTAGGTGAAAATAATTTAAACGGTTACAAAGCGCCTCACACGGCATTAAAGTAAAATCAACAACACAAAAATTGTGCGAGAAACAATAAAAGAGAATAAAAAGATACAAGTGTGCATAAAAAGGAAAGAACACAAAAATAAACTAATCAGGAAGTAAAAGTAAGTCTATAAAAGTGTGTTTTAAGGAGTTATTTTAAAAGAAAGAGTGCCTTTTCATCTTAAGTCTAGACTTTTGAACCGAAGGGCCGCAGACTCCCTGCTGACATGTGCTATCCCAGCCCGTAGGGGTATGTGCCTTGACAAAATATCACCCTCCCTGTCTGGCTGGCTTCCCTTCCCCCGAACACGGGCCAATTGTGTTCGTTTAGACCCTCAACAAAGTAGGATGCACCACAGTGAATTCGAACCCACACAACCTCGGCGGGGTGATGGGCATGCAGGCACTTTACCACTGCGCCACGCTAGGGCCTGTGAGCTTGCTAATTTTGCTATTCACCATACGACAAAGTCCTGTATACAGGCCTTAATTGGATAACCTGGCTGCTGTGCTCTTCTACCCTATCCCCATCCTCAGACATCAGTCCCTATAGTCCTTAATTACAATTTTAAGAGCTGCATGTATCATAGATGCAGTGTTCTAACTCAGGACAATTTTATAATTCATTGCATAAGCCTTTTGACATTCATATTGAGCAAATCAGTTGAAATTTTTTTATTTTATTTTATTTGATACTTTGCTGAAAGGGTCATGCGACTTAAGTAAAAATTCACCTTAACTGCCCCTAGCTCCCTGCACTCATTGTCCCTTGGCCAGTGTCACCCTTATAGCCTTTCACAGCCTTGACAGTTTAGCTGCCCAAAAGGAAGGTCATTGTTTGTTGTTAACAGAAACTGCTGCCTTCACCAGAAAAGTTAATGGGACGATTTTACAGGTTTCGGGACGACTTTACAGGTTTCATGTGTTAAGGTCCTTACACACCGGGGCGATTTTTTTCACGCGAATAATACGTTTTTCTTTTAAACCTTATAAAGTCAATGCAAGCTTCCACACCAGTTTCGCGGAGCGAAAAAAGCGTCTTTTAATTATTCGGAACGAGTCCGAATTTTGCGTATATTCGCATATTCGCCGGTGTGTAACCGCCTTTAGACTAGAGCATGGGCAACTCCATCAATGTGCAGAGTGCAGACATTTTTGTGATTGGCTTGAGATATTTCCAGCTCCCTTTGCAGAAATAACACACGTTGTCCTCTTCTGCCAAGCGAACTGCAGGTCCAAAATGTCTTCCTTTCGTTTCTTTTTACTTTTCTTTATGTCGAGATCACTTACCCCAACAGACATGTAGACTCACTTCAAACCTACACAGTCGAACAAAGAGGACAATCATGACTTTATCCTTTTCCCCATCACACAGTGTGACATGTGATGAACATTCAGTGAAAATTGTGGATCTACAAGCGCACAATGCACCGCTATGTGATACACTAACACTGTTAGCTATATATTATTGGCGAAAATACTTGGTGTAGAGGGGAAAAGTGGGGGGGGGGGGGTATAGAGCCCTGTGGGTCCCCAGTCAACAAAGTACAGTAGGTTTTAAGTGGTAAGTCACAGTCAAAGTTCCTCAACATACAGTAAGCTTAAGCCCAATTCTCTCTGAGACTCTATAGTCAGCACTTCTGTCCCTGCAGTCCCAGCTTGCTGGTCAACCCCTTTCCCCTGGCACTTGTAAGGTTCATTAAATGATAGCTCATATTTCAAAGATGTTGGAGGGTAGAAGCTTAGTCCAGGTCTCCAAGGAAAGCTACAGCCTCAATTCCCTAGCTTCCACTCTACAAGCCTTTACACCAGTTAAAGCTCCAGAGCCAGTGGTGCTTCATGCAGTGCAGACCCCTACCCTCAACTAACATAGTCCAGTGTAATGGGCTAGCCAGTGTTTCCCAAACAATGGTCCGGGACTCATTTTAAGGTTAGACAACACACTCCATATTTGGGGCATAGCTGCATTGGGAACTCCTTATATGGTTATGGCTGAGTCATGGTGACATGAGCGTGATGTCAGAGGTCCATTGTTTGTATGTTTGGGTCCCGGGGAGACACCAAATGTGTCTTTTGGGTCTCGAGCTGAAAAACTTTGGGAACCACTAGTCTATATGAGGACTTGGTCAAATCGTTGAGACCAACCAACTCAACCAGCCAGCCTCTTTGTTACCTAGCAACACATTGTGAACATTACAACTACCGTACAATTGCATATATTTGCATATAAATGGCCACGATGGAATTGCACTGTTTTAGTTTCTTTCTCTTTTTCCAATTTGTTTTATTTTGTTGATTGTCTTATGGTCCAGTGCATGAGGCAACAAAAACATTTAACGGCTGCCGTATAAACAGAACGACCCAATTTATTTTAATGGTCCATTGATGTACATTACATTCAGTGGATGTCTCTGAAGTCAATTATCACTAATTGAAATCAGAAATCCAGAAAGAACCAGAAAAATGCCACAGGAGAGAAAGACAAGGGAAATGGTGCAACCGAAATCTCTCTCTCTCTCTCTCTCTCTCTCTCTCTCTCTCTCTCTCTCTCTCTCTCTCTATCTCTCTCTCTCTCTCTCTCGCTCACTCTTTCCTGGTCCTCTGTGGTGGCAGCAGGCTCAGCCAGCCATGTGTTGAGGGTGCAGGTGGCTGCGGATGCAGATTCTCAGAAAGTCATTAAGTCTGAATATTAGCCCTGACTGCTGTCCCCCTCCATTACTGTGACTGCTAGAATCATACCCTCACAAACACCCGGCTTTGGACATAGAGCTGCAACCCTTAGAAAAGACATGAGCTCACTTTCCTTCTGTGAGTAAGTACAAGTAGCAATACCACAATATAGAAATACTCTGTTAAGTAAAAGTCCTATATTCAACATTTTTGCTTGAGTAAAAGTGTGAATGTATTGGCATCAAAGAAGTACCGTAGTAAAATCTCAAATTGTTCAAAATTTCAACATTAAAAATAAATATTTAGAAAATCGCAAATCTATAATCTGATCTTGTGGATTGGATATTTTCAATTAACCGAAGTATAAAGCACTTGAGTGGTTAATGTATATTTTATATTAATCAAAATCTGCAAAGTAACTAAACATATCAAATAACTGTAGTGGAGTAAAAAATACAATATTTACCTCTAAGATGTAGTGGAGTAGAAGTATAAATTGTCGAAAAATTTAAATACTCTAGTAAAGTGTAACTAACTAACTCAAGAATTGTACTTGAGTACTTGAGTAAATGTACTTTCCGTCACTGCTTTCCTTGGGAATCTCAGACAGCATGGATTGTGAAAGTGGCTTCAAGAGAAATCTGTGTACCTTTTCTGTGTGCAGGGAATGGAATTCAGACAGTAGTCTGTGCCTCTGTGGTGCATCGGGCAACATATATTTACTACAAATTGTCATTAACCACGTGAACCCTAGTGTCCCTATTCTGAGTCAAACATTCTGCAAAAATAGCAGATCTACTTGCTCACAACACGTCATGTTGCAATGCTGTTGCAATGAGTTTGTAGAGTGGCTATTTTCGGTAAACAGATTTGTATAGAGGGGGGGGAATGAGCGGTCGCTCAACTAAGTATGTAGGGTTTAAGTAGTTCTCCATTCCAGGTGGAATAAGTCAGATAAGCGATCTATTAAAACATTCCCAAATATGCTTGACGGTTGTTTGCGCGTCATATCCGGCCAGCATTCACTGACCCGAGTGAGTGTGTTCATTCTATGAATCTTATTTCTGTGGCTTCAGTAACTACAGGCCAATCAAACTCATCCAACCGGTAGCCAAAGCCCCCTGTTCTGACATGGTATGAAACAGCAGATTGATGTGAAACATTAATACAGGTGTACCAGCACCAAGGCTTTCCTCTGCTATGAATTACCGTTTAACCAGGGGCCAAAAATGTATTGATGTGAGTTGTGACCATAGCACAATCCAGTACCCCTACATGCATACGGACCAGCGTTTTGTTTGGATGTTTGATGGTGGTATAGGGTGGCAAATCACTCACTCACCTGATGCTTTCAAGTGAAATTGATTCTATTCTATTTAAGTATTTGTTTATTTATTTATTTTGAAAAGCCTAAGGACTATACATCCTTCTGGATAAATGTTTGTTACACACCGAAAATAGCAGATTTACAAGCTCACAATGCATTACAGCGTGTTCTGCCAAAATAGTAATCATAATCTCTCCACAAAACAGTAAACTGATAAACTGCAGAACTCACACGATTTTGATTTTAAAAACTGACCAGAGTTTAATTGGCCCGTATTCAGATTTCATACAATAGGATTATGGCAAGAATGCAAAGCTAATTCTCAGAATGTATTCATATTTCAGTCCAGCAGTTAGCTACTATATTGTGCCCACTGGAATAAAGCATACAATCGAAGTCGCATATGGGTCAATGGGTACGAATATACAGTGATGGCTGTGTGTGTGTGTGTGTGTGTGTGTGTGTGTGTGTGTGTGTGTGTGTGTGTGTGTGTGTGTGTGTGTGTGTGTGTGTGTGTGTGTGTGTGTGTGTGTGTGTGTGTGTGTGTGTGTGTGTGTGTGTGTGTGTGTGTGTGTGTGTGTGTGTGAGAGAGAGAGAGAGAGAGAGAGAGAGAGAGCAAGTGTACGTGTACGTGTACGTGTACGTGTACGTGTACGTGTACGTGTACGTGTACGTGTACGTGTACGTGTACATGCATGCACATCTGTCACTTTCTAAGCTAGATGTTGTCAGATGTAAATATCATACATTCAAGATGACACACACACGCAGTTCCTGTAATACAATACAGTAAGCTGTCCCAAAACTACACACACGACACAATGTGGCATCAGCAGTTCCAGAAGTCCTTTTTAAGATGACAGCATATGTGATGCATGAAGACAGACAGCCATTGACATACTGTACAAATAGATGCTGTACAATACTGTATGTATACTGTATGCAAATTTGCACCTCCAGACATGTTCGTCCTTCGCTTGCGAAGATGACCAAGTGACTTCACAATGTCTTGTGGGTGCGAAGATGGCTGATGAGGCCGATAATTGCACGGATCAAGTAAACTGTTATTCTAATAACCATTCATCCATAATGAATCGACAAGCAACTGTAGTGGGTCTGAAGTGAATGTTCAGCCCACAGTGTAACACTGATGAAACATTTAAAAATAAACAGCATCTTTTGTTTCCTATTCCAAATGGACATGCATGAATACAAATATGCATATAATATTGAATTACCATAATAAATGCCTCATTTGTGATTTCATGAGCTTTCCCATTACCATGTAAAAGAAAAGTGTTTCAGCCCTTCTTATATTAAGCCTTCAATGTGTGGCTTAAAACGTTCTGTTTGGTTATCATTCTAACGTCTGTGGAAGTCAATGAGAAGCAAATATAATGTACTGTAAATGTGCTGATCAGGATATTAACTTTTTTATAACTTGTGATGTAGTTTTTACATCCTTGTTTGTGGCAGGTTAGGTTAATGTGGGGAATATGTCCTTTTTATATAGATTAGTGTCGGGTTGTCAGAGTACCTTTTGTACCCAATACCTGTCTGTGTCCCTTTTGTGCCTATATGGAGATCTCTGTATCTATCTGTCTACCTGTGTCTCTTTTATGACCATATATGGAGATCTCTAAATCTGCTCGCAAAAAGAAGACAGAAGTCTGTGAGAAAATGACCCTACTTCTCACTTGATTTATTACCTCAGTAAACACTTTCCTGTTCATGTTCTAAATTGCTAGTTTCAAGTCTTCTTCAATATACAACATGATGTTCACTTTGTAAATTATGGTTCCATTTAGAACAAAATAGATAAATAAAGCAGAGTATATGATTTAGGATGTGGCATTGTTGTGATTCAGAAGTCACTGTGGTAGTGAGAGACACCATGGCGATCAGTTCTGGCTGCACAAATCCATGATGGCAACGGTCAACTTGCTGAGCTATCGAGGCTTCAAAGCAGGACTCCACAAACCAATGGGTGATGTCACGGTTACTATGTCCATTATTTTGTACAATATAATGGGATATCCTACCCTGACAGGAAACTGATGCTGCCACCAAATGAAGTCACCTTAACAGGCAGTATTCTAAGTTGACTTCTGAAAGGGACATACCTTGATGTCTTGATGTGTGCAGGCAGATTTGCTTTTCCATTTAAAAAACAGTCACCATCTCACAGTTCCAAGAGGGTCATTTTCTCACAGACTTCCCAGTATCCAATCAAGTGATGTAAAAACTACTTTCACTGAAGAGAACTAAAATGGGTAAAATATAGCCTATCAAATGTAAGATAAATCATAAATCTAACTTACAAACACATCTGTTCCCTTTACAGAAAAGAACACCCAACCAAATACTGAACAAGGGTTTAATTTTCATTAGAATACTAAGCTTACAAAACATTGCAATTGTGTTTAGCTGAACTACTAACGAGAATGATGCATCCCGTATTCATCTGTTGCACCATGGCAATCTTCTGCAACCTGTGTTGCCATGTGTACTAATAAATCATGACAGGGGTCAAAATAATGTCACGGCACATTTACCAATAATAAATCACTCAGCACAAGTTCTGTGCCATTTGTAGCATGACCGTTACATAATGATAATTGATTGAGGGGAGAGAAAAACTCAATGAATTTAGAGCAGTTAAGAAGGACAAAAGATATATCAACTGTCTCTTGGTCTAGAGTGTCAGTCATTGTGGCACTTTGCCAATTATAATGTGGTGTAAAGGTAAAGAATTGGGAATATTCACCTTTGTTTGATAGGGAGAGCTAATGTGGCTGTAAAATAGTAATCAGTCAAACAGATTGTCTACACAAATCTCCAAAGAAATCAAACCCGGGTGGTGTTTGAGTCGCGCTCTCAGAATCTACATTCTTCTTCATCTCCCTCTACATTCCGTTCTGGCTGTGAGAATTGAGTGAGAGAGGCGTGGCAGGAGGCCAGTGTTTGTTTTGCCCTGCTCCTGTGTTTCCCCAGCTCTTTCCATTTAGAAGTGCACCCTGAGTTGTTCTTTGTGGATCACCCGGCAACAGACACGCCACTGTGTCTCCGAGCTTTCACAGCGAGCGGAAGCGCAGTGCCGAGCCTCTTCTGGAGGGGCCTACCAGCATCCTACCTGACTGCCTTACCAATGAAGAGGCAGACACGTTCTATGGGCTCTGCAGTGTTACGCATAACTGGCTCTGACACCGATCCCTCCCTCTTTACGCCACCAGAAAAGAACAGGGTCTTTTGGGGATTGAGAGATTTAGGAAAGCTTGGTTTCTTTTCTTTCTATCCATTTCTTACTTTATCTCACAAACATACATTTTCATAATCTCTTTGTGCATTTTTGCAGCACTACAAAGTAAAATGAAACTTGCTCAATACAACCGCAGTCTCTTTTGCGGCGTTAAGGTTCAGGTTGTTTTTATTTGCAAGGCAGGCTTGTGAAACTGATTGGGAAGTCACATTGGGAGAGTTAGATGTTAAAATGGAAATTTGCGTTGGCCAAAGGCCAGCAGGAAGTAGTCCTAGACTCCTTGGACGCAACTAACACAAAACTGTCTTGGATAGCTAGAATTTCAATGTGGGTTTTTATGGAGGTGGTAGGGAAATTCCTGTGAAATAGCCCCATGGGACACTGCTTGGCTTTGTTTTGTCTCCCTACAGTGATTAATTCTAATTCAAGATTGGATCACCCTGTTGCTGACACATATGCTCCAATAACCATTATGTAGGCTCACAGGCTATATTGACAAATATTTGATATTTGTCAATTATCATAATTTGTAGTAGCATTAGCAGCCATTCAATCTCAGTAAATATACACTACCTGGAATAGGTCAACACATTTTGCAACTAATGTTATTAGGGATTTCTGCTCACTTGCTGTGGAATTCTCTGTTAAATCGTGTACAAATCAGGTGCTGCATGTTATCCTCACTGTTAAATTAACTCTGACAATGATGTATGATGCGGATTTAAATCAACACTCTGGATTTTACTGTGTACGGCCCATAGTTGTTGCCGTCGATCTCATCATCACCTACTGCGGCCATTTTGTCCATCTGACATCAGCAATAATCTGATCTGGTGTCGGAGCATTAGATTTGTCCCTTATGTCTGAACGGTGAAACCGTGGGGGTCCAGCTGTCTGCCTGCTTCTGTACTCTCAATTAACCCCACCTTCCTTCTGCAATTACAAGCTCCAGCGCACACAGGCCCCGCCATCAGGTGGGGGCCGCGGCCACAAGCATGCCTCCACCAGCCCTCGCAGCCAGTGTGGCACTCTTCAGCTCTCGCAGTATGGAAACAGGCCGGCTGCGGAGAAACGTTTTGCCTTGCTTATACGCCGGCGTACTACGGTGTCCCGTGCCCAAAATATCTGATCTACAAGACGCACAGTGTGTCGTATCGCAATGTGCATGTGAGCTTGTGGGTCTGCTATTTACGGCACAGGGCACCGCCTTACGACTGAGTACAAGTCAGGCTTTTGGCACATCTGAGGTGCTGTACTGCCTGCGGGCCAATCAGCCAGCTGGGCTTAGAAATACAAAAAAGAAAATTGTTTAGTACCATTAGAAGGTTAGCTCACCCCTCATTGGCTCACCATCTGGGCGTACTTCTAGATCCTCTCTGTGGCGTAGCTTTTCAGTAAACACTGTATCAGCACTGAGCAGCCTACTGCATGGAGGGGATGAGAAGGAAGGAAGGAGGGAGGGGGCAGAGAGATAGAGAGTAAGGGGAGAAGAAGAAAGAGAAAGAAAGGGAGGGGGATGAAAGCAGGGGAGGAGGAAGAAGATGAAGAGAGCAATAGGAGGGTAATAAATAGGAGCAGCACTGGAAAAATGAAAGCCACAAAAAGACAGCAATAAGCCAAAAAGACACAGACGAATCACACTCTTTTGCAGTGTAGGAATTTAAGGCATGGCACTGGTCTTCGTGTTTCTGGGTGGAGTCTTTTCACATAATCGGCCATTAACCTATTTGGTTCCCAATTAATTGGCTGCCCTTCACTTCAACTTTCTGCAGTATAGGCCTAGGCCTATTGCATGTACTGTAGCGTAAAAACAGTCAAAAAGCCACGACATAAGGTTATATTACCTGTAGCTACATATGAGGATACACTGCCCATCAGCTTAAAGGAGTAGTTCGCCCAAAATATGTTTTATTTTCCATCAATTACACACCCCATGAAGCCTTGAATTCATGGATATTTTTTTGTTGCATTGCTGAGCCAATAATTTGATGACCGGGTCATCGGTCAATAGGAGACACAGTAGGAGACTCTTTGAGTGTCCTACCAGAGACTCCGCCGGTCATCGAATTATTGTTTTAGGAATGAGACAAAAATAAATCAATCTCCGTGAATTCAAGGCTTCATGGGGTGTGTAATTGATAGAAAGCAAGTAATTCTTCGGGTGGACTACTCCTTTAAGGCCTACAAGCTCAATCACAGTTGAAGGCCTACAGGCAGACAACACATTGCATGGCGATGTGTTGTTAGCTTGTATTGGCTATTTTTGGCGTGCAACGTGTCATAGCTATAGGCTACTTTGCATGCATATGGGATATTAGATAGGCTACATGCAGACACACATCCTTCCTTATTTCTGTATTATGTCAGGATGGGGTGTCGCCTATATTATTCTCTGGGTCAAGGATTAACAGAATATGAGCGTGAATTCACAACAAGCTTCTCTGTTGACATCTTGACGTCCATGTCTGAGAGAGGAGGAGGGGCCATGGGATGCTCATCATCATTTGGTTTGATTGTGTCATTTCAAAATCCCACACCTGACATTCTGTCCCTGCAAAGGCAGCAAAACATATTTTATAAATAAATAGGCCTACATAAAAATGTATCCTGTTTATCCCTGCTTGTTTCCTTGACTCCAACTTTAACTGTAATGCCTAATTTATGCACGTCGTTAGCCTATAGTTCAGCTATATCTGGCATGCTACACCAAGGTACAACAAAGTATAAATCGGGCATTAAACCCCAAAAGGCCATAATCTCCAGATGAGACCTTAAGAAATTAATCTCTATGTGGGAGCTAAATTCTGCATTAAGTCAGCTCATTTGGGCTCTTCCACAAGGGTATTTCATTTTAGGGGACAGCAGGCTAAGAAGATTATGAGCACAGTTTTCAATTTATCTCACACACCCCAACTCCCTGTTTTCGACTGAGACCCCCTTATCATGTTTTGGCAGGAGTCACTGCAGCCTTTGACATCCTCGTCGCATGACTTGTAATTCGGAATTACTAAATTTAATGCTAAAGAGTAATTTACTTTTTTCCCCCTGCTCTGTGATCTATGCTATTTTGGGCAATCTGTTTTTAATTCTCCAAACATGCCACATGCCATTAATATGACCATTAATGGGAAGATATGCATTAGGCTTATCAAAAGAGAATGGTCAGTTCATTAAGGGCATGGGGTGACCTCGATGGACAGTAAAGGCCCAAACAAACCCAAATGTGTGCGTGCGTGTGTGCGTGTGTGCGTGTTTGAGAGAGAGAGAGAGAGAGAAAGAGAGAGAGAGAGAAAGAAAGAGAGATGTGTGTTTGAGAGAGAGAAAGAGTGTGTGTGTGTGTGTGTGTGTGTGTGTGTGTGTGTGTGTGTGTGTGTGTGTGTGTGTGTGTGTGTGTGTGTGTGTGTGTGTGTGTGTGTGTTTGAGAGAGAGAGAGAGAGAGAGAAAGAGAGAGAGAGAGAAAGAAAGAGAGAGAAAGAAAGAGAGAGAGAGTGAGAGAGAGAGAGAGAGAGAGAGAGAGAGAGAGAGAGAGAGAGAGAGAGAGAACTTGCTGATGTGAAAAGAACCTCGGTAAGGATATAAAACCCTGAGACAAGAGGATGCTCCTCTCTCAAACCCGCTGCGATCCCAGTGGTGGAAATGTTGGAGTTGGGGAGGAGGGTCGACTTTGAGGTGACATTGACGCTATGTAGATGAGAGCGAGGAATCAGCAGCTCGCTCAGCAGCTCCTCTCCCCGTCTTCTCTCCCCACCTCTCTCTCTTTCAGCACCACTCTCTTTTGGACAGCACCACTCAGTTAAAGACGCATTTGTCCGTTGTTATTCACGCCTCTGGATGAGAGTTTTGTTCTCAAATCTCGGATGGAAAGCTATTACTTCAGTCCTAACCAGTAACAATTTCAAGGAAATAACTTTTTCTTTTCTTTTTTTTAATTCAAAACGGATATTGACAACTGGAAAAAGAAGAAATCTAAAGAGGGAAACATATTTATTGTAAGTATATATTTTGTTATGCTTTTATTATACTGTGCTCTTATTTTTTTGTTCATGTTTAACTATAACCTATACTTTGGACCACAAAACACTTTTGGGTAAGTAAATGCGCTATACGGTAGTTACGGCAGCATGATGCGCGCCCAACTCAATTTAAAAGAAGCACGAAAAAGGTCTATCAACAGCATATTTGTTGTATCCTCATCCTCAATTTGCGTAAATGTAACCATTTAAATCATAATTAATACTTGATCTGCACTTAAATTCCATTTGTTCTCGGGTTATTTGATTTAAAACATAAAAAGTGGATTATTGGAAAATGTTTCACTTTCACATGCGCGAGTGTGTTATAATTCGTAAAATCCCTGAGTGCAATATACCAGCGGTTCTCAACCTGTGGGTCGAGACCCCCAGGGGGTCCCCACATGATTTTGGGGGGTCCCCAGATGACAGTGAAGTGACAATTTAACTGACTTTTAAGACCTTTAAAAAAAATCAGGGAAAAAAAGCATACCATACTGTATCAATCAACAAGCTATAGCTGGTCAAACATTGGCCAAATTGTTAAATAATGTAAGAAAGAGGCAGAAATTTAGAAAATAGTGAGCTTGTATATTATATTGTGCTATTTTCACAATATTTATCTGTGGAGAACCGAGTCAAACAAAATGTAATGCCTCAACTCCTACATTCCAAATGCTTGTCAGGGTGGGGGTCCCCAGTTCAAATTATGATTATTTTGGGGGGTCACGCGGCACGCCTGAAAAAAAGGCATGGCTGTCCGTAATGATTACGCACAAAAGGTGAGCCGCTGGAGCGCGCGATGTTTCATTGACTGAATTGCAGTCCGCAGGTAGCCTGTCTGTTTTTTCTTTTGCATCTAAAACAAAGAAGATTGTAAATTGTATTTTTGA
>NC_137612.1:34929535-34967035 GCF_963280865.1 Gymnoscopelus braueri | reverse complement strand
TTATCTTGCTGAAACAAAATGTCCAAGTATCATTTGGTTTGCCACAGGGATCATTTTTGGTAGTAAGGGAACCCGCCTACAAAAATATGTCATCCATAGATCCATATTCTATTTGATTGTGTGCTGTTTATTTGTCCCTTACAATGACTTTGTTTACCACAGGTGGTGTATTTTTCGGCCACATATCCTTACTTCATGCTGTTCATCCTGTTTTGTCGCGGCATCTCTCTACCTGGGGCCATAGATGGGATCCTCTTCTATATTACTCCAGACTTCAACAAACTCAAGGAGTCTGAGGTACAGTATAGTAATGCAGTGATTCTCAACCTTTTTAATTTCAAGGACCCCCAGTTTGTTATGCATTAGTCCACAGACCCCTGTTTGATACCAATTTGTATCTCTGGGACCCCAATCTACACTGCAAAATCCTCTGTGTTAATTCAGCTCAGAGAGTGTAATGGAACCAAGTAAGGGTCTCCTTGCACCATTTGTATACACTCCTGTAATTGACCCTTACAGACCTGTAAGGGTCAATTACTCAAATTAAACCTCTGGTGGTCCCCGGACCCGACTTTGATGCTTTTTCCAAAGTCCCAGTTGATGATACATTATTGTCCTATCTTGATCAAAATGATCTCCTGTAGGGTTTGTCTTTTGTCTAGGTGACAGTGAATTTCACAATATGTCTGTGTTGGCCAAATTGTCATCTACATTGATAGCAAAATATTTCCTCTTGAGGTGGAACTGCAGAACAAAATCTAAATCTATAGCTTATTAGTTATTATGTTAAAGCAAACTCATACATTTCTGGAAACCAATACTGTATGACACTTTGGTTAGGATTGGGTTAAGGACTTTTCCCAGGAAGCATTTGGTTGGTTGGTTTATTTCCTCAGTCGCTAGGCTAGCAACACATCTTACTGCACAATCATGCTTCTCTGTTTTTAAAATTCTATTTGTCAGCCATGTAAAGCATGCACAATGACTTAACCATATAATTGAAAAACAACAACAATGCTTTTGTGTCCTTTAATCAACCACAATTATTATGGTTCAGTGTTTACTTAGTGTGAACAAAATCAGTACTTATTAAGCTATATGTTTTATACTAATCAATAGCCAATTATAGGCTATTAGCTGCTATGTTTTGTCTAGAGAAAAATCTGTTATAGATAAGTGTCTATAGAGAAAGCAGTCAAATGATTGATGCTCAAAGCTGTTTTTCCACTCTTGACCCCATAATCAAGTATGGACTTGATTATCCATCTGTTGTCATACTGTCTCCTCTTCCTGACGTTAACCTCTGATTTGGGGTTGTTGTTTTTTCAGGTATGGCTCGATGCGGCCACTCAAATCTTCTTTTCTTATGGCCTGGGACTGGGTTCTTTGATTGCTTTGGGCAGTTATAACCCCTTCAATAACAATGTCTACAGGTAGGCTCAATTTCAAGAACATTTCCTATATTTTATTAGTTCTTAAAGGAGTAGTTCACCCCAAAAAATATGTATTTTCTATCAATTACACACCCACATTGATAGAAAATAAGTCATTTTTTGGGTGAACTAGTTTATAATTAATATTGATTATCAAAGGTGACTGATAAGGCACATAGAAAGACTTACCACCACCCACATACTCCATTGTACAGTATGTCAAATGGCAAACATAGCCAATCTACAAGCTCACAATGCATAGCATTGCGACATATTGTAGAATGGCTAATATTTTGCTGAATATTCACCAATATCCATTTTTGCCAAATGATAAATCAATTTATCCTAATGTTCGGCAATTATGACATGCCCATAATAGAGATGCTAGGGTTCCTGGTTAAACACAGATTTTCAAGCAGAAATGCATATTATGTTGTATTAATTATCAGAGTATCCGTAGCGTTGTGTACTTTTCTGAGCATACACTGCCTCGATCATGTGTGGAGTGTGGACTATAATGAAATAATGTGAAGCTTTCAGACATTTCACATCAAAGGTGTTATTTCCACAAAGTGCTGTTGGTTTTCCAGGTCATTAAGACGTTCTGTTATGGATTTACGTGGGCTGACAACAACAGACACATTTAGCTGTCTTCGTTTGTGTCATAACGGTGCTCAGCACTTATCAGTTGCCTCGTTACTTCCCTGGCTATAGCTGTGTTTGCGTCACCAACCATTTTCAATCTGCCACGGTTCAGTCCGGATTTAAATGAATCTGTCAATGTAGATGTATTAGGCTGCAGTACTGATATGGGATGCAAAATAGCTTCTTTCCTCCCCACCCCTTTCGTCTCACCCAGCTCCAAAAATGTGGGACGGGTTGATAAGGAATTGATACAGGCATAACAATGGTTGCCTTTCACATTGTCTCCCCCCTGCAGAGACTCCGTCATTGTCTGCTGCATCAACTCCTTCACAAGCATGTTTGCCGGCCTTGTCATCTTCTCAATCGTGGGCTTCATGGCCAATGTGACAAAGAGACCAATCGCTGATGTGGCAGCCTCAGGTAATTGCAATCAATGTTGAATCTCAATGGGGACAATAAGCACTCGCAAGGGAGATGCTCGTGACACAAAAATAGCCTCTTGATGTGCTGGTGTCAATCCAGGCAGAGAAGGAAAGGTGTTAGATTGGCAGTTATGGCAGCCTCCTATTATGTCTATAATGGAAGAAGAGGAAAAAATAGAAGCCATTTTCTGTAACCACTGGCCTTTTGAAGGTCGGACACTTTTTATAAAGATACCAGTGGGCAGAGATGGTATGTTTCTGTGTTTTCTACAGGTATGTTAGATATTTTAATTTATATATATTTGAGTTCTGGTGATATCTGTTTTCTAAGTGTTAAAGCTTCATACTTAATTTCAATTGGTTTATAAGTTCTTACTGTATTCTGTGATCATTTGTTTCCATTAATTTTGGCAAGGATTGATCTGGGAAAGTTAAATAAATGTTCACATCATCTGCATAGTGTTGTTCTTACTAATGACTTTTCCTTATGCAAATTGCATACTGTAATTGCTGAGAGCTGGCCTTTATCATGACCCTTTATAAAATGAAAATCTTCTAGATAGTGTGCCATTTACCTTTACTCTAGACACAGTATTTGTATTGATTCCTTGGAGCCACATAATTCAACATGTCATGAAATTCAGAGCTACTTATCTCAAACATAAACAACCACAACACACAGTGAGAGGCATTCTCCACCTCTAATGTTAAGGGTAAAAGATTTGTGTCTATTATATTTACAGTATAGTCCATTGAGTCTTTTGAGAATAACATGTCACAAGATTCAAGAGGGATTCAAGAGGGCTTTATTTGTCACTCTCACTCATGCAGGTACAAGCAGCAAAATGTGGCAAGACGTTCTGCAAGAATAATAGGAGAATATGTTTCAACGGTTGTTATACAATGTGAGTATCCAATAAAGGACAGATCATGATGTTTGTTGTACTGGTCGATCTTCCCCATAGGACCTGGCCTGGCGTTTTTGGCCTATCCCGAGGCTGTGACTCAGCTCCCCATCTCTCCTCTGTGGGCTATCCTCTTCTTCTCCATGCTGCTAATGTTGGGGATTGACAGCCAGGTACTGTACACACAATAAATCATAATTGACCTCAGATGGAGGTGTAGTGCTAGCCTACTGTATGATCATTTGTTTCAGTTTGAATTGTGGCACTCTGTTGGCGTTATGTCAGATCATGATGGTAGGGCAGCAGCTATCGATGATTTTATTAGCAATTATTCTAATATAATAGTGCGTGTGTGTGTGTGTGTGTGTGTGTGTGTGTGTGTGTGTGTGTGTGTGTGTGTGTGTGTGTGTGTGTGTGTGTATGTGTATATGTATATATATATATATATATATATATATATAGGCTCCAAGGAATCTCTATATATTATTGACTAAATTGATTAGTATCGAGTAGTGTCGTGCAAGGGTGTATAGCAACACTGTAACTTCACATCTTGAAGGGTTTTGAGGTTGTAGATTTGCTACTGAGCTTGTAGATTTGCTACTGTATTTCAAAAAGGAAAAAGAAAAGTTTCTAAAATTAGAATTGCATTGAAATCATTATTATTTCATAATAGATTACATTGATTAGTTTTGAAAAAATTGTTTCAAAAACACCAAAAATAGCAGATCCCCAATCTCACAACCTGTCGTATTGTAAGCTTATAGATTGGATATTTTTGCTACTTTTGTGCGACAAATGTTTAAATTAAGAAATTAATGGGGGGGAAAAGATGAAATGTGGAGATACAAGACTTCTGCCTGACAGCGTCATTATGACATAGTGTCAGCAGCTCGGTGTAGTGGAGAGGTTGGAGCTTGTTCTCAGCGTGTGTAGTAACATAATTCCACTACCATTGTAGTTCTGTACTGTGGAAGGCTTCATCACCGCGCTGGTTGACGAGTTCCCTCGGGCTCTGAGAAAAAGGCGAGAGCTCTTCATTGCAGCTGTCTGCGTGGTGTCCTACATCATTGGCCTGTCCAACATTACACAGGTAAATTAAATGCATCATGTTTTATTTTTCTTATTTTGTTTTTATTTTATTTTATCAAACATCACACTGAAATTCCTGTCTGACTGAGCAGTCCAACACTACCAAGATAAACATCTCCTGACAGACTAACCAGATCACTATTCATACATTGTGGATTTGCAAGATTGCAAGTACAGTATTCTACACTTAAACATATGACTCTTAACTACAAGAACCCTAGCATCCCTATTCTGGGGCAAAAACTGCAGATGTACAATTTCACAAGTGATTTTGTGTATGAAGGAGAGTGACATATGTAGGGTTTAAGTAAAATCTGCCTTTGTAACTTGTTACATACTGTAAATGCTCAGAAATTATTATTTACAATACAGTGAATAGCTTTTTAGGGGAAATTGCTTCTTTGATAGATTGTGTAGCACAAGAACTAGTCATCTGAGTTCTTCCAAATACAGTGTGGACATAATACATAACATAATTATGCCAAATGAGGCTATACTCACAGCTGGCATATGACTTTTAGACATTTAGACATTTAGACATTTAGACATTTAGACATTTAGACATTTAGACATTTAGACATTTAGACATTTAGACAAATTAACAATTCAAAGGTCAGGAGTCATATTCTCTGTAAGAGTACACTTTCTCGTAGAAATTACTCAGACAATCATTACCCCAGTGAGGTTTTATTATGACTTCTCCAATATGTAAGTTACACCATTTTATTTGATTTTCTGCAAATGTGTCAGGATTAATTCTGCTGTCTTGTGATACATCAGCATGGGATTGATTGATTGATTGATTGATTGATTGATTGATTGATTGATTGATTGATTGATTGATTGATTGATTGATTGAATACTTTAATAGTCAGAAATGTAAACAGCACGTGGTTCAAGACATGAAAGCTAAAAGGATAACACAAAAATGTCTGTGGGACTTGTTGCCATTGTGGTCCTATGTATTCAATTCATCAACATAACGTACAAAATTAACACAATAATACAGATCATCAACAAATACAAACACTATATTATATACAAAAATAAACATTATATGTACAAAAACAAACACTACATACCTACAGTATGTGCCATCTACTGTAAAATTACACATTTAAGCCTGATTTATAGGCCTACTTAGCCCTATAAATCAGGCACCAAAGATAGCCAATCTACAAGCTCATAACGTGTCATGCTGATGTGCATTGTGAACTTGTAGAAAAACAATTTTTGTGCAAGACACTGGCGTAACTAAGAATAAATCAGGCATTACAGCTCCAAATTTCTACTTCACCTCACAGCATATTGACTTAGTTCTTACATTTGTGGGGCCAATTTGCTCAAGGGTGGATACACACAAAACTTTGATGGTCTAAGCTAGGCCTCCGAGTCAGGCAATTTTAAACATTTTCAATTATTTTACATGAAAGATTTCAGAGGATCAGAGCGAAGTCCCTCGTCGTTCTTACGTTCTCATGGGCATTGTCAGAGTAACCTGATCTTGAAAATTGGACTGCTGTACTTAATGAGTTCAATAAATCCTTGTATGTTCATCCACATTGACCTGTTGTGTATTAGGAACTAATTCATATTTCAATGATAAAATTCCTTATTCCTAGCTACATTCCTCACTAATTTAACCTATTCAAACAGACATAAATCTTCTAACATAAGCCATACATTTGTGTGTGTGTGTGTGTGTGTGTGTGTGTGTGTGTGTGTGTGTGTGTGTGTGTGTGTGTGTGTGTGTGTGTGTGTGTGTGTGTGTGTGTGTGTGTGTGTGTGTGCGTGCGTGCGTGCGTGCGCGCACGTGTGCGTGCATTTATATTGAAATTATTTTCATTTTTATTTTGAAATGTTTGAAATGCCCAAGATAAGGACGCCAGGTTGAAAGTGGTGACTCTAAATGAAACATGAGCAAGTCAATAAGAAATGGGTCAAGGCCCTTCTTTGTCCGCCCAGCAGAGTTCTAAGAATGAAGACCACTGCGAGGCCGTCATGGTTGCCCGTGCTTCTCAAAGGCCCTGTATTATCCCTCTTTGTCTGACACTCTGGATTGAGATCATAACGCCGTAGGAATGAAGCAATTGCGCTAATCACCGCCCCGGGCAGCCATCAAGCTTCATAGAATAGGAGTGCTGGTCTGGCACCACTTAGCAGGTCCATTTGAGCTGGTGCCCATAATGACCTGCTAGGCCAGAGAGATTTAGGACAAGTAGTCCTCTTTCTGTCAGATGCTTGATGTGTGTGCTGACCATCTATCCTATAACACAATGTTTGCACAAGGACTCTTCAGCCACCAGTCCTATCCTCGCCAATGAGAGGTCAACAACCCTCACCAGTCACTGGTGGTACGCTGACCATGTTATTCCACACCACCAGTTTTGAACTGTACGTCTCCGTGCGCTATAGTTTTTTCTCTGCACTCTCTTCTTCCCGGGGTTAGATTTGCTGCTGGGGGACGAGGGAAAAGCCACGGTTCTGCTTAGCCAACCCTCTGATCATTCAAGTTTTTTTTTTTTTGCTGGTTGGGGATGTTATATCCCTCCCATGTTTTATAATATCACAATTTAACAATTGCATTAAAAACTTTAACCATATTGACCCTGACTTCCCTATTTTGGTCAAATGTGTACAAATATTTCAAGATTATTCAATTTATTTTTCAAATTCAGAAATAGCAAAAATAGCCTATCTACAATCCTCTCCTCCTCCTTCTTCAGGGTGGACTGTATGTGTTCAAGCTGTTCGACTACTACTCAGCCAGTGGAATGTGCCTGCTTTTCCTGGTCTTCTTTGAGTGCATCTCCATCTCCTGGTTCTATGGTAAGTCACACTCAAGTAACAGTTATACGTCTGATTTGTAGATAAGCATTTTTGGTGTGTGACACCAGCGTGTAGCTAAGTAAAATATCAGGCTTTAGAATTCATCCACGCCTATACATGAGCTGGTTCTTCAAGATCTGCCCACACTTTCTACTGTTGGTGTTCAATCACAGGAGTTCTCTTGTAAAGACTTCCCAGATATCAGATTGGAAACTTGTTAGAGGCTCTTTAATGTTTTTTTTATTATGAATGTCCATCACACATCACATCAAATGTATATCTGCACACTGACTGTGTCTTTGTGCTTTGTGCTTGGCTCCAGGTGCGGATAAGTTCTACGACAACATTGAAGAGATGATTGGCTACAGGCCCTGCATGTGGTGGAAGGCCTGTTGGGTCGTCTTCACTCCGCTCATCGTGGCTGTAAGTACAGCAGTACCTTTTAAAAATCAATAGTATTCCATAAACCAACAAACTTTGATTAAAAGACCATTTAGAACAATGGTTGATAGGACAACTGGTCCACATGCTGCCACGGTCCTGGCATCTGGACTCATGCAGACAGGTTGTCTGCATGATTGTGCTAGCGTTCAGTCCAATGTGTCCCAAAATCCAACAGTATCACAAAACCCTTAGGCCTTGACAACAGCGTGTGCATCAACAAATCTGTCCCAGCATGTTGTCTACTCTGCAGATCTGTGACCAGCTGTAGAATATGACTGTGTGACAGTTGAATATGTGGAGACGTGTTGTTGTTTTGTCTCATCTCCTACAGGGCGTGTTCCTGTTCAGTGCGATTCAGATGGTTCCCCTCACCATGGGGGACTATGTGTTCCCAGCCTGGGGCCAGGGGGTGGGCTGGTGCATGGCCCTCTCCTCCATGCTCCTCATCCCTGGCTACATGGGTTACATGTTCCTCACACTTAAAGGCACATACAAAGAGGTACGAACAATGTCCCCTCTAGTTCTTGATACGTGGCGGTGATGGATATTTGAAATTGCACTTGATTTACCATATTTGTAAAAAAAAAAAAAAACAAGAATGACATACATTTGTACGTGTATGTAACATGTAAAATAAAGTTGTAAAAAAAAAAAAAAAAAAAAACACCAAGACATTAAGCTGAACAAAAACTGCTGCTGAAAGGGTCTCAGCGAAAGTACAGAAAGCACATCTGTTTACATTACATTTGCTCAAAAAAGAAAGCTTACGGAAGTGCCATCCTATAAACACATTTTGGCTGTAGTTGTGTTCCAAGCAAAAATCATAATTTAAATGTGAATTATTTACACAGCTATTGAGGGTGTCAGTACCTGTGATACAATTTAGCAGCAACAACAATTTCACAGATTGACCCAATTGCCTTTCCCCCCCCCCCCCCATGTCCAGAAACAATCACTGTGCTGTGTGTATGTATAAATGCCTTCACGAAAAGCAGTTATTAGCATGTAGGATAAAGAAAGCAGCAATTGGTTCTGCTGACTAGACATGATTTGTGGATTTCTTAAATTATGTTCTAATTTATGTTACATAGTTTTAGTTGCCATGTGGGTATATCAGACACAAAGCGCTCAATAAATTACATGCATTTTTTATGCTTTGGCATAATAGCGCATTTAGATTATTATTGATCTGTCGCTCTCAATCAATAGCAGATAATGGCTTTTCCGGGATGCCTTACATATTGAGGGCTCTTCGATCTGCAGTGATTTTCCAATGGAATTCAATAATAGCCGTACATCTATGGCCCTTTGTGACCCATATAGCTGCATATCTAACACATCTAAAGCTCCTCAGCGGAGAATAAATGGTCCATAATTACTGGCAAAGCCACAGAGGCTGTCAGAGGCGATGTGCAGGTGTCAAGCCCTTCAGTAACAGCTGATGGTTGATTGTCTAATAGTAGCAATCAGCCGGCTGATTGGTTCTTCCAGTGCGGGCGGACGCTCGCTCTCACAAACACTTAACACGGATGCATACTCCATGCCAGACTCTCTCTGGGTCCAAACAGATCTGTATTTCAGATGACTTGGAAGATTCAATGACCATGGCTCCTCCACAATGGGTTCTTGATTTAGTTTGGCACAGTGGTTGACATCCTGCTGGATGACATTGGATTTAAAAAATGTATAATTTTTAGTAAAGATAAATTAAGCAGTAATGTGAAACACTTCCAAATCCAACACATCTGTGTCATTTCACATTATGTATGCACTGGTGTGACAAACCACTGGTTCTCAATGTGGGGAATTGTATTCATTGTTTGAACTATGTTGTCATATTTTTGCACACACTGATGGTTTGATTAGCCTCCCTTCTTGCACTGGATTCTTGTAGATTATCACACATAAGTTTTGAAGTCATTAATTTGAAGACTATGCTAAATGTATTCACTGTGATGTCTAATGGGTAATTCAGGGTCATCCCTATGTTCCTTAGGGTTAGGGTTAGGGGTTGGAAGCGGGGAACACAGAACCCATTCTACATTCTAATGTTTAATTTATACTCTGTCGTACGATGGTGTCGCATGCTTAAAATAGCAGATCAAACTAGTAGAAAAGCTATTTTCGGCATGCGACACCGTTGTACGACAAAGTACAAAGTACTATAAATCAGACTTAAAGGTCTTTACCCACTGGGACCATGTCGAATAAACAATCCGAAAATGCATTAAATTCTCATGGCGAATCTTTTGTCCGAACTACGCTTAAGAAAGCGATGTTGTCTGTTAATTTTAGAAGTTTCTAAACTTTCAAATTAAGGGCATCAGTTTGTCATGTTTTAATGCATGCCACCCCTACCAGAGTATCTATTCAGTTGTTAGATAATGGTTGTTTCATTGTCCCACTTCCTCAGCGTCTGAGGATGATGATCAAGCCTGTGGTGCTGAAGAAGGGCCAGGTACTAACAGAAACAGAACCACAGACCGAGAACCAGAACCCGGCCACTGAAGAGGCCTACATCTAGATGGACATCTGTCCTGTCTCTCCGTCCATGTGATGGGCCAAGTCAGTGCACCGCACGCAGGAAAAAAACAAACATAATCAAGGTTGGGAACGACCACCAGACTAGCACGTCTGCTTTTATTCACCTACCTCCTGAGGACACGCGAGACCAACCTGATTACACCGTTATTTTCAGTTTTCTGTTTGTTTATTTGTAAAATAAAGAGTTAAAAAAAAAACATTATGAGGATGAAGAAAGACAAACTACTCAACATACCGTTGCAGTGATAGTTTGTATTTCATTATGCAAAAAGGAAAAAAGAAAAAAAAAGAAAAGTGGTTATAGTCTTTCTAGCAAAGGAAATGTGACCTAGGAAATTACTGTATTTTGAATTTATAATTTAAAATTCGGAGGCCCAATGTGATTCAACAAAATTGTGCTAATTTAAAGTTATTTACAAGAAATTAATCTATTAAGATACTATTACTGTACAAAGATAAATATAGATTAAAATGAGTTTTCTTGAATATGAAAGAAATACATTAAATTGAATGCAATGTCGTGGGTGAATAAATGCAATATGAGAATTGCAAAGTAGGAATTTATTGACCAATTTGAGGCAAAGACCATATGGGAATGTGCAACGGGCAAGGCCAAATCTCCTTGTATGTGTAAATTATTATTTAACCAGACCATCACTCCCTCCCAAGACCCTGCAGTTAGCCAGTAATGTTTACCACCCAATTCTGGGACTACCTTTGAAAAGCACAAGGCCAGTACAGACTACAAACTATTCAACCCTTTTTTTGGCATGATTGAATACCTGTGGCGAAAGCAAAAATAACCTATATAGTATATATAGCAAGAGACTGTTAAAATTGTTTCTTTGTTTTCTAAAGAACAATAACTTTGTATGTTGTCTGACTTTTTTTTAGAATAATTTTTAGGACGTTTTCTACGTAAGTCTGACAAAGACCAAAATCAAAAAGAGGTTGGTGAAGACACATGGCCCACTGACTAGAACAAATCAAACATCTCCATGTATCTCACATAAAAAGGAGAAAAGTATGAAATAGCAGCACCGTTTTGAACCACTACTTATATACATACAGTATATACACAGATGTAGTCCCACTACTGGTCCAAGAGAAATTGTTTGGAAAAAGTCATTTGTCACTTATGTGCCCTATCTCCTGAACTGGTAACCAGTTGACTAAAATCCATGAGTTCTATGTTAAAAAATGCATATTAAGTTCTATTTTTCAACGTTTGAGAAATAATGTACTGTACTACAAAGGCTGGTACCGTGTTAATGGAGGAAGCAGGATGGAGGCATTTTGAAGGACAGATATCACTATACTCTATGATACAGTTTACTTACAATACATATATATACGGTATTTAATGACCCACTCCTCAGGAACAAAGGTGGAAATGACCAAATCTTCTCTGAGACTACCACAATACGCTGAAGAAAAATTAAGGCTAGCAAAAAATAGCTAATTTACATAAATTTTTTGTTTAATTTTTTTTTGTGCTGTAAATTCACACATCTTATCTAGTGACACAAGGAGAAAAAATCGTATTAAATAGCATACATAATAATATATAAAAGCTGTTTTTGTAGGGTCTTTTGCTAGCATAATTTCTTTCAGTGTATAAGAACTGTGAAGGCCTTCAGTCCGTTTAATAGAAGCCATAGTGTGTTTCTGTCCCATATTGGAGGTGCAGGTTTCCAATATCAGACTATGAGAGAGAAACCTTGACTAGACCAGAATACATCATCATCGATGTACCAGATGACAACATCGTCAGTGTACTGCTACAATAGGAGTTTTACCAGAAAACACCATTGTCAGTGTACTGCTAGAGTAGCGGTTTTACCATGAAGACAACACACAGCTAGTTGTTTTACCAGACAACACTGCCAGTGTGGTGCTGCTACTGCAGTTGTTTTAAAAGAACAGAAGATAACTGTCAGTGTACTGTGAGGTGTTGTACCATAAGACAACACTGTCAGTTTACTGCAAGGCTTTTTACCAGAAGACAAGACTGCAGTGTACTGCTAGTTGTTTTTTCCAGAAGACAACACTGTCAATGTACTGCGAGGTGTTTAGCCTAGACAAGAGGACATAGTCAGAGATAATGCTACTTAGGCCAATACCACTAAAACTACTCCTTGATCGTTTGGTAAAGGAAAACCTATGATTACATATCATGTTGTTTGGCAATATGAACAAATAGATATATAAGTAGATGCTGAATTTGTGATGTAGGCCTAGTTTGCTTCTGTGGCAGCTATGCGACAGGGATCATTTGAATTAGTCCCTTTTATTTTTTTGCAAAGATCTATAAATGAAAACGTGCAATGACAAAGGGGTCCATGGATTTTTGTATAAAGTTACTATACTGCAGATTTCTCTCTTGAATGATGTTGTAAAACTGGACTGTGTAATACATGTAATCTGTGAATGTCCGTACAAAGGAGTTTTTGTCTAAATGTTGAAGAAAAAAAGAAACCGATATTATTTGCTGTTTTCTGCAATAAATGTTTATCTCAGACACTAAAGCACATATCTTTCAGAAATGTAAAAATCATAATTACAATAACAGTAATAGAGTAATAACAATAATGATGACGAAGATGATGATGATAATGTCATAGAAATGCTGTCTAGTCAAAGAATATTGTTTTGTATATTTCTAACTGTTTCATGGGCCTAATGTAAAATATTCTATGTAAAAAAATATAATAAATGTCTTTAGATGGTGTTATATGAAAAAAGCATGATTGCCATATATGTTATCTGCGAAAATAAATAAAGTCCTATAGATTATAATGTCTGCTTAGTGTCTTATTTCCAGTGGATTTCCAGAAATTGGTGTCCATTTCATTTTAGATAATGTTTTGGAATTTCTTACAGGCCCCATTATTGAACCAACACAATATATACCATACAGTACCATTATGAAAATGGTATTTACTATTTGGCAGGCATTACTGTGGGTAGAGAGTTTGTCTGGGATTCGGAATGTCACTGGATCGACGGCTCACCCAGTCTGCATGCCGAAGTGTCCTTGAGCAAGACACTAACAGCAACCATCTACCCCGAGTAATCTGAGCAGCCATCTGCTGGGTGAAGCAGTACCAAGTCATTTCCAACCTTCCCCTCCAAAAAACACCCCATCGCCTTTCCCTTTCCTTGGCAACAGGCCATTCTTAAGTGGGTAGTGAGTTCTGCGACATTTGCATGTCATGTACCAGCCTTGATTTCAGTCCAGTAGAAATCCTGTTCCTCAAGTATAATGAATGTCCTTTGAGCTCACTGGGCTGTGCCATGCTTAGTGCTATGCTAATACTCCAGTTATTACATAAGTGAATAGAACATGACGTATATGCAATCAAGCATATCACCATGGAAGACCATGGGCTCTCTGTGAATCTGTGGCGGATTTTGCTTATTCATTTATTTTTGGACAAAATGGCTCTTTCCACCACAAGATGACTGTATCCACAGCGATGGCTGCAACAGCAAAGATGTGCTGTATGTAGCTCTACACATATTATATCATTCTGTGCAGCATGCTGGTCAATTGTTAGTCACATTTGTACTCTCTCAAAGTTAAATGAGTTGACCTACTTTCAGCATCGTTCAGAGAACCACAGATTCTGGAAAATCCACGTTCACATAATGAAAAATATAGTTTTTAATGAATTAATTTAAAAAACGCCATAGGGAAAGATAAGCAAAAGAAAATGTCTGCATGCGACATTAAAGAAAAGAGTAAATGGAATAAAAATGTGCTGATATCTGGATGCCTCTGCACCCGGCAGAGAGAAGTCATTTCTAAATGCCAATTATGCTGTCGATGGTTATTAATGCATTATGGCTCTCCACCATCAGTGTGACAGATAGGATGGAGGGAGGAAGCAAGCAGCAAAATCCTGAGTGTCTGTTTATCTCCGCAAGTGACCCTTATGGGTCCATTTAGGTCCATTCTTACACTCTCGACTTAAATTAACACACAGGAATTTGCTGACAGTAGCTAGGCCCTTGCACACGCACACGCACACGCACGCACACGCACACGCACACGCACACGCACACGCACGCACGCACACGCGCACACACACACACACACACACACACACACACACACACACACACACACACACACACACACACACACACACACACACACACACACACAAACATGCACACGGGGCAAAGTCATAGTGCTGTGTTAGTAGCCAGATGTATTTGAATGGCACAAATTAGCCGTGTTTGTCTTTAGATTTTTTTCTGTGAGACTTTTTTTGCACGATCCATCCTCCCTTTTCTGAAAACAAAAAGTTTGCACAATTTATTTTTTCTTTTTACCACTTCTTTACAGCTGTAAAGAACTGTCTGACAATAAAGTTTATTTTGATTCTGATTTTCTTCCAGCATAAAAACGGTATTAGCTGGTTGTGACCCTCATCAAGCCAGACCCCCCCTCAAGTCTTCCACAATCTTTGATTGCTACAGAGCAAGGACGCAGAGGGCATTTTAGAAATGAAGGGGACGCATGCAAGCGCGGGCAGCGCGAGTGCATGTGTTCCGTGCGTGTGTGCGCGCAGCCGGGTTTGGTACTTTTTTGGGTGTTTTTGTTAATTTAATTCGGTTAATTGGTTTATTTTTTTACCGGGTTTGTTACTTTTTTGGGTGTTTTTGTTATTTTAATTCGGTTAATTCGGTACAAAAAAAATAGTTTTTTTCTTTTTTCTTCATCCCAAAAGTGGGGGGGATATCCCTCCCCCAATGGAACTGAGTATGTCCAAACCCCCCCGCCCCCCACCCCTCCTGCGTCCCTGCTACAGAGACTCTGTAACTATGACTGAAAAGTCAGATTCAGGCGTTGTCGCACAACGTTGTCATTCAAACTACAAATACAAACCACTGTTTAAGCATTTAGCAGATGCTCTTATCTTACAACGTGCACACTATCCAGGTCCACTCATTCGCTATGGTCTGTGACATGGTTGGTGGTTGTGATGACAGTCACAGCTCCAGTCAGAAGTAGTAGCAGCTCAGTAGACAGCTCCAGGGCCCCAAAAAGACACACACTGTAGAATTGGTAATATCTGTCCCTCCCTGTAGAACTCACAGTAGCATATTCTGTAACATTTATTGAACTCTAAGTGCACAAATGTAAGTGTATACAATACAAATGTAACCAAATGGACCTGTAAGGTTGCATTTCATTACATTTTGTATACTCTCTGAGTTATGGATAAATTGACACTATTTTACTGTGTAGCATGCATGCTCTCAAACTGTATCACAATCCCTGACATGCTGACAGGGGAGGAAAGGAGACACTTCTAATTCTCTCTTACTGCTCCACACATGGATTCATTGTGAGCTGCTGCTGTACATTGATATGAACAGCGCTTGGTGAGGTTATGCAGCTCTGCGGAATATCCAAATGGTGTGGATGGATAGAGATGGACAGACACATGCTTGGACGGAAGCACAGATGGCTGGCTGGCTGCCTGGATGGATGGATGGATATACAGTACAAGTGCATAGAATGGAAAGACAAAATCTGTCTGCAATAAATATACTGACACATCTGTGAGTTATTCAGTATTCCGTGCAGTCAACTCCATGCCAAATAAATAATAACAGACAGGCACTGTGTATCACAGATATTTGACTTTTTTTTTATTTTATTTTTATTTAAAAGAAATGTGAAAAATATGACACTTGCAATTATTCTTCTTTTGATAGACATAAGTAGTTAGTTGAGTATTACAGTATGAATACAGATTCTCAAAGTACAGCAGATACTGTACCGCCTACCTATACATAATGAAATTGCACTAAACGCAAATCACAAATCACATGCCGTATCAGATAATAATGCTCCACAGTCCACACTATAGGTGTACACTAGCATACCTTACACAGTCAATCATCATTTAATAGAACTGTGGTGGGTGTTTGTCACATCAATCCTAAGTTCCCCTGTTCTCCATCAGACCGAGGCTGAATCAGAATATTAGTGAGCCTTCGTGGCTCTTCCTATGCTCACCTTTACAGCAGGCCACTGATAGCGTATCTATTCCCCGCAGACCCACAGGCAGAGAGTGAAGCAAATGCCCTTATCTCTGCCTACCATATGATGGGGGATTAGCTGCTGTGTTGTCTGACAAAGCATTGTAATGAACAATTTTAATTGCCTGCATCCCAGACCATGCCAAGCCCTTCCTGAACTGAACACACACACACACACACACACACACACACACACACACACACACACACACACACACACACACACACACACACACACACACACACACACACACACACACACACACACACATATTGAGGCATATTGACACATCTAGAATGATGTGAAAGTGATTGAAAAAATCACACCCAGTGTGAAGAGAGTGGTGCCTTTCATGAGTTCATTTCGTTAGTTACTTTTTACAGACTTTGATGACTTCAAAGTATTTTTACTCATTTTAAGTACTTTAAAATGTTTTTACTGATTTTTAGGTGTTTTTACTCATTTTAACATCTTTTAAGTATTTTACTAATTTTAAGTATTTTTACTCATTTTAAGTATTTTTTACTCAGTTTAGGAAGTTTAAAATGTCTTTACTAATATTTAAGTATTTTTACTCATTTTAAGTATTTTTACTCATTTTAAGTATTTTTACTCAAAAGTGTGTGTTGTGTGTAAGTGTGTGTGTGCGTGTGTGTGTATAATTAGTGTAACTGGTTGCATCTTTGTGTTGCAATCAGCCGCAGCTGTTGAGGCTGTGCTCAAACATACAGAGAGGCTCATACGGACAGACGGACGGACGGACGGACACACAGACACACACCAGGACAAAGTCACTCCTTGGAGTGGCTAGCACCACTCAAAAAGCAAACCCTACATTACTGATTTACAAACAGAGCATTATTATTCAAGTCAATGATTGTCATGGTGAGCAGGATTTCAACCCTGTCAGTTTTTTGAGTGGTGCTAGCCACTCCAAGGAGTGACTTTGTCCTGGTGTGTGTGTGTCTGTGTGTCCGTCCGTCCGTCCGTATGAGCCTCTCTGTATGTTTGAGCACAGCCTCAACAGCTGCGGCTGATTGCAACACAAAGATGCAACCAGTTACACTAATTATACACACACACGCACACACACACTCACACACACACACACACACTTTTGAGTAAAAATACTTAACATGAGTAAAAATACTTAAAATGAGTAAAAATACTTACATATTAGTAAAGATACTTTAAAGTTCCTAAACTGAGTAAAAATACTTAAAATGAGTAAAAATACTTAAAATGAGTAAAAATACTTAAAATGAGTAAAAATACTTAAAAGATGTTAAAATGAGTAAAACACGTACAAATCAGTAAAAACATTTTAAAGTACTTAAAATGAGTAAAAACACTTTGAAGTCATCAAAGTCTGTAAAAAGTAACTAACGAAATGAACCTATGAAAGGCACCACTCTCTTCACATTGGGTGTGATTTTTTTCTTCTATTAGATAATGCTAAACCACGCTCACTCTTTCACACACCTTCTGTTCAGAGGAATACTTGAAATCAATAGATGACTCTGATAATATCTTATATTGCCGTTTTACAGTTAGCGTTGCTAACCTCACAAAAGGAGTTCAGCAGTGCTGTGACCTGACACACCATCTGATTGAGTTAGATAACCACTTAATGTTGGTGGTAAACCAATACCATGAGATGAGAGAGCAATGAACAGCTCCTTCCATTTATTTAACCAAAGCATTATCACAGGAAATATCAATAGTATAACTGGGTGGGTGAATACAGTCTTCATCACTCTGTACTGTAAGTGAGGGGGCCTATCGGGTTTATTTCATCTCTCTCATTTTCTGATGGGCGCTCGCTAACACAGATCTCACTTAATCTCTATTACTCTTGTTTATGATTTCAATTTCTCTCAACCACAGAGGCAAGATGTTCCACATTGAAGTTCCCAGACAGACTAACCTTAGCATGGCATTGTTTTTGTTGTTGTTGTTGTTGTTGCTGTTGTTTTTTATGATACTCACAGTTTTTTCATTGATAGACATTGAACGTCCAGAGTAATTGGACATTTTAATGTGAAGGCTTAATTTTACAATTCCATTCTAAAAGATATGTTACAGCTAAAGAGTGGTGGTCTTTATACATCAGTTTTAAATGTTTACCTCCACTGATATGTGTCATATGAAAATGTGTTTTTAAAACAGACAATCGTTTTAGTATAGACATCCGTCCAGCCAACTATCCATACATCCATCCACCCATCCATCCATCCATCCACCCACCCACCCACCCAACCATCCATCCATCCATCCATCCATCTTATAGTTTTTTTGCAAAAATTATTATTGTTTCAAAATTACACGTTACAATAAAAGCGAAATAATAGTGACGTTGCCAGACAAGGACCTGAAGCTGCAGTATATCTGACTTGAAACAATAGCATGTCAACATTCAGAAAATTCAAAATAAGACATTATCTTATGTATCACCCATTGCATGTTCTCATCTATCTACCCCAGCATTAGAACTTCATATAGATAGAAGGATTGCAGGTTATTCTGAAGAGTAGCAGGCAAGTAAAAAGAAAGACTTCCACAATGGCTACATGTAGGTATAACCAGTTCTGTGTGTCTGTGTCTGTGGTTTGAACCATAGGCTGTCTGTCTGTGTTTGTGTGATGAATGGAGACAGAGGGGGTCTGTGTGTGACAGAACACAGAAGCATGACTTCCAGCTGGAAGCAGCTCCTCTCTCCTGGCACGGAGGATACAGAGCCCCAAGCAGAGCTCTATTCTCACTCTATTTCCTTAGCTCCATTCCTCTCCTCTCCTCTCCTCTCCTCTCCTCTCCTCTCCTCTCCTCTCCTCTCCTCTCCCGTCTCGTCTCGTCTCGTCTCTTCTCGTCTCTTCTCTTCTCTTCTCTTCTCTTCTCTTCTCTTCTCTTCTCTTCTCTTCTCTTCTCTTCTCTTCTCTTCTCTTCTCTTCTCTATGCTTGAGTGAATGATTGCCATGCCAGAGTCTCAACCATTCAACCTTTCTCTTTCAGACTCTGGGGTCTTTCGCCACGCCACATTTATCACCAAATGTACCAGGAGTGCCGGCGGTGCATCTCAGTGCTCCATCTCAATGCATTTTTTCCCTTTCCCCCCTCTTTTTTCAGGAAAAGATATAGAATAGGATGTTTAACCCATTTAGACCGCGAACCCCTATACGTAACTATACCTTTCAATCCGGGAACCCCTTTTGGGGTAGCTATTGGTTGCTGTCCGGCAGAAACCAGCTAAATCCATTTTTTCGCTTTAGCATTTTCTTCCATAAACCAGTGCTATTGAACACCCTTTACGTCTGTATGCTGATTTAAAAAAACCAATGAAAAGTATTAAAAAGCGCTTCTGACAAAACCAGCTAACTCCATTGGATCCTCAAACTTTCTGCTAAACCAGCGAAGTCCACCAAAGGGGGGTGGAGTTAGCTGGTTTTGCTGACTCCAGGCCCCACCCCCTTTTGACCTCCAACCTCATTGTGAGCTTTGAGGTCCATTCAGCTGTTCTTGAACAAAACCTCCTAACTCCACGTTTTGTTTCGTTTTTGTCATTTCCCATTTCCTGAATGGGTTAAGGAAAGTGATACCATGAAAATATAACGATGAAGCTTCTCTTCTCTTCTCTTCTCTTCTCTTCTCTTCTCTTCTCTTCTCTTCTCTTCTCTTCTCTTCTCTTCTCTTCTCTTGTGGAGAGGTCAGGGACATGTAAAGGTTACTTGTCCCCACAATACATATTGTCACGTACGATATCCCAACTATACATGTGTCAGTGTGTCCTCGTGATACATTTTGATGTCATGGATCATGTCCTCAAAATACATTTTAATGTCACATACTATATCATGTCCCCACGATACATGTTGCTGCCATGTATCAGCTTAATGTCAAGGTTAAAGTCAATGCGTGTTCCTTACCGTACTGTCAAACACTTTCAGCTCAGCACAGAAAGTAAAAAACAACAGGCATTTTTCTCTTCCCACACCTACTGTCAGGGTTTGATTTGCTGGAGGGGATAAAATGCATACATTTCCTTTTGGGAGATTTAGACTAGATATGTTTGATATCTACGTTTTATATTATTACAATTTAATAATGTAATAAAGAATGAATGCTAACCACATTAACCCTGGCGTCATTATTTTGGGTATTCTTTTAATTCAAACATTTCCAAAAAAAAATATTTTACTTGCAAAAATAGTATATCAAGACAGCGTTGTGAGCTTGTAGAACGGCTACAGTATTTTCACTATTTGTATAAGGAATATGTATAAAATAATAATAATAATAATAATATGAGAAAATATCACCCCCCCCACGTTTGTTTGTTTGTTTGTTTGTTTGTTTGTTTGTTTGTTTGTTTGTTTGTTTTTACAAATCAAACCCTGTACACTTGAGGTCATGTTCTGAACAAAAGAGGCTTCAAAAGATGATACAAATGTACTGTAATTTGGAGACCACAGTTCCACAGTTCTACAATTCTATAAATCATGTTGTGTGAAGTGTAGATGGGGAGAGATGGATTGACAAACAGAAAGAAATGAGCATGAATCTGAAGGGCAATTTATATCAAAACCAACTCATCGCCTTAGGAGCCCGGAAAGATCTGACATGACGAGTGATTCACAAGTGTTCTCACTCATCAAAGGTTACAGCACTGCCTCGCAGCAAGACGGAATTCTATCTCCAGCACATTATACACTGGAGTGCATTATTGTGACTTATGTGACATAATACTGTATATGTACCTGCGAACAGACCACTCATACGGTGGCCATTTTGCTCTTACTTCGGGAGGTGGAAAACCTCACCCTGTCGCGGTCAATAGTGGAGAGTCACATGAAGAAGGGGATAGATGGATAGACAGATAGATAGATAGATAGATAGATAGATAGATAGATAGATAGATAGATAGATAGATAGATAGATAGATAGATAGATAGATAGATAGATAGATAGATAGATAGATAGATAGATAGATAGATAGATAGATAGATTGATTGATTGATTGATTGATTGATGTGGACCCTACTGTATGCGCTCACATATTTCAATGCTGTAAGACAATCTGCTCATAGCTTTAGTCATCATGGTCAAAGCATGAGATACATATCTATGTGGTTAATGCCCCAAAACACACATACACTCACACACACACTCGAGTGCACTCGCACACACACACACACACACACACACAATAATGTATATTTATAACCATGACAGGCATAAGACTATAAAGTTCTTGAATGAAACCCCAAAACAATTCTTTAACTCCAGAGGTCTTTATTCACTCCTTCACTCAGTGACATCCAAATAGTAATGAGAATCATTTCCTGACAAACAACATCACATGATGACCAACGGGGCGCTCTTCTTCAGTGGTGTTTTTATCATTCTGCAATACAAAGCGCCCCCTTGTGGATCAAATCAAATACTGTCAGATCATAAACATTACAACCCTCTTCTCCTTAATTTTTTTTCTTCTTTTTTTTTTTAAACAGCTGTTTTACATTTCAACAAATATTTTTCTTTCCTTCCAACTGACACTCAGTTCAACACTTTTTTTTTTTTTTTTTTTTTTTTTTTTTTACAGCGTTTGTGACCACACACATATAAAGAACATAGCATGCGTTGTACCTTTCACATTAATCAAAATCCGCCAGGTATGATGGGGGTCCTCTGTTGACCCTGACTGGGTATCTACGGACAGGTGACTGTGACTGAGGTGTGTTAGGGGCAAAGGGCTCTGGGGCTAGGGGCTCTGGGTTTTGCATTGCTGACCAGTCCATAGCAACTTCTCCGCCATCCACAGTCTTTGGCCCACCCTGGGAGTGGTAATCGTTGACCACCAGTAAAGGTTTGAAGTGGGATGAGTTTCGGGTGATGACATGGTTATTATTTTTAGCTGTCACCATGGAACCTTTGATAGCGATGACCTTGTAAGGTCGGGGATTGTAAGCAGGGCATAGTTTCCCCTCCTTCTTTTGACGACACAGGACTACGTCTCCCACTTTCAGAGCCAATGGAGCAGCATGACGCACCCTGTCAGCATAGACTTTCATTTTGTCCTTTGCCACTGCATCTGCTTGACGTAGCTTTGCATCCATGTGAGAGTGGAAGGGAAGAGGGGCCTCAGGTAGCTTGATTCTCAGGGGCCTACCAAACAGCACATCGGCAGGAGCCATGCCAGTCGAACAGTGAGGCGTGGCACGGTAGTTGCGGAGGAATGTATACAGAGCTTGTTTCCAAGGACGGCCCTCAACATGAGCAGCACGTATAGTCTTTTCAAGGGTACGCATGAAGCGTTCGGCTTCTGCATTGGCCTGAGGCCACAGTGGCGTTATTTTCCTATGTCTGAAACCCAAATACGCTGCAAAATCTGCAAATTCAGAACCCTGGAAAGGAGGGCCATTATCTGTTTTAACCTGAAACGGAATCCCCAGTGTAGAGAATATTTTATCAAGTTTAGGAATTGTGGCCCTGGCTGACGTGGACTGTAGAATCTCTACTTCTGGATATCTGGAGTATTCATCAATTACCACTAAAAGATAATCACCAGAAGGGAATGGACCACAGAAATCAACACCAACCTTTTCCCAGGGTGATGACGGCAGCTCAGACATGCGGAGAGGTTCTTGTGTGTGATTAGGCACAACAGCCTGACAGGGGAGACAGCCAGCTATCATGGTTTCTACTTGTCTGTCAATACCAGGGAACCAGACTTTTTCCCTGATCAACTTCTTGGTTTTGACCACGCCTTGATGGCCTTCATGTGCAAGTGATATTGCCCTGACTTGCAAAGAATGGGGGACAACAATCCTTGTGCCCCGTAGCACTGTGTCATCTGTAGCAGTTACAGTCAGTTCATCCTTGATTCTCTTGTATGACAACAGTGCAGCGACATCAACTCCATCAGGAAAATCCTGCTTTTGAGACAGGGACCACCATGAGCCTGTTTTAATGAGCCGAATGACTTCACATAGAGTAGGGTCAGCTTTAGTTGCATCCTGGATCTCGGCCAGTGTCATCGCCTTGGGAACAGCATTTGTAGTAACGAAGTGTATATATTCTTCTGCTTGCTGTTCATCTCCTGAAGCGTCCAGCGAGATGTGTGACACCTGTGCAATGTGTCGTGACATATAATCTGCTGGATTGTCCTTACCAGCTTTGTAGCGTACTGTGTAATTGTAGGGCTGCAGACGTAGACTCCAGCGCTCTATACGAGCAGGTGGCTTGGATTTGGGGTTGTTGAAAATCCACTCCAGTGGTTTATGATCAGTAACTAGGGTAAAGGGTGCCCCATACAGGTATATGTGAAAATGTTCACAGCCCCACACAATAGCAAGAGCTTCGCGTTCTGTTTGTGAATATTTTTGTTCAATGGGGGACAGTGCTCTACTTGCATAGCTTAGCACTCTGGCCGGCTCAGTTGGGCCATTTCTCTGGGCCAGTACAGCTCCAAGGCCCACTGGACTTGCATCAACTACCAGTTCAGTTAGTTTATGTTGGTCAAAGTAGGTCATCACAGCATCAGTTGTCAAGCTTTGTTTCATCTCATCAAGAGACTTCTGATGATCTTCTTTTTTTTTTTTTTTTTTTTTTTAATCTTTGTTGTTGTTGTTATTATTTTAAATCCTCGTCGCCAGTATAAAGTTCTTGAATGAAACCCCAAAACAATTCTTTAACTCCAGAGGTCTTTATTCACTCCTTCACTCAGTGACATCCAAATAGTAATGAGAATCATTTCCTGACAAACAACATCACATGATGACCAACGGGGCGCTCTTCTTCAGTGGTGTTTTTATCATTCTGCAATACAAAGCGCCCCCTTGTGGATCAAATCAAATACTGTCAGATCATAAACATTACAAAGACCATCACTCAGTATCACTGAGGCATTAAACACCTACAGTATAGGCACACTTCTTCTCACACGTCACACATCCGATATCAGATTTGCCTCCGCAAGTCAGTTCTACAGTTGTCTCCTCAAGTTGCCAATTACAATTTTCTGAAGTAGCCTAACTAAGCCAATTGCCACAAGATTTTAAAAAGAAAAGTGAAACAGTAAATAAAATAAATGGCAAGTTATGTCCTCTTGAGAGATGGTTATGCAATCATGCAATTCCACTTGGCCTCAAATTCTGGCTAATCAGGATGTCCAGGTGGCACAGGTGTAAAGGTCCGACCTACCCACCACCGCAGTGACTGCGGTTCAAATCCTGCATCTGGCTTGGCTGGGCGTTCCAACAAACACAATTGGCCATGCTTGCAGGTGGAAAGCTAAGTGGGGACAGTGATCTCTTTATGTCTGCATTATAGCGACTCATACAGGGCTTTGATCCGCGAGGTGACGAGGTCACACTGTGCTCCTCGTGTGAATAGTTTTAGCACGTCGCATAGAAAAAAGCTCAACACATTTCAAATTTTGTCCTGGGTGGACGTGTGCGCGTGACGAGCACGAACGTGACAGTTCTGCGCCCACTCCGCCTGTCAGATTGCCAGTGGGTGCCTACTGTACCTACAGTAGCTGCTCACCTCTCATTGAAAATGAATACAAGGCACGTCAATCGCTCCCTGTGTGAAAAGCCCTTCAGCAACTGTTCAGCATGGAGAGGAACTGAGAAGAATAGCGTTTTCCTCTGCATAACGTTATGTCAATATGCCCTCCTGGTGAAACTCCTCACTGTCAGGTCAGAAGAAGCTGCTGGCAACGTCACTTGTGTTGGAGGAGACACGTGGTTGTCTGCAGCTCTCCCCAAGACCAACAAGCAGGGGTCAGCAGTGACAGGGACTACGGGGGAATTGAGAATTGGCATTACAACTTAAGTGGGAGTAAATGACAAAACAAGGGAAAAAGATAATGGGGAAATAAATAAAGAACTTCTGGCTAATTGAGGTTAATCTGGCTGGCCCTCACCTGGATTCATAAGTAGTAGCTGTTGGGCTTTGATAAGCTTGTGAAGTCCACAGATGCTTGTTGGTACAGGGAAGGGAGCATGTAAATGACTAATTGCATCTAAACTCCCTTCTCTGTATTTCTTTCTATTTTCCTCTCCCCGCCTTGTCCAATAGCCTGAGCTACCAGAGCAGAACATGCAATTGTCTTTCATGCTTCAATATGAGTGCTGCCGAAGGGCGAGTTGAGATTAATCTAATGTAATTAGTTGGGTGCCGTGAGAGGAAGTTGAATATTATCATGGGTTTCACCACTCAACATTGTATTGAATGCCAGGCGCACGTCTCCTGCAGTTACTTTGTGTATGAGGACAGATGCTCTTCAAGGCTACATTTCCGCACATTTACATCGCAAATGAATAGAATTTAAGCATACTATGGGATTATACTGTATATTTGCAGGGCAAAATGTATAGGAATAATGCAGTGACATTACGTAAAACCCACAATTTTCCTTTTCTCTTGGTTGGGGGAAACTTCATATTCACACATTTCAGTAACAGAGCGGAAAACCTGGAATGCATAATTGCATATTGTGAGATGTGTAATCATAGGCCAAATTAAATGAAAAGCTTTAAAATGCCTTTGCAGCCATGGTGCCTTTGCTGTCAAATGTTGCCGTTTGGTCAGATGTTGTCCCATGCTGTCACTATAGTATGGCTTGAGAGTGAGAATATGTCATTGGTAACTGTCAGTCTTGTAATATACTGGTTACCTTTTAGAATGCATGGAGCTGTAAGTCCAGTAGACTAGTATATATCAAGTTTAGTTTGCAAATGAGAAATGTAATAATAGGCGTCTATACTTTTCCCCCTCTTTTCCCTCTACACCACACCTCTTCACCAAAAAATAGCCCATCTACAACGCGTCGTGTTGAGATGCGTCCCGAGCTTGTAGATCATCTATTTTCACAGAATGTTCACGTGATAAGAAATGCCCAGAATTGGGATGCTATAGGGTTCATGTGGTTAAATGGATACACCAAGAAGAACTAGAAGAAGACAGATTACAGATTAAGCGTGCCACATCCACCCCTCTGTCTCTTTTGTCATGGTAAATGCTGTCCCTTTCTCTGTTTTGGGAAAATAGTGGGAAACAGTGAGTCAGTCTAGAGTGCAGGAGGGAACTAGACCAGACTGTTAATGCTAGTTGCTGAATTCAGAGCTGGGTCTCTGTGAGTTTACCATCTGAATGACTGGAAGGCTTTGGGAGGTGGTGAGCTTCTGGGCACAAAGAGACACTTCACCACCAGATTACACTTCGGTTCACGTTCATGTCTAAATATTTGCTCCCAGGAACACATTGCTGTGTGTAGTGAGGCAAAAGCCACATGCTGCACTGTATGTATGGCTAACTTAATGATACAACGTTATCTTAGAGGTGAACATGCACTTGTAAAAATATTTTATTTTAACCACTTAACCCTATATACTTTGTCGATCGGTGTCTACTTGGTCCGCCCCCCCCCCCCCCCCCTTTTTTTTTCTCTCTACACCAATTCTCTTTGTGGAAAATAGACAATCTACAAGCTCACAACACGTCACAATGCAACTGTTGTGAGCCATTTTTGCAGAATATTATGTCTATTTTCACTGCATGTTCTCCTATTGTGATATGCCCAGCATAGGGGCACTAGGGTTGAAGTGGTCAACAGGACTTACCAAGAATGCTGAATGAATGTTTATCCCTGTCTATTTTTTAATCATTACAATAAATGGAGGCAATGAACAATAGATTAAAGCTGCACTATGTACCTGGCTTCCTGCGCAAGTGCTGACATTTTTACTATTGAGCTAATAGAGCCTGCCTGCTTGCTCAGGGGATGAATTGAATCTTGATCATCAGATGGTCAAAATTTGTGTCAGATCCTGTGTCTAGGTGAGACATGACCTTTGACATGAACTAAATGTCTCAATAGAAGTGCAGGGAGACAAAATACAATCACCCAAATTGTATAAGTTATATTGTATAAACATTCTCTATACAGATTGGACAAAATTCAAATGTATTCATTTAAAAAAAAGTTACACAGTGCTTGCTTTAAGTTGACACTGTAAATATGGCTTGATAAATATGGAGATATGTGGCATTGAGCAAACCTATGGTTTACTCCTACACAGCTTTGCACCTGTTGGCACTACTATACCATTACCTATCAACCCTGTTAATTCAATTCAATTTTATTAAAGTTGTCTCAAGACACTTTACATGTAGAGCAGAGTCCCACCCTGAGCAAGCAATTTTGCCACAGTGGCAACGAAAAACTCCCCCTTAACTGGAAGAAACGTCAGGCAGACCCAGGCTCTAGGGTGGGCGGCCATCTGCCTCGATCGTGTCAGGGGAAAAGAAGAGAGAGAGAGAGAGAGAGAGAGAGAGAGAGAGAGAGAGAGAGAGAGAGAGAGAGAGAGAGAGAGAGAGAGAGAGAGAGACAGGAGAGACAAAGAGAGAGATACAAGTAGTAGCAATAACAATAATAGCAAATATAATAGTGTAAGATAGTATATAGTAATATAGTAATACTATAACATAGTACAACAATAATGCTATATAGTATATAATATAAGAATGTTGAGATAGTATACAGTATAGCGGTATAGTATAATATAGTAGCAATCCACAGTCGTGCTCCAAGGAGAGGCCCGGTCCGCAGTCACATTCTTGATCTGCAGCTGGGGGTCCGTAATAACAGTCCATGGAACTGCAAAGTGGGAGACACAAAAGAAGCTCCGGGGAGCGGGTCCCCACTCCCCGGTGCAGTGCAAACTGCACCATATAGACAGACTGTATACCGACTGTAAAGATGAAGTGACATACAACCAATTCATTCTGACAACAGAGATGCTCTGTGGTGTCAGCTGTAAATGACAGGAACATAAATAGGACAATCATTTGTTAACAGTGCAGTAGTTCCCATTGACATCAATGGCAACATGTTAGACACATTAGGATAAACCACATGAACCCTATTCACCCTATTCTGGGCATGTAGGCGTCTAGGCAAACATTGCAATTGTATGGTGTAGAGGGAAAAAAGGAGGGGACCAAGTATAGACCCCTGGGATATGCCGCTCAACAAAGTATGTGTTTATGAGTTTAAGTTGTCAACGAAATTGTCGGTCAGTTCGTTCTTCTTCTTCGAGTCCATAGCGATCTTAGATGTCGTTCTGCCAGTATCGGGCACAGGCCACAGCTGATGGAGTAGGTTCTGCCAGGTCCTCTGGGCTGCACCGGGGGGCGTCGGCACATTCCAGCAGGTGGGACATTGTCTGCTCTGATCCACAGCTGCACGTGTCTTCTGCTGTGTAATTCCAGGCTTTCATCAGTGCTTTGCACCTCCCCTGTTCCACACGCAGTCTATTTAGTGACTTCCAGGTTGTCCAGCCAAGGTCGTGGCCACTAGCGAGGCTTTCCGTTGGTATGATCCCTCTGTCCAGCCATTCAAGAGCTTGTGTGTTGTTACTTTGCCATTCATCTTCCCAGATGTTGGTCCTTGCTGCTTGTTTGGTTGTCTGGAGGGGCACGACTGTCTGCACAAAACTGGTTCTGGATCGGAGCCTGCGTGGGGGTGCTACGTGGCCATGCAAGGGGTGTCTGATGTCTGTCTCCTGTGTTCTCCGTTCATCTTGAGCGATACCTAGTCGTCTGATGTGCGGGGGAGAGATGCCGGCTAGCGCATAAAGGCACGGGATAGGCGTTGTCTTGACGCATCCCGTGATGATGCGGCAGGTGTCGTTCAAGGCTGTGTCGACCAGTTTGGTATGGCGTGATCGGCTCCAGCTTGAGCAGGCATACTCTGCTGTGGAGAAACACAGGGCCATGGCAGTTGCACGGATTGTTGGTGGATCTGCACCCCACTTGGAGTTCACTAGTTTGCGCAGGATGTTGTTGCGGGTGTTGACCTTGGCTTTGGTGTTCTCCAGGTGTTTCTTGAAGGAGAGTGTCCTATCCAGTGTAACACCAAGATACATGGGATGCGTGTGGTTGGACAGTTTGTGGCCATCCCAGGTGACGCTCAGTTCTTTTTTAGCGTCTCGGTTCCTCAGGTGGAAGCTGCATAGTTGGGTTTTTGATGGGTTGGGTTTCAGGTGGTTGTTATTGTAGTAGGTTGACATTTCTTGGAGGGCACTTTCAAGGACAGGCTCAATTTTCTGGAAGTCTACTTGGTCAGTTCGTTGATTCTGCTACATGTATGTATGTATCTCCGGACCTAGTTCAATATAAGAATGGCACTAATATTGTCAGGATTAGGGGTTTGATTCTTCCTAATGGCAGGCCACTCTAAGACGTATAGTTAATCCTTATTGTCCTTTATTCTAATATTGTAAAACATTTAACATTTATACATGAATTCATCATGAATATGTTTGTTTGTTTGTTTGTTTGTTTGTTTGTTTGTTTGTTTGTTTGTTTGTTTGTTTGTTTGTTTGTTTGTTTGATTGATTGGTTGAATGCAACTTTTCACAGTGAAATTCTTATATCCAAAAATGGATTATTGTGGGTTGGTAGGCTACTGTATAAATAGAAAAAAATTGGTCATACTTTTACTATAAGACATGAAAGAAAGAAAGAAAGAAAGAAAGAAAGAAAGAAAGAAAGAAAGAAAGAAAGAATATAAGAAAGAAAGAAAGAAATTGCATGTCCAAGGAACAACCTACGAGCATTATGGGAAATTATTATTCTCTCTAAAATGTTCTATTTTGGAATCACTTTCTATTCAGTCTGTCTGTAAAAGTGTGATCTGTGGCTTTTAAGAGGGCTGGCTGTGTGATTGAAGGGTGAGCAGCTCATAGCAGGTGGGCACTTTACTCCCTGCTGGGGGCTTATATGCAGACATGCCTTACCATCAGGAGACCAGGACCATCACTGCCTATGAAGAGCTTCCTGGAAAGTACTGAGCCATAACCCTAGCATCCCTATTCTGGGTATGTCATAATAGGTGAACATTCGGCGAGTTGCAACGTGTTGTGAGGAGATTTGGTGTTGAGGGAAAAAAGGAGTGGACCAACAAGTGTAGACCCCTGGGGGACCCCCCTCCCAATGAAGTATACCTGTAAAGGGTTTAAGTGATTACTATACAAAGCGTTTATGAAGTTTATGAACGAAGTAAAGTTAAGAATGGGTATATCATAATATATAGCTATTATTAAAATATTCACAGTTCTGCTGTGAATCATTAACTACACAGAGAAGAAAAACACCTTTTCAATTTGCATTCATGTCTTTTTTGTCTAAACAGTGTTATATTTATGATGTGAATACGAGTACGTGTCTTCAAATTATGCACACGGGGCCTAATCCAAATTGTGTGGTACCAACTGTGTCTGCTAATGGCACAATCAATCATACTGCAGAGGCAGTGGTATAGTGTCACATACCAAAACAACACATTTCTTTCATTTCCACATGGCAAAAAAATTACAAAAAAAACCTCTTGCCACCAACAACCCTTCCTTTTCTCCAACATGACTATCTCCAGGCGGCCTCGCTAGACAATGGAGCACAATTATCCTGAGCAGAAAGCACGGTGGCAATGACAAATGTAGCTTTTACTGAGCAGGAGACATTATGCTCTCACATCAGGAGTTAAATACCTCCTATTTATCTCAGCCAAGTCGGGACACAGGGGGAGAGAGAGAGAGAGGGGGAGGGAGAGAGAGAGAGAGAGAGAGAGAGAGAGAGCGAAAGGGGGGGATACAGTTAGGCTGTAGGCTATAGTTGGTAGATGCTATGACAACCAAGCTGGCAGAATTTTTACAATTTTGTCGCTCGTTCCTATTAATCATTTTAGTCGCCAAGAGAGGTATTTCACCTTGAAAAGCTGCAGCTTGCGCAATGACCTATGGCTTATATATCAAGTGGAGATATATGGTATAGGATATTATGTTGTGTGTTCCCATTTGACATGCTAATTGGGGCTATGGTGGTGTGTGCAATGCATTTGAGGCATCTCACTCGTGACAAGCATGATTGCTTAAGAAATACGGAGAACCGCTCCTTTGACATTGCCTGGTGCTAAAGTTTTGCATTGGAAATGGCTATGGCTTTTTACGGCATGGCACTGAAGGGCTCAGCTATCTAGAACAGCGGTTGATGTATGTACTGTATGTACTGTATGTATACATGTACTGTATGTATATGTATGTCCCCCAAATGTTTGTATGTTGTCCATCCATCTTTTTCTGTGCACAGCTAATCTCGCAAACTACTACAACCAGTTAGTACAGCCCTTTGTTGTTATCCACAGAGTAGAATAGCTCATTAAGGCAAATGGGGACTCAGCCTTGCTCAAGGGCACCTCATCAGGAGTTGTTGAGATGGCATGTATACATTTTCCCCAGTCTGATTTTCCCAACCACCCTGGGGGATTCAAAACAATGACCCTCTGGTCACACACATGCTTCTCTAACCTATTGCGTCTGCGAAGAGAAATAGGAGATATGGTGCCTGTTGTAGACAATGCACACAGTGGGGTCATAAATAAAGGTGTTTGTGTTGATGCTTGGTCATCAGTATCATCATAGGTCATGACATGGGGTCACGGGCTGCTATTCTCCTGTGGTCATCTGTCACAGCCCTGCCTGGGAGGGTGGTGACTTACAGCTTCCTAGATGGGTGTCACATACATTATGGGAAGACATGCTCATGCAGTTATACACACACACACACACACATGCATACCAAAAGAAACACATGTACACACACACATGTACGGGGGGGAAAAAAGCCCTGATTACAATCATAAATCAATAAGTCAACTAGATAGCTATAGATGAGACCTCATGATGGAACGCTTAGACTCAGCTGGTGGCCATTGATAGGCTACCAATCCTTTGGGTGCCATAAACACTCAGCCAATCAACACATCAAACCCACAATGTTGTGATTGCACGCTGCCTCTTCCCAACAGGATGGCCTGTCACTTTTATGTTTCAAATGGCATTTGACAGAAAAAAAGAAATACAATGAATTGAAAAAAAACATATAAGCTCACAACATGTCACACCGCGATAGCTTGTAGATATACTATTTTCGGCATTGTTGATATGTTATTTTATGGACAAATTTGGACATACGGGATCAAAGTGTTGATCCCGTACATTTCTTTGAGCAGTATATTTTCCCAAAATACGGAGGGCAGGGTTATTGTGGTTAATTATACTTGTTTTATCAAATTGTTACATTGTGATATTATCTAAATAAATATCAAACACAGACAGTCAACATTACCCAAAAATAAACGCATGTACTGTACAGTATTTAAGGGATAGAACAAATCACCACTGGCCACAAAAAATGAATGACCAGAGAGGATATAACAAAAGCAGAGGCTTTATTCTGACCCCCCAGCAAATCCAACCCTGCACACAGAGATCAATATTACGCATATAATATATCATAATGTATTATATTTATACACTCTGTCTCTGCCCACCAGGATGGCCCATCACTTTGATATTTCAAATGGCATTTGACAGTAAATAAAGAAATAAAGCAAATACGCTGCTTGTTTTGTCTCCAAACAGAGGCAAAAAAAATCATATCCAATTGAAGGTCTGGTCACACTGTTAGGGGATGATCTGATTTTGTTGAGCAACCAATTTCACAGCTGAAGCTCCATGACAGTCCTCTGCTGTATCTATGGGCTTTCATTGGTGAAGGTTACCCAAATAAGACAGAGATGCCTCACTGGTTCGCTCTGTTTGCCCCGTTTCTGTATTCATATTTGTTCTCTCTCCGATACAGACAGACATTGGTGCCTTTGTTGTTTTCCTTGATGTGTGACATTGGGAGCCATTTGATGGTCTCGCAGTGTTGGCCCCTGTAAATTGTAGCTATTAAGTGAAGGGTCAAGGTCGGCACCGGGCGTGACAATCAGTGGTCGGGGAGTGAGGCTGAATAGAGGGGGTGCAGCCATCCCCCCCGCCCGCCCGCCCGCCCGCCCGCCCGCCCGCCCCCAACCCCCTGCAGGAACAGTCCCTGTGCCTGCAGATAATTACCTGTGGTGTGTGTGTGTGTGTGTGTGTGTGTGTGTGTGTGTGTGTGTGTGTGCGTGCGTGCGTGCGTGCGTGCGTGCACGTGGTGTCGTGTCGTGTCGTGTCGTATTGTGGTGATGTATTTTGGGTTTGCTTGTATTTATGATTGTTTACGTGTGAGCATATACTGTACAGGTACTGTACATATGGTATGTATGGTATCTTTGTGCGTGCGTGCGTGCGTGCGTGCGTGCGTGCGTGCGTGCGTGCGTGCGTGCGTGCGTGCGTGCGTGCGTGCGTGCGTGCGTGCGTGCGTGCGTGTGTGTGTGTGTGTGTGTGTTTGTACCCACAGTGTGTACGTGTGGTATAGTACTTTTTCTGCCTCCCTTTTTTCTCACCTCATTATTTCTCACATTATTTTCTTCATTCAAAAGTTGCCTGCATTATTACTCTCTGTGATGGAGGGACATTAACCATGAGATCAGCCATTTTTAACAGGAATAATGTGTTTATAGACAAATCACAGCCTTTATGCCCTATTTCATCACTTCAAACATATTCAAAAATATCTAATCTACAAGCTCACAGCGCATCGAATAATTTTTCATGCCATATGCTTGCCTAATGGATGCCAGGTTTATGGTGGTCCCATGAACTAACCCATCATATCATATTGCTCATCCGTACTACACCATACGGATGCATAAGATATTATCTTTTGCATTTCAAGTTGTGCTCTCTTTCCAAAAATGGTTAATCCAAATTTGTACTCTATCACACGATTGTGTCGCGTGCTGAAAAATAGCCAACCTACGCGTTGTGATCTTGTAGGTGTTTTATTTTCATTGCGCGATGCCATTGTAGGACAAAGTATGAATTGGGCTTAATCCTCTGATTGGCTGGGCTGTAACGGAAGTCATGGTTGGTGTGTGGTTGTTCTAAAGAGGTCTGTGATTGGTTCACGATTGTCCTAAGGCAGTCTGTGGTTGGTTAATTCAGCACGCATTTTCTATTTTTATTTTTTTGTATTATGGGATGGTCTTTTCTATAGTGTGTGTGTCAGATGCTAGATATCTACCTGATCAGGTGACAATTGCAAAACTACTGCTATAGAGCATGAAGAAATGACAGCCACTGATGAGAACAAATAAATGTACCTTCCATTCAGACCCTAAAACTGCAGGCGTGCGGACAATGTCAGGTTGGTTACACAACCGTATATTCCTCCACACAGAAACCCATCTTATATAATCTCTCCCCTACTATGTTACAGTTTGTATCGTAGTGGCTCTGAGGGTTCTCTGTGAGATGAGGCATAGTGCAAGAGAAGCTGCCGGGGGTGGGATGTTTGAAAAGGGAGCCAGGATAGTATTCAGTCTTTAGTTTGTACTGCATTTCATAGTACAGTGGGCACTGGGATGGGGGTGGTGGTGGGTTGAAGGAATGAATCCATGGCCCTTTATAAAGTTAGTGAATGCCCTGAGTGGTGCTAGGAGAAAAGGACATGGCCCGCCGGCGCTGGAAACTGGTGATCCATGATGGCTTTATACTGTGCTGGTCTACATCACTCATTCTTTCTAACTTATGCTCCGTTGTACGATGGTGTTGCGCGCCAAAAATAGACAGTCTACAAGGTCACACAACATCTTCTGCCGCCTTACGATGAAATGTAAATCGGGCTCTTTTCTGATGCTGGTGTCTGTCTACTGAGGGTGGAAAGACAACTGCACTCCATAAATTTTGAGAGGAAGTCATGTTCAGTAGCAACCGGGGGCTGGCTGACCAAAGAGCTTCAGACAGGAGACCTACCGATACTAAGGTCTCTCTCTCTCTCTCATGGGCATGTTGTTGCGATATGTGACCCATCACAAGCAGTACGGGTTCATGGCAGCAGCGTGCATTTTTTCAGTAGAGCTGATACCGATCTGGTTTTGGTTAAAGTTTAGCAAAAAGTTGATTTTTAATCTTATGTCTATTTATCTTGTATTTAACTGAAAGTGAAAACTGAAATCGGCCTGTAAATATGAAAATAATATTATAAATCAGGTTTAATCGCCCAAAGATTCAGAGAGAGGGAAGGGGTTACCACTTAGATAAATCAAATCAGATGATTTGAATTATCAAAGTATCAACATGGTCATGTCAAGAATGCAAAGTTTGATTCAAAAAAGATTTTCAGTATTTTTTTTTAATAATGTGTTCAAATCAATTAGCACAATACCCCAAAAAAACTAATTGTGGTTCTTCAGTGGTTCTTTGGGGTTTTTGAGGTTCTATATAGCTCTATATGGTTCTCAAAGTGGACCCCAGGGCTAGCATTAAAGGTGTTGTTGTTTCATCACCAAAATGATTCTAAGCACCATTTTACATTAGTGTGTGTGGTCTATCAACACAATGTTAATAATTTTCTCTATATTATCGCGTGGATTGTTCCTCCTCCCCTCTACTGTGTTGATTGACCCCACTGTGATAGCTCTAATTACCCCTTATTTAACAGGGCATTTCTCTTATTTGTTCAGAATTCAGTAAAAATCACAGCAAATCTTGCTGTGTGTAAAAGTAAGTCTACATCAAAGCCTGTTCCTCAAAGCCAATCATGTTCACCAGGGTTATTTTTTCTTTATTTTGTTCTTATTCTCCCATTCTCTTTTTGTCACAAAATTGTCCAAGACACCACAGACAGTGCCTAAATGCCTAAATTGTAAATTGTACCAGTCTACAGTATATGCATGCCTGACAAATGTGGCCAGGAGTAATGACATTTACTGTGCAAGGGAGCATACATTATAAACGTAATGTAAACCTTTACATCTTCCATACACTCACACAATACAATATTTCTTCAGGGATATTTACATGAACATAGAATGGTAGTGGGTTTTCTCCACAATAGCTTTACTCTCTAAACTGCTGAAGCTATTTCACGCATCTTTAATAGCATATATTAAAGTAAGTACTGTATATGTGAATTGTGTATGCTGGTTTGCAATACTGTATGGTTGATATCAGACAGAAATCTCCATTTTTTATTTCATATTTTTTCTTGTCGTTTTTTTCTTCATAAATGAATGCCCTATTTATACTTGGTTGTATGACCGTATTTCCCTATTTTTGTTGGTTAAGTCTATCTGTGGGGTTTACAAATATCTAACCGATGGATATTATGAACCACTTAAAACCTATACACTTCATTGGCCGGGCTCCCCCAGGCGTCTATCATTGGCCCACTCCTTTTTTCCCTCTCCACAAAATCTCTTTGGTAAAAATAGTTGATCTACAAGCTTTTGTGTGCTTGTACTGTAGATCTTCATTTTTTGTTGAATGTTCGCCCCAGAATAGTGATGCTATGGTTCATGTGGTTCAAGAGCTTGTGACAAAATAATAACTATACATTGGACCCATTCGAACACAGTTTTTCCCCCCAATTTCCTGAAAAGTAATGATTTTGGACATATATCTTTCCGCCTGACGTCTTCAGATTACTAGTATGGCCAGCCCGCGATGTCATCTTCCACGTCTTTGATTTCCTGTTTGCTGGGTCACTTGTAATGAGCTGAGGCCTAATGCCTTCTTCTGTATCTTCCCCCCACTCACACAGACCACACACTGTGGACAGAAATTAACTAAGAAGATATTGGTATTTCGCTAAGCTCTGTAGCCTTACCAACCCTCCCCCACTTTCCCTCTCTTCCCCCATAGCCCCTCTAAAATCCACTGCCTTTGCTTTAGGCTTGCCATAATATCTGGTCGCTCATCCTACTGTATCTCTTTCTATTACGCCTGCTCTCTCTCTCTCTCTCTCTCTCTCTCTCTCTCTCTCTCTCTCTCTCTCTCTCTCTCTCTCTCTCTCTCTCTCTCACCATCCCTAAACCAATCTCAGCCTATTTATACATCACACACAGACCCCAAAGGAACACAAAGGCTTCGCTGTGAATGTGTGTCTGACGGCATGGGTGTGTGTGCTACACCCTAAAGTTCACAATTTTAAGCCCACTGCAGGAGGAGACAGAAAACAGACTAACGCCAAATGTATGCTTTGTCGTTAATGACAGATTTTAAAGCGAATAACTCGCAATGTGACTTTTTGGATCTGTTATTTCTTGTGAACAACACTGTTGTGCAATGAAGCATAGGTTAAGGGCAGCAACCATTCTACAAGACTTAGAGTTCCAAAATAGTCCACTTGAGAAA
>NC_137612.1:34739535-34924535 GCF_963280865.1 Gymnoscopelus braueri | reverse complement strand
TTCGGTTTGTTTCCAGTGGAAAGCGAGCGCACAGATGTTAATCGGCCTAATTGGCCTCCAAAGTTTGCAGGAGTGCTTTGTTTTGAACAAAATGCCTTAAATCATGAACACAGCATGCAATTTCCATGAAATCTTGCACGCACATTCCCACTAGGCAGAGGAAGATGGCGCTATAACAGGCCGATTTGTGTTCTTATTTATATATATATATTAAGTAGACATGGTATGCTGCAGAGCAGACAGCACGTTGCTCTCTGCTCTGCAGCATACCATGATTTGATTTAAAGTACAGTTACTTTTCCAGACCGTGCACCGGGTAAGAAAGTTCAGTATTGTTGAAATGAGTTGGAGTCGTGCTCGGACCCTTGATTTAAAGATGACCAAGAAACTTCACCTATGTGTTCTAACGGGCATGAGGGCTCGTAGATAATGATAGAATAATCCTTTTTTAAACTGATTCCATCACTGTTGAAACAGATCTGAACTCCAGCTTGGCTATGACAGGGAGAGAGAAGTAAGTAAGTAAATGCATGATTTTTTCCAGGTCTTGAGAAGTAAGGATTGATTTGATTGTTGCAATGTTGCATAAATAGTAAAAACAGGACTGGGTAACCTAAGTTCTTATGAGAAAAGGCAAGACAGTCAGAGATGAGAGCCAGACCCCCGGTCCAGCCTCCATCCATCCCTCCATCTCTCTGTCCCTCCATCCATCCATTCTTAATGGGCTTCTTCTTTAACCTGGCTGTTTAACATGCATTAACATCAGCGCTCCCCTCAGCTGGAACACAGACACTTGGGAGGCTTATAGCTACTGTATGTTTGGAGGAAAAAGGATCAGTTACATGGTTAGTAGGTTATTTAGTCGCATTTGAAATGGATTATGTTTTTTACGCCATACTGTATGAGCGTTTTCTAAATGCTTCTATTTGAACAAACCAATTGTTGTACTTCATCTAGACAACATAGATGGATTGTAGTATTCTAATTAGGCTTAGGAATTTTATCACCACAGCGACAAAATGTTGTTGTCGGCTTCATATTCCGACAGCGGAAGTACCCTCCTATCACTGTAAAAGGTTTGAGGAAAAAAATATCATTGCATTTGGGCCTAAAATATGAAATTACCTACTGTATGTAGCGCTGCCATTTTGTTGTCACAGGTCAATTAATATTTGTGAATCCCACAGGGGAAATCACTTTCAGCTTCACCCAGCTGATGGCTGCTGAGGTGGTCATATTGAGCACTCAGCAGGAGTACTAAGTGATAAATATCTTGCTCATGGATATCTCAACACATAGCTGTTGCCAGGAATTAAAGCTGTGACCTTCTGATTCCCAGGAATTCAGGGTATGCATGCTAATAGAGTTGTTTTTCCTTATGACCCACACAAAGTACCAGATACTTTCATAAAGCGGCAACAAAGAAAAACCAGACTCAGAACACAGGCAGCCATGGGTATAATGAAATATCTTATTATTCAGACAGAGAGAATGGAAGGTTACAGTGTCACAGGTATGGTAGGCATCATCGGTCGGCGTCTCTCTGTCGTTTAACAGAGAAAGCACTGGCCTTTAACAGTGTCCGTTAACATAAACATATGACATCATGGAAGACAGATCAATCGTCCAGCCGTCGGAGGTGTAATCCTGCCATTGGTGGAGAGTGATGATGCTAGTTGTCGTCAGATGAAGATGATGAAGATGAGGATGGTAGATGATGAAGATGATGAAGATGATGATGATGGTGTGACAGTTTATCTTTGGACAAAACAGCGTCCACATGTCTGGGTCAACACGTTGACATCGGCTCTGACCTGTCATTGGTCAGTGATTTCGTGACACTGAAGAAAGGGAGCTGTACAAAAGAACATCTAGATACAGTGTTCTCAAAACAATAGATAGCCACAGAAAGCCTGTAGCTTAGTTTGACCTTGGCTTGCATAGACACAGAGAGAAATAGGAGTACAGAGTACATTTAACATGACTGGATTAGGCCAATATATTATATTAATTTGACATTTAAACAGGTTTATGGACCCTAGACACATTATGATAATTAAGATAACGAGATTAACTCTATCACATGCTATCTCTTAATTATTTTGAATGTAATGGCAGATTGCAAACTAGTGTTGAAAATGCAGTCATCAAGACAAAACCTTGCCAATGTTGTACTTCATCTAGACAGCATACGGCGGCTTTAACACCACAAAGGGTAGGAAGACTGATGGATCAGTCAATGCACATGCTATCAACGTATCCCAGAAGAGAAAATACAGGCAGTATATGAATAGAAAAGGTGGATTCAACAGACCACTGGACTTCGTTGCTTGAACGGAGGAATGAGTCGCATAATAATTCAGAAATAAACCTTTGATAGCTCATGAAAGTGTTTGGTTTTGTGTCTGTAATGCATTTGTACAAAGAGGTATACTAGGTGGAAAGTGGTTAAATGACTGGATGGCAATAACCATATAAACCACAGAAACCAGATGTGAGCACTGCGCTTTGAGAGGTTCTCGTGTTAATTTTTTTTTCTGTTGATAATTAATATCTTTCTACTGAAGGCAAAAGGAAATGAAGCGCTGCCTGGCAGTGAGTTCATTAATCTGTGAGGAGAAACAGTGGGAGAGTGGTTATTGGGAGCAGAGTTCCCCGCTGGTAGGCTGTTCTGCTTGGTGGGCACAATGATGTTAGTTTTACATTAGTTTGATAATATGCCCTCCCAGAGGCAGCATGTGCTTCAGTCAGTCAAAATGTAAATGAGATTGGCTGTTAATGATGTTGATTGTCGGTAAGTTCATTGTTCTCCAGTTTATTTCTTCACATCTTGTTTGTATCACTTCACAATTACACCATAGAAGTTGTTTTCTTAACCCATTCAATCCGGGAACGCATCTACAAATAATTTTCTTCTAAATCCTAACCTTTTCATGTCAAGGACCCCCAAAATCATATGTATTTGGCCGCCGACCCCATCTCAAAATGTTTTGTTCCACCAGAAGCAAAGATTTGAGTTACAAATGTTCGCTTTAAAATATATATATTCAAAGATTTGCACAAATGTTCACGTGCAGTGAGGAGTTTTATTCCGAGGCTGTAGTTAGTGTGTGCTGAGGAACACGGTATCCCTCCAAGTTCCGATATCTGGTGAACAGGTTCCCCGACCACCCATAGTTGCTACTGCAGCAAAACAAAGAACACCATGACCCCCTGCCGGCTTCCCACCCATGAACACAGCCAATTGTGTTAGTTGGTGCTTCTGGCCAAGCCGGAAGCTTGCCCGTAGAGCAGTTTTGACAATCATTTTCATATGAAACACTTACTTATTAGGGCCCGAGCACTGCACAGTAGTGCGAAGCCCTATTGAAACTGCAATGATTATTATTCTTCCCGATACTGAATCGCGTTTTTGAGGGGCAATGTGTACTCCAAAAGTTACGCAACTTTGCACACACATTACCAGTGGCAAAAAATTACGTATTTTAAATGTCTCAAAAAGGGGCGTGGCCTAATGGCTCAATAGCGCCCCCTACAAACATGTGTGCTTCAAGCCCGACAATACGGTTACACCTACATGTATACAAATCGGTACACACCTGTATCATGTCCCGACTTACGAAAAAGTCTCTTGGAGCCATGACCGAAACCAAACAGGAAGTCGGCCATTTTGAATTTATAGTGCCGTTTTTGTGCATTTCAGGCCATTTTCACGCGTTGTACTTTAACGAACTCCTCCTAGGCGGATTGTCGGATCCGCCTCAAATTCGCTCAGAGTACACAAAAGACGTTAACGATGAAAAGTTATCAAAAGCTTGAGTTTTCGTAAAACGGCGTGACCGTGGCGAAGCGTCCAACTTCAACGCCAAACAGGAAGTGAAAATAGCGGATCTACAATTCCTATTGGCTGGGCTTTAAACAGCCATAACTTCGGTTCGCAGCATGCTACCGAGTACAAATTTGGTATGTGGACTTAGACCACCAATAGGAACAATCTGTAATTTCTGAAACCCCGCCCCCTCTGTCTTCCTATTGGCTGGCCTTTAAACAGCCATAACTCGAGTTTGCAATATGCTACCGAGTACAAATTTGGTATGTGGACTTAGACCACCAATAGGGACAATCTGTAATTTCTGAAACCCCGCCCCCTCTGTCTTCCTATTGGCTGGGCTTTAAACAGCCATAACTCGAGTTCGAGCTATTTAGCTTTCCAGGAAGTATCTTAGACAGAACGTCGAGGGCCCGTTCATCGCTGCTTGCAGCTTTAATTACAGTTATAATGCATTATAAAAAGTATTGTTGTTATATACAACTATGGGAATTATAATACACTATGATCCTGGCCAAAAGGACAGGCCTGTGAGTGACCAGTAATTATCAACAATTATGATACTTGACCTTATAGGTCATAACAAAAAACTTTAAAATGTGTTATTACTGTATTTTGAGTACTTATGAGCGCTTATAACTGTAATTGTAGTGCTATAAACACATTACACATTACAGTACATTTGTACTTGACATAAGTCATTATAAAAGGCTTTATAATGTGTTATGATTGCATTATGAATACTATAGTGTTATAAGCAGATTACAATACATTTCACTTTTATGTATTATTGTTATATAGCAAGTAGTATGGTAGACGTGAATGATTTCAATATTTTCAAGAAAAGTTAAGAACCACTGTTGTAACTGACCATGCAATCTGGGCCTGCCCTAAGCAGTCCATTTTCAGAAGATGATTTAAAATTAAATGATACATGGATAGACTCCAGCATGACTGCTCCCTAGGGGAGCACATTCAGAATGAGACTCAGGAGAGCATGCCATGCGATTGTGAAGCTGTATATTATCTGAACAGTACAGAACTGTACAGTGTACTACTATAGAAAAGGATCGTCATCATAATGCTCTGAAAGCCTAAATGACATCATGATATCAGTAAGTGTTACATTGTAATTTTCATATTATAAAACACTATGCGTGAAGTTTTTTTATGCATGTTTTCAGAAAGAGGAGTAGTTCACCCCCCAAAAAAATCTACCAATTACACACCCCATGAAGCATTGAATTCATGGAGATTTTTTAGTTGTTGTCGCATTTCTGAGACAATAATTTTATGACCGGCGGAAAGATGCTAATGTATCCGGTAGGAGACTCAAAGGAGTCTCCTTGAGTCTCCTACCGGAGATACACACGGTCATCACATTATTGTCTCAGGGATGCATGAAAAAAAACATATAAAATGTCCATGAATTCAAGGCTTCATGGGGTGTGTAATTGATAGAAAATAAGTCATTGTTTGGGTGAACTATTCCTTTAACAAGAAAATATATTATGTGATATGTACTGTATAGAGCTTTTATAGCCTTTGGGTTTTTGACAGCATCACCATTCCCTATTCATACGTGATAAATGGGGGCTTTTGACCCATACCTCCTCTGAGCACCAATACCCTAATGCATTCAGTGCCTATTCTTGGTTGGGCAGTAACTAACTATTCTATCTATCACTCACAAACAAGTCCTTTGTGTACCAACGGGGCCAGTAGGTTAGCATAACACACGCACGCGCGCACACACGCACGCACGCACGCACGCACGCACGCACACACACACACACACACACACACACACACACACACACACACAACACACACACACACACACACACACACACACACACACACACACTCACACGCCCCCTTCTGCTGGTTCTGTGAGGTTACCTTATTCAACCTCAGCGTTTGGTAACAAGACCTCCCCTGACTGAATGGCCTCCCGTGGTTTATTGCCCACAGCCTCTCTCCACTCAGGCCTAATGATTAATGATACATATAGGTGGCCTATGACAGCCTTATTATAATTTTAGATGAATACATTTCTATTTATGAAAATAGCAGGGAATGTCTGGCAAGGAACTTATCCTTCCTGTTTGTTGTCACAGCTAAATGATACATGTGTATTTTGTCTTTAGTAAAAGATACGTATTGGTATGTAAATCATTCCTCCCAGTAATATATGGACTTCCCACATTTAAAGGTACAGTAAGTGATTTTTGTGTGTGTGTGTGTGTGTGTGTGTGTGTGTGTGTGTGTGTGTGTGTGTGTGTGTGTGTGTGTGTGTGTGTGTGTGTGTGTGTGTGTGTGTGTGTGTGTGTGTGTTTTAATATTACTCCTACAGATTTTGTACAAACTTCACGCAATTCGCTACACATGATCTCTATAGTCATGTGATCAAGACGGATCTGTCCGATTTTTATATATTATTTATTTCTAGTTATTTATTTAAAAGTGTTAGATAGCTCTATATTCTGATAGCAGTCATTACTAAAGAGTGTTTGTGAAGTAACAGGGGTCTGCCTATCTTTCCAGCTCTTTAGTAGGCTAAACAGAAAATCAGGATACCAATTTTATCCAATCAGAAGAGAGAACACTTACCGGATACAGGATAAACTAGAAAAAGTGCTCCTCGGAGCACTGGTCTCCGCCAGGTCAGGTAGGTTATTATGGGCCAGCAATGTTCGGAATTCGCCAATCAGGATGGAATATAAAAAATCGGACGGAACGATCTTGATCACTTGACTATAGAGATAATGTGTACGATTTGCATGATGTTTGGACAAAATTTGTGGGAGTAATATAAAAAAGTGTTGCAAAAATCGGCGCTATACTAGGGAAATATTGAAAGGGTGGCATGTGTTCCTCAACATAGTGTGAATGTGTGTGCAAAGTTTGACCGCAATCGAACACTGCGTTCATGATTTGTGGCATTGTTTTCAAAACAAGCCACGACTGCAGACTTTAGATGTCAATCTTAGCCAATCAGGATGGAATATGAAAAATCAAACATATCAGTCTTGATCACATGACTATAGAGATCATGTGTACGGATTTGTGTGAAATTTGGATAAAATATGAACGAGTAATCTAAAAACATGTGTTTTACATAAGTCGGCCTCCTTGTGGCGCTATAAAAGGCAGATGTGAAAATGCAGGGCAAAGGTTTTTCCTTGTTCTCTAGAGAGTGCGCGTACAAAGTTTTACACAGATTGGTGCAGTTATACGTAAAAACAGGAATCGGCGTGTTATAGCGCCACCATGAGGCTGATTTGAACATTTTGAAGTGGCATTTCTTCCTCGGCCCAGTGGGAATGTGCGTGCAACATTTTCACATGCTGTGTTCATGATTTGAGTAATTTTGTTCAAATTGGAAAAACGTTAGATACTGTGTACCGATTTGCAGGACAAAATCTTTAGGAGTTGTGTCCAAAAATATGTTTTGCAAAAATCGGCCTCCTGGTGGCGCTATAAAAGGCCCATGTGAGAAAAAAAATGTTTGGGGCAGAGGTTCTGCTGTGGCATCCAGGGAAAATAGTCGATCTACAAGCTCACAACGCGTTGCTATCTGAAAAGGTGTGAGATTGTAGATCGGCTATTTTCACAAGAAAGTATGTCATACATAAAAAACAACTACTCTCAAAAAATCATTTCATTTTATTGTTTAAAAATTGCACATGTCTGAATTAACAGGGTGATGTTTTGTACAATGCAATTTAAATGTAACCTGCATTGAGTGTGGTTTGAACCGGGGACCTTCAGAAGAAGAGGAAAAAAGGGGAAGGAGCGGGGAGGAGAAGCTGTGGGGGAGGAGGAATGGGTAGCTGTGGATCGAAAGGTCACCAGTTCGATTCCCGACCGGAACATCTCTCTAACCCACCCAAAGTCTTACCAAGTGATTTGAATCTTTCAAATATCATTTAATTAGTGACACAAAGAGGTCAGTGCCTTATTGAGATTGCCATACAGCCAAGTAGTTATATTTTGTATTGTTAAATACTTTAATGTACTTTATATTTTAATTGTATGATGAACAGATCTGAATTATTATGGACTGATCTTTATATGAAGTGTGTGACATAGATTATACAGTCTTGTGCTAATGTGCTACTGTGTGTGTGTGTGTGTGTGTGTGTGTGTGTGTGTGTGTGTGTGTGTGTGTGTGTGTGTGTGTGTGTGTGTGTGTGTGTGTGTGTGTGTGTGTGTGTGTGTGTGTGTGTGTGTGTGTGTGCGCGTGTATAACTCAGTCCATAATTATAATATAGTGTATGCTTGTGTACACACTGCATATAACTCAGTCCATAAATATAATATGTTCATACAATATATATGAATATACTAATATATACACACGCACATATATATATTATATATATATATATATATATATATATATATATATATATATATATATATATATATATATATATATATATAGAGATATATATATATATAGATAGATAGAGATAGATTTTTACTGTTTTTCATATAATTCAAAATGGTGGGAGATCTAAAGGTCAGAGGTCAAAAGTCAGAGTGTGAAAGTTGTTAGGCATGAGGAGACGCATGTGTGTATTGAAGTTTCATGGCTGTAGGTCAAACATCTGCATCTTTGAAGGGTATAGGACTTTTGCAATGTGTAAAGTAGAAGTCTTTTCAAATTCCTGTCAAATTTGGTGGCTTCAACAACACACATCTAACTATGACTATGTTTTCACCCCTGTCCGTGTGTGCGTGCATGCGTGCGTGCGTGTGTCTGGATAGCTAATCTCCAGCACCACTGGACTGATCGACATGAAACCTTTGACGTGCAGATTCCCAGTAGGCTAAGAAATTACCTCTACCCCCTCTTTGTGCTACTAATCCTACATATTTTGTCCAAAACTCACACAAATTGGTACACATTATCTCTGTAGCCATGTGATCAAGATGATATGTCATAGTTTTTCAGATTCCATTCCGTTTGATTGAGCCTCTAGGAGCCAAAAGGAATTGTACTACCACCCACAGGGAGTGCCAAACATGCTACAAATGTCACTGTTTGTTTCACCAAATTAATTTATATTGGTCTTGTGAGTCATGTGAAATAACATGATATTCCATACTGTTTGCATGGTATCAATGCTGTTTGGCCACGACTGACAAAGCCCTGGGTAAACCGCTCAGCCTGGCAAAGACCTGCGCACTAATGAGCAACCTTTTCTTCATATTGTTAGTATGATGACCCAATGACATGTGTCACAAGAGGTGCCATAGCTGACATCTCTAACCTTAGCAATCAAATCTGATGATGACTTACATAGAGACACACACACACACACACACACACACACACACACACACACACACACACACACACACACACACACACACACACACACACACACACACACACACACACACACACTCGTGCGTGCACACACACACACACACACACACACACACACACACACACACACACACACACACACACACACACACACACACACACACACACACACACACACACACACACACACACGCACACACACACACATTCTTGCACGCACAGACAGACAGACACGGGTAAGTACATACACACTTAAAATGCAACACATCATGCAAGAGGGAGTGTCAGGATGATGATGCTGCCTGTCATAGTTGTCCCCATGAGCTGCCCATCCTGTAGCTGTGACCCTCCCCCTTGGCCCATAAACAAGACACCCACACACACACACGCACGCACACACACGCACATGCACACAAAAACACACACACACACACACACACACACACACACACACACACACACACACACACACACACACACACACACACACACACACACACACACACACACACACGCTGCAGTGTGCACAAACTGTCTGTAAAAGAGATGTGAAACTAGAAAAAGGTTAGTGTGGGCCAGCAATGTTCTGAATTCGCCAATCAGGATGGAATGTGAAAAATTGGACGGATCCGTCTTGATCACTTGACTATAGAGATAATGTGTACCGATTTGCGTGATGAAATGAAATAACAGTTTTGCTAAAATTGGCCTCCTGGTGTCGCTATAATAGGGCAATGTTGAAAGGGTGGCATTTGTTCCTCAACGTAGTGCGAATGTGCGTGCAAAGTTTCACCGTAATCGGGCGCTGCGTAGTTAATGAGTAGTTAATCTGTTTGAATAAAGGGCACGGTGGCGCAGTCGGTAGCGCTGTCGCCTCACAGCTAGAAGGTCCTGGGTTCGATTCCCGCCGGGGACGCTGTGGGCACTGGGGGCGTGTCTTCTCCTCCGCGTCATCAGCGCCCATACCCTAGGTGGGGTTGGCGAAAGGGCCTACTCTGTGTGGAGTTTGCATGTTCTCCCCGTGTCTCCTAGGGTAGTTAATACCCTCACAAAAACATGTAGTAATCCTGGTCACTATACCGCCTCCCCCATGACAGCCGGGGCGCCTGATGGAGGGGAAGGGAACTGGTTGGAATAACGTGTTCCTTCCACGCGCTACGTCCAACCAGGGAAACTCCCCCCTGTCAGGTGACAAGAAGGTCAGTTGGCTCTCATGCCTGAAGGAAGCATGAGCTCGGCCCTGGCCTCCCTACTGTGGGGTGACAGGTGTAATACTGGTGTAGGGCTGGTGTAGTGCCCAGGATCACTTAGGAAATTGGCACCGGGTGAAAAAAATGGGTTACAAAAATCGCGGGATAAAAATTTAAGAGAAAAAAATGAATAAAGGGCATTGGCCGGGTTTCCCGATGCGATTTCAGGTCGTGCGTAGCTTACGCACGTGCGTAGAGCCTGCAAAAAAAATAATCACACCCAGTGTGAAGAGAGTGGTGCCTTTCATGAGTTCATTTCATTAGTTACTTTTTACAGACTTTGATGACTTCAAAGTATTTTTACTCATTTTAAGTACTTTAAAATATTTTTACAGATTTTTACGTGTTTTTACTCATTTTAACATCTTTTAAGTATTTTTACTCATTTTAAGTATTTTTACTCAGTTTAGGAACTTTAAAGTATCTTTACTAATATTTAAGTATTTTTTACTAATTTTAAGTATTTTTACTCAAAAGTGTGTGCGTGTGTGTGTGTGTGTGCAGAGGCGTCAATTGGGTATGGCAGGGTATGGCAGCTGCCATACCCTGGCTCCAGGAAGAAAAAAAAAAGATTTCTTTTTTTTTTTTAATATAAAAAATAAATCCATGAATGTCTCTGTCTATCTGCGTTGATTATTCTGTTATTAAATTTCAGTAAAATAACTACCAATGCAAAATGATTGCTTTCACAGGGTATTTCATTCTTCACAACTGCTTGTAGGGAATCCCAGGTTCAACACAGGTGCAATGCATTATTGTTAATTAGCAAGCAGCAGAGGCGCGTTTTTTCAATAGCAGACAGGCTGTTTTATTTACTTGTGAACAGTGAGTTAAAATGAAAAGGAAGCAGACCTCTCTGCATGCATTTTTTGGTAAAAAGACTGACACAGCAACCCCCGCAGCAGACAAGCCGTGCGGCCGAAAAAGGGCCCCCCAAAAAAATTCTGCCGCACGGCTTCGCCGCGCGCCCCAGATAGTTAACCCTGCCATACCCTAGCTTTTACTGAACTGACGCCACTGTGTGTGTGTGAGTGTGTGTGTGTGTGTGTGTGTGTGTGTGTGTGTGTGTGTGTGTGTGTATAATTAGTGTAACTGGTTGCATCTTTGTGTTGCAATCAGCCGCAGCTGTTGAGGCTGTGCTCAAACATACAGAGAGGCCGTGCTCGTACGGACGGACGGACGGACGGACACACGGACAAAGTCACTCCTTGGAGTGGCTAGCACCACTCAAAAATGTAATCCTGTTGGGAAAAAAAATCTGCCGATGATGTCACTGGTAGACGGGTTTCTGGACTGTCCACAGCCCTCCTATGAGACACAGACCGAGTAGAAAAAAAATGTACCATTTTATCATGAGTATTATTGAGGACCAATTATTGTCTCCGCAAGGCCGAAAGGCATGGCGAGAGTATGTTTTATCCCCTGTCTGTCCGTCCGTCCGTCCGTCCGTCCGTGTGTGTGTGTGTGTGTGTGTGTGTGTCCATCATTCTGTCTGTGTACAGCTAATCTCCGGCACCGTTGGTCCGGTCGCTGCGAAACTGTGCACACACACTCCCTGGATACCAATTCAGAACCTCTGCCCCAAATTTTTCACATGGGCGTGTTAAAGCGCCACCAGGAGGCTGATTTGTGCAAAACCCATTTTTTTATATAACTTCTACAGATTTTATCCAAACATCACGCAAATCGGTACACAGTATCGCTATAGTCAGGTGATCAAGACTGATCTGTCCGATATTTCATATTCCATCCTGATTAGCTAAGGTTGGCTGCCAAAGTTTGCAGGATTTTTCCGTTTTGAACAAAATGTCTCAAATCATGAACGCCACGTGAGATTTCCGTGAAAATTTGTACGCACATTCCCACTAGGCCAAGGAAGAAATGCCACCCTTGAATGAATGCAGTGTCCGATTGCTGTGAAAGGCCTAAGAAGAAATGGCACCCTTTTCACATTGGCCTATTATAGCGCCACCAGGAGGCCATAATAACCTACCTGACCTAGTGACGTCATTGTTTCTCTTAAAGGTGTACACTACGTCTATCAAGAATCATTTTACTCCTCACTTCATCCTCACACCATATCACATTCCTTATTTACTGTATGCTTTCTTACCAAGTTCATGCATTTTAAGTGTATCTTACTAAAATGTCACTTGTAAATCACTCACTCATTAGCATTAAAGCAAATAGCAGAAATGACACATGTTTGAATCTTTAAAAGCATGACTGTAAATAATGATTTATGGCTGGTGATCCGATTTAGACTTTTAGTCTTCATCCGTTTCGGTCCCAAACACTTCCACCTCACAGAGAGTCAGGATTTGATTCTGTCCAGGAATTACAATATTGACAAACTGACCCTCCATCCCATTACACGCAAAGGTCAAGGTGTCACCAGCTGGGATAGAGTCGATTACAGCACATCTGAACAAAAAGAGAAAACAAATTCACATTATCACTACAATAATTGCTGTAACAGAGGGTTGTATAAGGTTGGTGCTATGATTGCGGCAAGCTGATATGAATTTGCACGATTTTTTTCTCTATTCTTGTAACTTGTGCAAAACACGCAAGAAGTGCATACCTAGGATTTCCATTTCCATTGTCGTTCAGGGAGTTTCCAATGCGGATCTCAGCTCCATTGATCCTTTCTTCACAGCAGTCTTTTCTGTTGGTGATCTTGACAGTATCCACTTTGTAAGTCTGCTGCAGATCCACTCTCCACCAGGGTTTAGACTCTTCATTTGTGTGGGTACAGGACTTCTGTGACCAGACACTGTCAAAATTCCCATCAATGGCTCTTTCTGGAGTTCCAGGCGGATATATTGAAGACTGAGCTACTTGTCCACATGGTGCCACATTTTCACCTACATTAAGGTATCTAAGAAGACAATATTTATTTAGGAAACGAACCACCTGAAGCTCAACCTGGACAAGACCGAGCTGATTTTCCTCCCGGGGAAGGGCTGTCCGCACCGAGACATGGCCATCACCATTGATAATGCTGTGGTGACGTCAACTCGGACTGCGAAGAATCTGGGTGTGACCTTGGACGATCAACTGTCGTTCTCGGCAAACATTGCATCAGTGACACGGTCCTGCAGATTCCTCCTCTACAACATCAGGAGGATTCGCCCCTTCCTCACGGAGAAGGCAGCCCAGGTGCTCATCCAGGCTCTTGTCATCTCCCGCCTGGACTACTGCAACTCCCTCCTTGCTGGTGCTCCGGCATCTGCCATCAGACCTCTGGAGCTTGTTCAGAAAGCTGCGGCTCGTCTGGTGTTCAACCGCCCCAAGTTCTCCCACACAACTATCCTTCTCCGTTCTCTACACTGGCTCCCCGTAGCGGCTCGCATTCAGTTTAAAACCCTGGTGCTAGCCTATAGGGCAATGAAAGGAACAGCTCCTTCTTACCTCCGGGCTATGGTCGATGCTTACACCCCTGCCCGACCACTTCGGTCTGCCACCTCGGGGCGACTGATTGCCTCGTCACTCAAGGGTCCTTCTGGTCGATCTACACGGTCACGACTTTTTTCTGTTCAGGCCCCACAGTGGTGGAATGAACTTCCCACTGATGTCAGGACAGCAGAGTCACTGCCCATCTTTCGCCGCAGGCTGAAAACCCACCTCTTCAGGAAACACTACCCTTCCTCTTTGCCTGGCCTACTTGTTGTTAACTAGTTGTAGGAACTCTTGTTTTATTGTTGTTTTGTTTTATTGGATCTTGTTTAGTCGTTTGTTTTAGCTCTTGCTCATTTGATTTTGCTATTTTGTCTCATCTGTTTAAGAAAGTAGGTAGCTGATATATTGCGCTTTTACCTTAGCGCTAGGTATACTCTTGGTTGCTTGTTTTTGCAGAAAATGCACTTAAGACTTCTGGTGATTAGTAGTTTCGTTCCCTACCTATGTTGAATGCACTTATTGTAAGTCGCTTTGGATAAAAGCGTCTGCTAAATTACTGTAATGTAATGTAATGTAATGGAACACTTGGCATTATAGCAAATAGAAGAAATTGTGCATGTGGGAATCTTTAAATGCAATATTTATTGATGGGATGCAGTCCCATTTGTAGTCACTTATAAAACCATCAGTTAGCATTAGGCCTATAGCAAATACCATTAAAGGTGCATGTGTGAATCTTTAAAAGCAAGACTGTTATTAATCCAAATATATTCATGATTTGTGATCAGATCCTTTTCGGTATTATTTTATACACACATATATTATTACCATGACTTGCAAAGTTAGAAAAATATAATTAGTCAGACTGATTATAAATCACTTTGTCTCATAACATTGATTACAATTACTATTTAAAGTATTTTACTCATAATGCACTAGTGTCCATACTTTCCATGCTGATGAGGCATATCTCCCCAGTAAAAACAATCAACACGAGGATAACATCTCGGGCTATCATCCTGTGAAAGAAATTACATCAGTGAGTGAACTCTTTCAAACTGATAATATTTCAGGGAAATGTCAGGTATACTTAAAGGTAGGGTAAGTGATATAATTTTTTTCTATCCAGCTCTTTAATGAACAGAAAATACATTTTCAAGTAGGTTGCCAATTTCAGCCAATCAGGAGAGAGTATACATTTATCAGCTTCACTTTTATTGTCAAGTTTCACATTGGTCTCATTTCTTTTTGTAATCACTTTAAATTTCCCTTATATATCCTGTGTCCGGAATGCGTTCTCTCTCCTGATAAGATCAAATTGGTATGCTGACCTGAAAATGCATCTTCTGTTTCTAAAGAGCTGATACAGGGAGACCCCTGTTACTGAGCAAACACTCTATATAAATAGCAATGATTACTATCAGAACATAGAACTATTTAACACTTACTTTCACAAAGAAAATATCACTTAACGTACCTTTAAAATATGCCTAATTTCACTTTTTGTGCCGGACACTGTTGCCTCAGTTAAAATAATAACTCAAAAAGGTTTCCTGGTCTGCAGCTAAAAGACAGAGCCTAAATATTCACAGATATAAATGGGGACAGGGAAAGGCTGGCAATTAGAGAAAGACGGTAAGCAAGTAAAGGTGCAAGAACACCTACAGTTCATGCAGTCTCAATGGTTTTAACATGGCAAAGTTGATCCCCAGTGCGAAATCCAGATGTCTTAGTTACAACAGCATCAAAGTTTAAACACAGGTAAGAGTCAAAGTAAAAAAGACAAATAAAATAGTTGAGCTTCTGCCACTAAATATATGCAATAGGTTTCTGAATTAATATTGTTGAATCTTTGCAGTGACCGTTGTCCTCTGTATCTGTATGTAGCCTATACTGAGCAGTATTTATTACTGTAGCGCTTGTTTGTCAATGAACAATTTTTAAGGGGCGGATCCCTAAAATGACAAACTGGAAGAACTGTTTAGTTTAGGAAGACACTGGTCAAATAATAAATTATTGTGACGGATGTTGAATAGGATTTAAGTTGTGGACATTCTATCTATTCTAAACCTTTGTAACTATCTACTGTAGCCTACTGTAGATAGATGCCATTCTGCTTGCCATGATACATCATGGCAAGCAGTTAAAAGTGCTTTTGATCTGAAAAACCTTGGCTGTAGTCTGTCCAACAATTGAGCTTGTTACAATTTACCAAAATATGTAAACTTTGAAAAACACGTTACAAAAGGTGTCCTCATAATGGGTACATCGATCATCCTAAAAAAAAAAGAAGATACTTACTTAAGACATACTGCGATAAATATAAAAATAGTTTCAAATCCATTTGGACCAGCATAACAGTCCAACACTATTCGTTATAGATTATTTATAGATTTATTTTTCACCCCATTAGATCACAGCATTATCTTAATATAATATCTTTATCCAGTAGCAGTTAATCAATACGCTCTCTAGCCTCCTGAGACCCAGCCTATTCATTTATGTCATATGTGGCCATTGTGTTCCTGCCTCTGTACTGATTTTAGAGTCTAAAGAGGACATTCTGGGCAGAGCTGTTGAAAGAGAGAGTTACGACACCATGCCATGAGGCCATCACGATGCTCATGTGTCGTATGTGTTTCATGAAACCAGTGGTGGAGAAAGTATACACTCAAGTAAATAATCAAGCATTCAAAACATAAAACAATTAGCCAAAATGTATAGAAATGTTCACTGTGTTTGAAATAGGACTTAAGTGGTTAATTCATGATATATTTTTGAAAGTGAAAATCATGTGCAAAAAACGAAACAAAACAAAACTTCAAAAATGTACATGAGTACAGTAGCCTACTCAAGTAAATGGACTTTAGTTTAGTGAGTTACTGTCCACCACTGATAAACACACATTATGAGGATTACATTTTTGGAACTATACAGAGTTTGCTTCTGCATTCTTCTTACACTGTTCCTCTGATTACACTGAAACAAATTCCAAATCAACATTAACTCATTAAAACCAGGAAAGCTTGTACATCTGCTATTTTTGAACATTTAAAAAAAATCTTGAAAGTGTGAGAACTACTGATTCTTTCAAGTGATCCCACATGTGTGGGCGTGGTGGGATCATGCTGAAAGATCTGGTGCTCCCTAGCATTATACTGTAATTTCCCTGCTGTCCACCACAGTTATCATGCTGTAAAAAACTAAAATGATAATAATAATAATGATTTTGATTAAAAACAGCATTATTTTCCCCCTGTCAATGCCTAATCTACATGCAGAACAACAATATTTGGAAATAAGTCATTCAAATATACTGCCCCACATCTTTTTGTCATTCAATATGTTCACAGTGGAAATTAAGTACTTCAAAAGCACCATGCATGTTCAATTCAGCATCTGACCACATCTTTTCCTAAGGTTAACGAAAAATAGACCTCTGGCTTGGTTGACAAAGACATCAACTTGTAGTTTCATAACAGGGCAAAAGTTTACGGTAGAATTTCTCTACTGCTCTCAAAGTTGTAAGACACAGTTGTCATTTTTACGAGAGGGGAAGATAACCTATGAGTCCCAGTTCGCACCCTCACAAACGTCCTGGACAGTTGGTGCCATTAGGGTATTGATTCATTCTGTAGTGTCCCTATCCCGTCATTGACACTCATCACTCATCACTCACTGTGGAATACTGTTGGACATTAACAGGGGGATTGGACTAACAGGGAATTGGACAAACACAAATTCACACAACACAAAGGAGTCTGAGGAAATGCTTAATTTCCACCGTAAACAATTAAGAGAGCACATTTTATTTTATTTATTAGAAAAAGCAATAACCGTAACATACAAACGTATGTTCGAGGATCAAACACAATAAAGTCCAAGGCTTATTTCCGTTATATAAATGAATAAATGTGATGAATATAAATGTATATATTATAATAATATATTAGTATTATTGTTATTAATTGTGGTCACAGTTGGGAAAAAGATGTTGTATATACCCCCCCCCCCCCCCCCTCCAAACTGCCAATATATGGAACAAAGGTGAATTTGAATGCACTGATGATCGTTGACTCGATGTGGGAGGAATTGTGTGTGGGTGTGTGCATGTTGCGTGCGTGTATGTAAAGCAGGATTCAATTTGGGACGGAAAAAAACAGGAAGGGGAGACATTTTCTTAACCACTCAACCAATTATGCCCTATACTTCTTTACGGCAAATAGGTGATATACAGAAACTTGACTAATAGCTATCTAAAGAGTAAAAATTTGCCCCAAATAGGGACTCCAGGGTTAATGTGGTTAAAATAAATATGTTGTTAAATTGTGATATCAGACTGTCTAGATTTGGAATGCATGTATTTAATTCAGGGATAAAACTATCCAAAAGAACAAGTCATTTGCAGAAAATTTTGTCTTTTGTCATTTGTCTTCAAACACTACGACAATTTGCCATGATTATTATGTCCTTTCATCATTTCAAATTTGTCACCGTGCTCCACCAAAACAGTACATTTTCCTTAATGCAATGTACAACATACAGAGCCCCAACCCCCACCCCTTTTCAAACAGTGCAGCAATGAACTGACATGAATAACCAAAAAACTGTGTAGCGTAAAGAGCCTGCTTCGTCGTCTCCATTAGCAGGTCCTCTGTTTCCAGAGAGTCATCAGAGAGAAAGGAGTATGGCAGAATGCTGGGGGGGGGGTGTAAAGGGTGTGTGTGTGTGTGTGTGGGGGGGGGGGGTTGGAAGGGTTGGCTGCAAGCTCCAAGCTGCACACACAGAGATAAAGACCAGACAGCTCTGTGTGTGTGCATGTGAGTGTGCATGAGAGAGAGAGAGAGAGAGAGAGAGAGAGAGAGAGAGAGAGAGAGAGAGAGAGAGAGAGAGAGAGAGAGATTAGGCTGGCTTTGAATGGCCAGGCTCAGCAGCTCCATGAGAGGCTGCACAGTGCCACATGAAGGACAGGACTTGGAATTGCACAGATAGTGCCTGTATACCCCCACCCCTACCTCTTTCATTCTCCGTCTCTCTAGACCTCCGTACCGTCTGTGCCATGATGTGTCTTTCTGCCCCCAGGGTACTCGAGGTTTACAAATTAGTGTCTGAAAAAAAAAAGAATCATGCAGTAGCCCTACTGAAGGTCATCCATTCCTGAAGATGTGTGTACATGTACAGTATATGTATTTCATTCGATGCCTTGTTTATAGGAACCGTGTGCGGGGGAAAAAATTGCATGGAAGTGCAGGGATGTGTGCGTCCATGACAGGCGACGAATGTAATGGTTGTCTCCTCTGACGGGAAAAGGATTGCTTCTTATTGAAGATGAAATGCCAGAGGACAGGTACAAGATGCGTAACAGATTAGACTTTGTTCTCTCTGCGATAGCTGATGCACTGTAGAGGAAAGACAGACAGTTAGACAAAGAGGAAGTAGAGCACAAAGGTACAAGAGCGTAGGAATAAAATCTCTCTTACCTGGGTGATTTCATTCTTATGTCACGAAAGAAAGAAAGAAAGAAAGAAAGAAAGAAAGAAAGAAAGAAAGAAAGAAAGAAAGAAAAACCTACAGTTAAATCAAACCAGTAATTCTCAACCTTTTTCATTTCAAGGACCCCCAGGTTAATATGCATTAGGCCCCATCCCCCATTTGATACTATTTTTATCCCTGGGACCTGAATCTACAGTAGCCTACCCTGTATAATCCTCAATGTTAATTTAACTGTGAGGGTGTACAAAAGGAACCAAATGGATTTGGTCCCTAAGTTAGGGGGAAAACCCTCTTCCACTGATTCTTTTAGATGACAATTTAAATGTATAATTTTGCCTTATGGATTTTGCACCATGCAATTAAGTCAGAATGACATATTAAGTTTGACCGAGTTTTTTAATGCTTGACTAATAAACCCTCAGGTAAGTCCTGACATGCATGCCCTTTCTTATTAACTTTCCCTCTTAATGAAATCAATACTCCTTAATAACTCTCTCCTTTAAACATGGCACTGCCGGCGGGAATTACGGTATGAATGAGGAGAATGGCAATGCTTCTTGTCTTCACATCCAAACAGCTTTCTCATGAATAAAGTAATTGATTTCTTTTATTTTTTTATTTTTGGGGCAAAGTAAGCGGTAAATGAAAAGTGTGGCCCATACAAAAACCCTGTTGTGCACAGTAAAATCACAATAAAATGTGAGTTTATTCATTTGTAACTGAAGTTCTAAAAATGTAATCAAATAGACTCATAAGGGCGGGTCAATTCAGTTCCATTTGTTCCATTTGTTAGATTAACACAATTTGACTGTGTATAAAGGTCAGTGGAAGTGCAGAAAGAGTTTATGCTGCATCAAGTGTAACTGATATTTATAAATTATAGGCTACTTCAACCTTTGTCCTGAATAGATCATCCTCTCTGTGTATACTGTCGTCTCTGTGTCTGAGTATAATAATTTAAATAACATTTTTGAAAAGCATCATAATTTTTTTCTTAGCTTTGTCATAGAATGAGGTAGACGTTTGCATTACATTATTACATTATCCTTTGTATTTTCACCTCTTAACCTGTTCCTGACTGTGATATGCATTGATGATTAAAAGCAGATAAGCAAGCCACAGATCAACTTAAAGTGTTTGTTTTAACGAAACAGGTAACGGGAACCACATAACTCACTTGACATAGGTCTACGGACCGAGAAGAACAAACTCAAACAGAGGGCTTAAATAAACAGGGAACTAACAACACACAGGTGATTCACCTTGTGCACACAGGTGATTCATCCTGTGCTGAGTTTACTTAAAAATTAAATTAATGCTATTGGTTGGGTATAGCTTGTCAATCAAGAGCGGGGGCGGGGAATGAATGCTATAGGTTGTGTAGCTTGTCAATCAAATCATCCCACCCCTCCTAGAGCATTTATTAAAGTTATAAAATCAAGTCTTAAGTTTGTCAAAAACCCACCCACTTGAATGGAGAAACATTATTTCTGACACCAGCAGGGGTAAAACAGTGAAACTACAGGCCATTCATATGAACTGTCACTTCCTATATAGATTCAATTTCAAAGCCGGATGCTGGGCCCTTGCTAGGGTTACAATAACACAGGGTTGTAAGGCAAGACAGAAAACAAGGCAGACAGGAATTAGGCACAGAACATACTACAAAATAAAGGTACCAACAGAGTAACAGAAAACCAAACCAAACCAAAACCAAACAGAACAGGAATGCAAGGCAAATACAGAACTGAACTATAGAACCAGTCCTAATAAGTCCAAAAGTGTCACGGTCCGCTCCTCGGGCCGTGGACTGTGCCCTTATTATTTGGACCTTGAATGCCCTTATATGGTGTTGGACTCTTAAGGGCTGTTCTTTAGGCCTGTGTAGGCCGTTGTTCATTATGTTCTGTATTTATTCTTGCATTGTTGTAACTCTGTTGCCATTTGCCTTGGTTCTCCTTGTACTTTTATTGTGTAGTTATGTTCCTAGTTTTCCTGTCTCCTGTCTAGTTGTTGCTACCTGTCTTGTCTCACCTCCCTTTGATTAGTTATGTTCTCCACCCGTGTCCTGTTAGTCTCCCAGCCAATCCCTGTGTTGATTGTCTTTGAGTTCACCTGTGTCCAGTTAGTCCTGTGTCTATTTAAGTCCTCAGTTTGCTTCAGTTCCCTGTTGGTTCGTTGATTGTAGTCGTGTGAGTTCATGCCAGTCTTTGTCTCCTCACTTATTGTTGCCTTGTATCAAGTTCCCCTAGCTTTCCCAGTGTAGTTTTCCCTTTACTCCTTACTTGTCTATTTCATGTTCTAACTGATTACCCGGTGACTAACTTTGCCTGTACCTGATGTTGTTTGCTGCCTACTCCTTTTGTGACGGTGTTAATAAACACTTTAATTCGAGCTGCATTGCCTCTGCCTCTCATCTCGCACTTGGGTCCTACACCTCCCTGCCTCGCACCGTGACAAAAACCTTAAAAGGGCCGTCGAGGTCCAAGGGCTGAGGAGCGTGACAATATGTGACTCATGGATGAACTGTCTCTAAAGCACTGGCCTGAGATGTGAGATTATTCCCAGATAATTAAGTGTCCAGGGCCGATGTCGCTCATATATTATTGAAACTGTTTTCTGTCAACAATGATCTTATCTCAGTTGTAACTGGTTCAATCAGTCTAGAAGGAAGTGGCATTGGCCTGGGAGGAAAAAAATGGCTGTTCCAAATCCTCGTTCACTACTCCTTCCATAGGCTGCCCCAACGCTCCTGATTTCGTGTATAGAGGGGCGGGTGTATAGAGCCGGCGAGAGATTGCACCTGATCCCATTGGTTCACCGATCTGTCCGTCAACCCCCGCCCCGTTAACACAACATTACGAGCGACGCCCACTGCAATCTGGTTGGTTGGGAAATGAAACACTTCCTCATACCGAGTACACCGACGCGCTGGGCCAGGCTTTTATTTTTTAGCAAAACTAAACAATAAAAGCCTGGAGATCGAGGCTACTCCTTCCATAATACTCACTAACTAGTTCACTATTTGGAGAATGCATAGAGGTATAATATAACTAGAGGGCGGATTGCCCCGCCCCCAGCTATCATTTCAATGAATGTGCTCAGTGGCGTTTTGAAGCACCCGGAAGCCTGCCGGAAGTAGAATTATCGAGACGTTTTTGGGGACACCATAGAGTTATGAGCATGCTCACTAGTGTCCTTTTTGCGTCCTACGGCAGCCCGTGTGTCAAGGAATGAACGCGAGATATTTACTAAATACACTCGAGATGCATATTTATATGTAAATGCATACGTATTTATATATAATATGTTTACATATTTATATTTATATATATAAATATCTCTCAGTATGTTTTGCTCGTGCATGTATTTCTCCCCGTCTGCAGTTCCAGCTTTGGCCACTGGGGTGGCGGCGTCAATGTTTCTCAGCAACTCTGGGGGCTTGGGAGAATGAGGCAGCCACAGCTGGAGGTGTTTAGATATAGGTTCAGCAACAGCTAGCATTTATATAAAATGATAACCACACACAGTTAACAATCATTTATGCGATCAATGGCCCCAAAAGGGTGAGAAATTAGCAATGGACATGCAGGGGAATGTATTTGTTGTACCCTTGCTACTGTCATGTTTGTTGTTGTGCCTGTCACCACGCGTCATGAGCTTGTAGATTGGCTATTTTCGAAGCAACCAAGCATGAAATGACTTGTCTTAGTTCTACTGGATCTCTTCTCCACTAGTCCCTCCCTAACATTTTAGTCTAGTTTTTATTTGTTGACGAAATTGTCAGTAGGCCCTATAGAGCGTCGCAGTTCCCGCCCACTTCCTGTTTTTTTTGGTGCCGGAAGAAAAAACTCAATGCATTTTTCCATTGACATTTCCAAAAATATTTATATCTATTAATTTAAGCCTCGAATCAAGCCATCATGACATGACATGAATCATGACCATAAACGTTTGATTCTGTGATTTTTTTTTTGTTGAAAACGGCAAAACAAAGGGTATTTATTAAATATAGTATATCATATAATTAAATATAAAATAAAAATAAATCACAGAAAAAAACGTTTTATGGTCATGATTCATGTCATCTCGTGATGGCTTGATTCGAGGCTTAAATTAATAGATATAAATATTTTTGGAAATGTCAATGGAAAAATGCATTGAGTTTTTTCTTCCGGCACCAAAAAAAACAGGAAGTGGGCGGGAACTGCGACGCTCTATAGGCTACTTAGTCATAGTTTAAGTCATCATAGCTTAGTTTTTATTTAGTTTTTATGTAGCTTTCGTCAGTGACATAAGGTAGTCGACGAATATTTTTTTTGACGAAATTAACACTGATTCGTACAACACCCTACAAAATGGCTGACATCCTACAATACGTAGTACACATGGTACGGTAGTACACTAGTGAACGAGTGCACAATTTGAAACAGCCAAATGACGCATTTGAAGGAGCCTACAAAATGGGACAGGCCTTGGCGCGTCATTGTGACGTAATCTGCCTTCAAATGCACCCTTTGAAGAGCATGGCTCTTGAATTGGCACACAGCTAGTCATAGCGGGGTCTTTTCTCTCTTTGGAATTAACTAGATGAAGAGATAAAACAATAAAAGAAAATCATTTTCAAAAAGTACAGAAATGAGGAGGGAAATGGAAATTGTTGAAGCTGACGTAAATGTTTGTGCGGGTACTACATTGTGAAGTTTTATTAATGTATTTTGGTTCTTCTATTTTTGGCTCATAAGATTTGTGTTAATATAAAACGGTTAAAGGGGTAGGATCATATTATTAGCTTAATGCTCCTTTTCAAACATGCATTTCCTTTTATTGTTTTATTGTGCCTTTTTTTGTGTATGAAGGTGAAAGATAGCTGCCTCTATTTCACTGCTGTCTTGTGAAAACAGCCAAATTTTAGTTTCTCCTTCTCTTGCTGCAGTTGCTAGGTCATATTTACATCTATGCCTGAAGAAAAGAAAAAGTCCAAACAAAGCTGTATAGATAAGCAAGTGTCAAAAAACTAAAACAAAAATAATATATATTTTTTAATCCTACAAACCGTGCTTTTTGGAAATCAAAGACATTAATCTGATCACAAAGTTGACAACGATGCCAACACAGTCATTAGCTCCACATAATCATCTTCCAGAGACATGTCATCTATGACTTTATCATATGACGCTTGACATGCCATGTACGTTCCACTGGGCCTGAACATCCAGACGCTTTGCATGATAACACATCTCAGCCCGCAGGCGTTTGTGTGACGAATCAGAGGAGATAGAGGGAACAGAGATCAGTGGTGGAAGAAGTACTCAGATTTTTACTTGAGTAAAAGTAGCAATATCATAATATAAAAATACCCTGTTACAAGTAAAAGGCCTGTATTCAAAGGTTTTACTTGAGAGTAAAAGTACAAAAGTTATGGCATCAAAATATACTTAAAGTACCAAAGTAAAAGTACTCAATTCTTTCAAAATCCTACAAGCCCTCAATGCCTTGCGATGTGACGCGTTTTGACCTTGTCTTTCTTTCTTTCTTTCTTTCTTTCGAGAGGACAATGCACATTAATGAACAATCCATACATGAAGGTGAAATTAATCAGCTAATCATGATGTCATGTAAACATGCCGGTTTTGTAAAAAGTCTTGCCTCAGAGATGTAGAAGTAAGTAGGTAGGTACAGTAGGCTTATTGTTGGTATCAGCCAGAACGCAGGAGTATATCCCTATTGCGCTAGACCCCTAGATTGCTGAGGTGGAGCACAACACCTACCATCAGCTCCCAGTACTTACCGCACAACTTGACGCATCCAAGCCATGCTACTCATATGCTGATTTGGCGGTGCCCAGGATTGAACTCATGACCTTGTTGTTCAAGGACGAGCGCTCTACCGACTGAGCTAAAGCTACCAAGACACGACCATAGAAGTATAAAATATTGAAAAATAGAAATACTCAAGTAAAGTTAAAGTACCTGTCAGGGACCCGGATGTTTTGCGACCCATATGCAGAACTCAACGTCAAAGTATACTCAGGAAACCAAGGTTGACAATAAACGACGACTTTACTTAAATCATAATGCAAACAAACATAGGTACACCTCAAACAGAGGGAATTACATTACAACAGGGAAACACGGGGACCAGGAAACAAGCCCCACAACAATACAATGATCCAGCACAGAGTGAAGTCACAGACAGTCTTAAATAGTCTCTGAGGTTCGTTAGCCAACTAGGCACGGCTGCCACCCGCAGCTGAGTCCATTCTAGGCAATCAGAGACCAAAGAGGACCAGGGAGGGGATGGGGCCAGACCCAGGGCGTGACAGTACCCCCCCTTTAAGGGACGGCTTCCAGACGTCCCAAGAAATGGACAGGGGGTACCGAACAGGGCCACTAACCCCAGGGGCGGAGGTCCTTGGGGGGAAGGGTTAGCTGCCAGGGCTCTGGCACTGAGTGGAGCAGAGGGCACAAGCAGCCGGGGAAGGTGCCGACCGGACCGCCAACACCGCTCGCCAATACCTCTGGACGACGTGGGCGCGGCACGCCAGCCGGCCCGAAGATTTTGGCAGCGCTGACAGGACGCCAACTCCAAGTTGACATCCGTGGCATACGAATCTTCGGAGTGACGCTGGGCGAAATCCCCTCTGGCATAGGACCCGCAGGTTGGCCACCCGGGCCACTCAGACGGGCCCCAAGGCCAGAACGTCACATGGGAGTAGGGAGTAGGACCTCCGGGGAGGAAGCAGGCACTGGGCAGCGACGAGTCCACAACGTCAGAATGCGCAGCTCAACTGGGAATTACTCTCCAACTGGAACCCGCCTCCAGCGACGAACCAGAAAGCCATTATGGAAACAAACGACCCGGTCGGCAGGCGACGTCTCGTCGTCGCTGGACCCCGGGAGAACTCAGACCCCACTCGTAGGAGATGCGACGCCGGAACAGCAGCGGCACCGCGACATCAGCTGGGCCGCAGGGCACCCGGAAAACGGCCCACCAGGCAGGGCCCCCTGGCGTCAACACTTGTCGACACCCATCAGACGGCCACAGTGACGTCTCGTGTAGCTGGCCACGGAATAGGCGACACATCTAGGAGCAGGAACGGAGAACTCGAGGCCACAGGGTGGGGAAAGGAAACTGTCTCGAACAGAGGCTCTCTCTGGCTGGGAGTTCCGCCGGGTCCAGAATGGCTGGATCATTCTGTCAGGGACCCGGATGTTTTGCGACCCATATGCAGAACTCAACGTCAAAGTATACTCAGGAAACCAAGGTTGACAATAAACGACGACTTTACTTAAATCATAATGCAAACAAACATAGGTACACCTCAGAGGGAATTACATTACAACAGGGAAACACGGGGACCAGGAAACAAGCCCCACAACAATACAATGATCCAGCACAGAGTGAAGTCACAGACAGTCTTAAATAGTCTCTGAGGCTCGTTAGCCAACTAGGCACGGCTGCCACCCGCAGCTGAGTCCATTCTAGGCAATCAGAGACCAAAGAGGACCAGGGAGGGGATGGGGCCAGACCCAGGGCGTGACAGTACCTCAAAGTTGTACTTAAAGGGATAGTTCACCCTCAAAATGACTTTTTTTCTATCGATTAGTCACCCCATGGAGACTTGAATTCATGGATTTTTTTGTTTGTTTTTGTTGCATTCCTAAGCCAATAATTTGATGACCGGCAGCGGTTCCGGTAGGAGATACAAATAGTCTCCTTTGTGTCTCCTATCGGAACCGCTGCCTACCGGTCCGCTGGTCATCAAATGAAATTATTGGCTTAGGAATGCGCCAAAAACATATCCATGAATTAAAGTCTCCATGTGGTGACTAATCAATAGGGAAAAAAATGGGGGGGGTGAACTATCCCTTTAAGTAGGCTACAGTACTTGAGTTAATGTAGTTACTTTCTACCACTGACGGAGACTTCGTGTTACAGAACAACCTAACTTAAGGAAACATAGGTAGTATAGTGAGGTTACTGATGTACATCAGTAAGCAAACAAAACCAGATGTGGATGAACAGCAAATTCTGTACATTACAAGTGCTCCTATTGCGTTCCGTGTCAGTGAACAGTTTCTCTACACAGCTCTGAATTGAGCTGACATCATAAACGACAATGCAAAAACGCATTCTCAGTTATGTTTTTCCTCCTGTATCACAATACTATGTGAGAATGATGCGATGTGAGTGATATATTTGTGAGAATCTGGTAAAAAATTCAGTCTAACTCTGAATGTAAAAATAATTCAGGACTTGTATATACAGAACATTTAAGAACCTCATTTAAGTGGAGTCACTGATGTGAAGTGAGATAAAGTAAAGGAGTTATTATCACATTTCATCATTACTATCATATGATATTATGTCCTGTCAAACCATCTAATTGCCTCCTCAACCCACTTTCTCTTTCTGTGTCCCTCCACCACCTTTCTCCTTCCAAACCCGTTAAAATCACATCCCATAGTTACCTCTACATCCTAAACCCAGCACAGTCATCATCCTGTCTGCATGATTGCCAGAGTCATTTGCACAATCACCTACTGTAGTATACAGTAAAATCCTCATTATTAATTTATAGTGTGTACGGTAACCAAATGTACCTGTAAGGGTCAATTTGATTAATGTTGTGTAAGATCTCAGAGTTACAAATGGATAAATGAACACAGAGGATTACTGTGCACTTTTCATTTCCTTATTCTAGTGTCATAAAAATCAGTATAGCCTATCTCAGAATCTCAAACTAGTGAACTCTCACTAGTGATTATATTCTGATCAACTTGCTATGATGCATCTAAATAAATGGTATTATTATATTTTATGACATTTTATGGTCAAATCCTAAATAGAGTATAGACAACTCAAAGAAGTTGTAAATGTTGCGTGCAATATTGTTAAGGAGGTTGCCCGTCTTTCAAGTGGTTTTAAGGCATGCCATATGTTTTAGCCTCTCTGGGGATAGGCTGGGTTGGAATTAATTGTATTCAATATGTGTATCCAGCCGAGACTGTCTCTGTGTGTATGCAGGAGGTCTGAAAACGAAACAACTAGACTAGTGTCTGTGCAGACATCTTTGTGTGTGCTTTGTGCATGTGTGTGTCTGTGTGATGGGCTCCGTGTGAGGTCTTAAAGCAATGAAATTGTTAATGGGGCCCTCAGAATCTCGCTGTGCAGTGTGTGTGTGTGTGTGTGTGTGTGTGTGTGTGTGTGTGTGTGTGTGTGTGTGTGTGTGTGTGTGTGTGTGTGTGTGTGTGTGTGTGTGTGTGTATAGCCATGGGCATGTATTTTAAGTGTGTGTGTGTGTGTGTGTGTGTGTGTGTGTGTGTGTGTGTGTGTGTGTGTGTGTGTGTGTGTGTGTGTGTGTGTGTGTGTGTGTGTGTGTGTGTGTGTTTTTGTGTGCTTGTGCATGTTTGTTTCTGCATGCTATGTGAATGTCAAACGCATGGCAGAATATGCGCCCGTATGTCCATGGGCAATTACCATAGATGATTATGGGTGTGTGTGTGTGTGTGTGTGTGTGTGTGTGTGTGTGTGTGTGTGTGCGTGCATGCGTGCGTGTGAGTGTGCATGCATGTGTGTGCACTGTGCACGTGTGTGGGTGTGGGTGTGTGTCTAGCTGTGAGTGTGGTGAGCAAGGCTTTTGTCTGTGTCCAGTGCAGTGCATTATTCTTCATTAGAAACAGTTGAATGACTCTGTCTATTCCAGGACTGCCCCGGGTTCACACACACACACACACACACACACACACACACACACACACACACACACACACACACACACACACACACACACACACACACACACACACACACACACACACACACACACACACACACACACACACACACACACACACACACACACACACACACACACACACACACACACACACACACACACACGTCTGTCTCAGTGTCTGAATACTCACTCGGACATTCCATAGAAATTAGAATTTTAGAATTGCTCCTGCAGCCACATGGTGCTTCCTTGCATCTCTGTGTCTGAATGCAGACTCTGAACCACTAATACACAGTCACTGGTCAGATGGATTCTATAGAATGATAGAGATTATTCACCCATAAAGTATATTGTTGCTGTCGGGGGAAACCTCTTACTCTCTATATTTTAACTTTTTATGTTTTTTCATAAATGAATGCCCTACTCCGTCATGCTACATTGTCACACAAAAGTAGCAAGAATAGCTGATCTACAAACTCAAAACGTGTTGTAGTTCTGATATTTCTACTATTTTTTCATTAATTTGAATCCTGAAAAGTTATAGTCTTGGACATATGAGGTCTCCACCCGACAGCAACGATAAAACACCTATACAGTTCATCATCCACAGTATTATAGGAAGGAAATACAACATGACAAATATAACATGGCAGATATGCTCGAACAAATCAGAATGATACATTCTGTTTCTCAGAAGTGAAGTCACTTGGTTCATCCATTACACGCGTACAACAGACCCATTTAAAGGTCCTTACATGTGCATTACTGTATGCATTTGTCATGCACAGATTATAGCACTAAATGATTATTCTCCATATTGTATGAATGATTATTCATTGAAATATTCCCCATGCTGGATTCTCATTTTTTTACAATCAAGCATTGTATATGAGGAGAGGAGAGGAGAGGAGAGGAGAAATTGAAATAGAGATAGATGGAGCATATAGCTCTAGATATTGCATTTGTGTCCAGAGGAAAATGTCTTTCCTCTCCTATTTTCCCAACATCCACCATGCTGCCTCAAAAGACAGAAGCATAATTGCTTATTTGGGGTTCACACATGAGAATGCCTGAAATGATCATTCAGCTACTTTCTTTCAGACTAGAGATATAGCTGAGATATAACTGGAGGAATATAAATTGAATTTCAGGCTGGATAGACCTGGCTGCATGATGAGCCTCTGTGTTATCTATCACACGGCTTTGGGAGAATATTACCTTCCTCCAATCCTCCACATTACCAGCTGGCTATTTACCGGAGCAGAATTGTCCAAAAAGATCTTTTCTATTTCTGCTTACTCACACAGGGTACAGGTTCCAATGAAACACTTCATGTTTATTTAACGCACAGGCATAAATATTTTCAACTCATAAATATGAAGTAGGTTAGAAATACAACACACACACACACACACACACACACACACACACACACACACACACACACACACACACACACACACACACACACACACACACACACACACACACACACACACACACACACACACACACACACACACACACACACACAGTTACTTTTTTGATAGTGACTCTATTCATACACCAATCTAATACATTTTGCCATATTGTACATACAGGTATAGCCTACATGTGCATGCAGCCCGAGGTATTTGATGCACCTAGATTGAGGCTGGTGTATGTGTCACCTCACATACAGGGAGACAAGAGGTGTGCTGTGATTCAGTGGACCATGAGAGGCATAAGGGGGTGAAGCTAGGGCCCATTGTTGCCAGATAGAGAGCAAGCGAGAGGGAGAGTGACAGAGAGCAAGAGGGAATGAGCAAGGAGAGAGAGAGAGTAAGAAGAGAGTGAGGGACACTTTAATGAGAGAGATTACATAAGTCCTTCACCTCACATGCCTGACTATGTGACTGCAAAATACCCAAGAGACGGAGGGATACAGAGCCAGGGAGAGAAGAGGAATGAAGGGGGTGGGGAGCGGGGAGCGGGAGTAAATTGGAGAAAATTGAGTAGGCTAGAAGTGGGAAAACGGAAATGTGGAAAGGAGAGATTTGAGAGAGTGTGAGTGAAAGAAAGAGAGACTTCTAGGTCCTCTGTCGTGCGATGGTGTCATGCGCCAAAAATGGACAATCTCCAAGCTCACAACACGATGCGATGCTACGCGTAGTGGGCTTGTAGATTGACTGTTTTTGGTGCGTGACACCATCGTACAATGAAGTATGAATCTGCCTTTAAAGGGGAAACGCAATTGATGTAGAAGGCATAATGAAGTGGGTCTCTCTGCCAGTTGCCTTACCTCGCCTCACAAGGGCTAAACAGACAGCAGCTGAAGGGCTCTGATATGCAGCCTGACAGAAATGCTTATCAGATGACGCTGGGCCCTGCAGAAGTGCTGATGTGCAGACTTAATGTTGAAAATAAATGGAATGCAGATTCAAATCCTCATTCAAATTGTCACATGCAGTTAAAAAAAAAATTCATAAATGCAGTCATCCTTTGTGTGCATTTCAATTGAACAAAATGTGTTTTAAAAACTAATTGTAGACCTTTATTATTCTAATTCTGATTATTCCTGCAGGTGAAAATACAGTTTCAGCTTCACCTACCGTAGCTGATGGCTGTTCAGATTTCAATCTTTTCATGACTATTTCTTATATGCACTTTATGTATTTTGGACTTTGTATGACTCTTCCTATTGCGCAAAAATAATTTCACCAACTCTGTTACACCTAATCATGTGATGTGGCAATAAAGATTCTTCTGAGATAAATTCACAAAATATAAAAATTCTCTCATTTTAGAGGCATTACATCCTTCCTGCCTCCTGCAATTCATCCAAAGCTATTCTTCAGTGGCAAACTTTGGAATTCAAATAAGATTAGGAAGCTCTCCCTGTTGTAAAACAGTGAGTGTGAAAGGATGATGACCATGATAAGCCAAGACAGCATGCGACATGTATAGAAGCTGGAGTGAGACAGGAACAGATGAAGGAGTGGGGACCTAAATTGTTATTATTATACATTATTATAATTATAATTATTATTATCATTAAGAGATAATGGGAAAGGGTGGGGGAAGAATGCAAATTTATGAGGAAAGAAAGAGATAATGGAGAAAGAAGGAACATTTTTGTCTCCGCCAGGCCGAAAGGCATGGCGAGAGAGTATGTTTTACCCCCTGTCCGTCCGTCCGTCCGTCCGTCCGTGTGTGTGTCCATCTGTCCGTTAGCAGCTAATCTCCGCCACCGTTGGCCCGGTCGCTGTGAAACTGTGCACACACACTCCCTGGATGCCAATTCAGAACCTCTGCCCCAAATGTTTCACATGGGCCTTTTATAGCGCCACCAGGAGGCCCATCTGTGCAAAATCCATTTTTTGACATTACTCCTACAGATTTTATCCAAACATCATGCAAATTGGTACACAGCATCTCTACAGTCATGTGATCAACACGGATTTGTCTGATTTCCCATATTCCATCCTGATTGGCTAAGGTTGGCTTCCAAAGTTTGCAGGATTGGTCCGTTTTGAACAAAAGGCCTCAAATTATGCACGAAGCTTGCAATTTCCGTGAAATTTCACACGCACATTCCCACTAGGCAGAGGAAGAAATGCCACCCTTTTCACATTGACCTGTTATAGCGCCACCAGCAGGTCTAATTTAGCAAAACACATTTTTGGAACAAAATGCCCCAAATCATGAATGCAGTGCTTGCCGTGAAAGGCCTAATAAATGGCACAACTTTCACATTGGTCTATTATAGGGCCACCAGGAGGCCACAATAACGTACCTGACCTGGCGGAGACCTGTGCTCCGAGGAGCACTGTTTCTAGTTTAACTTGTTTTGCTTACTCTCAATCAATCGACTGATGCACTTGGATACATCATCAGTGTTGTTAGCTGGAGTCACTGGGTGTTTCGGGTCTTGCAACAGACACCTTCCTCCAGGCAACCCGACCGAGGCTGATCAGACCCCGGCCTGTGTCCAAATGGCATACTACTGCCCCCACTGTCTCCTGGGGGTAGTTAGACAGTGCTAATTGGGGGGGTAGGGTTAGCCTGGCACTAGCCAGACCGACTACGCAGACCCATGCATGCTACATTTACAGCCTGCAGCAGCCTATATCCACGCCATCAGTCCGGCCGATGCCAGGCCAGGTTAGCCTGGCACTAGCCAGAATGACAACGCTGATCCACCCACACGTACCATATGTGAGGGAATCCACAACATCAGTCCGGCCAATGCCATGCAGGCCAGGAAAGTTGAGATGTTGGAGGACACTAGGAGGCTCTAGGCTTTTATGTGCGTTGCGTCGTCGTTGCTGATGGGCTCAAACATCTCACTCTGCCTTGATGGATTAAACCCTCCCTGCAGGTTTCACCGCAGCCTGTATAAAGGTTCTTCCTCACAGAAGACGTGGTTTGGGCTGCCAACCCTCTCCACCCCGGGTCGCCGTCTCTCCGGCCGTCCTCTGTCTCTCCGGCCGTCCTCTGTCTCTCCAGATGTCACCACACTCTTCGTGGTCGTCAACCAGTCTGTTCCTAGTTGTCACTGGTACTCCCACTCCTTTATTGGCTCCGAGCTTTAAGCCAATAAAACATCGACTGATGCACTTGGACACATCATTAGTGTTGTTACCTGGAGTCACTGGGCTGTATATTGTATAACATGCCCAAAATAGGAACACAAGTGAAAAGTGGTTAAAGTAATGCACCTGGGGTGCAAAACTGCACCAACATCCCTTTTTCTGTGTCTTACAACCCAAAACGTGATCCTCTCTTCGGGGTAGCCAGCTATCATCATTTACCACCAAGTTTCATGAAAATCCGCCCACCCTTTCTGGATTTTTACCATGACATTGATTTTGACCTGGACCTTTAACATTTTAAATTCAAAAGTGAATCACCCCTTTGGGGCAGCCTATACTGCCCATCTGTTCACAAATGATCTGGTAAACAAACAATCAAACAGACAGGACCCAATTATATTACCCTGCCACACACTGCTGCTGGCAGAGCCATTAAAACAAGTAAGACGCGCGAACGCTGGAAGCGAACGCAGCTCGAAAATATTGTGTATTTACGGACTTGTAATCCGTGTTATTTCACCGTGATGGAGAGAGAACTGTGTGTGTGTGTGTGTGTGTGTGTGTGTGTGTGTGTGTGTGTGTGTGTGTGTGTGTGTGTGTGTGTGTGTGTGTGTGTGTGTGTGTGTGTGTCAGAGCATTGTCTAAATTCCTGCACTCTGGCGCACTCGGGTGGCTGCTTACAGGCAGTGCACGCATGTGAGTCATGTCACCCAGGGGCAGGCAGGCAATGAGAGCGTGAGTCACATGGGTGCATGCAGCCAATGAGAGCGTGAACACAGAGACGCACACACACAACCCAGGCAGAGTTACATAGTAAGCTCCACTTGGTCGGAGGCGCGGCTTCGCCGCGCCTCCTTCCGCGTTCGCAATAAGTGAGTTTTTTTTGTTGCAATTCTGACTTCATTCTGGGTTGTTTGTTTTTCTTTGCAGTTTAAATCTCAGAAGAGTTATTAATTATATGAGTTATTTTCTCACTAACATGAGCTTACTAGTATGTACTGATAGTGTATATCAAAATGTTTATAATTAAAGATGGAATTGCATGATAACATAAAAAAATTCTGTTGTTCTGTATGTTATCGAGTAGTGGAAATGGGCCTCCATAATGCTTAATTTATACCCTATTGCACAACGGTATCGCGCACCTACAGAATTTTACACGTCATACGATGAGCGAATGAAGCATCAGAAATAAGATGAGTGAAATGAGGAGGCATATAATGGGTAAAGAAGCAGGGATAGGATGAGAGGATGATGGTTGATGGTTATAATGGCATGCAGTGCCAGGGGGAAGACTGTGAAGAGGACATTAGTATAATTTCCAGTCTGGACCAACATTTAAAAAAATCTACAGCAGTTCCCAACCTTTTCTGGATCAGGGCCCACTTGAAAATCTTGAAGTACCAGTGGTCCACCCATCTGACCACTTAACACAGCAGCCGGGCCCGCGTGCATTTTCAGAGGATGTTTATTTTTAATTATTATTATTTTTAGATATGAATTATTTATATTATTAATACCTGAGTGTTTCACCCATTACTTGGGGGCCCACGTGCAATATCCTCACGGCCCACCAGTGGGCCCCGGCCCACAGGTTGGGAATCTCTGCTCTATAAAATGACAAAGGTTCAGGAGGGGCAGAGCAGTCAGCCCAAGATCTTCTCCTTCCAATTGTTTCATGGGGATCTAATACAGATTTGAGCTTGAGGCGCGTGTAGCGCGTGTAAGCTCAGACAAAAGTCTTTACCGTGTGCTGTAAATCTATGAGTAACATATAGGGCGCACTCTCTGTGTGTGTGTGTGTGTGTGTGTGTGTGTGTGTGTGTGTGTGTGTGTGTGTGTGTGTGTGTGTGTGTGTGTGTGTGTGTGTGTGTGTGTGTGTGTGTGTGTGTGTGTGTAATGTTTATTATAACATCATACCAGTTATTCTGCCTTAACCAGAAAAAATATATATACTCTGTACAAATAGCCGATCTGTAGGCTACTCTGTGTACCATACACTCAAGATGAGACAATAAAGAATTACTTGAACCTTGAATTGCCAGTGTAATGCAAGAAATGATACTAGCAGTTTTACACCTGACCACAAGATGTCCCTGTTGGCCTGCAAAACAATTTATATTATACTGTCAGCAGCTATCAAGTTGTGTGTAGGTTATATGCTGTGTTATAAGTATATAACCACAATGCATTTTATTAGACTGTCTCAAAGTGAAATAACATTTCCTCTCCTGCTTCTAGGTTGAGAAATTAGACCATAATAGTCCTGTAATGGTACTATTTGTGATCTGGTGGTCAACCTATTATTTTAAGCCTCTTGAATTGAACAGAACAGATTAAATGAAATGATAAAACCTTGAACTCCAATACATAAACACTATTCAATTCAACACTTTCAACGCGCTTCAGTTCAATGCACTATACATCTAATCATGTAGCCTATACTGTAAATTTTAGGTACTTTTACGTTACATGAGTATTTCCATTTATCAGTACCTAGGCTACTTGTACTCCACTACATCTCAGAGGCAAATGTTGTACTTTTTGCTCCACTACAATTATTTTACAGCTTTAGTTACTTTTGTAACTTATAGCCTATTATTAAAAACCATGAACTGTAAATTATGATGTATTATTATACTGTAGGTTAAGCTACCCAGCAGCAAATAATGTTCAAATCAGCCACAACAAGTTGCAAATGTATATTTAGCTACTTTTTTTTAAACTACTAGCTCACATGTGAGTTTGTAGATCGGCTATTTTCACAACGTTTGCCTCTTTCTTACGTAATATTTGACAATTTGGCCAATTTGGTGCTAAAAAGTTTAGAAATGTGCAGATACCCTACACTTACTGTATATTGGTTTGTTTACTGTTTAAGTGTTAATGTTGTTAATTAAACTAATCATCTGGGGATCCCCCCAAAATCATGTGGGGACCCCCCTGAGTCCCAGGTTGAGAACCACTGGACTAATGTAAGTAGCTATTTTGATGTCAGTACATTTGTGCTTTTACTCAGGTAAAATTTTGAATGCATGATTTCAACTACTAGCATTGCTACTTTTACTTAACCACTTAAAGGGACATTTCACTTTCAAAAATTTTTTTTGCAAATTTTATCGTCTACTCAGGCTTTTGTGAGCCCCCCCAGACAGTTTTTAAGTTGCTTGATTCAGTATTTAGATATTTGATATTCATTTTATCAGACACGCCCCCTTCCTATACAAACCCATTATAACTTCAAACTCAATTTTTAACAGGGCTGCCAACTTTCAGAAATGTGTGAGAGTGAGACTTTAACTGTCATAATGCGTTCGGCCGCCGGCCGAAGGCCGGTGGCGAAAAAAATTTTGGGGGCCCAAAATTTAAAAAGGGCCCTTTTTAACGCTGATTTAGAGGAATTTAACATTAAGACTGATGTCTTCACCCCCATGCCAGCTGCTCTCCCTGTCGGCCCCCTCATGCTTATATAGTGTTAATAATTGCATTTATTCATTAATTCTGATGAAAAAAACACCACTACATTATGCTATTGTTAGTCACATTTATTCAACATTGGGTTTGGACACAGGTTTCACTTAGAGCAAAGGTATTATAATATGTTACTCTCTACCTCCCCCTACAGGCTGGTATTATAATATGTGACTCTCTACCTCCCCCTACAGGCTGGTATTATATGTTACTCTCTACCTCCCCCTACAGGCTGGTATTATAATATGTTACTCTCTACCTCCCCCTACAGGCTGGTATTATACTATGTTACTCTCTACCTCCCCTACAGGCTGGTATTATAATATGTTACTCTCTACCTCCCCCTACAGGCTGGTATTATAATATGTTACTCTCTACCTCCCCCTACAGGCTGGTATAATAATTTGTTACTCTCTACCTCCCCCTACAGGCTGGTATTATAATATGTTACTCTCTACCTCCCCCTACAGGCTGGTATTATAATATGTGACTCTCTACCTCCCCCTACAGGCTGGTATTATAATGTTACTCTCTACCTCCCCCTACAGGCTGGTATTATAATATGTTACTCTCTACCTCCCCCTACAGGCTGGTATTATACTATGTTACTCTCTACCTCCCCCTACAGGCTGGTATTATAATATGTTACTCTCTACCTCCCCCTACAGGCTGGTATTATAATATGTTACTCTCTACCTCCCCCTACAGGCTGGTATTATAATGTTACTCTCTACCTCCCCCTACAGGCTGGTATTATAATTTTACTCTCTACCTCCCCTTACAGGCTGGTATTATAATATGTTACTCTCTACCTCCCCCTACAGGCTGGTATTATAATGTGACTCTCTACCTCCCCCTACAGGCTGGTAGGGCCTGTAATAAAGGCCAATCAAAAAGAAGGCCATCAAATAAAACGATGATTTTTAAGTCCACGGAAATAATGAATTTAATAAATTTAATATTTAATAAAATAAGGATGATTTAATTTTAATATAGTACAAGAATAGTGTAACTACTGTATTTGTAAAATATAACCCATTTATTTCATAAAATTATGTATTGGGTTATAGCCTATTTGTCTCAATATTTGTCACATTCAGCCCTGGACTACACTGACTGTAGGGGTCACATTAATCACATTAGAATCACAGATTAGAGATTTTATGTATTTTCCCCTATTTTCTGTATTTTTCACTATTTAAAATATAGTATTTCTTAATTTTTAATAATTATAGCTCGTAGATTGGCTTTTTTCACCATTTGAAATTGTTTTAAAATAAAAGGTAAACAGTTTTCCCAACCGACAGAGAGTCAGAGACAATATTTTGCCTATAATATAAAACTAAAAAACTGACTCATACACTAATACAGAACCATATATTATATGGTTCTGTATTAGTGTATGAGTCAGTTTTAGCAGATTTCATTCTAATTGGCTACTGTAGACTGCCTATCAATTTCATGGGCCTGGGTAGGGCCACCTGGCCTGGCGGATATCTTCCCTGTTGCGCAGCAGCACGTCAGCAAGTGAAGGAAATGAATAAATACAAATAAACATAATGTTTTGATGGATAAATGCAAATGCTTAAATCATATATATATCTTCGCTGTCAGACCGAAACCTTGTATTTCCATATTTCAACCCCAGGGGTCCTTGAGGAGTTACATGACTTTAACTATGAGTGTTCCATTTGTACACTCTCAGAGTTAGGATTTCTTAGTATAGATTGGGGTCCCAGAGATAGCAAAGAGGTATCAAATGGGGGTCCGTGGGCTAATGCTTATTAAACTGGGGGTCCATGAAATTAAAAAGTATGAGAACCACTGCCCTACTTCATCATACAAGAGTGTCACACTATAAGAGTAAAAATAGCCGATCTACAAACTCCCAACATGCCGAGATATGATGTGTTGTGAGCTTGTAGATCAGCTATTTTCACAAATTACAATTTCCTATAGTATTGTTTGTTGATTACTTTTCATGCAGTAATGCTATTTAAAATTTCATTTCTTCCTTCTTTTTTTTGTATTAAAAAGGTCTTTAAAAAAATGGTCACTTTACTGTCATCTGGGGACCCCCCCCCCAAACAAAAGAATTACGTGGGGACCCCCCTGGGACTTGTGGGTCCCGACACACAGGTTGAGAACCAGTGATTTGACTAACACTGCTAGTCACAGTTTGTTGTTAGAACCACCAGCAACATGTATGCTGCTCACCAGCAGCCTGTGTAACGTTTAAGTCTCATGTAGTCAGACCCACCATTTCATCAAAATAAAATGATTTGTAAAGATAATGTGTTTGTAAAAAGGAGGTGGTTAAGTTATCTACCGTTTGACCCGCTTCAGAATCAGTCACGGCATATTGAGGCGCTGACACAGACTCGTCGGTCGGCGTTTCACGTTGTATACTTTTTTAATTTCTCCACCAAAGTGCACTGTTGTGCTTCCTTAAATCCTTCTCCTTGGCTAGAGAGACGCAATGACCCGCCTTAAGCTGCCTCTGATTGGTTTGTATTAGTGACAGACGAGCGTCATGTGAACCGTGGCTGCAGTCAATCCCATCGCGCAGCGCACCAACCACAAATCTGGAAAAGTCGTCCTAAAACACACTCGCCCCCGGTCTAATGCGGCGGCCACGGTCCGCGAAAAAAGGGTGGCAGTGTGTTTTAGGACGAGGCTTCCGTTTTCCAACCGATTGCTCTTTTTTTTTTTTTTTTTTGCTGTGAGAGGGGGGGAAAAGCGTGAGAAATGGCAAGTGTGGCGTGAGGCGTGAGAAGAGGTTAAATTGCGTGACTCTCACTCTCAAAGGGTGAGAGTTGGCAGCTCTGATTTTTAACATGTTAGATTCATCAAAAACACCCGTCCTTGGTTCTGGAGACTCATCCTGCCCTCCTAATACGTGAGGGGGCCGTGTTTTTTCAATTACTTTTTTTATTTATTTCATTATTGTATTCATTTTTCTTCATTTCCAAATGATAAACGAAAAAAGTAATTGAAAAAACACAGTCTCCTCATGTATTAGAAAGACAATATCAGTCACCAGAACCAAGGACGGGTGTTTCCAATTAATCTAACATGGTTAAAATGGAGTTTGAAGTTACAATGGGTTATTAGGAAGGGGGCGTGTCTGATAAAATGAATATCAAATATCTAAATACTGAATCAAGCAACTTAAAAACTGTCCGGGGTGCTCCCAAAAGCCTGAGTAGACGATAAAATGACCCAATTTGTGTGAAAATATATCCCTTTAAAGCCCTATTTTCTTGGCCTTGCCCGCAGCGTGGCGGTCCAGGCACCCTAGGCTGCAATGTCAGCCGGACAACGTGTCGCGGGTTCGACTCCTGATCCCGACGACCTTGAGCGTCACCTACCTATTTCCTGTCAGCCTACTGTATTCTATCAATAAAAAGCCAAAAAATATATTTTTTAAAAGCCCTATTTTCTCAATTGTGTGATTGAGCCGATCTACAAGATTTCCTGAGTAATTCTTCCACCACTGCATACTGTGCAGTACACCAGTATTTGCTTCCATTTTGCTAGTGGAAAGTACATTTACTCAAGTACTGTACTTAAGTACAATTTTAAGGTACTTTTACTTTACTGGACTATTTTAAATACTTTTACTTCTACTCCACTACATCTCAGAGACAAATATTGTACGTTTACAATTACAATTACTCTGAAAAAAAAAAAATCATTATACATTTCATTATTTACACAAAACAACCGCTTCAGCCCTATACTTTGGCTATTTGAAAATAGATGATCTACAAGCTCTCAACGAGTGCGATTGAGTGTGAGCTTTTTTCAAAAGATTTTAAAAGATTTTAAACATTTGACAACTTGTGAAATGGGACTTTTACTTGTAAAAGAATAGTTCTACATTGATTGCGGTATTGATACTTTTACTTAAGTAAAAGATTTGAGTAATTCCATGCGCAGGTGTGCTCACACAAACTCAATCATGTATTCACAGACATCATTTATACTCCAGAACTACAATAGAACATGACCTCTCTAATGCAAATTGATGTAACATTCATATCACAGTCATATCTTACTTACTATTAGATTTATATTCACACACACACACACACACACACTGAATGTACTACAAGATGACACATGGCATTCATTCTGACAGGATTAGGAGATACTGTAGGAATACTGATCACACAATAAAGCCCTGATGGCTCATGCACATTACTCTTTCTCAGAGGACACCATTGCTCAAACTCTTTCTTGAATTCATATTGTGAGAATATGGTAACTGTACTGTATGGTCTTCTTGTAAGTATTTTGAGCTTTAAATGACTCAGGTTTTGCTACAGTATGTTATTAAATTAATGGCTATATTCACTTTCGTCCTGATGAAAGACAAATGGCTGAGAGGCGTTGGTTTCTAAAAATAATGTTGTTTTTCTACAGTAGGCCTACTGCAAGTGTTGCTGAAATTATTTTTCCTCCTTCCTAGTCACTATCAAGCTGTGCATCCACCTTCTACTCTACTGGTTTTTCTGACTTTGTCAGAAAGCATTTTAAACTAAATTGAGCCATTTCCATAATAATATCTAGGGATATCGATTTTGCAGGCCCATGCAGTGAGTACAGGTTAGTGAAAATGCAGTGCTTGGATCCAGCACCTCACAAATCGCTGTCCAAAGTATTAGAGCCAAGGATTCTAAATGAGCCAGTCAGATTCTGTCCAGGGACTAATGGAAATGGAGATAGGAAGGCAGATAAACTAGCCAGACAGTGGCCAAGATCTGCCCCTGTTGAAATCACTTGTCCTCTGCTTGATTCATATTTTTCACTGAGAAATTGGTTTCGGTATTGTGATGTTGTTGGGCGTGTTAGTGTATTGTTATATAAACCCTAGCATCCCTATTCTGAGGCAAACATTCATCGGAAATAGCAAGTCTACACATTGCGTTGCAAACTTGCAATACATTGTGAGCTTGTAGATCAGCTGTGATTTCGGTGAGGAGATTTGGTGTTCAGGGAGAAAAGGAGCCTACTTAGTACAGAGCCCTGAGGGACCCCAGTCTCAACTAATGTAGTTGTATTCAACGCATGTTCAGGAGTAGAGACCTCCCTCTGCTCAACCTCTGCTCAACTTGGTACGGTAATCACCTTACCAAGTTCAGCTGCGCTGCTTATCTCTCAGCCAATCCACGCTGCAATCACCACAGTATAAATACACCTGCGATTGTATCACCTACCCGTTTGATTTGGCTGCTCGCAAATCCAAATTCCCTCCTCCTCCCCAACCACCTCCTTTCTCACCAATTTTGCTCATCTAACGTCGCTTTTTTCTCCATCCTCCAGGAGCCCCAGGGCGGGGCAGTGTCGGAGCGAAGGCGACAGACCGCTCCTGAGCAGACAGACCGCTCCTGAGCAGAGCAACTGCGGCGGTCGCCTGGCTCCCGAGACTATACCCCCACCCTGAGTCTCGCCCCGCCTCGGGCTCCCCAGCAATACACATACATTTCATTGTACATGTGTTCAATAAATGCTGTTTAACCTGAGCAGAAGGTGTGGTCTCTTACTAGTGAATGTAGTTTAAGTGGTTAATCCGATTCCTCATCGTTAGACGGGTGTCCGGGTAGCTCAGTCGTTCGCCCTTGGACCAACAAGGTCATGGGTTTGATGCTGGGCACCGCCAACTCAGCGCATGAGCAACACAGCTTGGGTGGGGCAAGTTGTGCAGCCAGCTAGGTGTTGCGCTCAACCTTGCACTCAACCATGAATCATGATACCAACAATAAGCCTCTTTGACCATACTTGCTTACTAATTTTCACTGTCAGACGTAGCATGCAGTCAAAACAGTGCTTGACTGATGTGGTATCTGAAAACCACAGACTTAAAGGTTCTACTGCACTTTTGTAGTTGCCAACAACGCCATATTGTAGTTAGTTTGTTGTTCCAGAGATGAGTATGAATGGTTGTAGAATGAATTGAGTCATCACTCCAGTCAGTGAGGTTAGATTCTTCCAGTTTATTTAGCACAAACAGAGTTCTTTGGACCCCAGGGTCCCCCAGCCAGCTCCACAGCCTCACGGCCTCTGAGTAGCACACTACACCAAACTTACATTTCAGTACAATCTATATAGTAGTGACCACATTTTGAATAAGAGGAGGTACATGTCAGCCTTCAAAGGTAAGACCCCACCCCCTGGCCGAATACATTTGCAACTGTATAGGCCAGGAAGGGGGGATGGATACACAAGCCTAGACCTCCTGTCTCCCAGGTAAGACAAAGAAAATGCTAAGAGTACCCCGAACCCAGCTCAGACCAACCGGCACCTCTCTGTCTGAATCATCTCTCCTGTAGCCTATTTGTGAAGTATGGCTTAAATGTGTATATTATGTTATGAAATATACAGCACTGACTAATGTCATACTGTTAGCACGTGGTTTTCCCAGGATTTCCCCTAAAAAGTAGTTCATTGTCACCGTTTAATTCACTAATAAAATGTCTCTGTTCCACACATAACTGCCACATGAGAGGCCATCCACTGCATTGTTACTATAGTAACAATATGCACAGCATTCTGGTAAATCTACGGTCAAAGGTTAATCAAGGTTTAATCTATTTCAGGATCTTGAGAACAAGTCTGACAAAGCCCACTGTGCGCAAAGTGTATACTGGATGGACACTGCTCTTTGATATTAATTGTTGCATTGTTTAGGACAACAATTAACCGCATAGCTCATGCTGTACTTTTACTGCTGTGAAGTGATTGTTTTATTACAGATTGATTGTTTTATTAAAGACCAGTACATGTTTTGCCAAAGTATTACGTTCCATGCCAGAATATCAGACTTCATTATACCTGCCCCCTTGCAAACGAAGAGGGAAGAAAGATCACTGCTGTATACAACTTCTTAATTCTTTACGTCCGTCCCCCCGTCCCCCATTTCACACCAAAGGTGTTGAGTTCAGCCTCTATGCAGGGCACCTGGAGCATTTTGGGGGTTTAGTGCATTGAGTTGGTGGGCACCATAAATTAAGTATCAGTCACAGTCTGGACACCAGTTTACAGCTGGAATATACCCCCTGGTTGGTGCCAGTATAGTCCATGGCCACAGAAGTAGTCACATTGCTTACATAAAAATTTATATATCACAGTAGCTAGACTGTTGTGAATTTAGCTGGCCCTCCATGAGGCCCTTATAAGAGTCTCTTTACTGGGTGGTGAGTGACGCAGAACAAGATGACATCAGACAGTATCACACAGCAAGTTCTAAAGTGTATTAATATATTCAGTACTGGATGACGTGACCAGAAGATGTGAGAAATGGAAAATAACAGAATTAGTAACAACAGATGGAGCTCGTATCATGGTGCTGTGGAAGCTGATCAACACCAAGACGCTGAGAGAGATGGGTTTCACAAAAGAGTGTTTATTCAGGGAATTTAACAAAAGGCAGGTGGGGAAATAAATGCAGCCAAATTAAATCATCTTCCCAATCGGGGGTATTTATCAACATTCGTCATTTGTCCCGCATAGGCTGCCTAAAAACAAAAAGAACATTTCTTTATTTGTAATGAGTTAACTTGTAGAGGACGAGGTAGCATACTAATCTAAGGTGAACTTCAGCTTTATATGGCCCAGGCTGATCAGAACCCAGTAGCCTTACTTGGCAATCATACACAGCAGTCATCATTTCGAGCTGATTGAGGAGGAATGCAGGTACCGCCCCTCAATCACTCTGCCTAGGCCCTAGGGCCAACTGCAGTGCTGAACCTCAGCCAGAGCACTATGACAGGACACTGGTCAGAGCGGGCTCCACAGTGCACTTGTGTCTATATCTGACGTAGAAGTTGGTGTCAAGTGTATCAGTATGTGAAGATGACCTATGCAGTCAAGATTAGCGCATTTCTATTGTGATATTCATCTGCAGTCATACAAGATATACAGTATGACCAAGACTTTTATTGAAGTTCTCTGAAATTGAAGTTTCACAAGTAGGTCCATTTTCACTCTTATGTGATCTCTATCATCACATTAAGGGAGGTTTCCTGCCTGTCTGTTTGATGGATTATGTACAGAAGCTGCAGCATGTTCCTGCCTCTGTCAATGTCTTTCGTTCCATAAAAATTATATAATCAGGGTCAAAGAGAAAGTATTGTTATGTTAAATGCAGGGCACCTGGAGCATTGCTCAAGGGTATGGTAGCCTACTTTAGCAGAGTTGGCAAATGTCAAAACGCCCTGGCTCCACAGTACCTCTCAGGCCTCCTCCATAAACCGACTCTGTCACGGAACCTGCGGTCCACAGACTTGGACCTCCTTTCTGTCCCCAGAACAATTTCTGTCCCCAGAACAAACAAGCGAACCTTGGGGGACAGAGCCTTCAGTGTTGCAGCACCCACCCTGTGGAACGAACTCTCTCCCAATAGGGATTCGCCATGCTCCAACACTGGACTCTTTTAAGACTGCCTTGAAAAGACTATACTCTCAGGCTTATGGCGAATAGTTGGTTGTTGTTTTGTTTGGTTATTTGTTTCTTGGTTGTTCATTGTTTTTGATGTAAAGCGTCCTTGGGTTTATGAAAGGCGCTATATAAATTCAAGCTAGTATTATTATTAACTATTATTATTATTATTATTATTATTATTATTATTATTATTATTATTATTATTATATTGATGGGCACCATAGATGTAGGACTCATTACTAGCTAGTTTATAGCTGGAATATATAGGGCCTGGTATGAACAAATAGAGTCACTGGCTGGCCTCTATATCGATGTCACCTCAGAGTTGGAAGTTGAACAAACAAATAAGAAATGTTAATTAGCCTACATAAAAATAACTCTAATGTTGTCTGTAGGACATAGGGTAGGCTACATCCTCTGGACTGAGTCAGAATCATTATAGGCTATAATTTATGTATTTACTCTATTCAATAACAACACCAACGAGAGGCTATGATTTGTGCACATAATTATATTCAGCCGGATATTATTTCTGGAAGTTCCGATGTCATAATGCCCTTTATAGGGGCGAGAGAATGAGAGCGAGAGAGTAGAGCTAGAGCTAGAGAGAGAGAGGGGGGGGTAGAGAGAGAGAGAGAGAGAGAGAGAGAGAGAGAGAGAGAGAGAGAGAGAGAGAGAGAGAGAGAGAGAGAGAGAGAGAGAGAGAGAGAGAGAGAGAGAGAGAGAGAGAGAGAGAGAGAGAGAGAGAGAGAGAGAGAGAGAGAGAGCATTGGTGCGACCTTGGCGCTGGCGCAACGTCTTCTCTGACTTTATTCTTGGACTATTTTGGCTGGTGGAGATTTCATGATGACGGAATTAAGAACTTTAAAAAATGAAAGCGGTAAGTTTTGAACAGATCACCTTTGTTCCTTCGTTTTTACTATATGTCATTCTTTCCATTAAATGTATTTTTTTCCGTAGCCTAATATATTAACCCAATAAAGTGTTATAATAGCCATATCTTTTATTCGCCTCGCTCTATAATTGAAGGCACGAGAAGCGGCTAAAAAGTAAACGTCCCCTACAACGTTTTCATTCATTCAACAACAGGTTGAATTGTGTACAGAGTGCATGATGCACCTGCAGCCTATTTCACGCGAGCGACAATATTTTTGATTGATAGGCGTACAGATAAATAGGAAAGATTAACTAATACAGGGGTCTTCAACAGGGGGTCCGGGACCCCCAGGGAGTCCTCAGAGTTACTACAAGGGGGCTGCCAAATCTTTTGTGTGATATGATTTCTTTTTTTTTACATTAACCACTTGAACCATAGCATCCTTTTTCCGAGGAGAACTTTAGCCAAAAGTAGCAGATCTACAAGCTCACAACGCCTCACCCTGCGAGGGGGTGAGCTTGTAGATTTTTTGTAAAAGAGCAGACCAAGTAAAAAAATAATAATAATCTGAAACACAATTTCATACATAGAGGGGGTCCACCGTCCAGCTGCTTCATCTATCTGTCAGCTGGGGGTCCTTGGCCTGAAAAAACGTTGAAGACCCCTGGACTCACTAATGGGTTAAATAAATGTCTGCCCTTCTCTGGCACAAATTAACAGAGTAAATATAATTATTTCTCCCGTTAGCTTTGTCAATTTGGTGAGTAGCCTAATTATCTTCCTAAATATTTTGTGTTGGGCAGGCAGTTGTATAGCAGCTAAACATGGTGATAACAAAGAATAGCCTATCATGGTATTTCTAGTTGTGAAATTTGGTCCAGTTTCTAAATTAATAGGTTCTCAAAGTATCTGCTGCAACATATGGCTCTTTAAAGTAGTATAATGTAGTAACTTCAAATGTCATCAAAGGTTTGCTTGATTAAAATCTTTCAAATTGTATTACTCTGGAGACAAATTGCTTTCCTTAACTGCTTGTCTTGTCTCTCTATATGTATTTATTGGTTATAGTTTAATTGCAGTGATATCATGCATGCACACAATGGAGCATTGTGCGAATCTCAGAGCAGTGTGTATAATGCATGAGTGATTAATGTTCTCTGATGAAGTTGTAGAGCCCTCCTGTCCATGCTACTGTTAATTATCCTGTGAAAAACACTTGAGACTAATGTGCTTTTTGTTTTCCTCCTCCTGTGTCATCAGAGCTAATAGCCATGAAGAGAGAGGGAGGTGGTGTGTGTGTGTGTGTGTGTGTGTGTGTGTGTGTGTGTGTGTGTGTGTGTGTATGTGTGTGTGTGTGTGTGTGTGTGTGTGTGTGTGTGTGTGCGGGTGTGCATGCGTGTGCGCGTGCGTGCGTGTGCGCGTGCGTGCGTGCGTGTGCGCGCGCGTGTGTGTGTGTGTGTGTGTGTGTGTGTGTGTGTGTGTGTGTGCGTGTGCGTGCCTGGGTGAATGTGTACTGGGGGGGAGGACACAGACAGAAAGATAGACACAGTTGAACTGTGTAGATCAGTGGTTCTCAAACCTTTTCATGTCGTAGACCCCCATCTGAAAATGTTTTGTGCCAGGGACTCGCAGGAGAGAAGATTTGTGTTAAAAAAAATCTAAATTATTCAAAATAATTTTCACATACTTGCAGATGTATATTCTTCTTCAGAAACACATTTTCCTAAAGTATTAATTGAAAGACTAGTCAATGACTATACACAGAAGCAGTCACATTGATACTGTACTAGCTGTCTTGTCAAATTTTATATAGTCAAGATAAGGGCATTTATATTCTGACAATTTGTCTGCAGTTACGAAAGATACGAAAAAGGACTTTTACTGAATTTCCCTTATATTGAAGTTCCACAATAAAATCTCTCAGAGTACAGGTACATTTTTATATTATATAGATGTTAAAATAACACTCGGAATTTTGCCTCGTGATCTGTCTTCCCATTAAAAAATATTGTTTCCTGCATGTCTGTTTGGTGAATTATGAGTGTTCCAAATGCAGAAGCCACCAGATAACAGCATTGTTCCTGCCTCTGTCAGTGTCTCGAGACATTTCTAACCATAGAAATTATACAATCAGGGTCAAAGAGAAAGCATGTGTTCTGATGTTATTGTGTTATTGTTTAAAAAGAATAAAGTCCACACACTGGGTAATGCTCTAAAGCTTAAAAAAGTATTGGACGTGCCGCTTTGAGCCTACCGGCTCTTCATCAGACCACTTTAAGTGAAACGATGTGTGCGTGCTTTATTCTTTGTTATTGTGTTATTGTTTGCCACCCAACTCTTGAGAGTATCAGGGACATAAGGTCAACTGGCATGTGTGTGTGACTGAGAAAAAAAAAGTGAAAAAAGAGAGAGAGAGAGAGAGAGACTTGGTGTTGACTTTATGTTGGAAATGTTTAGGAACTTAACCACATGCCCCTAGCATCCCTATTCTGGGCATGTCATAATAGGCAAACATTCGGCAGATATAGCAGATCTGCAAGCTCACAGCACATCACATTGCTAGTTGTACATATTAAAAGCCTTTGTTACATTAATATTGTATGGCAATACACTACCTATACTACAGTTTACTATACGCACAGTGACTTAACATGTAACTTTTTCTTTTTTCCCCCAGGTGTTTAACGTATATTGACATACTACTGGACAATACTGTACATATCCTAAAGCAGAGCTTGAAAAAATACAAACCCATGCTGATTAAAACCTCAAAAACCAGTACACCACTGCACCATTTGGGGTGCTAACCTACCACACTTGAAGAGATGGTGACCTTCAGTGTTCCATCATGTGAGTGGATGTAGAAACTACCATTCCAGTAACCGCGATGGAATCTGGCACCGTGTTCTCCTCAGACTCACTTCTCCTCCACAACCATTACAACAGTAACCACAACCAGTGCTCGAGTGGTCTCTTTGACGATGACAGGACTAATAACACCCTGTCCGTTGATGGCCACTTCCACAACGCAGTGTTGGGCGTATTCCTGGGACTCCTGTGTCTCCTCACCATCATCATGAACCTCCTGGTTCTGTATGCCGTGAAGAAAGAGAAGAGCCTGCACACTGTGGGGAACCTCTACATCGTCAGCCTGTCTGTGGCCGATCTGGTAGTGGGGACCACGGTGATGCCGCTGAACTTGTTTTACTTGCTGGAGGAGGAGTGGACACTGGGCCGTGCCTTTTGCCAGTTTTGGCTGATCACGGACTATGTGGCCAGCACAGCCTCCATTTTTAGTGTGTTCATCCTGTGTTTGGATCGGTACCGATCTGTGAGACAGCCACTGAAGTACCTGAAATACCGGACTCGGGGAAAGGCTGGCATAATGATTTCTCTGGCCTGGCTTCTGTCAATTATGTGGATTATCCCTATTTTAGGGTGGAGGTCTTTCACCCACGTGGACCTGAAGCCTGAGGCAGAGAACAAGTGTGATACAGATTTCCGCTTTGTTACCTGGTTTAAAGTTATAACAGCTGTGTTCAACTTCTATGTACCGTCAATTTTGATGCTATGGTTTTACCTAAATATTTTCTTGGCAGTCAGGCAGCATCTCAGGCACAGAGAGAGAATCATCCATCCAGGGGATTCATTTGGTGATGAAAATGGCCAACCTCAGATGCTTGAAAGCATTGGTTACAAATCATTCAAGCTGGACAGTAATGCATTGGTTGAATATTTTAGAAAGGGCAGTTTACTGGATCATAGCACTCTAGAGCAGTTAGATTCTCTCGAGGATACAGACAAAGGTCAAAATCGGTTAGAATCGAGTGGAAAAACTGGTGTCAAGGGCCAAAAGACATCACTGCTCACCATGTCAACAAAAAGACTTGAAAGGTTGAGAAAAGAAAAGTGCTTAAATCCCATGGCGAAGCAGCCTGACATTGTGATTCCTCTGAATGAGCCGGTCATGCTGAAGGACACTGTCTGCTCAGAGGAGAACCAGGACAGACTCTACCTATCCATAAGTGATTGTCACGTAACCGTGTCAAACTCAGTGAGCGGTTTCTGTGACATAAGTCAGCTATCAGATGTGCAGAGGTACACTACTGTGCTGTACAACAATGACTTTAACCAATCTCCTTGGACAGAGGAAGGAGGTGAGGACACCAAAGTGGACCCGGAAAATGGTGCGACTCTAAAGCAGAACTGGCAGAGGCTCGTGGACCAGTCACGACAACGCTTGCAAAGCCTGAGGATCCGTAAAGAACACAAGGCAGCCAAGCAGCTGGGATTCATCATCGCTGCCTTCATGTTGTGTTGGATACCATACTTCATTGCCTTCCTGGTGATGGCATTCTGTCCGGAATGTGTCCACCATGATCTTCACATGTTCACGATATGGCTGGGATACATCAACTCAACACTCAACCCCTTTATATACCCCATCTGCAATGGAAACTTTAAAAGGGTGTTCAAAAAGATCCTGCATATACCCAAATGTCAATGACAGCTTCTTACAGAATACTTTAACCACTAGCCCTACTGTATATACTTAGTTGTGCAATAAATTAAACAAATTAGTGAAAGTGAGATATACAAGCTCACAATGTGTACAATTGTGACTTGTTGTGAGCTATTTTTGAGTAGTTCCCTTTGAACCTTTTTTGACGACTTAAGGGGCAACAGTCTAAATCAGACATGGGCTTCATATTAAATAATGAAAGGCTTTGAATGTTCAAAATGTCCTTGTCTTCAATATCTGGACCCTCATTTGGGTAGGATACTTTCAGTACAACTGTATTTATTCTTCAAGTAAACAGTCCTATTTATTTTGACTCTTGATTTTTGTAAACTACTGCACATCGTCTTAGACTCGATGACTATTGAGTATAATGTCTGAATGTAATGTTATTTTGCTTTTCTGTTGTGCACTAATTATACAAGGATTTGTCTCAGACAAAAACCCTTGAATACAAATGAGATATTTTCTCTCTTGTCCTGGATGGTAAGATTATAGAAAATGGCAAAAAAAAGTTTTGCCGGAAATGTGATTCGTACCACCAAGATGATAAAAGAATGTTAATGTTATCTGTTGAACCACCAGATGTGAGTTCATGATTCACCCTGTGGCCTGACCCATAGTTGTGACCTAGAGCAGGGGTTTTCAACCGGTGGTCAGTGGTCCGCGAGGTATTGCAGGTGGTCCCTGACCATGCATAAAACCCCCCTCCCCCCCTTTTTTAAATTTTTTACTTTTAATAAGTTACAGGAGTTCTTACTGTATTGTATGTGTGATATGAAATGTGAGCTTACCATAATCACAGTAATCCTTAATCATATTCCATCATATTCAAACAAAATCACTGTATTTTATTAGATATTATATTGATATTATAGCTATTTTCTCCAGCTCCCTGTGGTGCATGAACCCCCCACCACTATTGTGTGGGGTGGGTCTATGATGGACCCGCCACGCACAATAGTGGTGGTCCCCAGGTTGCTCTTAGTCAGGATGGTGGTCCCTGGGTCAAAATCAGTTGAAAACCCCTGACCTAGAGGACAAAAAACTCAACTTTACCCATCTCAAACTTTCATCATTAGTTGTCCCTGGAGGGCAATTGGTTTTGCAGCAAGACATACAAGATGAAATAGAAAAAGCCTTGGGGCAGGGTAACTGTTCTGAGAGGACTCAGTGAAAACAACAGTGGTACACGTACACATGTATAAAGTGCTGAGTTTCAGAACAACAGTTACATCTCACCAACATAGGTTCAGCAACCTCATGTCAAATATACAGTGCATAGCCGACAATGGCATCATCATCATCATCATCATCATCATCATCATCATCATCATCATCATCATCATCATCATCATCATCATCATCATCATCATCATCGTCATCATCATCATCATCATCATCATCACGGAAGTCTCATTCCACAATATGTCTTGGAGTCTTTTCTTCAGACTTCACACATCAACATTGTTTATGTGTACTTTTGCAAACTGTACAAGTTTGTCAAAATACGCTCTAGCTTAGTAAAGGATTTCCACACATTTTCAGCTCAAATGTCTCTTTTAATTATGTATTGTTTTTTCAAATGAGCACACTTTTAAGTAGTCCATTAAGTAACAGTTACTCAGTCCCCTTATTCCTGCTTGTGCAGGAAATTCAATCTTTGGGGAGTGTCTGTCAAGCATTTCCCCCCAGGAAGGATTTTTCTCCTGTTTTCCACATTAGGTTCAGTTTAGTTAAAGCTGTATTTCTGTGGATACACAACGATACTGGTGATGACCTACAACAAGGCGATCAAGGGCAGGGCTGCTCCTTACCTTCAGGACATGATCCACCCCTTCCCACACACTTAGGTCAGCTAACACCGGATGTGTGTCCATCCCCTCCCTAAGACGCGAACTGCCTTATCCCATATTGTTGAAGCGCAAGGGGGGGGGGGGGGGGCGTCAGCACACTGAAGTCAAGGCACAGACTACTGTGTTGTTGACGGACAACGGATGCACGCTTATGAGAAACAACAAAAATAAAACCTGGCAAAACAGTTGCGTGCATTAGCGCAAGATGGGGATAAAGGAAACATTAAGTCTAAATGTCCAGTTTGCTAATTCTCGCCTACTACTACTACTTTTGTATTTGAAACTATAAATTTCTCTAAATATTACAAACTTTCAGTACAGCCTACAAATATGTATGAAAAGGCTACTATAGGCTACAGTGAAGTTGTACTGAATAATGACTTCACTGTAGCCTATAGTAGCCTTTTCATAAATTATATTTGTACTTAGGCTGTCCTGAAAGTTATCCTCATCTTGCACTAATGCACGCAACTGTTTTGCCAGGTTTTATTTTTGTTGTTTCTCATAAGCGTGCATCCGTTGTCCGTCAACAACACAGTAGTCTGTGCCTTGATTTCAGCGAGGTGCGCTGACTCCCCCCCCCCGCCCCCTTGCGCTTCAACAATATGGGATAAGGCAGTTCGCCCCTAAGACACCCGGGCCAATTCTCCGAGCATCAAGCATCCTTGACTTGACTCTTCTCTCTCCTGGAATGACAGTCCCCTCGGGACTGCGCTCTCACTCCCCATTTTCCACCACAGTCTGAAAACTCACTTCTCCAGACTCTACCTCACCCTCCAGCACTCCTTAAATCCTTGAATCACTTCTTGTCACCAATCTTTTGATAGATGCTAGTTGTACTGCAGATATACTGTGTTGGTTACTTGTTCATAATATGCTATGAATGTTTCAATCCACAGATCACAGTCAGTAATTCCAATTTTCAATAATCCTCAATGTGCTGTGACATCTCTTGAACAACATCAGTCTAACTCTTACCTCCCATAGAGTGTCCATTTGTTCCCCTGCTTAAAAGGCACCTTACTATCTGTTGAGTGCGCAGGGTAGTCAACCTCAAATAGGTCAGCTTAATTGTTGATGATACTGCTGTTCACCTCGCTCCAGGTCTGTTATAGCAATATTCATAATAATATTCCATTCAGGTGAAGTTTTAGATAATTTATTAGGAAGATGTCAGCAGAGCGCAACAGCATACACAGATCGGTAGAACCGGGCCTCCTGGCCTGACCAACAGCCCATTCGGGGCACAAGACTCTTGAACCTCCTCTAACACAGTTCTTTATACTCCACATTGTACCAAAGATGCCATTCTAAATGGTCTTATAAGGTATGGACTAAAGATAAGAGAGACACAACCATAGCTACACAAATACACATAGCTGACACAGTGAGAGTAGCATGAAGGATTCAGATCAGCTGTTAGATTGACAGCTGTACTAAAGACCCCTGCTGTGAGTTTAAACCTCTTTAGTTCAAACACAGTTAGATAGTACAGAAATGATCGAAGAACAGGTTGGCATTCTAATTTATCCATTACAGGTCTGCCACAAGGAGGGGAGATATTGGCACCTCCAATCTCTGCCCAGCTGTTTTCTTTGTGGCCCTGGGCTCCACACAGTGTGCTCAATACAACAACACCCATTAAATTGAATACTGAACACATGCACAGTGCTTCCATCAACACAATGCCTAGTTAGCAGCCTTCCCATTAGAATAATGTTACCTTGTGGCGAATGAAATGTGAATGATTTGTTTTAAAATTAACATGCAGTCATAATAACCAACCAATTCTAATGGTGTGCCCCCCCTTTATTTTTTTTACATGTCTGTACTGTTCAATAAATGTCATACTATTCCAATCTTGTGATACTTTTAATGTGCGATTCTTACAGTTCTTGGAATAGTCTTAATACTGTGTGTTGCCATGTTTATCTCTACACAGAAACTTGGATGTGAAACCCATAATGTTTCCTATGTGTATAATGAACACAAAACGGTTTTGAATTTGCTCTGATCCGAGAGATAAAAGTGGGTGTACTGAGCAAGAAGGGATGGTGAGACGAACAGGAATTACTTAATGTGTGTGCATGTGCGTGGGTGCGTGCTGCATGCATGTGTGTGTGAGTGTGTGTTTTGGGATCATTGGAGTCGGCAAAGTGCAGTCACCGAAAGGTTTGATGTGGACCGTGGCGTGAGGGTCCATTTGGTTCCATTCAGTTCCATTTGTATACTCTGAGTTATAATAACACTGAGGATTTTAGTGTGTGCTGACCAAATACAAGTGCCTGATGCTTACACTTGGAATCAGAAGCTCTGACCGCTCTGTTTGGAGATGAAAGTTCCTGGTATTGTAACGTCAACACAAATGCCAGTATGTCAAAGCAACAATTACATCTCTGTGTGCTCTCTCTCAAGAATGTGTATCCCAAAGGGAGTAATCTCTGACCCAAATGACAATGCCTTCATCTACAAAGTTAGTCTAATGTAAACTCTGCAGGAACCCTTATGAAGGCGAGGGGTTATCATTTTCCGACACCATCAGCAAAACCCTGTGGAATTTCCCATGGAAGAATGGTATCACATCCGTCCAGTCACATACTGTACCTGACACTTGTGGAGTCTATAGTGGTGCTAGTCATGCAACACTAGAGGGTTCCTGGGCCTGGTTGTCCTTTTTTGTTTCCTAGCTGTGCATATCTATCTTCAGAGTAGTGATAGTTTAAGAAGCGGTTATATATGTGGCCAGGAGGTGAATAGAATGTCATTAGACAGGTTAGGTACAGTGGTACACTCTGCACTACAAAATGATATGTCCATAAATGTGAACATTCTATGTACCTGCAAACCAGCTCACAGTTTAAAGGCTGATACTATCTGGGGTAGGCTACAATTACCAGCTGGCAGGTTGAGGTTGGCATAAGGATACCAATCTGTATTTTCACAACACTACAATGCTGTCAACAGGAATGCCACGCTTATGATTCAATATGAAAGATTATTTCATTATACAGTGATTCAGTACAAGACAACAACACAACAAAGTTGCTATGATACTCCCTGAATATGCTGTTTTTTAGTTTTGTTTGTTTTTTACTGTGGGAACATTAAAAGAAGTAGCAGCGCAATGTATGAGCTTGTTTGAGTATTTTTATGTGGGAGAAGACTGGAGGCAGATGCCCTCTTAGAACAGCCATCATGAATAGTTTATCTAAGTGGATCTGCCAACAACAATAGGATGGTTGTGGAAAATTTTATGAAAATCGTGAAAATGCTAGATGCACACTTTGAACATATTTTGTACATATAGTGTTTGTATTTGTTGATGACATGTATTATTGTGTATTATTTGTATGCTATGTTGATGGATTTAATACATACCACAATCTAAACAAGGCCCCAGGACATTTTTGTGTTATCCTTTTAGTCTTAATGTCTTACTGTACCATGTGCTGTTTACATTTCTGACTAATAAAGTATTACATCAATAAAAAAAAAATTGTATTCAAAGTTTCAATGTAGTGTCAGTCAGACTTTTTCTTTGGTCTGCTTAAAATGGACCCTTCTGACACACATAACAGCTGCAGCTATTACTTTTAATTTATGTGTAAGTTTGCAAGCAACCAAACAGATTATAATATAAATTTCATTTAATAGCTGGAGCTGTCTTTACCCTGCTAATGACATTTCTGTGCAAAGTTTGATTGATTGATGTAGTTTATTTAGTAAGACATGAGAATAGTACATGACAGTACATAACAGTACATGGAAGTACAAATTCACAATACAAGGTCTACTAAACTGGAACTCTCATTAAGCACGCAGCTTGTTTAAGATGAGAACCCCATGGACACAAATCATGATGACATATAAGAGGCAGACAGATATACACACTACTATACAGAATGTCATACAATCAGCTTTCAGGTTACTGGTATGAAGAGAGAAAAAAATATATATATATACAAAAGAGGAAAATGAAGGAGGGGGGGGGTAGGTTAAGACTTAGACTGGGGCCATTTTCGAATTGCAGCCTCCTGAAGGTGTATCTTTAGGGCAGTTTTGAAAGTGAGTAGGGTTTTACACTCCTTTACTCCTTTTGGTAGGGCATTCCACATTTTTGATGAATAGCATGAGAACGAGTTCATTCCCTTAGTTGAGCCAAATCTGGGTTGAACATGATTTGTGGAGCTGCCTCTGGTGTTATGATCATGGACTTCATTAACATTTTGGAAGTATTTTGACAAATACAGGGGGATCCCAATGTTGTGGTGCATCTTGAAGACCAGGCCCATAGCAAGTTGCTGTACTCTGTCCTCAACCCTAAGCCATCCAATCCTAGCAAAATGAGCAGGGGTTAGATGGGTTTTGTGATTGAGGCCAAGAAGTAGCCTTACAAGTTTTTTTGGGATGTTTGGAGCCTTGTTTTTAAGGCCTTGGAGGTGTTGTGATACCATGAAGTGCATGCATAATCATAATGACCTTGAATGAGGGCCCCTGCAAGAATCTTCAGAGTATTCTTACTGACTAGACGATCAATCCTCCACAAATAGCGTGTTGTTTGGTTGACATTTTTGATCACTTTTTCGGCGTTTTTGTTACCAGAGAGGTTTGCCTCCAAGATGGAGCCCAGGTAGGTAATTTCATCCTTTCTTTTGATGACATCATCACCCACTTTGATCGTGAAACTCTCTGCCTTGCTAAGGTTAGGACTGGACCCAAAGAGGATGGATTCAGTTTTACCCAGGTGTAATGAAAGTTTGTTGTCAGAGAGCCAGATGCAGATTTTGTTGAGTTCGGAGCTGAGAGTTTTCTCAACCTGCAGCCTGTCCCTGTCCGAGACTAGCAGGGCCGGGTCATCTGCGAACAGGAACAGTTTGCAGTCGCAGGCTGATGACATATCATTCACATATATCAGGAACAGTAAAGGTCCTAGTATACTTCCTTGAGGGACACTACAAGTCACAGGGAGGGGGGGGACTGGGTGCCGTTTACTTCCACCACTTGCTCCCTCCCTTCCAGGTAGGATCTCATCCAGTTCACTGACGTATCATCAAAACCTATTGCTTTGAGCTTATTGATCATAATTGGGTGATTAACGGTGTCAAAGGCCTTCTGGAGGTCCAGCATGACCATGCCGCAATATTTGCCCTTGTCGACATCTTGTTTGATAGAGTCGTTCAAATAGAGATGGCATGTGTCAGTGGAGTGGTTTGTTCTGAAACCAGATTGGAATTTGTAGATTAGATTTTTCTCGGGAAGATACTTATCGACCTGTTCATAGACTATTTTTTCCATGACTTTCGAGATGGAGCTAAGAATAGAAATAGGGCGGTAGTTGCCAGGGTCTAATTTGTTTTCTTTTTTGTACAGAGGGGTCACCCTTGCTTTTTTTAAATCGTTAGGGACCCGTCCCTGTATGATGGAGAGGTTTATTATGTGGGCAATGATTGGAGCAATGGAGGCGGCTGAGTCTTTTAGAAATTTGGCGGGGATATTGTCGAGGCCTGTGGCTTTGTGTTGATGAAGAGCACTCAATTTTTTAAACACCTCTTCTGTTTTCACAGGGGAGAGTTTAAAATCATCTTTGCGTACACCCTGTTTTTTTTAAAGTGTCCTTTAACAGGCTAATCAGCAGTGGCCTATTCTCAACATAGTCCTTAAATTATCTCAATGACCCTGTCTAAACAAAACAGCTCACTGACTACATTTTATGGGGATAAAAAGGCATTTGAACAATGTTTATCTACCAAAGAAATACTGCGCTCTGTATTATGATAGTTAATCTGTTTCTGGGTTCTTATAAGGCTGCTTGTGTTAACATTGTTACATATTTTTATTGGCCTCTATTTTCTGACTTGAAGTACAGTGTAATCTAGTCTAGTGGGCACATGATAAAACCTTTGCCACTCCAGCCCTAGGAAAATTATGACATTAAATAATGTAGAGATTAAGGACTGGCATAAAATACAGAAAAGTACTGCAATTTCACTCCCTTTCTTTAACAAATGAGAAAGCCTTATGTGGGATCAGTGGTGTAAAGTAACTAAGTACATTTACTCAAGTACTGTACTTAAGTACAATTTTGAGGCATTTTTACTTTACTGGAGCAATTTTCAGTAGGCTACTTTTACTTCTACTCCACTACATCTCAGAGGCAAATATTGTACTTTTACTCAACAACAATTATTTGAAAACTTTAGTTACTATAGTTACTTTGTAGATTTTGATTATTACAAAACATACATTATCCACCTCAGCTCTATACATTTCAGCCATTTGAAAATAGCCGATCTACAAGCTCACAATGCATCGCATGAGCTTGTAGATCGGCAATTTTCAAAAGATTTTTTATACATATCGAACTTGTGAAATGGGTCATTCTGCACAATGAGTACTTTCTACTTTTGGTACTTTAAGTACATTCTGATATGATACTAATACTTTTGTACTTTTATTCAAGTACATTTTCAAATCCAGAGTAATTCAAAGACTACTTCTACCTTGCAGTATTGATACTTTTACTTAAGTAAAAAAATTTGAGTGTGAGAACCTTATAATCAAGCATAAATAATAAAGGCTTGGTCAAGGTTGTTTGACGTGCGGGCGGGGCTACACAGTTAGGTTGATCCATTCAATGGATCTAACTGAAGAATGTGACTAAACTCGAATGTCCTCCTGAGCTGCCCTGAGCAGAACCATATTACAACTCTATGGGCATGGCCAGGTAGCTTCAGAAAGGCTGCTCCACGTTAACCAGTTACTGTTAAAAAGAAAGAAGCATTCTTGAACGTTTCGACCCTTATATAAGTTGTTATTTTTAACTATGGTTGTATTACGCTAAAAGCTCTCTATGCAGCAGCATTAACTATCAACGGTAGCGTCCATTTATGCTGCCTGCGAAATGAAAAGGAGCGGCGCGTATCGTTTCTTGTCGGTTTTCTCTTTTTTCTTTGTAATCGTGTTCTTGTTTTTATTCTGGTATTTTTTGTTCTACTCCATGGTACTGGCTCCGTAGAGCGCAGTGGGTACTACACGAGCTAATAACGTTAGCTTCAGCTGCTGTCATCCTAGGCTACCCAGAGTGCATCGCTTTATTGACAGTTTGCTGCTGTGATCACATGATCTGGACGAGGAAGTGAGGCTTTCCTGTTGGTAAGTAGCATTTGTGAAATTGTGAGAGTTAAATAGCATGTGAAAGGCTGAGTAAATACACGCCTTGTTATTGTTTAAAACCTCTGGAAATCGTTTTTAAATACAGCTTGAGGGATTCAGCCCCACGATATGACGTTTTTTTTATTGAATACTTTATTAACAGTTTGCCAAAACAAAGCACAGAAAGTACAGTTCTATACAAGGTCTGCTAAAATGATTAAAACCCAAGAAAGCACTATGACTTGTTTCCATTGGGGTCCATGTGTATTCATTTCATCAAAAGATTTAATGACAGACAAATATACAATACTTAGCAAAAACATCATATAAACGAGTAGTAAAGGGGGGGGGATTTCTGGTGAAGAGGGACTGTGTGAAAATAACGTTTTAGTGGCAGCTGTCAACATTTAGTTCCTGTCACTCTGATTTGAGTTCTTGCATGCATTCGGTGCCTACAGCAATCAGCACCTAATCAAAGTAATGAAGCTAATCAGTGATCAGATTACATGGTTTACCCACCATTATGATATTCATCATCAGACACAACACTACAGCATTTTATGGCTGGCTCGTGTAAAGATCACAATATTGGTCTACATAATAAAAGACACATTTACTGCAACAAGTGTTATGGGTGTTACTTGTTTTATTTTTTCCTTAATTTTTTTTAGATAGGAGAGTGTAGAGACAGGAAGCCAAGGGTGGAGATAGGGAAGTACATGATGCAACACAGGCTCCCATACGTAATCAAACTGACAACATTGCAATTAACGTGGTCTTGATTTTTTTTTTAATTCTATTTAATTTTGGTAAAAGAAAGTTTCAACACTAATTTCAACCCAGGATATGCACATAAAAGTGTAATAAAACACTTACTTCCATGTGGTCAACACATCTACTGAAATCTTTCTCTTTAGGATTGTCATGCTCATTGAATGATTCAATTTGCTGCCTTAATTAATGATTGATTGACAGATTGAATGTTGTGGGTTATGCGTAAGAGAGCGAGGCCTCAGCAGCAGTCATCAACCCTTTTAGTTTACACATTAGCTTTGTATGTGTTTAGGTTTGCACCATTGTAGGTTCCTCCCTTTTCCTCCCTCTTCTTAATTTGGATAGCCAACAATGGATAGTGGTAGTATGTATTCTATTACTATTACTTCTTCCCCTGCAGTCTGTCTCCTGTCGCACTGTCCTGGTAGTGTGTAATACAAGTTGGGACTGCTTTCTTTTGCAGGTTGTACACCGTAGTCACATAGTCTTTCAGTGACGTTCCAATGGCGTCTGGCTCTAATGAAGCAGGGTCCTCCAGTGCAGAGCCCCCCAAGCTGCAGTTTGCTCCCTTCTGCAGTGCTCTGGAGGCAGGCTTCTGGCACCAGCTCACCCAGAAGAAGCTCAATGACTACAGGCTGGACGAGAGCCCCAAATGTATCAAAGGATACTACTACAATGGTCGGTAACTCTGTTTGACTCACACACAGCATATTATAAATGTGAAGCTCTTTGAAGAGGCCATTTTAAACACCAGCTGCATGCTTCATTCAACCAACTGCTATTTGTCTCCTAAAAGGTGACGCAGTTGGCCTACCCACACGTCTGACTTTGGAGTTCAGTGCATTTGATGTGTAAGTAGAGCATGATATAGACTTTTAACTCAATGTCAGTTTAAACCAAACATGGAGAGAGATAATTTGTTCATACCTAACAGCAGTTTTACTATTTTCTCTTCACTTTTGAGATGAAATATAGAAATGACAAGACCAGTAGATTAAATAATGTGAACTACTGGTCATTCCATTTGCAAGTAAGAACCCAGTCCCGGGGACGAATCTGTACATATTTATGCATTTTGGTTTATGGCGGAATCCTGACCAGGAAGCACTGTATACAGTTATATGACTGTAGTAAAAGTCAAAGCTACATGATAAGTTCTCAGTCATTTTGCATGGCTGGTTTTCCATAATTTCACCATTTGACTTTATATATCAGGTCCTGATTTCATGGTCAATTCAAAATGACCATTCAATTAACACTGTTGACCCTGTTGATTAACACTGAACTGAGACATTGCTGTGATTCTTCAGAGATGGTCGGACCCCAGCTCGTTGCTGTCCAGCTGTAGGAACCCTGTATAACACTAACACTCTAGATGCCTTCAAGACTGCCGACAAGAAGGCTTTGCTGGAGAAAGAGGCAAAGGAGGTAAAAACAAATCTTATTTGAAAGGTTTACCACACATGCATTGCACGCACCCATGCACACATGCGCAGACACACCATACATACACATAACTGCCAATATTAGACTGTGAAAAAGGCAACGCTCAGGTGGCGCAGTGGTAAAGTAACTTATGCATCTGCCTTTGTCGAGCATCTAAACAAACACATTTGGCCAGTGTTCGGGGGAGGGAAGCCGTATCGGGAGGGTGATATCTGTCACTATACGTACTCCTACTACGGGCTGGTGCGGCACCTGTCAGCGGGGAATGTTGGGCGGGAGGAGTAGGATGAAGTCTCTACGTCCTCCTGGTGGGGGCTCCTCACTGGTAGGTGAGCCAGTAGGATACTACAGCAGTGATAATACACAGAAATGTGTGTGGAGAGGACTCAATTGGCATAACGACTAAATTGGAGAGAGAGAGAAAGGAAAAAAAAAGATTGTAAAACAGGAGATATTCTGGTGGGGGTGGGGCGGGGGAGAGCCCCAAAGTAGTTAAGTTACAAGCTCACAATGCGACATGTTGTGAGCTTGTAAATCGGTTCTAAAGTTTTTGTTATTTTTAACAGATTAACTTATGCAGATGAATGGAAAACGATTCTGATGATAATGCAAAATTATTGCGATTATATCAAATAATTGAGATCAGGCGAATATATGTAATAATTGTGGCAGTCCTATTACTGAGTGGCTCAACCAGTGGAACAGCCTAGCAAAATATTTGCGATTATATCAAATAATTGAGATCAGGCGAATATATGTAATAATTGTGACAGTCCTATTACTGAGTCGTTCAACCTGTGGAACAGCCTTGGCAGCCAGACAGCTTGATGGACAGAGAGAGGCATCACCCCAGACAAATATTTAGCTGCTGGCCACAACCAACCTTGAGCTGTCTGGAAATCACTGAATCGTCTGTGGGTTCGGGGAAGGACGCTATACTGTAAGGCATCCATGAAGAAATGGAAAATAACAACTTCTGATTCATATGAGTGCGGTGAACCCCAAACCATGGAACACATCATGAGATTTAGCTACCTTAGTTACACCCCACAATGTACTGGAGATGACCTGGTGGAACCGTATGCTGCTGCACTTGCCTGCGCCAACCACTGTAAAGACGTGATATAGAAGATGGCCGGACACGAGGAAGAAGAAGGGGTAGCCAATCTGCATGTTTGTCTTGCAGTGAGACCAGGGCATGCCGCAGAGCTACTGTCATTTGACATACTCTGAACTGAGTGGCGAGCTGCAGCTGTTTATTTTGGAGTTCTTAAAGTAAATTCTGTCTTCAGAACAGTTGTTTTTGGTGATAAATCACCTTTTCTGTTTCCTACGAAACTGCAGGATAAATTAAGTGACACATTTTGTAGACCTACTTTGTGTTGATTTTCATTTTACAGATATGGGATGCTGTACAGTCTGGGGCTGCAGTGAAGGACTCCTCCATCCTCTCTAAATTTATTCTGTTGACCTTCGCAGTGAGTATCACCATTATCTCCTGCATAGATTTCGAATTTAGGTACATTTTACGTATCTATTGTTATTGATATTTGTTTTCGTCCCCTCGTTTCCTCTTTAATCCGCCATTTCCTTAATACCCCCTCTCCCTTTCTCCCTCTCTCAGGATTTGAAGAAGTATCATTTCTACTACTGGTTCTGCTTCCCTGCACTCTGTTTCTCAGAGGGGATAAGGATCGTCCAGCAGCCATCTCTGCTAGAGCAAGTCTTCTCAGCTAAACAGGTGGGTAACGTAGGCACAAAGAGTATAAAAATGTTGATGGTTTCAGGCTTTAACCACTTAAACACTACATACTTTGTTGTACGTCAAATAGAGGAAATAGCCTATTATGACAAGCCCAGAAAAGGGATTCTAAGGTTCATGTGGTTTAACAATAACACCGCCGCTGTCCTGAATGTCACAACATTTGTGAGCTTCCTGTTTGTAACTGTAACCGGGAGGAGGAAACAACATGAACTATCAGGAAGGAACAGCCGTTTGTTTGCCAAAACCGACCAAATTTGACCAGAAGGTTTATAAATTTTTTATCATTTTACATTGGCTAGAGGTACAGTATAAACAGCTGCCAGGATGTTGACATGGATTTTCACATGTTTCCTAGCAACAATACAATTTTTTATCTGTCTTTACACAACAGATGTTGGCAGAGTCATTGGAGGTTTTTATGTTGTTTGGGAGATTTAACAGTATTTGAGTCAAAGGCCAGTACATCCAAATATTCAAAAGCTGGGATCACAGAAACGTATTCAAAATATAGTTCAATGCACCACCACACACACACAAGGAGAAGCCAGGCTGAATCAATTTCTTATAGGTTAAAAGTAGAGCAAATGGCGTGTTTCATTGTAGCTTTGTCGTGTTTGCTGATGATGTATATACTATACATACTGTAGCGGATTACCCTTTAAGTTCACATTTTTGGGGTGCCAGCCGGCTTTTCAACCGACACATGTTTAGATTAAATAACTTAAAGAGTGTAACAATCCACCACAAGGATACACATTTGAAAAGCCATGCAACCTGCATGTACCACACAACATGATTTAAATTTACACACCAAACAGTTTTCAGTCACAATAAGGAATAAGGAATATACTCAACAACACATAGTTTCGTTTTCTTGTATACTGTGTATTTTCTGACCAGTCCAACAGTTCACATTTATAATGCTCTCAGTTCAATCAGTTCAGTTCAAAAATCCCACAGTTAAATAGTTTGAATCCCAAAAAATAAATCCTATTTAGCAAACGGGTCCACGCACAAAATAAACAAAATAACCCCACTCCAAAAACACTCCAAAACCACTCCAACCTCCGCGTTCCGACCGTTAATAGGCTCCACTCTTCAAAAGACTTGAAGCTTAAACTCCACGGAGTAACCACTCTCCCCTTTACCTCGGTACCATGGCGTTGAATCCACCGGGTTAATGTGTGGAGACTGAAGGAAGGTGATTGGCTGACAGGATTTGTGAATGGGTTGTGAAAATGGTGAATGACGTGAAAATAAAATCAGGGGGCGGACCGCCACAATACGTACATTTTCTTATGGTGCTATTGCATTATAGCTGTTTTCCTAAGATTGGTGTACTGTATCTACCAGATAAAAGTGTTACTACTTTTTCATCCTCGTCTAGTTTAGTCTTAGTTTTCAATCTTACAAAGGACTTATGATACATTTACTGTACGTTTATGTTTACATAAATCCTTACATTGAGTAACATTGAAAAAACACTTTTTTCTGGTATGAGCTTATTTTTTGTCAAACAAAAAAGATTCACTAGTTTATCACCATGCAAATTGCATCATGCTTGAAAGCAATAAAACTAAAGAAGGTTCACCAATGTCACCAAGTGGGAATGTAGATCGGCACAAATTCGGTGAAAACCATGACAAATTTCATCAATGAACCAGGAGGCAGGCCTGCAGAAAACTAAACAATTAACTACAATTTAGTCATTATGCCAATTGATTCCTCCCCACACACCTCTCTGTTGTCACTGCTGTCGTATCCAACTGACTCACCTGGCTGGCAGTGAGTGAGGAGCCCCCACCGGGAGTACGTAGAGCCTTCGTGCTACTCCTCCCTCCCAATACTCCCCACTGACAGATGCCGCCCAGCCCGTAGGAGTACATGCAATGATCAATATCACCGAACACGGGCCAATTGTGTTCGTATAGACGCCCGACAAAGCCGGTTGCACCACGGTGGATTCGAAACCACAACCTCCGTGGTGGTGGGCAGGGGACTTTACCACTGCGCCACCCGAGCTTGGATTTCTAATCAACCAACCACAGGGCAATAGCAATCCGCCCAAGATGCTCGCCATGTTCCAATCAATCAGCTAGGCACCCCTCAATCAGCTTTCAGGCACCAATCACTTAATCTGAGTTCCCAGAAGTTTTCGCCAATCACCCAACTACACAGCTTGGCTTCAACAGGCCGCTTCCTTATAACAGCACCTGTGCAGATAAACAAAAAGGTATTATTAAATGGATTCCAGTCACAGCAGAATGCGCACCTTCTGTGGGACTGGGGATACATGTTACAAGCATAATACATTTCAATATGGATTTTATACCACTGAACAGAGAGAAAATTAGTCTCTAAGAGGCTGCTCTGTCACAACCAATTTATCACAATTTTTTCTGGAAACAAGGGAACGTTTATCAATGAATTGCAACTGAAATGGCAGCCCATGCAAGTTCATACAAATACAAGTAATAATACCCCAATATATGCGCTAGTCTACACAGGGTCCCCACGGTCATGAAATTCCTGGAAATATTTTGAAATAAAATAAAAAAAAATCCAGTACTGGAAAAGGTTTGGAATTGATCAAAGGTCCTGGAATTTATCAAGGGTCCTGGAAAAATATTTGGCTATGCATTGTTTGTGGCTATTGATTTTGTTAATACAAAGCATTTTCATAAACTGTATAACATTACACGAAATATGTAACCTAAGTAGTTTTTCGCCGAACGGGCTGTGTGATGGCAGCCTAATGTCTCAATTGTTAGGTTGCACTGCATAGGGTGCCAGGTTGGTGTCACGTGATAAAAAGAACAGAGCTACAAGCTCACAACGTGCTGCAGCATGATAAGTAGTTAGCTTGTAGAGCTGTTTGTTTGTCACGTGACACCAACCTGGCAACTTGTGCAGGTTGTGTGTTTGCTGTCCCAACAAACAATTGCGAGCAACATGTGAATAGTCGGTGAAGCGTAAACGAACGCAGTTAAAATATATCGGTTGAACTAGTAGTATGATCCACAATGCCAGGGAAATGTTTGTTTAATAATTTGTGGCTTACAAATGAAAAGTTTAAAGACTGGGTAAAGCGAGAAGAGGACCCGAATAGAGCTGGCTGCAAGTTATGCCACAAATCTTAGCCGGATACTGTACTGTTCCTAAAATAAATGGCACTTTAAGTTTACCACTCTTGATTTGTTTTACATAATTATGTTCATCCCTCCTTGTGTCTGACAGTATCCTCTTGTTGAAAACTTAATAGGAAAAACATAGGAAAACCTACAACAAAAGTGTAATTTAAAACATCCTTGCATCCTTCATTACTTTTAAATTCATAAATGGGGCAAATGCAAGGCAATATTATTTAAAAAATAAGTCATACGGATGCCATAATGAGTCTTGTATTCCAGTGAGCTATGCCCTAATTTTGCACGAAATTTTGAATGGAATTGTACCATTCTATATTCTATGCTTTATTTTTGCTACACTGCCTATCTTTGGGCATTGTACATAGGAGTAAGAGACACATTATTGCGCTGCATGATTGTTATATAGGCCTGGAAATTGGGCTAAATATTCTGGAAAAGTTTTGGAAAAGTTTTGGAAATTCATTGCTAAAAATGTGTGGGGACCCTGTCTACATTCTCAGCCAAACAATTTCAATGCCCCCCAATCTGAGCTGCTCTCAAAGAAATAAAATGAAATCACAACAGACAAAAGAGAAGGTCTGTGTATGGTCCGTGTGGAATGCAGTGCCATTAATATAACTCCAACAGACACTGTGCGTGAACAGCGGAAGATTGCACGGTTATTTGTAATTGGTGCGTGAACAGCGGAAGATTGCACGGTTATTTGTAATTGGATATGGGAAAGTCAAGTAAATCCTTTTGATGTGGTTTGTAGCGGCTTCAAACGAATACAAAACACTTTCTCGGATTAACACTTTGGGAATAAACAAACAATGGAGACATGCAAGGTCAAGGTCAATGTAGACTTTATTATCACTGAGGGTCAATTTGTTGTGCAGCAATAAATACCATGATCATCAGCACTCAACACACAACAATTAACACACAAACAATGCACACAAGAAGCATAGAATTGCATAGGAGCAAGCACAAACAAGTTCTTAAATCTGTTGGTCCTGCATCTTGCCAGATTCTGTCTGCGACCAGATGGAAGCAACCTGAACAAAGGGTTACTAATGTCAGCAAGGATTGACTGGAACCTCTTTATCGCTATGACTTTTTAGCATTTAGATTTCTGTCTGCACATCAATTTTACTGCACATCCTAAAAAATCCTTCTAGCCTTTTCCTGTTTTTCAAGGTAATTGACCCAAACTTGCAAATAAAAGAGAAGGTTAGAACAGATTCAATAAAACAAGTATAATTCATTTTCATAAAGGTAGTGTCAACATTAGCCACCTAAACCCTCTATACTTGGTAAACTAATACTTCGATCTACAAGCTCACAACACGTCGCAACGCAACGCATTGTAAGTTTGCAGATCAACTATTTTCGTTGAATGTTTCCTCTCGAATAAGGACGCTAGGGTTCAAGTGGTTAAAACAACTGAACTGAATATAAGTACATGCGCTAATGGGGCTTTGCACAAACAACATTGACATTTGGTTAAATATTCAACTTATCAGCAATTATTGTCCCCAAATACTTGTACTGTTGAATAACTTCAACAGCCTGGCCATGAATAACAGCAGAAATAATTCAACTTCATAGTTCAACTTCCTCACTGACCCTAGCACACCCGGTGCAATTATAGACCGTGGCTTTCAAAGGCAAAAACAGCAACACAGCAGGGAGACACAGGGACTGCTGTGGAAGAATTTAGGGCTGTGACAGAATGTAATGCTGATGGCCTTTATCACAATATGATGTGACCTTTGCTGGAACAGAGTCTGTTGTGTCTCATGTTTATGGATTTAAGGCATTAACTGAAGCCAACTCGTAAAAAAATACACTTACCGGAATAAGCTTTTCTCTGTCTGACATAGAATGTCAGTGTTGCCATCACCCACCAGGGCTATGTAACGACTTGATATAATATCTCGTATGATCATGTTCAAGAGCTTTCAAGTTTAACCAGTCTCACTATTTTCATCATGGATATCTTGCATCAGTCATCGTTACTCTTGGCTCACAACAACAAGCACAGGAAGCTTAGTTTAAAACAGTGATTAATTAATCAGGAAATAGTACAGATACCATTGCAGTTACAGTATGAAAATGTTTTGACCTAAGAGGCAGTTTTTGTTTCTGTTTGGATTTTCACATCAGCATGTGCCATTAAAGTCAACATGAAATGGAAAAATGCCTTTTTAACCGTTTGATAACACCGGATATGACCGGGAGGTAATATTTGCATCTATTTATCAATTAAAAATTTTAAAACATCAAAATCTAATCATGATTTATTCTTGTAAAACAAATATGACATGCGCTTATGTAGGCTTGAACCAACCAATTTTTTCCCCAACCAATAATATCATGACATCCACCCATCAGTCAATCAACTGTTCTTCTCCATGTTTGTTACAACACACCCACTTTTCAATGGAAGTTGGATCCTTTCGAAATGCGCTCTATACCAGGTCTTCAATTGTGTGTTTGTGTCACCCAGGTCACAGCGTTACTGGAGGCCTATGATGGGCTGTGCAGCCAAAGTGGAGTCACAGCTGTTCCCTACTTCCTGATGAAGTACACAGAAGACAACATTGAGGTGGCTCCCCTAGAGGACTGGGATACATTCTTCACCAATACCGAGAAGGTACCTAGCATTCTGGGGCTATTGTTGGCTGAAAGATTGGTGTAGAGGTGAAAAAAGGTAGGGATAATTATAGACCCTTGGGGGACCCTGGTCAACTAAGTATATAGGGTTTGTCATACTCTGGTTGGGGGACCTCCACTCCACTGTCTCCACCTCGATGGGGGTAACCCTGAGTAAATGCAAAATGGCCACCTTGTGAACATGGTCAATTACCAACTTGTTTCTGCATTTGGATTTATTGTAATAGACAGTATATCCCTTTTACAGGTGTAAAATACTTGCACAGACTGGTAATGTAAACAGCCTTTATTTGCTTTTTTCAGGTTACCGTGGGTGTCTATGACCCATGCACTCTGTCACAACATCCGGGTTGGCCTTTGAGGAACCTACTGATCCTTATAGCATACAGATGGTAAGATTGTGTGTTATCTTTGTAACAAAGGAAGAAAGATTATATTTTGAACGTTATGTGTATGTTAATGTTATTTTTAAACAGCATCATACAGGTGAAAATCTAAAGTAACAGGCAGTAGAGTGTTTCTTAAGATGCTGTTTCAAAAGAACAGTTTGTGCAGCATGGAAAGGTGAAAAACTAACAAACCGGATATGTTTTCTTTATGCATGGCTACTAGCATAGTTAATAGTTGTTTATATCCATGTAGCTATGCTAGCAGTACAGACAGACTATACTAAATTTGATCTTATACACAGACTCGCACAGACACATACAATACATTGCAACATAGAAATGTCATCTTTGACCTAGTCTCTCAAGTCAGTCTATCTCTTCCACAATCTCTGAATTCTCTAATACGTCATATTCAACCGTTTAAAATATTGAGAAGAGGAAGTGTAAAGTTGATCGATTGGCCAAGTCCAGAGATGCAAGTTTGGGCTTCAGACTCTGTGCAAAGAGCTTAAACACTGGACACACAATAAAACAAGATATTCAGTATGCTATAAACTGAAGACAGTATTTACAAATGAGAAAGGCTTCTGCACACCAGTGTGATTCAATGCAAGCTTTTAGTTCAAGAATGTTTTCAAATATTTACACAAATATTGACAGTAGGTGACATTTTTATAGATATAGATAACACACACACACTTTGGCATTTAGTCACTCTCCCACGCAGTGGAAAGTTGATCCCTTTTTACCATCCATTAAGTTCGTAGTATCCCACACAGTTTAGAACTAGTGTGTGGTGAAATCATAATGGAAAGATGTACCGTGTTATGTTGAAGAAAGATGTTTTGTCTGTTTTTTTGGTCAGTAATTCATAGTTAATGATATCGAAGAATGTGTGGGAAATAATCAATTTGGTGTTTATACTTTAGTAGTAGAGGGAGGAAGGTAGCAGAACAATAAGCGATTTAACTTGGATGCCCACCGTATTTCACCCACAGCTGTAACTTGGCAGTACTTTTTATAAATACTGTTAATACTAGGCTTGAAAGCTTTTATTAGAGTTCTCCAAGAAAATATCCCTGGTTAGCATTTGTAATATTGTCTCATCTCTGTGTTGCTGCATTCACACTAGCAGCGATAAAGAGTTAGGCTGCAAGTCATTTTCAATGGAAGCCAGTGACATGAAGCTAGAAACCCTAACCCTGACACGCAAAACTACAGTAGCTACCAAAGCTAAAAACAATCAAAGTTGAGCGGTCCAATGAGCGGTCCAGCGGTTAAGCATCAACCAATCATGTTTTTGTTTCACCATTTCTACAATCTCTACACACAATTCCTTTTAATGGGCGAACAAATTCTTGTGTCAACCAGTTTCTCTCCCACACACGCATGCATGCTTGATGACTTCAACAATTGTGTTGAGTTACACTTCAACGGCGACTCTGCGACAGTGTAGCCAAGCTTGGTCTTGCATTGCATTGGTATTGTTGTTAGAATACAATTCCACTTTAATCTACTATTAAAGTGGTAAAACCGTTGATCTTTATTTATCCAAATCATTCAGAAATGGTGGTTACAGCACTGGGCCAGTGTACAGTGTGAAAATATTGAATGTTTTAATTATATTTTTACATTCGGCGCCTGCTGACTAAGACCACCTGTCATAGTTAGCTTCACTACGCTTTATCTTTTCTACGATACTATTCTTTGTCCAAGTGATATATCTACAAAGCTAGATCAGTAGATTGCATATTTTCACTACTTTTGCGTGACACTGACGTTATGACAAAATATAAAATAGGCCATTAAGTTTAGAAAAAAAAGATGAAATGTGGAGATACAAGGTTTCTGCTCAACAGCGACAATATAAGTCTGGACAGACATGGATGTAAACTGAAACTGGCTGGCGGAGACATGATGCAGTATTTCTAGTTTGTTGTTGCAACAACAGAATGCCTATTCTATAGAGTGCTTATTCGGAAGTACACACCCCCAAGTTCAACTGTGTGCCAGTTTTTCCGCCGGAGAGCCGGGTTTTTCCTGGCACTGGTCATTTGTATCCCAAATATTTTTATTTTATTTATTTATTTGAACAGGGTGGTCACAGTGAGATTGCTATCTGCTTTAAGCTTACAGTACGTGCGCTGTGGTCAAAAGGCTGTTTTCCCCTCCAAGCTAGACCTCATCAATCTTGTGCATGACCACACTTTGAGACAATTCTGAATAAACTGTTGATGCTGGCTTACATGGGTGATGGGAGGATTATAATGGAGTCACGATGTCTCCAAGAGCTCTTTTATTGGGGGTTGACAGTGTAAGCTGACCCTGGTCATTTAGCACCTTATTAGGGGAAATGTGTTACTGTGTGAATGTGTGTTTATCGTATTTATCGTTGTGTGTGTGTGTGTGTGTGTGTGTGTGTGTGTGTGTGTGTGTGTGTGTGTGTGTGTGTGTGTGTGTTGTGTTTCTGTGTGTGTGAGAAAAGGACTGGCAGAGGGATTACATGAAATAATGTACAGTATGTATCTTTGTCTGTTTAAATAGGTGTATTGTATACAAGCTGTGTGTACCGTACAGTATGTACATGTGTTTTTGAAGTGTGCCTTAGTCTCTTTTTATTTGTGTGTGTGTGTTTCAGGGGTTCTAAACTGGACGTTGTGGAGGTGTTGTGTTTCAGAGACAGAACGCTTCAGGGAAGCCGCTCTATTCTGCATAGCATTTTCTTCCAGGTCAAACTGCCTCAAATCTCCCTCAGTACAGGTAATCCCTACTGTGTGTGTGCGTGTGCGTGCACATGCTTGCAGACACGCTTGCCTTCACACTCTGTTCTGGTTCACTATCCTTTGCACCCAAACATTAACTCGCAAGTCATCCTGATCCCATACGTTCTCCCTTTTATTCTTTTATCTGCCTAAAATAATGGATGAAAGCAATTTAAATGGTAATGACAGAACGGACCGCAGCAAAGGAGGTGGAGGAGTGAGTGAAGAGGATGAAGGACTGAAGCAAAGACACAGAGCCCACGGGTATCTCTGTGATCTGTAGTGCTTTTTGCTGAGCTGAGGCGTCTTTCTGTATCTCATCCTCCTTTCCTCAGCATGTCTTCGTTTTTAATTAATTCTTCAGGGGGAAAAAAAAGATCTATTCAGCTCTGATTAGTTTTATGTCATGGTATTGTTTTCTGTGAGATAAGCCAATCCATTGCCTTAGTCCAGTTCAACAAAACTAGGTCAAGCTAAGGTGTTTCTGCTCAGAAGGATGAAGCTGCCTTTGTGATGCCTTTGTGAAAAAGTTATACCTGAAGTGCAACACGACAGGAAGATGAAAGGTCATGAATCTGATAGTAGTTAATGTGTTGGTGAAGTTTTTATCAAGCTAAGAAGAAGTCTTTATACAAAAACGGTTTTGTAACAAACTTATTTTTTACAGCGTGGCTATGAATGAGGCTAGCTGTCTATAAGAGGGTCGGGTCGGTCTGTAAGTTTCCATTTGTCCGGAGCTAACCTCACAAACCACTGCTGATCAGTGCCAAATTTCTTAGCACGCACTTTTTTTCACATAATGAATCAATGATTTATACTTTTTGAAATATTTAACTTAGGGCAGAAATTTCCCCCATTTACACCTGACAATATTAATGCCATATTGCCTTTTCTTTTTAAAACACAGTTTTTGCTACTTCTACTGATTTTGGCCAAACCTCACTGAAATTGGTACCTTATCTCTGTAGTCATGTGATCAAGATCTATCTGTAAACAAAGAAAATCCATTACGATATGACCACGATTGGCTTGCAAAGTTTGCGGGAGGGGCTGTTTTGCACGACATGGCACTACAAACACCGCTAGGCCGATCGGCGGGAAACTTTGCATGCACACTCCGGGTAGGCCAAGGAAGAATCTCCACCCCAACGTTTTTCTAATCGCCCTGTTACAGCTCCACGTGAGGCAGAACATGTTTTTTGCTATTACAACTACAGATTTTGTCCAAACCTTACGCAAATTGGTATACATTATCTCCGTAGTCAAGTGATCAAGATGTAACTGTCAGATTTCTCATATTCCATTCCGATTGCTACCATTGGCTTCTAAAGTTTGCAGGGGTGGCCCGTTTTGCACAACATGCCACAAATCATGAACGCAGTGCCTGATTGCTGTGAAAGTTTGCACACACATTCCCACTAGGGCTAGGCCAAGGAATTACCTCCAACCCAAATTTTCACTTTACGTTTTTCCCTATAAATGTTAATCTGTTGGCGACATCTTTCCCCCCCTTGATTCCTTGGATCATGACACAACACATAGGTCCATTTGTGCCAGATTATGTTATTGATTCGACAGAAATAAATGATAAAAACTGAATACATCCACATTGATTTGTCATTATGGCGTGGCCCTGTAAGAGCTATGTTTGTCTACCACGATGGTTCTCAAAGTGGGTTCTGGGGTGGGGTCCCTGACGAGGTTACAGGGGGTCCCCAGAAAGAATAGTTAATACAGCATCAAAATCAGTTTTTAACCACTTTAACCCTATTGGCTATTTGAAAATAGGCTATCTACAAGCTTGTAGATCTGCTATTTTCGAAAAATCTTGAAGAATCTGAACAATTTGGAATATTTCTGAAACAAAAATATTTTCAGATGGGGTCCTTGACATGAAAATGTCTGAGAACCACTGATCTACAACACAATAATTCTCTATATTTGGGCAAGACTGATGTCATCATCAAATGTCTGAGATCCACATAGGAGCCACGCCATTATTGGACCCTGTGTTGTTTCTCACGGAAAGAGATTAAGTGCTCAGTACTAGAGAATATTACATTGGATGATTTTCATGTTTAAAGCTAGAAAAGCAACTCTATATCAATCTAATGTATTACCTGCCTCCTACTGTTGTCCCTCCACCGGGTATACAGCAATGTTTCATGGTTGACGTGCTTTTGTCCCCAGAGTGCCCTAAGAGTGTTGGCTGGGAGAAAAACCCTAAGGGGGCTATGGGACCCCGGATGGTCAACCTCAGTGAATGCATGGACCCAAAACGGTAATTCTAGTGATCTAACGATCAGAAATGTTGTATGGATTGGACACATGAGCATTTTCACTCAGTCCCCCCTCGTCTTTTCTCCAGTCTCGCTGAGTCGTCTGTGGACCTGAACCTGAAGTTGATGAGGTGGAGGCTGGTGCCCTCGCTGGATCTGGACAAGGTCGTTCGCACCAAGTGTCTGCTGTTGGGGGCCGGAACCCTGGGCTGCAACGTCGCCAGGTGTCTCATGGTAAGAGAGGATGGAGGAGTAGATTTATAGAGATATATATTCTTCGTCTCTGTAAGTAAGAATAAAGGTTTAGCGACTTTACGATGTAGTCTGTTGTGCTGTTGTGTTTTTGATGCCTGTAGAACCAGGCTGGACCAAAAAAAAGTCAAAGCCTACCCCCCTCGAACTGTTTACTGTACATATTGTTCTTATTTTTCAAACTGTTTAAATGATGTTTTGCATAGTATTGTATATTTGTCTGTCATTAAATGTTTCGATGAATTGAGTACAAAGGACCCCAATGGAAACAAGCCATAGGCTTTCTTGGGTTTAAAATCCTCTTGGCAGACCTTGTATTGAACTGTACTTTCCTGTGCTTTTTTTTGTTGCAAACTGCTAATAAAGTCAATCAAAATTGTCATTAACAACCTGGCCAGTCCTGGTTGATGCAGGCCACAAACGGATGTGACACATTAAAAGCTTTTGCTTTCAAATTGAACATTTATTGTTAGCTCAGCCAAGGAGGCACATTAGTTTTTGACATATGAGGTATTATGATATATAAGGTAATGCCACAGGATGAAGAAACCAGTTGATTTTGGTGACCGTTTGTCTAGCGTCACCATCAGGCCAAACTTTCAAATGAGCAATCTAGTTTAGGTCTTGACAGAGGTCTGTTGTTCCACAATATGATAGGGAAACATAAAAGCTGCGAACTGTCTGCTGTTTTACTTTGCTGGACTCTGAACTGTCTGCTGTTTTACTTTGCTGGACTCCCACTAAACAAAAATGGTGCTAAATAGCACTAAAAGTGTTAATTTGGCTAGTATTCATAGGGAAAGCTCTTTTGGTGCTGTGTAGCACCTATCTTAAAGGTTCTACTGTATAGAACTTTTGCCAAATGTTGCTATATAGAACCATTACAGGTCCTCTCTTTGAATGACAAAGAACCGCTGAAGAACCATTCATTATTTGTGTGTAGTCCTGAATGTACATTTACTGAACAGTTGATTGTAGGCTGAAAGATTAGTTTTAGTTTTATAATAGCTGATTTCAACATTAATTGAATATTGCAATTAATTGCATATCAATTGTAAAAACACATGGCTTTTGCAGGCTTGGACAATTCCTGGAAAATGTTAAAAAGGGTTGGCAATGTCTTGGAAAGTTTATTTTTATTTTTTTTACTGTCATTGCTCTTGACAGAGCTAGTTGACGTGGAATAAACTGTACCACAAATTCGTGATTTCATACAGAGGTTCCAAGTGATACCTCTAGCCAAACAAGCCTGGGGACATCACATTCTTTCAAATCTAATAATGCCACCCAGCTTTAAGGTGGCTCCCCACCAAACTACTACTAGGTCAAAAACTACTACAGATTACTACAGACTGGCAGTCTGTAGTAATCTGTCGAGAGATCGTTTGGAAGTCGAGAGATCGTTTGGAAGGTGTGAAAAAAAAAAAATCGGTACACATTTTCTCTGTAGTCAAGTGATCAAGACGGATCTGTTCAATTTTTCATATTCCATCCTGATTGGCGAATTCCAAACATTTCTGGCCCACAATAACCTACCTGACCTGGCGGAGACCTGTACTTTTTTGTTTGTGTCTGTGTTGGCTGATTTTCTTCTAATACTTAAATTATTATCAGACTATCAAACATTCAAGAGGAGAGACTATCATTAATGATAGTTAATTAATGATATGAAGATGGTTTATAGTCGGGCCAAACTTTTCACATTGTGTGGGTTTTTGAATGACCAGAATTAATTGAATATTTTCATTTTCAGTAAAATATTAAAGGTACCATTCTAATATTTGTGAATTCTTGATATACCTGATCTCAGAGGTTAAAAGTTACAGCAGATATATACTCAGTTTTTGCTTTCAGATAGCATATGATTGATCCTTAACAAACCCAGTATCCCATTCATCTTTTCAACAAAGCAGCATCAGGCTACATATTGGTAGATTAGAATCTCGGCTCAACTTTAGAACATTCTGGGCTCTAGTTTTAGGATAGTTAACTAGCTCATGGCCATATCCAACTAGCAAACTGTCCCCCTCTCCTTTTATTTGGAGAACCATGTCAACGGGATAGGGCACACACAGACCAATAATAAAAAGCCAGTGTGTTAATTATGCTCATGTTGTGTATTTCACATAACATGAAATACACAACATGAGCATAATTGAGCATAATTAATATAGTATATTGATAGAGCCACCTCAGGATCAATATGTAAGTTGAAGTTTATGATATGCTGTCATCTTCCTCTGTTCTCCAGGGATGGGGGGTGAGGCAGATCACATTTGTAGACAATGCCAAGATCTCCTACTCCAATCCAGTGAGGCAGCCACTCTATGAGTTTGAGGACTGCCTTGGCGGAGGCAAGTCCAAAGCCATGGCTGCCGTCGACAGACTCGGCAAAATCTTCCCTGGAGTGGTGAGTACAGTCAGTCTCCTATCTATTACTGTATCTCCATCATTTGCGCAAAGTCCTCATCTTCAATTGTTGTGAGTGGTAAACCTGTGCGCAATCCATTTGGCTATGGCCTGCTCCTTGGTCTGTTGTTCTTTAGAGTCCGTTTTGTACTTTGAACAGATGAGGAAAGCTGTAGAGATTGTCTGCTGCTGGGATGCACTAGCACTACCTTTATTTCCACTTGGCCCATGATCATCTTTGTCATCAGAGGTCTTATGTATCTATCTGTGAGGGTGAATAAGGGAGGGAATCAAGTTGTGATTTGTTTCTCTTTCTCTCCCAATCCCCTCTCTCTCTCACACACACACACACACACACACACACACACACACACACACACACACACACACACACACACACACACACACACACACACACACTCCTGCTCCCTTTGTCCCGTCATATACAACATCCACTATTATAGCACATTTCTTCAAATGTGCATTCTTTTTTGAGAACATTTGTTTCAATTTGAGGACATTTCATATTTACACAAATAGTCAGTTTGTCCGATCGATCTTTTAATTTAAGATTTAACCACATAACCCCATATGGATAACCGGAGTCCTTCAGGGCTCAATACTAGTGTCTTTTCTGTTATTGTGGGGATAGCTTTCGCTGAAAATAGCAGACCGACAAGCTCACAGCTTGAGCTTGTCGATCTGCTATTTTCAGCGAAAGCTTTCTCCACAATACCGATGCTGGGGTTTAAAGGTATTCTAGGCAACATTAAGCCTAAATAAATAAAAAAATATTTATGTATATATATTTAGCATTTTTTCCCCTCTATCAGCCACTATATAATGATGCTGGGGTGTTTTCCTGCATTGAAACACAGTCCTCTTTCTGAAATCTGTATTTTCCCTACAGTTTATGTTTGTCCGGGACGTAAATGCGCGGCCTTGCGCGTCCGTGTCCGTGTGAACTGTTCGAGTGAAACCGAATGGAACCGAGTGCAGCCGACAAAAATGGAACGAGCCGCCATTGTTTTCTGTGGGCAGTTTTTACTTTTTACTTTCGGTTTTAAAACGCTCTCAAACTTCTTTTTTGAGGCACGGAATTTACTTTTAAGATTTCGTTTGGATAGAATGTAGTTGTTTAACTTCATATATGTGGTCAATTTATGATGACAGAGCCTATTTATTTTTTTTAATTCAGAGAACCGGCAGGGGCGGGCAGTGACACGCATTGTATCCGAATAAAGCAACCTATTTTCGGCATGGCCCATTTAGAAGTCCCCCCTGCGTCACCCCCTGGTGGTCGGGGAAACAAACTGCTGATGAGGAGGGGGGGGGAGTGGAGGGGCGGTGTTTGACAACATTTGTCTTCTTTTTTTTATCTCTGAACTTGCCTACAATCCCTTTAAGTGGTTAAGAGTGACCATTTTGTTTGCATAATTGTCTCCGCCAGGCCGAAAGGCATGGCGAGAGAGTATGTTTTACCCCGTGTGTGTGTGTGTGTGTGTGTGTGTGTGTGTGTGTGTGTGTGTGTGTGTGTGTGTGTGTGTGTGTGTGTGTGTGTGTGTGTGTGTGTGTGTGTGTGTGTGTGTGTGTGTGTGTGTGTGTGTGTGTGTGTGTGTGTGTGTGTGTGTGCTGTCCGTGTGTTACCAGCTAATCTCCGGCACCGTTGGCCCGGTCGCTGCCAAACTGTGCACACACACTCCCTGGATGCCAATTCAGAACCTCTGCCTCAAATTTTTCACATGGGCCTGTTATAGCGCCACCTAGAGGCCGATTTGTGCAAAACCCATTTTTTAATATTACTCCTACAGATTTAATCCAAACGTCATGCAAATCGGTACACAGTATCTCTATAGTCATGTGATCAACACGGATCTGTCCGATTTCCCATATTCCATCCTCATTGGCTAAGGTTGGCTTCCAAAATTTGCAGGATTGGTCCGCTTTGAACAAAATGCCTCAAATCATGAACGCAGCTTGCGATTTCCGTGAAATTTCACAAACACATTCCCACTACGCCGAGGAACAAATGGCACTTGACATTTTTCAAATCAGCCTCATGGTGGCGCTATAAAAGGCTGATTTGTGTTTTTAACTATAACTGCACCGATCTGCATGAAACTTTGCACGCACACTCCCTAAAGGCCAAGGAAAAACGTCTTTCCTGCATTTTTCACATTTGCCTTTTATAGCGCCACCAGGAGGCCCACTTATGTAAAACACATTTTTGGATATTAAGCCTTCAGATTTTATCCAAATTTCACACAAATCGGTACACATGATCTCTGTGTGTGATCAAGATGGAACTGTTTGATTTTTCATATTTCATCTTGATTGGCTAACATTGACATCTAAAGTTTGCAGAAGTGGCCTGTTTTGAACAAAATGCCAAAAATCATGAACGCAGCGTCCGATTGAGGTGACACTTTGCACGCACATTCGCACTATGTTGAAGAACAAATGCCACCCTTTAACATTGCCCTATTATAGCGCCACCGGGAGGCCGATTTTTTCAACACTTTTCTTTTTGTATAACTCCTACAAATGTTGTCCAATCATCATGCAAATCGGTACCCATTATCTCTATAGTCAAGTGATCAAGATGGTTCTGTCCGATTTTTCATATTCCATCCTGATTGGCGAATTCCGAACATTGTTGGCCCACAATAACCTACCTGACCTGGCGGAGACCTGTGCTCCGAGGAGCACTTTTTCTAGTTTACTTATCTAATCAGTACAGTTCAGCTGTGGTTCCCTTTAGCTTCTATGTATTTCCAGTTTAGTGGAATCGTGTATCAGATAAACCAGCATAATAGCGTGGATGCTTACCTTCTCATGTATTTGTGGATGAATAGTCTGTAAATATCGCTTCAGGTTAGTGGTGTTCTTCCCTCAGAGTTTTGTGCCACAATGTTTACAGGCAGTCTTGTCCTCGTTGTTGTCATCGCTTCATTTGCGTCCTAGACCTTGCTCTGACATTTCTGTTGTCAATAATGAGACATGCCGGGTGCAATGCAGAATGTTAGCGTCTGGCTAACGAGTGAAGCAAACTGAATGAAATCAGGCCAAAATGGTGCAACTAAAACTGTGTAACTAAACAAATACAAAGAAAAATAGAAAGGCACTGTTTCTGGAAATCGCTTATTTATGTTTATGTTTATGTTTATTAAAGGATCCCCATTAGAGACACATGAATGAGCTTCTTGTCTCCCTGGGGTCATGAGTGTGGTTGCCCCGGCACGATTTGTGGGTTGCGGCCGCCAGGACCCAAGGAATATGCTGGTAGGAATATGATTGGAGGCCATGCAGCATGCGATTCAAATTTGGTGCTGATTGGATCCTGCAAGTGGGCTGTAGCGCCACCATGAGGCCGAGAGATGTAATTATTTCATCCAGCGTAGGACACTTGACCGTGAACCTCTCCACCAAGTGTTGTAAATGTAGCTCTCACGGTTTCCGCAAAAAAATACTTGAACGGGAGTTTTCACATTAAATTCACCAATAAATGTATATAAATTAAACTATACAACATATCGCTCAGCAAAATGGAAGCACACGATTCCCAATGAAGCCGGTTGTGTGCCGCAAAAAAGTACTATTATAGTGTGTCGTCCTTCGGGGCAACCACACTAATAATCCTAATGTTAAGAAAATGTTTTGCAAACAGTGCAAAGTTCTGAAAACTCTTTTTTTCTCCTCCTGTAGTGTGTATTTGTAACCACCACCCGGGCTTGAGTCTGTTTTGATTTTGTTGCCTGCGTGGCCTGCATGTGCGGATGTGGCTGGTGCCGGCGCCTAATACGGCTCTGCTTCTGGGTGGATCAACCTACCTTCACAATGAGATTTGTTCTGATTGGATTTCTTCCCAACTAGTCCCACAAAAAGAGTAGTTCTGTTTGGATTTCTTCTCCATTTGTCCCTCACATTTCGTCTAGTTTGTATTCGTTGACTAACGTGTCCTCTCTAGTCAATGTACTGTGATGTAGCCGCGCAATTTGGTGACGCATCCAATTGCAATTGCCATGGGCAGAGCAGAAGATGGCAGAAGTTGAGAGCTAAGGCCAACCCCCTCACATGACCTAATTAATATAAACTAAGTGATTGGTTAAAAACCTTAACCTGGGTACACAGACTTGAGTGTCGATTAGTCTCACCTCTGGTCCCTAGGGGGCGAGACAATTAAGCAATAAAGGTCAGGTTTTTAATGGAATATGATCAGTCGACTGATCTCTGCTTTCCAAATCTTCCTGTAAGGCAAGAAAGGGAATTCTGATGCTAATCATTAGATAGACCTTTATTGATCCCAAGAGAAATTCAATTCATGACTTGAATTGCAGTTCCAAATGAATGTCGGTCTTCTCTAGGTTTTTCCTTTTCTTGTCTAAACACTTTCTTCAGGCTGTTAATCATCAATCAACCCCTGTGATATTTGCAGGGAGTTTGTGTCAAGATTTCTTATGGAAATCTCAGGTCTGTTGTGAAGCAATACTACACAGTTACTTGTTCTCCTCTTAGAACTCAGTCGAATAAAGATTTGTTTTGTTCAAAGACATTATGTTTGTCTGAATGCATGAATGATTTCATTAGCATTTTTTTGTTTATTCTAGTTTTACGATCGCATTTCAGTAGGATTGGTGGTGCTGCAGCTGTGATAGCCAAACCAAGCAGAAAATTAAGAGTTCTGTTTTTGTTTTGTTTTTGCATATTGATGCTGGCACTCATTACGTTACTTAATTAGGGAGGGTGATGTCTTAGGGAGATATTTCAGTAGATTAGCATAGCAGGCAAACTGTCAGAGCAAGGCTGAGTTTTGGTTCAATAGAATGCATGCTGCAAAGTCACTTGGACAGTGTTCATTAAACACTTTGAAATACATATTCATTGAGCAATTCATTATGTCTCTGTGTGTTTATGCAGACAGTGCACAGTAGAATGGAATCTGCCTTTTGCCCCGAGTAGTGCAAAACCTGGGCTTTTTAGATTCTAAGAGGTCATGATAACTTTGCACTCTGTAACGTGTTTGCCAAGTTGTCCTGTCCTTTTTTGCATGTCTTTTTTTTAGTTTTTTAGGAAAAATAAAAAACTGATCCAAAACAAAACTATAGGATATTTCTTAATCATTTCACCCAAAATGTTTATAAGAAATTATGACTATTTAAATAGAAATAACACTGTCTGTCAGTTATGTAACATAAGAGATTTAAATAGGTTTAAATAGGATTAAACCTGACAATGATTTTGGCCTAAGTCAAAATCCTTTGCCAATTCTTTTGGCCTAAGTCACAAAAACAAGTGACTTAGGCCAAAAAAAATGCCTATTTTGGCCTAAGTCACACTAGGGAGTTAGGCCATTATACTAAAAGGGGCGGGAATAGCATGATCCTTTTCAATTAGGAGATGGGCGATTTTACCAGAGGTGGCCAGTGTCATGAGGAGCTGACTTACTGTAGGCAAAAATAAAATTTTCCTCAGAAAATGACTTAGGCCATTAGTTTAGCAAGGTGACGATGTGATTAATATTTATTTTGCCTGTAATTGTTCAAAAATGATAACTTGATTAGGCCTATTATGTGCTTCTAGGCCAGGGGAGGCATACAGACTAGGGGTGACAGAATGGCTTGAAATATTTCTGCAAATTATGCAGGAATCCAATTAGTATCCTTAGCGTGTGTGTGTGTGTGTGTGTGTGTGTGTGTGTGTGTATGTGCACGCGTGCATACAGCATGCTCTCCTAATTCTTTTGACACATCGCCTTGGATCCCGTTAAACACGCGCATACTGTGGCTTTTTGTTGGTGAAGAATGTCAGGAAAAGTAGACCACATAATAGAATGTTCACACCCTCTAGGCTTCTGATGAAACAAACTGAGAACATACTGTAGCCAGCACAGAACTTTCTTGTTCCCGGTGGTGGCCCACTATTTTACACAGTTTAATGCATGTTCCACTGGAATACCAGTATATTGCTAAAGAATTTACCAAAACTGCAGGCATTGGCAGTGGAGAGTCATTCCGACATTGCCCTCCTTAACGGTTAAGTACCGTCATGTGCCTGTTCCCACATTAGATGAATGTAAATGGGTATAGAAAGGAGTTATGCTACTGTACTTGTATAACTTGCATCGTAATTGTACAATCCAACTCCATGCATGTAAAAGTAATCATTTTTCTCATTAAACAGTTTGGCCCCAGTTGTAGGCACCCTTGCTGTGCTTCTCTCTCTCTCGCACTCACTCACACACACACACACACACACACACACACACACACACACACATATTCTGGAAATGAGTTGGGGCTTTATGGAGGGATTTTCTTTACCACTTGAACCCTACATACTTTGTTGTACATCAAATATCTACAAGGTCACAACGCGTTGCAATGCGACATGTTATGAGCTTGTAGATCTGCTATTTTTGCAGAATGTTCTCTTATTTTGCCAAATCTTTACCTATTTATGCCAAATGTTCACCTTGTCCATGTCCAGAATAGAGACACTAGGGTTCATGTGGTTAAGGACATTTTCATGCAGGGTCTCTGAAAGTGATTGAGAATGTCTTTCGTACTTTGAATGTCAAGGCAGCATGGAAGATCCAAACAGATTCATACAGCAAACTCCATGCTGAACTCTGCATGTAAATGTATATAAAATTGAGTGAGAACAGAGAACATCAGAACATACAGCTTTTACACTCGTCTAGCTTTTTCTGGCACTTTGTTTTGACCGCACATCCTGTCTTCTATTCACACGCACGCACATACATACACACACACACACACACACGCACACGCACACGCACACACACACACACACACACTTTCCGCCATGCTCTCTCCACCAGTACGAATACAGCGAATCTCTTACACCAACATTGTTTTAGGAAGCATTTTTGTTCGTAGAACAACAGGTTGTGCATAGAACTCATGACAGACACTTTTCATTCACACCCACCGGACTTAAGATTGATACTATGAAGTATACCAGCATTGAAAATTGCTGCCTTTTTCCACAGGATGCCAAAATGAAAAATACCAGTAAATTAGCAGGTTTACATGTGAGTGGGTAAGGGTATTTGACCCACTGTCTATCTGACAAGGAAGCTTTAATGTAATTGGCTCCGGAGTTTTCAGCATTGAGGTTGAATCGCTGACCTCGCCAGCTTCACAACCAGTCCCTGATAATTGATATTTCCCAGTCGTGATGAGATATTGTGTACTGGGAGCTGAGGGTCAGAAGAGAACAAAAACCTGGCACGCTCAACCACTTCCCTCACTTCCTCTCACTGCAGACTCTCAGAAAAGCAGCCCGCATTCGCTGGCCCTGTGTCGGCTGGGTGTCACCATTAATCAGTCAGCATCTGCGAGCCCTCTTTTTGACTGTCTGTCAAATGTCTTTCTATATATACCTCCCTGCCTGCTTTCACCTAGACTCACAATTCAGTCTCTAAACTAGATACTGAGGACAATTTCTCAGCTTTCATTGAGTGAGTTTTTAAAAGCTATGAAGTTATGCAGATCCCTGATAGAAAAGGTGTGATTTCTGACTTCATGTGATCAGCCTGTGACATCAGTCATCTATGAGTCATATTAGCAGCGTGCATACAAAGTTTGTTGCTGATTGGTCCAGCAGTTTGTGAGATTAGCTCCGGACACACACACACACACACACACACACACACACACACACACACACACACACACACACACACACACACACACACACACACACACACACACACACACACACACACGCGCACACACGTGCCTCATGCAGAACCAATCCAAAGTCTTACGGTCCTTAATACTGGAGTGGTGACATGATTGGTTTCCAAAGCAGTAGGCGTAGGTTTGTTAGTGTCTGTTCTTGCCAACGTTCTATTCGCCAGACAATTGGAGATGTCCACCTACTGATTGTCTGGAGACTTGCAAGACAGTTTCTAGAATCTAGCAACTGTCTTGCAAGTCTCCAGACAATCAGTAGGTGGACATCTCCAATTGTCTGGCGAATTGCAATCCGGGAACCCATTCATTTAAAAAAAGATAGAAAACAGTGAAAATATAAACTTTTTTTTCCTTTTGTTTTTGCTTCTGGGGGCAGCACCTCATTTTTTATCTAGAGACAGGAACTCGGTTTTGCTCCTCTCCTTTCATAGTCCACTGCCTCCCAGGTGTTTGTGTTTATTCCTACTAACAACAACACTAAATTTTTAAGGCAACGGTGCTGACAGATTCTGTTGTTAGCAGAATCTGTCTAAAGATTAGGCGAATGGCAACATGAGACTAGCTTCCTACTACTTCACCATCTATTTGTCTGTTTTTCTGCCTGCCCTTCTTTCTGTGTATTTTTCTGTCTGTGTGCAAAGTGCATTTGTCCAACTTTCAGTCTGACACAAGCCTCATGTCCTGGGGAATGATGAGTGAAGCCTGAATGTAGGCACAACAAGTCCCAGAGGCAGTGCAGATACAGCTGGTTCATACAAGGTCACAGCATTAACGGTGTCAAAACAGGTTTTACGCTTTGGCTGTGGACAAAAGGCCTGAGGTGAAATTTATAGCTCGCAATTTTGGCAACAACTTTGTCTTGTGTAGATTTTGTAAACAGACTGGTCTTTTTGAGTGCATGCAAATGCATGATCTTTCTATTTCCAAAAAAGCATGTCCCTGGGCAAATTATTTTTTAAGTCATCGATGTTGATTATGTAATTTGTGTTTCATTAGTATTAAACAAACTTTCTAAAGGCTATATTTTAAAATGAAATACAATTTAAGGAGTTTCAGTTTAACAGTTTCCTCTCTTTAGATCTGAATATAGTCAGGGGATATTAGCAGAAAATTTTCCTATCTTGGAATAAATTCCTTACCAAAAAACAAAAAATGTTCACCAATGTGTTTGTAAAAGTGTCTAGTAACACATCTCACAAAGACTGAAATGCAGTTTCCCTAGGGGAATTTTTGACAGCTGCTTGAAAGTTGGTGTAGCCACCATAACCTTATGCAGGGAAAAAAATCTAGATTTAATTCTGTTTTAAGTAGCATGTGAGGGGGCAAACTAGGGTGTTTTTATGATTCTGAATCCATTGCAATCATTTGTTTTGCACCAAAACCACTCCTTGGGCTAAAAACAGCCCAATCTCAATGGGCTTTTTACTCAAAAAGTATACCTGGAAAAGGATGGCTATGGCCGTATTTAGCCCAAGGAGTGGTTTTGGTGCAAAACGAATGCTTGCAATGGATTCAGAATCATAAAAACACCCTAGTTTGACCCCTCACATGCTACTTAAAACAGAATATTTTTTTTCTCTCCCCGCATAGGTTATGGTGGGTACCCCAACTTTCAGGAGCTGTCACAAATTCTCCTAGGGAAACTGCATTTCAGTCTTTGTGAGATGTGTTACTAGACACCTTTACAAACACATTGGTGAAGATTTGTTTTGGTAAGGAATTTTTGTAAGTAAGATTGTTTTAATATCCCCTGACTAAATAACATGGATCTGGATTAGAAAATAATCATTCACTTGCTTCTTGCTCATAATAATACCCACCTTTCCCCCCTCCTTATAGGGCTTAATCAATTTGCAAGTTGTATTTGATAGGGAACAGTGTTATCTTTAAAATCACACCTTATCATCCTTCTCATTTCAATTTGACGTCACACCTGTGTTTTGACTGGATTTATTCTCCGTGAAGAACCTTATAAGGAAAGGAAGAGTGAACCTGCAGAAGCCACAACACGAAATGCCTTGTTTGCTCCAGTATGTTACACAGCCATACATTAAACAATAAAGTCAATCTGAAGTTGAACCATAAATTAAACAATAAATTCAATCTCGACACTCCCTGGTGTGCGCTGGATGACTTTGATCTTGAATATTGTGCACAGTGAGATCTTCAGTGTTAATATAACTCTTATGGGTCCATTCAGTTACATTTGTACACATACTCCGAGTTACAAATGGATAAATTAACAGTGATTTTAATTATGTATTTTTCCTAATATGTATTTTTCATGCTGCGCCCTGGATGAATAGGATGGCTGGACACAAGGTTCTCATAACCATATAAGCAGTTTGGTTGCTGTATACTACATTATTTACTATTATTTATGATAATGCTGATTGCTGATTCCACCAAGCCAGCATAGGTGACTTTGTCTGCTCGGCTCTTAACCACTTAAACCCTATATACTTTGTTGACCGGGGTCCCCCAGGGATCTATACTTGGCCCACTCCTTTTTCCCTCTCCATCAAAACATTGCAAGCTTGTAGATCTGCTATTTTAGGTGAATGTTTGCCTAATTTCACCAAATGTTAGCCTGCCCAGAATAGGGATGCTAGGGTTCATGTGGTTAATGATTCCTCTAGTCTAGACTAGACTGTCAGGTATTATTCAATGGGCTGCAGGAAATGGGCAAAGAAGAGCAAATTTGGCACCTGATACTCACAGCTTTTTCAGCATATGGCAATAGCATTAACTTATAATCCTCCTCTCTGGCTCAAGTTTGCTTCCTGCTGTTGTCAGTTTGGTCACCGTGTTGTGCAGTCATCATTAATTCATCTGTTCTTCCATTGATCCCAGTTAATTACCTACTGTAGCTCTTCCATCTGCCAACTCAATAATAAGGCCTCACAGTCGAGGTCCACAGCCGTGCTCTCTCATCTCGTCTCTGTATGATAACTGTCAGTTATCGACTGGCTGGAACCTATGGACATAAAAGAGACTGTTCTTTTCAGTAAATATGTGCTATGCATCAAAGTACAGTAGGTAACATTTGTGATTGGGCTCCTACTCCAGTGTAACATGGTTGGAAAGGTGATGAATCTAATAACAGCTATTGATTGATTGAATACTTTATTAGTCAGAAATGTAAACGGCACAAGGTACAGTCAGACATTAACTCTCTCAGTGCCAATGAAAAAAAAATTATATTGCGAACTGTGCCAATTTTTTTCTTTTTTTTTCAAAGTAAAAAAAAAGTGCTTAGGAAGCGAGATACAGCCTTTTTCAGTTATAGGTTAAACAAAGAGTGGATGGAGCTGCAAATCTTCAGATAATGATATCTTGGGTTCTGAACACTATTTTTTTTTTAAACTCGGGATTTCTCGTTCTGGCACTGAGGGTATAACCCTAAAACTCGGGATAACTCGGGGTCTGGCACAGAGAGTTAAGGCTAAAAGGAACACAAAAAAGTATTGGGGCTTTGTTTCCATTGTGGTCCTATGTATTCAATTCATCAACATAGCATAAAAAATAACACTAATACATGTCATCAACAAATATAAAACACTATATGTACAAAGGAGAAAAGGGAAAACAAATGTTGGCAGTGAATGACACCTCCTTTCTATGGAAAATTGCATTCACCTCCCCTTGTGGTCACCTGAAAAATGTTTTTTCAGGCTAGTTTTGAGAGAAACCAGTGATTTAAATGTTTTAATGGATGGTGTCAGGCTATTGAAAATGTTGCTGGCAGAGTAGTAGAATGAGCATTTTCTCATGTTTGTTCTACAGTATATTTGGGTAGTACCAGATCGTTGTTTTGGGAGGTCTGAAGCTTAGTTTTCTGTGACATTGAGACGTTGGAGAACCAAGAGGTGCAGGCATAGTCAAAGTGACATTGAATGAGGGCTCCAGCGAGAGTCTTGAGAGCACTTTTGTTGACTTGTTCTTTGATTTACTTTCTTGATCACTCTTGATGCCATTTTTTTCACCTGTCAGTTTGTTGTCGAGAATACAGCCCAAATAGGTAACCTCTTCTTTGCTTGAGATTACTATATTGATGTCAACTCTGACCTTGAAGTAATTTCCCTTAGTAATTTACATTACTAAGGGAATGTGTGGAGCAAAAAAAGAATGGATTCTGTTTTACCAAGGTGTAATGACAGTTTGATATCGGAAAGCCAAGTACGGATTTTGCTGAGTTCAGAACTGAGGGCTTCCTCAACTTGCATTTTGTCCTCGCCCCAGACCAGGAGTGCTGAGTCGTCAGCGAACAAGAACAAATTGCAGTTACAGGCTGCTTTCATTTCATGTTGTTAATGTATAGAAGGAACAGTAAGTTCACCACCGAGGAGTCTAGGGGTTCGAATCCACCACTCCAGTGCATCCAGCTTTGTCGAGCGTGTACTCTATACGAACAGAATTGGCCCGTGTGGGAAGGTGATATTTGTCACTGCACGTACTCCTTCGGGCTGGGGCGGCACCTGTCAGCCAGGATTGTTGGGCGGGAGGTGTAATACGAAGGCTCTAAGTCCTCCCGTTGTGGGCTCCTCACTGACAGGTGAGCCAGTAGGATACAACAGTGACATTACAGAGAAATGTGTGTGGGGAGGACTTAATTGGCATAACAACTAAAATTGGGGAGAAAAAGGGGTACAAAACGAATAAAAGTAACAATAATCAATTTCAATGCCTGTGTCAATTTTGTGAGTGTCGTCGTGAATACAAATAGTGTTTAGAGAAGTTGTTAAAAACACATTCATATGTAATGGTTTTTGTGAAAAATATACCAAAATCCATATACAAAATAATGACAGCATGACTTTAAACTAATTTTAAATCTGTCTTGAGAGAGTAGAAAGTGATTGAATCTGAGGATGTGCCAGTCATCATGTAGCATCTGCTGTTTGTGATGCTGGTGATGCTACTGAAGCATTAATTTTCCACAATAAACATCCATGACTTGCAATTAATGCAGCAAACTATTTTTGTACCAGGGTGCAGATTCATTTTGTTATGGGCAAAAGCAGACAGGATTCATAATGGCTCATATTCTTTAGTGTTTACTGGCTTTTTGATTCTATTAACTCAGGTAAACATCAGTGTTGTTGGAACTGTATATGTAATATAATTTGCCTTTTGGCATCCCAGAGATCCTGACTTTCCCCTCTAATGAGTGAGTGAGGGATGACAACCTTCTCATGGCTGGTTTACCACTGTTAAAGGGACATGCAATCCTAGGCTGATCGTGTAGTTTGTTTTCCAGTTCAGGTTAAAAACGACAGCAGATTATAAATGGCAGACTAGTAAGCAACACAGCTGCAGCTAATTATGAATTATGAATGGCTGTCAGATTTAGGTGTGCAGCAGATGGGTGTTCCAGTATGCAATCATAATTATGCACATTCACACGCCTAAATCTAACACACCGTTATTAATTTGATCAGTTGCAGCTGTGTTGTTTACATCACAATGTACTAAAAGGTCATAAGCAGTTGAATGTGGCTTGTAACAGAAACGGAGATGAAGCATTTTTTCCACAACAAATAAACAGGAAGTAAACAAGCTGTTTTTTTTTTTTAAATCACGTCATTTCCGGGTCTATCCTTTTCTGACAGGCAAGGCATCATTCATAGGTTAGCAAACAGCGCCATCTGGTGGAAAACCACTGAAAACGCAAAAGCTCGTCGAAGGCAGGCAAAGAGTTAAAAATGCTCTATCGCTCTGTGACTCTCTATTTGTCTGTCTGTCTGTCTCCCCCCTATTTCCATCCCTTCATGTAGAATGCAGAGGGCTACAACTTTAGCATCCCCATGCCAGGCCACCCAGTCAATTTCTCTGAGGCGACACTGTCCCAGGCGCAGAAGGACGTGGAGCAGCTGGAGAAGCTCATCTCTGAACACGACGTGGTCTTCCTGCTCATGGACACCAGGGAGAGCCGCTGGCTGCCTACGGTCATAGCCGCCAGCAAGAGGAAGGTGGGAGAAGACAGCTTGTAACACACACACACACACACACACACACACACACACACACACACACACACACACACACACACACACACACACAGACACAGACACAGACACAGACACACACACACACACACGTGTCTGGTCTGCACCAAGTCAGCAACTAACAGAATGTATATTCCATGGCCTGGATGTGTACCTCTGTCTTATTGGGGGTCTTTGATGATGTGCTGTACGATAGGACAGATCAGCTCAGTGGTCTTATGGGGAGAGTGTCCGCCCTGAAAGTTAGAGGCCTGGGTTCAATTGCCGGCAAAGTAATACCAAATGTCCAAATACCAAATAAAACCACTTGATGTTATAATGTGATCACACAGCTGATGAAGCTGCTGAATACATACAAATGCTAATTTTATAAGTTGATCCTAGAGCCCCAGAAAAGCATGAAAGATTTCACTCAGACTTTTTCTAATGTGTTTGTTGAATTAAATGGCATTGCTTGGGTCCATCTTTATATTGAGTTTCCATTGTTGGTGTGGTCGCTCTTCCTGTGAACTGGAACTTGGAACCTGGTACGTGGAATCTGTTCCACGTGCGTTCCAGGAAATTAAACGTTTTGCCAGACAGTACCTGCCAAATTCTTCTGTGTATTCTTTGGAATCATATTAGTCGCCAGGCAACATTGTGTTATTGAATACGATGTCAGGAAACATTAAGAACTTTTAAAGCCTCCGGTGGTATCGATGGCACAACTCATACAGTGCTCTCTGTGGTTGAGTGTTTTCAGGGCCACAGATTAGGTTTTCTTTGGCTAGCTTGACCAAGAGGTAATTTGTCCAATTTCTGCAACATCATTGAGGCCGTTTCCAGACGTCATACAAATTGATACAGCAATTTCTAACCTGTGCTCCCCAGAAATTCAATATAATTTTAAAAAGCCTGATGATGATTTTTTTTTTGTGGTTATGCTTGTACGTTGTACATTTAAGTAAGTATGTAGTCTTGGGAACCAATGTTCCCAAGCAATGTGGCCCATCAAGCAATGTGGCCCATGAGTCACAGCCTATCTCCTGTATCTGTACAGATATCACATGGCTAGGTATTCATTTATTAACCACTTAAACCCTATTGTAAATACTTTGTTGAGCGGAGTCCCCCATGGATCTATGCTAGGCCTTTTTTTTTTACTATTTTTAAAAACATTTTCAAATAGTTCAAATAGCCAATCTACAAGCTCACAACGTGTCGATGTAGATCGGCTAGTTGAACTATTTTAAAAAATAGTAAAAAATGGCAAAGAAGTTTAGGGATAATGGGTAAGGCACCGGCGAAAATATGGCCCCAAGTCTTTTTGCCGAATGTTCGTCCCAGAATAGGGACGCTAGGTTTCATGTGGTTAATTTGCTTTACTATTATTTGTTGAGGAGAAAATGGAAATGTTCTCACTTAAGCTAATGATTTTTACATTTTTTTATTCACTTCTATTCCATCATGAATGATTTGCAAGATGATCGCTCTCAGAAAACAAACGCACAGATGTGCGATGAAGTGTATATATAAGGCTTTATTGTCTCTGTTTCTGTCTTCCTCCATCTCTAGCTGGTAATGAACGCAGCGCTAGGGTTTGACACCTTCGTGGTGATGAGACACGGCCTGAAGAAAGCATTGGCCAATCAGAATCTCTCTGCGGATGGAGACTCCTCCCCTTCGGGCTCCTCGGCCTCCTCTTCGTCCTCCACTCCGGCCGGCTCTGCCACCGCCGTCACATCCTCTCTGTTCTCCAACATTCCAGGACACAAGCTGGGCTGCTACTTCTGCAACGATGTGGTGGCACCAGGGGATGTGAGTAGACCCCCCCACCCCCCCCCCCACACACACACACACACACACACACACACACACACACACACACACACACCAAATCACATATCAGAAAATTTGTCAGGGCTTTATTTTTTAGCAAACTCTATACAGTGGTAAAGTGCCTGGTCACCGCCGCGGAGGTTGTGGGTTTGAATCCACCGTGGTGCATCCGGCTTGGTTGTTGAGTGTCTTCACTAACACAATAGGCTAGTGTCCGGGGGAGGGTCATATCACTGCACGCGATCTACGGGCTGGGGCAGCACCTGTCATTAGCCGCCGGTGGGGGCTCCTCGGTGGCACGTGAGTCGGTAGGATACAACAGCAGTGACAACACACAAATCTGCGTGGGGAAGAATCAATTGGCATAACGACTAAATTGGAGAGAAAAAGGGGTAAAAAGCACAGCAAAAGAAATACCTACATACTTTGTTGTACATCAAATAGCTCTGTCCAATATCTACAAGCTCGCAATGCGACATGTTTTGAGCTTGTAGATCAGCTATTTTCGCCATATCTTTACCTTTTTTTACCAAATGTTTGCTTATGTGACATGCCCAGAATAGGGAAGCTAGGGTTCATGTGGTTAAGGACATTTTTATGCAGGGTACTTTGAATCTCAAGTCAGCATGGAAGATCCAAACAGATACATACAGCAAGCAAGCTCCATGCAGAACTTCATGTAAACGTATATAAATGAGAGTGAAAACAGAGAACATCAGCTTTTACACTTGTCTAGCTTTTTCTGGCACTTTGTTTTGACCTCACTTAATGTTTACTTTGTCCCTCTCTAACCTTTCAATATGACTATGTCTATGACAGCCAGTCACTCATCTCTAGTTGAAGGCCACAGCAGAATGCCATTGACTGTGCTACTGAACCCTGTCCTTTGTTCAAATGCCACAAAAACACTGTTCCTCACATATCACAGTTAATGTTGACATTACTCTTTCACATTATCAGTCTGCCTCTCACCCTGGTTCTGGGTCATTGACTTGGCTATGTGTCGGGCATGGGTTTGACTTTTTCCATCAGATGCTTATTTGAATAAAGAATTGAAAATCATCTGATAAAACATTGGTTTTGTTGTTTTTCCTGTCTTTGTACATTGAAATAAAACAGAAAAGTACGGGTGCAACTATCGATTATCTTCGATTATTATATCAATTACTTTTTCAAGTAAGCTTTTAAACGAAAAACAATTTGACTGATTAACCGCTTAAGCCGTATCTTATACTTTGTTGTAATTACAATTTAGGCATTTAGCAGACGCTCTTATCCAGAGCTACTTACAAGTGTGAAATCAGAATAGGCAGAGAGTAAACATGAGCTCTATTAAATAAACAAGGTAAATAGTCACATAAATTGAGTGCAGAGAGAACAATGTAATGCCTCGAGGAAACTTGGATATCAGGTAAACTATGAACCAATGATCATTCTTAAAATTTGTGGTTGAGAAAAAACTAATCTAAGATACATACTGTAGCAGGAAAACAAGTGACCAATATATATCTGCACAGTAAACTAGCATCAAAGAGAGTGAAGTGCTAGTGGGTGAGGTAGAGTCTGAAGAAGTGTGTCTTAAGGCTACAGCAGAATATTGGGAGCGAGTCTGCTGTTGTGACTGCAATGGGGAGTCCATTCCACAGTTTAGGGGCCTGGAGGTAGAACAGTCTGGGATGTATGGAGCGTTAACCAGGGTGTTTTTGGAAGGCTCGGACTCTTGTTAAGCGGGAAGGGTTGGATCGTGTCTTGAAGGTATGGGGGTTTCATGCTTTTGGTTGCCTTGTAAGCCAGCATCAGTTGTTTGTAGCCAATGAAGGGAGTGGAAAAGGGGTTAGACGTGAACATTTTGCATGGTTGAAGAAGACCAGACGTACTGCAGCATTCTGGATCAGTCAGCTATAATGCATACTGTACAATTGAGTATATAGCAGGGATATTTTTTTCCCCCCCATGTTTTCTCACGTTATATCCCTTTTGTCTTCTCTGTTGTTGTGACTAGTCAACCAGGGATCGAACTCTGGACCAACAATGTACGGTGAGCAGACCAGGTCTGGCCATGATCGCTGGAGCCCTGGCTGTTGAGATGATGGTGTCCATTCTACAGCACAGTGAAGGGTATGCATTCTCATAACAGGAATATAGATGAATAGATTAATATACAGTAAATTAATAGTAAAATGATAACAGTAGGGCTGCAACAGTTCGTTGAACTAATTGGTTTAATTGATTATAAAATCATCGATTTTAATAAAATAATTGAATTAGAAAAATTGAAAAATAGCCGCTCTACAAGCTCACAACGCTTTGCTGTAAAATAACCCTAGCCCCCCCCCTCCCCAAATAAATAAATGAAATAAAATAAAATTGTGCTTCTGGATTATTGGATTATTTAAAAAAAGGATAATTGATAGAATAATTGCTACGAACATATGTGATAGTTGTAGCCCTAAATAATAGTAGTAGTGATAATGATAGTGGTCTGGCTGTGTCCGCAGACTGTATGGATGAATAATGCCATGTGTCTATTGGAAATCTGTAAAGGAAAAAAATAACTGCAACCTCTTTTTAGTACCTGCCAGGCTTCTCAATTCTAAAGCCTTCTGACTGCTCACAAGAATTTGAACATTTATTTTCATAAAGGGTGACATTTGCAATGCTCCAAAAGATTATTTTTGTGCTGCAGTAATTCCCTTCTCTCTGCTGTGCATGTAGTATCTTTGCTTTGTTTGGCATTGACTTCACACCAAAGATTTACTTGCTCCCAGCAGTTTCCATCAATGCTGAGAACTGCATTAGATGTCACTTTCTACTGAATAAGAAAGAGCCAAACCTTGTGGTTTACAGAGTTCTTAAGAATAATTCAGTCTGCAATTTAGGGCTGTTCTATATTTTTGACTCACATAAGTGTTCCATTTCACATTGAAGAAGAGTGATAACTAGGGTTTTCATATGTGTGAAGAACTGTATCAGTGGGTGCAAATTTTAGGGCCACTAGCAACACTTTGTTTTGTTGTTTAACCCAGTGGTTCTCAAACTTTTTCATGTCAAGGACACGGACCCCCATCTGAATAGGATTTTTGTTGTTAAAATGATTCAGAACTATTCAAAAATGTAAAAAAAAAAAAAAAAAAAAGTTTATTTGAAAATAGCAGATCTTCAAGCTCACAGCGCGTTGAATTTTGCCGCATTGTGAGCTTGTAGATGGTCAGTGGTTAAACTGATTTTGATGCTATATTAACACATTTTGCTGTTGACCCCCTGGAACCCCCTCAAGGACCCCTGGGGTTCCCGGGACCCACTTTGAGAACCATTGGTTTAACCATTTTCAACCTGGTGTCCTTATTTTGGGCATGTCATTATAGACAAAAACATTTTCAAATGTTTTCCAGAAATATTAGCAAATCTACAAGCTCACAATGTGACACCTTGGGAGCTTTTATTTGTCGTACAATGACGTTACATTGTTAACCAAACACCCTGGACAATGACAAAAGTGGAGGACATATCAACGTCCATCTGTGCACCACCTCGTTCCTACCAGCCCCAAATTTGCATAACTTAATTATCTACCATTATTCACCATTTTGTCTCTCCGTGCCTTTTCTGTGTCCTTCCCATCTCTCACACCATATTAATATTTATTCCCCTCTCTCTTATCACTTGTCTTCACCCTCCACCCCTCCAAAATTCTATCCCTTCTTTTAAGGCCCTAACCCCAGCTTGCTGCTGGAATCTTATTTTGGTACTATCTGTGGCGATTGATGTTGATCCCCAGGGATTTAAGGTTCTTGGCGGATGTTTGCTTATTGAATGTTTTTTTACTGTCCAAAACTGCTCCTTGTGTGGCATCGTAATTTTGTCCGTTTTCCCAGGACATATACAGCACGGCAATAAACATCTCTTCTAACAATATTTTTATCAGCCATTGTACTGTATTATTTATGGCCATTTCTTCCATTAAACCTGGGATATAACTCATTTAGATGGCTTAATATGGAGTTTAGTTAGCTGGCAACAATTCCCATCCCCTAAACCAAGGACCTTTTCAGGCTAAGGACTCCTAAACCATAATTGCTGCTGTATATTTCGATATAGACAGACACTGTCTGTTGACACGTTTGACTTTCACTGCCTCTCTCTCTTTCTCTCCCTCCCCCCCTCTCTCTCCCACCCCTCCCCTCTATCCAGAGGCTATGCAGTGGCCAGTAGCAGTGATGACCGAATGAATGAGCCCCCCACCTCTTTGGGACTTGTGCCGCATCAGGTCAGGCCACACACACGCACGCGCACACACACACACACACACACACACACACACACACACACACACACACACACACACACACACACACACACACACACACACACACACACACACACACGCGCACACACAGCTGTGAATTCACATATTCACACGGCCATTTTGCTGTTACTTCATACTCTTTCCCACCCCTAGAGTATGAAGAAAGAGGAAAATGACTGGCGTGTGAATGAGATCGATGAGAGTCTGAGAGTGTACAAATGTTACCAAACGGACCCGATATTCGTACACACTCAGAGTTACAAATGGATAAATTAACATTGTAATGTGTATACTTGTAAGGACAAACTTTTCATTCTGTAGAGACAGTAACCTCAAACAGACTCTGGCTGTAAGCACACACCACAACCTTAACCACCAACCCTGCTTCTCTTAAAAGAAGTTAGAACAAGCCAACTGTCCTCCTCCTCCTCATCATTTTTCATCTTTACTAGAACACACCACGGGAGTCAGCGTTTGATTGCTCCATTACAGTCTCATGTGACAGTCTTAAAGGAGAGGCAGACAACATCCAAGGCTCTTAGGATCACAAAGTTCTTTATTTCTGGGAACAAACTGCTTGCCATGCCTTTGATGTAGTTAATAAAAAACACAAATTAGAGCAAATGATAGCATGTCATGAAATGTCCCCCCCCCTGAATGTGTGTGTGGGGTTAACTTGATGGTTGTTTCGAGAGGTATTCAGACACACCTAGCTCAGAGTCCTATTTTAAAGGACACAAGGAAAATATTTTTTTATTCCTGTTTTATCCAAAAAAGCGTTTGGCCCCTTCCTAAGTGAAAGAGCCATGTGCCCCTACTAGACCCCCAGATTTTCATTTAATGTTTTAGTATAGCTTAGTGTTAAACATTTAAACACTAGGAACCGATTCACCAACAGTGTATGTACTGTTTGTTCTACTTGCATAATGGGGATATTGGTATGAGCAACCTGAGTTAGATCTGTCTAGAATTGCTGGTGTACCGTAATTCAGTCAACCAGCACCTTAAAGCCAGGTAAGGTCATTTCATTAGCTTTTTAACTCAACAAGAAATAAGGGCAGTGGATGCAACTCCCATGGGGCTCCTCCCATGGAGCTTGCTGAGGGAGTGTGTTGTTTGACTCTCTAGGGGCAAGCTGGTAGGGGATAGGATTCTAAGTTGTACTTTGAGTACAGCCATGTTTTAGGTCGAGGGAATCAAGGCCTTTAATGGCTGTCCACATTCGAGGCCTTTAATGGCTGTCCACATTTTGACTTTTTACTTGTAGATCGGCGATTCTCGTCACTAGATTTTCAGGCCACTGCACAGGCTTCAAATCGAGCCCTATATTGCGCCGATCAGAGAATGGTCACGAGCTATGGCTATTTGAAGTGTTAAACACTGCTGTAGTGGCCCATATGGTCGCAATTTAGTTTAGTTGGGTGTGACAATTTTCATGAAAGACCCCTGAACAGTGTTTGTGCCAAGTTTGGTGCGGATCGGAGCAACTGTGCGCCTGTGGCACCCAGGGGCCCCCGGGGGCCACATGGGGCCCCTGGTGTGGCTATTCTGATGGCAGACCCCCGAACAGTGTTTGTGGCAAGTTTTGTGTGGATCGGAGCAACGGTGCGCCTCGCATGTCCGCATGTTACGTTTGTAACTATCTCGAGTCCCGAGTCTCCTTAATGCGGCAGGTTGGTAATAAAATAATTGTCGGATCCAATTGGATCCCGTAACGAATTTCCCGGGTTTCTTTAGGGTTCTGGTCCGTAGTTTTGGACCCGTTAAGCCCTCTAGTCTGCATGTGCATTCATATCCATGCATATTAGGGCATTCACGAATAGTGATTTTTAGCATTCGAATTATTCGACCTATAAGTATTCGAATATTCGATGAATCGATTTGATTATAAAAAATAAAATAATATATAATAATAATAATAAAATAATAATAAAAAAACGTTTTTTGTTTTTTTTTCAATGGCTGACAACTCGACTCAAGGAATGCGAGTTGACGTCACACCAGAGCTCACAGCTGCGTGTCTGCTGTAGAAAAGCCAAAAAAAAAAAAAAAAAACGGTTTGATATTCGAATATTCGACTATTCGGTGAATGCCCTAATGCATATCCATTTTACGTGTCACATACTATGTCTGTGCACAACCATTTCATGTGTGAGCATCTTTGTTGGTAGAATGGCTCAGTTCCTCAAGTCTGCACAATATTCTGCAATCATGTAAAGGAGGTGTCAAACGACCCCCCTCCAGGATCATAGCTGGAGTGTATGTGCGTGTTGTGTGTGTGTGCGTGCGTGCCTGCGCCCTCATGCATTATGCCTGCCATTTCTCTGCAATATTGTGAATTTTAGCAACGCTAAAATGACCCCAGAAGTGTTTTAGTGTGAATTGAAAGTGATGTGAGGAAGTGAAATACCCCTTTAAGATACCAGACGTCCATATTCTACAACCAGAGAAACATCTGCCCATGTTAACAACTGGAACTACAGTAGGTTTTCTTTGTTTCAGAATGAAAAACAAATGGCTACAGCTAACATTGCTCATCAAATAGCAAATATACATATTTTTTTCAGTATGTCCTCCCCAAGTATAACAGTAACTGTAGCATGACATTGTACTGATTTTACTTGCCACCAGTGTGGAGGCAGATTAAAGCATAAACTGGTGGGTAGCCAAACGGAGGGAGAGCAGAGAGACGGCAGCTATGCAAGCTGTGCCATTTTGCTCTCTGGCTGTTGACAGATACTTTAACGCCTCACCGTCTCCATTTGCATCATCATCAGTATTCATCACAACCAGAATCCTAGTCTGCCCGTTTGCTTGACACCTCTGCAGCTGATGGAATTTTATCTGAGAGATGCTGAGAGCTGTGTGTGAGCTGTGTGTGTGTGTGTGTGTGTGTGTGTGTGTGTGTGTGTGTGTGTGTGTGTGTGTGTGTGTGTGTGTGTGTGTGTGTGTGTGTGTGTGTGTGTGTGTGTGTGTGTGTGTGTGTGTGTGTGTGTGTGTGTGTGTGTGTGTGTGTGTGTGTGTGTGTGTGTGTGTGTGCGCAATGTCGCACACGTTTGTGCGCACGTGTGAGACATTGCGAGCAAAAGCAGTAGGGTAAAAGAGCGATGGATAAGTATAGAGAGATATGTTGTAGGGGTTGATTATGCATGAGTGTGTATGTACTGTATGTACTATGTATGTGTTTGTGTGTAAGACAGAGTGAGTGTGTGTATTATGGCTGATGAGCGATGACAGCTTCTCTAATAGGAGGTTTCAGGATTACTTGCTTCAGTCTGGTAGTCTGGACTGGAGCGGCTGGCTGTATATTTGTGAGGGGCCACAGTGACATCCAGTGGCTGTGTACGGACACTACATGTCATATCTCTGATTAGTTAGTAGGGCCATCAGGAGTTTGCCTGCCATCAGACAATGAATTACTTTGTGTAATAATTCATTCCAGTCATGTAGACCAAGCCGCCTAGAACTGAGTTTGTCTGTTCCCTCTAAAGTTGACCAGTCTTGGCACATGCTGCTACTTGTATGAGGAAACAGATGCAAAAGCCCATGGTGAAGTAAAAATGTAAGTGAAATAAGCATAGAAATTGGGTTCTAGTTAAAAAAAATCTATGCATGTAAAACATAAAAGAATTATAACAATTCTGGCAAATCTTTTAATTACACGGTCAGTGCACCAACATTGTTCTTGTGAAGCACTATTCTTCTGTTCTTATTGGTGAAGTATGTACAGTATAAAGATCTATTTCCATTTGGCCGTTAATAAAGGCAGTTGAAAGAGTAGATGTTTAGGTCTTTCCAGTACCATCGCATGTAATACATTGTGTATCCTTAATGTCAGTCGTTCTCAAACTGTGGGGTCCCCAAATGATTTTGGGGGGTCCTCAGGATGATTAGCTTAATGTGCAACATTGTCTTCTCATGCAACAGAAAACAAACCAGTCTATACATTACACATTTCTAAAGTAATGATTTAAAATACCTTTTAATACCTCTAAAATAAAACATAAGACCATTACTGCGTCAAAAGTAATCAACAAACTACTTTAAAAAAAATCAAACATTGGTCAAATTGTAAAATATTACCTAAGAAAGAGGCAAACATTTTCAAAATTGCCGATCTACAAGCTCACAACGCCTCATGTTGTGAGGCGTTGCGAGCCTGTAGATCGGCTATTTATTTTCATTTATCTGTGGACCGAGTCAAACTAAATGTAATGCCTCTCTGCCTGAAAAGGTTGAGAACCACTGCTTTATGTAATACTGTACAATCTGACAAAGCAATGCTTTGTGATGGATTTTCAGCTTGTTGAGGTCCGGTACTCTGCATTGCTCTGGTTATTGCGTGGGTAAAATAGGCTCTCTTTACCTCTCTTCATCCGTTCGTCCCTCCCTCTCCCTCAATTCTTCTCCCTCTCTCTCCCTCTCCCATCCTTTTCTCCCATCTCCATCGCTCTCTCTCTCTCTCTCTCTCTCTCTCTCTCTCTCTCTCTCTCTCTCTCTCTCTCTCTCTCTCTCTCTCTCTCTCTCTCTCTCTCTCTCTCTCTCTCTAACCGAAATCATTACCCAACAGTGGTGACTTGCGCGGATGTCGAGGATCTCCATATACAGGCATAATCTGGGCAAGCAGACACACGCACCCACAGACTGACCGACCGACTTGAACTTTATAAATGAGAGCTGATAACACTAAGCACTGTGTTAACAACTTGCCCAGAGTTGCCAGGGTCATTGTGTTGACAACGCGCGGCAAAGCGACACGTTGATTAGCTTCATTCAGGTTCTGGTACCCAGCATTGGCCGGGTTCTGCACAAGCCGCCTATCGAACCTATCTGACCGATTCGACGGCAGGCACGTGACTGCACTCACTCAGGTCGTCTGATACGCGAGCCGAGTTTGAGGTCGGGCGGTTTTCAAGATATGCGAAGGACAGATAATTATGCACACTGTGCATATAGTAGGATTATTGTGTTGACAACGCCTCACGAATGTCCAGTCCATATATGAACATATATGCCCACCTGCCAAACTTGAACTTTATAAAGTAGATATGTGCTGGGTATGTGTGTGCAATCTGTGCCTAACACCAAGAAAGTGGACCATATACTGTATACCGTATTCCAGTGTCCTGAATCAATTGCCGCCGTCTGATTGATTTTTTTTCTAAAGACCCCAGTACAGTAGTTCAGCAAGTTTCTCCAAATCTCGCTGAGTCATAAGTAATTTAATCCTATAGTCTCAAGGTGATAGTAGGCTGACATTGTAATTGTGTTAATGTGGCTGTTCAGGTCTGAGGCCACGATTACACCATGATCTCTGGCTTGGTTTGTGGTGTTTAACATACAGTATGACTCACTCACCTACTCTCACAGCTGACTCGCTCCATTAGTGGGAATGGGGTGACCCTTCAAAGTAGCACCTTCTTCATTAATTCGCTGACAAATTGCATTCCTCTCCTCTTCCTTTAATTTTATCATTTTGTGTCCTCCCCCCTCTCTTATTTCTCTTTGTCCACACTCCCCTCCCCTCCTCCATACATCACATGGGATGTTATTTGAAATTAGCACCAGCATACTGACAAAGCTGACGAAGCATACTGCAGCATGAATCTGAGGGGTTAATTTCAATCTGAGATTATAAAAATGGACGTGTAATATATTTCACACAATACTCAAAATATACCAAACTAGATACGATCTTGCAATGGGATAACACCAGCCACGGTGCCAGATTGGTGTGTATGGTGCAATGGAACACATGAAATGAGTTTGGTGAAACGGGTGAACTGTGCCAGATTTATTGAATACACCGAACTGTCCTCACAAGGTCAACTTTTAACCTGTTGGTAACATATAATGGTATGTGTTTATCTGGTACATAAACATTCCAGATAAATGTTATCTGGAATATTTCCCCGTTTGTACAATCAGAATATCCACACAAGACCCAAAATGCTAGATGAAGGGGGGCTCTCATGCGTGAACCATCTTGAAATTTAGTTTTTAAAGAGATACTTGCATCTTGCAAGGTTGTGATGCTATCACAGTGACAGAAATCTGTCCACAGACATAAACACAAGCTGCAAACTATACCAGCCAAGGGTGTGGCTGGTAAGAAATATAAAATATATTTTGGCCTTAAAATGTATTTTAGGTATACTAATTTGGCCAGTATGTTTTCTCTATCTCTTGTGTCTGTCTGTCTGTCTGTTTGTCTAATTTATTCCCCACATGAATACCAAATCGACTAGGTTTGGGCTAGTCTCACCAGTCGCTACAAGTTAGAAAAAAACATGTTCTTACCAAATGAAGTGTTCCAAGAAGTACCTGAAGAAACTTGCCGGATGAATACGATTTCAGGGATAGGCCCTACCACTATGCCCCTGGTTTCCGAGAGGATTTGTTTTTGGGAGAACAGACCATTATCTTTATCCGCTGATTCTCTCTAGACCGGAAAAGACAACTGCAAAACGAGTTGGATCCCAGCCTAGTCTGTCTGTCTCTCAATTAGCTTTGCTGATTGGTTGAAACACTTGCCCATTCCCGAACTCTCCCAAATTGAGAGTAGATAGATGACTGATGTCATAGACTGCCTTCCAAGAATTTGATTGCGGGTTATTGCTCCAAGCACACTGACAACAGTTAATGCAATTGTACTGTATCATTTATTACAAGTATTGGCTGGGCTAGTACAAGATTGAGTCCAGATTGAGTAACAATGTGAATTGAGGCTAATGGAGATGTATTTGACACTGGCAGATGAATAGTCCAGACGGAACGACGGAAGTCATTAATTGAAGTTCCAGCCATGGCGTGCGTACCGTCGCTGCGCATTGCACAGTAATTGGTTTCAAATGTGTGAGTGAGTCTCCTGATTAGACCACAACATAATAGCAGTCAGAAAGCCATGTGCTGGGACTGTGGCACCGGGAAAAACACATAAGGTGGGAGGGGGGAGCTCTATGGAAAAACGTGGAGAGTAGAGTCTGCATGAATATAAAAGTAGCACTATAACACTATAATACGATAGTACTGTCTGTAAAACTGATGCAAATGTTTTGCCATTGATAGATTATATTCACTAGTGTAGATAGAGCGCTCAGGTGGAGCAGTGGAAAAGTGCCTGCCCACCACTGCGAAGGTTGTGGGTTCGAATCCACCGTGGCGCACCCGGCTTTGTCGAGCATCTAAGCCGACACAATTGGCCCGTGTCCGGGGGAGGAAAGCCAGGGTGGAGGTTGATATATATATATATATATATATTTGTCGCATCACAGTTCACAGGTGTAAAGCAGTTGGTGATTTCTTTTTCTTTTTTCGTGCTACATGTTTTGTAGTGATCCGCGAGAAGGGGATAGAGGTAGATCAAATAAAGATACGTATACACACTGACACTGTATACATGTGAAAGCAGAAATGTACATGATATTTAGAAAGTTAGCATCATATGCAGGTGTGTACGTGGTAATTGTCCTTCATGATACGTTTAGCTTTGAGCACGTACCGCCTCTCCTACAATTCTTGGAGGTAGGGCAGCTCACCTCCCACAATGCACTGGGCCGTCCGCACCACCCGCTATAGGTATTTCGCGGGCGGTACAGTTCCCGTATGGCTGTGAGCCTGTGACACAGCCTGTTCAATGGAGCTGTTGTTGAAGAGCCTGCGGATGCACGGGTCTGCTCCGGATCCAGCACAGCCGCTGTTGAGCCTTTTTCACCACGTGAGTTGTGTGTTTGTGGCCCACTTGAGGTCCTCATCGATGTGTACGCTGAGAAACCTGAACTCTCTGAACCTTTCCACAGCAACGTTGTCAGCGAAAATAGGTGCGTGCGCTCTCCTTGGCCTCCTGCTGTCCACGATCAGCTCCTTGGTTTTGTTGACATTGAGAGCAAGATCGTTCTCCTGGTGCCAGTGAAGTGACCTCATCCCCGTAGGTGGACTCACATATTTGATGATGACATTGGAGCAATGTGTGGCCGTGCAGTCATGTGTGTACAGGGAGCAGAGGAGAGGGCTCAGCTATTTTGGACATTAGACGTACAATGTCGTATTTAGGATTGACAGTAAGTGGTTAAATGGACCTATTCTGTGAGAGCACTGTCCCAACATTACCACCAGAGGGAGCTCTCAACACACTTAAACAAGGTAAACCACAGAAGGTCGAGCTACTGTACTCTCACCATTCTACCTCCTACATACAGAAACACCCTGTCTCAGGCAGTGAAGACTGTTGAATCAAATACATACTGTATAATATATTTCCCTTTTATGTTTATTCTCATATTTATACTGTATATGTTTATGCTGAGCTTGTCATCCAAAGAGCATCTCTCTGCAACTCAATAAAAGAAGGACAGCACCTTGACCTTGACTGTATCTGCTCTCTCCTTTGGGTTAGTGTGTGTGTGTGTGTGTGTGTGTGTGTGTGTGTGTGTGTGTGTGTGTGTGTGTGTGTGTGTGTGTGTGTGTGTGTGTGTGTGTGTGTGTGTGTGGTCATTGTGAAGACAATTTCCTTGGCCCTCACATGAGAAATGGCTGTTTTATGGTTTAAAACATAGACTAAGTTAGACTTACAATTAGGAGAAGGTTGGGGTTAGAGTTCCGAGCTCATTTTGAGAGCTTGTAGATCGGATTCATAAAACTGCTAAAAAATATTGATGTCCTAACAAGTATAGCAATACAAACGTGTGTGTGTGTGACACAAACATTTAGATAAGATCATACTGTACAATTAACATTATGCACAGTTTGATGATGTCTATTTTTAAAGCAGCTTTAATAACCTCTCTTGTTACTGATTCCTCTTCCCACAGATCCGAGGCTTCCTGTCCAGGTTCGACAATGTCCTTCCAGCCAGCCTGGCCTTCGACAAATGCACAGCCTGCTCAGACATCGTAAGTGGCAACATGAATGTAAAATAAAAAAACAACCTGCATCTGCACTCAATGCCAATTTAACCCATTCAATCCGGGGACGCATCTGTGTCATTTTAGATTCCTTTGGGCTATTCAAAAATAGCAGATATACAAGCTCATAGCGCGGCACCGAGTGCCGCGCTATGAGCTTGTAGATCTGCTATTTTGTTTTTGTGACAAATCGTGAAAATGTTTGCAAATCTTTGAATATATATATATATTTTATATATAACATTTTTAACTCAAATCTTTGTTTCTGGGGGTCCCTGGAACACCATATTTTGAGATGGGGATCCGCGGCCAAATGCATATCATTTTGGGGGTCCTTGACATGGAAAAAAAAAGAACCACTGATTATAGCAACATACGTTTTTTCAAAAAACTGTTAGGATTTAGAAGACATTAAGAACCCCCCCAGAAGCAAAGATTTGAGTTACAAATGTTCGCTTTAAAAAACATATATATTTTCAAAGATTTGCACACATTTTCACGATTTTTCAAAAAATAGCAGATCTACAAGCTCATAGCGCGGCCGCGCTATGAGCTTGTATATCTGCTATTTTTGAATAGCCAAAGAAATCTAAAATGACAGATGCGTTGCCGGATTGAAAGGGTTAATATGCAGCCGATAGTTTGGACTAGATCTGCAATTCCCAATATATTGCAAGTGGCCCCCCCAAATTAGCCTTATTAGGCAAAAGGAATGTAAAACAACACAGTTACATTTATATGGTATTAATTTCATAGACATATATAGTAGCAACCAAACAGTTCAAATATCAACATAAAAATACAGAGAAAAAATACCACAATGTACAAAAAAAGCATGAGAAAAAAAAATATATATACAAAAAATCACACCCTGTGTGAAGTTGGCGGTGTCTTGCTAGCTAATCACAATACTGAATGGAGTCAACCAATCATGTACAAAAAATAAGTGAAGAAGTGATGGAAGAAACCATAACTTAAAAAAGTTATGGTTTCTTATATAGGGCTATGCACATGTGTCATGTGACACTGGCCAATCACAGTCCTGAATAGACTGTGATTGGCCAATCACGGTGCAGGGTTAGGCGGGGTACATTTTTGGCCAATCACAGCGCAGGATTTGGTGTACAAATATCCAAACCTCACATATAGGGGCGGTTTCACCGCCCAAAAATGGGAGGGGGGTCGTCTGTTTACCGGGAAACTGGTACTACCTCCTCTTTTGGCCTCCAGAAAGATGAGTTTTTAGGGCTGTTTTAAATGAGCCCAGCGAACTGCATTGTTTGAGGGATGGCGTTAGACTATTCCATACCTTGGTGGCCGTGCTGTAGAAGGAGAATTTGCCCACGTTTGTTTTATGGGTGGGTGGTACCAAATTGTTGTTTACGCTCCCTCTAGTTTCGTGACTGTGGGTGTCACTAACCTTTTGGAGGTATTTAGACAGATATGTGGGTATAGGGGGCATTTTGGGCAAGTCTGCATTTACAATTTTGAAGACCAGTCCCATTTTTAGTTGTTTAACCCTGTCTTCCACCCTGAGCCAGCCTAGGCTGGCAAAGTGAGTGGGAGAGAGGTGGGTCATGGGCCCCAGTCCGAGAAGTAGTCGAATCAGTTTGTTTTGGGTGGTTTAAAGCTTAGTCTTCAGTGACACTGAGGTGTTGGAGTACCAAGAGGAGCAAGCATAGTCGAAAAGGGGCTGAATCAGGGCCCCTGAGAGGGGCCTGAGGGTTGACAATAGAGGAAACTCTGCCCATAAATCTGGTTCTCTGGGTTACTCTTTTGACCACCTTTGTTGCCATGCTTTCACCTGTCAGGTATTTGTCAAGAATACTTCCCAAATAGGTAATCTCTTCTTTGCTAGAGATGATTGTGTCATCGACTTTGACCTTGAAGTCATTTACCTTCATCTTACTGAGGGAATGTTTGGTCCCAAAGAGAATGGATTCAGTTTTCCCAAGGTGTAGTGACAGTTTGTTATCGGTAAGCCAGGTACGGATCGGTAAGCCAGGTTGTGAATCCATTTCCTGCTCCCGAAGTCTGGGGTGACCAATCAGGGCCCAGTATTCAAATATGGGAGACTGTAATTGGTAGTTGTAGATCTAACCAATTGCGTCTAGAGCATAGACTGTATAAAAAGAATAGACAGCGTCACGCCATTGATTTCTACAGACCGAAAATGAAGCTGATTGTTCAGCTGTGTGCAATCCGCCATCTTTCAATATCGCGTCATATCGCGTCATATCCTTTGCAACCGGAAATGAATGCTATTGGTTTTGTAGCTTGTCAATCAAATCATCCCGCCCCTCCTAGAGCATAACCTACTTTATTGTCAATTTTAAAATAAATGGGACCATAGTTTACCAAAACGCATATCATGATGATTGAAAGAAGACTTTAAACTAGCGACTGGAAGCATATAGTATTTATGACCATTTTTATTAAGGTAAGAAAATCGAGTCTAAAGTTTGTCAAAAACCCATCCGCTTTCATTGAGATAAATTCTTTCTGACACCAGCAGGGGTAAAACAGCGAAACTACAGGCCATTCATATGAACTGTCTCTTCCGTATTGGCGTCAATGTAAAAATCTCAGGCTGACCCCTTGGTCTAGAGCCATTCTTTTGATCCCGCCCCTTGGATAGTTTTCATCGTGATACCGATAAATAAGAACTTTAAAGGCCTTTGCAGACAGGATGCGATGTTTCGCACGGAAAAAACGGACAATATCACTTTTTTAAATGAACACATGGTTCTCTATGACCTCATGCACACCGGCTCCGAATTTGCCATGCGGCAAGTGGCTGCGGTGATGCGTTTTTTTTTCAATCGAACCCAGTTCGATTTGTGCGTCTTTTCGCATGCGTTAAAAACGGATTGACTAATCGCACCCTGTGTGCAAAGGCCTTAAGTGTACTATGTTAGCTCCATTGAATCAATTGACTGATCATTAAAATAAACATGTTCTAAAGATGCACCCATCTGATTAGTGGCATTCAGTGGTGGAAAAAGGACTCACATTTTTTACTTAAGTAAAAGTGTCAATAGTGCAATGTATAAGTACTCTGTTGCAAGTAAAAGTCCGGAATTCAAAATGTAAAAAGTACAAAATAAGTATTGGCATCAAAATGTACTTAAAGTACCAAAAGTAGAAAGTACTCATTATGCAGAATGTCCCATTTCACAAGTTTTCAAATATATAAAGTGTCAAAAAATATTTTGAAAATAGCAGATCAGTTATTTTCAAATGGCCGAAATGTACATAGGGCTGAAGCCAAAATCTATAAAGTAACTAGAAACTAAAGTTTTCAAATAACTGTAGTGGAGTAAAAGTGCAATATCTGCCTCTGAGATGTAGTGGAGTAGAAGTAAAAGTACAGAAATTTTGAAATACTCCAGTAAAGTAAAAGTGCCTCAAACGTTTCCTTAAGTACAGTACTTGAGTAAATGTACTTAGTTACTTCACACCACTGGTGGAATCTGCACCCATCTAACCACTGTGTTAAGTGGTTAGATGGGTGGACTGCGAACGCAGAAAAGGTTGGGAACCACTGGACTAGATTACTGTATTTAACCCATTCAATCCGGGAACACGTATGTGTCATTTTGGCTACAACCATTATTTTATACTTTGGCTATTCAAAAATATCAGATATACAAGCTCATAGCGCGGCACCGAGTGCCGCGCTATGAGCTTGTATATCTGCTATTTATTTTTAAAACTCAAATCTAACTCAAATCTTTATTTTTTAAACTCAAATCTAACTCAAAGCTTTGCTTCTGGGGGTCCCTGGAACTAAATATTTTGATATGGGGGTCGTCGGCCAAATACGTACGTATAATTTCGGGGGGTCCTTGACTTGGAAAAAGTTTTGAGAACCACTGAAATAGCAACATACATTTTTAGAAGACGATTTAGAAGACGTTTGTAGATGCGTTCGCGGATTGATTGGGTTAAACCCTCAACAGAACAGAAGGCTGGTAGAGACACAATGAGACCGAGTAACGGCATCAGAACGAGTGTATATGCACCGTGTTAGCCTGGTTGTTTTTGAACCACGACATGCAGCTGTAGCACAAACAAGGGGATTCCCATCTCTCCCATCGCTGCATTGTTGTCAACTTATTGGAGCTGTGCTGAAATGTTGCAATTCTCTGAGGAACACACACACTCACACACACACACACACACACACACACACACACACACACACACACACACACACACACACACACACACACACACACACACACACACACGCTGGTAAAACCAGATGGTAATAATCAGGGAGCAGTTCCTCATTGATGTCACTGACTGTCGTATGAGAGGCATTAGCTCCCACCACTACAGTGTGTTGTGTGTGTGTGTGTGTGTGTGTGTGTGTGTGTTTGTGCGTGTGCGTGCGTGTGTGCATGCGTGTGCATGTAAAAGAGCGAGGAGCGTTGAAGGGTTCACGTCTTGTAAATCAACCAACTGGAGGGGGAGGGGGCGGAACAGCGCTCACCTCTCTTTCCCGCGTTGCCATTGGTCCAGAGCCAACGAGCCAATCTTTGCTCCAGTTGGCCTCGCTTGCGCTGCTTAGCGAGAATAGAGGGATCTGATTGGCCGGCGTAGATCAGTTTAAGCCAGAGAGAGCGAGAGAAGGGGGTTAAAAGAAAAGGATCAGAGTGAAAGAAAGAAAGAAGAAGAGAAATAAAGCGAGAAAGAACGCCAGAAAGGGTGTTTTCTCTCAGTCGTTCTTCTCTGTTTCCTTTCCCTCGCTCAATGCAGTCTTTGTGTCTATAAGGAGGTCATAAAGTCCCACATCTATCACTTTCATGTGAAGAGAAAGAGAGAGGGAGTGAGAGAGAGACGGAGATGAAGTGAAGGGGTTTAGCTCCTGACCGTTAAATCCTTTTTAACTCTTACAAAGTTAAAGTTACCAGTGGATAAATGTACACGCAGGATTTTCCTGTATGGCCAAGTCTGTAACATAAAAATACAAAAATATTTTTAACATGTAGGCTGCTTATCAAAAAAACTGCTTTTTATTCATTCTTTTAATTATCCCAGGACCCCTTTTAAATTGGGGAGTTGCAGCCCACGTTAAGGTGTGATGTGACGGTCGGAGGACGTTATTGGGTCGAGTGCATATGTTTTGACAGTGATTTTTGGCAGAGCCCCGCTCAAAGCTATAAACATGCGTTATCACCCACTCTACACCTTTGTTTATATACGCACATCGGTTTTCCCAGGCAGGCCCACGGCGTATGTATGACGCATTATTGGTCAATATGTGTTTTTCTGTTTTCATCCAATAAGTCCCTCCCAACTCTCTCTCTCTGTACTACTACCCCCCCCCCCCCCCTCCACCCCTCACTGTTCTAAGATTCCCCACTTTCACTTATTTCTTCTTTCTTTCTTTCGTTTCCCTCCTTCCCCCCTCTGTCAGTTTGTTCATCCATCTGTCTGTCAGTCCATGTATTGTTACATGTGTGTGTGTGTGTTCGCTCACATGCATATGTATTTGTAAGTGAAAGACAGAAAAGGCATGTAACAGAGTCTTTGTGTGTGTGTGTGTGTGTGTGGTTGTGCTTGTGACGTGTGTGCGTGTGTGGTGCGTGCATGTGTTCTGGCCCCAGTCAGCTGTGTGCTGCCAGGTCACTATGGAAACAAAACAATTCAACCCCTGTCTCGGCTGGAGCAGTTCCTGTAGGATAGGCTGGGGCTTTTCACTGTGTGTGTGTGTGTGTGTGTGTGTATTTCTTATTTCCCAACTCTTTCTAGGGCAGAACGCCAATAAACCTACAACAGCAGAGAGTAAATCAGAGCTTGTGACGTGGCTTTGTCTTAAACCATGCCAGACAGCCTGTACTAATGCAACGAAAAAATTACTACTACTATCAATGGCAAGAATCATCATTTAACTTCAGAGTCACTCTTTAGTAACCGTCTTAAAGTCCTAAAAGCCATTTGATGTGATTCAATTAGGAACACCAAACATCAGCTGTCAGGGTTTTTTTTGTCAAGGACACATTTTGCACAATTTCTCTCTACCGCTTTCCCTTTTTTCTCTCTCTCCCTAATTTAGTTGTTATGCCAATTTAATCCCCATGTGAATAGTCTGTGTCACCAACAGTGTCTGGTAATCGGGTTCGCCTCATGTGTCCTCATTGTCCCTGACAAGACACTTTAGGCTGCTGTACCCCTACAAAAGCATGGCATCACTTGTAGCATCAAACTTTCTAAAGACTATTTTGTAGTTCTACACGTACACACTACAGTAGCATGTAGCATCCACACCCAGCATCCATGACACATACAGAAGAAACCACAAGCAGCTATCTTAACATACCGTTCTTGATCTGGACCCAGATCTCTTCTTGTGCTGTGAGTTATTTTCCGAGTATACCATAGACCTTCAGCGGTTATTAATGACTCAGCTTGGAGTTTGTGTGTATATAGCCAAGCATCCAGCCAATGTGGTGTGTGTCTTGTAGCCAGAAGAAGCAGAAGGCACTGACTCACCAGGAGATGATTACTCACAGTGACCCATATTCCTCAAGCGCATCACGGTGACGGTAAAGGCATCGACCTTCGTCTACATTGCTAGCATCTTGCTCTACCTCCGTACACAGTAAAAGCCTCATCTCCGAGGGTCCATTTTGTTTCCATTTGTACACCCTCTGAGTTAAATGTACACTTGTACGCTTTTACTGTGTACTACTGGTACATTTATCACAACATGGATCATTCTGTACCATTTGGTTCCATTTGTACACTTTGAATTAAAGCTGCAATCTATAACCTTTATGTCCTGCCAGGTATTCTAACCGGGCATGATTTCTACCCCTTTGCCAATAAGACATCTTGACTTGGTCAGTGGAGATATTGTGGTATGAGCTTCAGGCTCTAGTTGTCAAGTCAAACCAGTAGGTTCCTAGCCTGAGGCTACGAGCTCAATCCATGGTCTTGAAGGGCGGACCCAAACACAGCCGCCTGGATTTGTGCGTGGCTTCCTATTGCTTCACCAATCTATGTCCCCGCCTCCCCTCCCCTCCCCCCCTCGGCCTGTGCACGGAGCACGCTGACGTCACCAAATTTAGAGCGACGCCCCTCTGCACTCTGATTGGTTAGGAGATAACAAGGTCCAAGACCATCGTTCCTGCATCGCTCCCCCAGGCTTTTTTTCTTTTGTAACAAAAAAAAAAGCCTGGGTTTCCGAGGCTAGTAGGTTCCTACCTGAAACCAGGTTCGGGGCGCTCGGGTGGTGCAGGGGGGCGAAGTACCTGTCCAGTGCCCACCACCGCGGATTATAGGGGTTCGAATCCACCGCGGTGCATCCGGCTTTCAGGGGAAGGGAAGCTGAGCAGGGAGGGTGATATCACTGCACATACTCCTACAGGCTGGGGCAGCGCCTGTCGGCCAGGGAGTGTTGGGCGGGAGGGGTAGGACGAAGGCTCCTCCTGGTGGGGGCTCCTCACTGGCAGGTGTAAGCAGTAGGGTACAACAGCAGTGGCAAAGCAGTGGGAGGAATTGATTGGCATAGCAACTAAATTGTGGAGAATAAGGTGTAAAAAAACTAAAAAGTGTTGTCTCAATGGAAGAGCAGGGAGAACACCTCCAACCGTTGCAGTTGTACTAGTTACATTGTATCGACATACTCTATCATAAAGATTGGTTAAAATAAAGTTGTATTTGTTTAAATAAGTTCCAGATTGCAGCTTTAACACTAAGAATTTTACTGTGTAGTACAAATATCACAATTACTACAGTGCTATTAACACGGCTACTAGATCTGATATATTCTGTGATGCTTGATACATTTGGACAAGGTTGCAGGATAGGGGTCCAAGTAGGAAATTGCAAAAAAGCCCACAGATTTGCTATGGTTTAGATATTTAGTTGCGGAACACATTTTGTGGGGTCCAGTGCGACTCGTTGTCACAGGGCCCAGAACCCCATGCTGCTATCTTGAACGTGGGCCACATTTTCCTTCTAGAGAGCAGCTTTGTGTTTTCAGAAACAGCCTATACTGACCTGTGTGTTTACAGCTGAGGTTAAAACCCAACCAAGCCACCCCCCCCCCCCTCCCCGGACCACCCAATATGTTTTAAGGGGGCTCCAAAGGCTCAACACATACACGGTACAGTCAGCGTGATATGTTCAGTAGATGACAGATTAACACACGTAGCTTCAAAGAGATGGCATCTGTGCTGTCACATCAGGCTTCTGGAGCTGGAGCGGAGGCTCCATAAGAACCAAGGATCTCGGTGTAGTCTGCATGTGTGTGGTGTCTGTGTGAGAGATTCTAGCCAGATACTGACAGAGAGAGACACAAAAAGGCAGAGAGGAAGGTGTGCAAAAGTGGTGGAAAAAGTACTAAATGTTTAAGTAAAAGTATCAATACTGCAATGTAGAAGTACTCTGTTAAAAATAAAAGTCCGGAATTCAAAATTTACTTGAGTAAAAAAAGTACAAAAGTATTGGTATCAAAATGTACTTACAGTACCAAAAGTAAAAGTACTAAAATGTTTGAAAATAGCTGATCTACAAGCTCACAACGCGTTGTGAGCTTTTAGATCGGCTATTTTCAAATAGCCGAGGTATAAAATAGGGCTAAAGTGGTTAATGTATGTTTTATAATGTAATCATTTATATCTGCAAAGTAACTTGTAACTAAAGTTTTTTGTTTGGAGTGAAGTAAAAGTACAATATTTGCCTCTGAGATGTACTGGAGTAGAAGTAAAAGTATTGACACTTGGTAATACTCCAGTAAAGTAAAAGTACCTCAAAATCGTACTTAAGTACAGTACTTGAATAAATGTACTTAGTTACTTTACACAACTGCCTGTGTGTGTGTGTGTGTGTGTGTGTGTGTGTGTGTGTGTGTGTGTGTGTGTGTGTGTGTGTGTGTGTGTGTGTGTGTGTGTGTGTGTGTGTGTGTGTGTGTGTGTGTGTGTGTGTGTGTGTGTGTGTGTGTGTGTGTGTGTGTGTGTGTGTGTGTGTGTGTGTGTGTGTGTGTGTGTGCGTGCGCTCTGAGATAGGAGGTGTGCGTGCACATGTATGCAAAATGTGTAGCACTTCGGAAGATATGATCAGATCCAGATGTAAACAACTCGGTGTGTTTGTTTCTTGGCCTAATTGGCTGCATCTGTCAACAGGGTTGAATCACTACTGAGAACCGCTAACGTCTGTAAAAATGAAAGAGAGTCTTGTTAAAGTTTCAATTATCCACAGTGGTCTGCGTGTTTGTTTCGTTGCTGGATCTTTATTGGTCACATTTTTATTGTATGTCTTCCAATGATGCAAACGGAGATAAGGGCATCAAGCTTGTGCACTCGGGATCACTCTGATATCTGATTAGATCAGGATGGAAATCAAAAGCTCTAATCTGGATCACATCTTCAAAATGGGTTGTTCAAAATAAAAACACAGGATTGGGATCAGTTTGATCCAAAATAAATCTGGACTAACTTGATCCCCTGGAGGCTTGATTTGCACTGGATTACCAAAGCAAAACACACTTTACAATTAATTTATGTTTCAATATGAATATTTATATAAATGAGAATTGGAATACTTCATAATTTGTAGCCTTTATGGTTGATTCATTTATTGTTTTCACGTTTGCAGTGTACACTTGCTTACCTCTCCTTTGGGCCCTTCTTACCTTAAAGTCCCCCACAACCTCCTACACCCCCCATCTTCCATACTGTAGCAAGCAGTTCCTACCTGAAAGCCCCCCTACCCCACCCCCTCACATCTGGATCAGGGTAATTCTATCCTGAATTTCTTTGAAATACCCGGACAAAATGTGGCTGCAGATTGTCTGATCCTGGATCACAAAATATAGGATTTCAAAATCTGATCCCATCAGATAGGGATTAAAAGTTTTTTTTAAACTTGTGGGCCCAGACGATCAGAGATCTCTCCCATCCGCCTACGTCTGGGTAAATCTAAACTCAATATGTGGGCTGGAACAGCAACGAGAACCACCACTAACAATCCTACGTCCACTGCTTTGCAAACAAATCACATCACCGTCCCAACTCGTGCCAGATCTGATCTGGGGAAAGACTGCTTTCAGCATTGGTGCACCTGGTTCTTAGAACCTCTTACAACAACATGATCTTTAAATGAATAGCCTAGTACTGTACCTATTGGCCATTTTAGAAATGTACTTAATAACCATTCATTACCTGTATGCAACCGTTTTAACTGATTGTTGTCAACATAGTGGCCCTCATTTATCAACGGAGCGTATAAACCGGGTTATATTTTTCCATATATTCGGCCGTACACCAACGTCGAAGTCACATTTATCAACGAATCCTATACAGCCGATCCTAGCGTACATTGGGTCGGAGCCTTGATAAATGTCACGGCTGAAACCGAGCGTCATTTAAATAACACGCCCTTAAATATTCTGGAAACACCCCGATTTTACGACATGAAGAACCAGTATACAACCAAAAAACAGCATGGAAAGCCAATAAGAAAGAGTTTCGCCGCCTCGCCTCGCTGCCTGTCAAGTCACGCACACGCACAGTCGCACACGCCTCTCTCTCACACACACACACACACACACACACACACACACACACACACACACACACACACACACACGTGCGCCCAACTGTGTCTTTCATGTTATCCGTAGCGGTACAATCTTTGTCACGTAGGCTTGTAGCCTACATGAATGACATATTATGATACCAATCACATCGCCATGAATGGAATACGTTTGCATATTAATTTATTTACCCCATACCGAGCAGTGCGCGTTCGAGTTACACTAAAATAAAGCAGTCAGACTCGGGCAGGCTGCAGTGATTCCGTGCCGCCACGTTAATAAGAGATTGGAGCGTCGGGTTTATATCCTTAACCCAGCCAGGTTGTAGTCTTCATAACTCTCTATGACATAACTCCATACCATAGGACAAGCTACTGTAAGTTTGTACACCTCACTGTCCATGAAGAGATGGTCGGGAGTCCAGAAAATGCGCTCGCAGAAGCGCTCGTGTATTTTGAAAATAGCAGATCTACAAGCTCACAACGTGTTGCGATGCGACCTGTTGTGAGCTTGCAGATCTGCTATTTTCAAATAGCCAATGCTGCCAGATCTGCAAGCTTAACCGAATGACTGTTAAAGCAGTTTGTTTAAATTACTTTATAAAATGTTATATTTTCACAGGGATTATTTATTAGTGTAGATATACATTTAGGAGTGAATTATGTGTCCAGATGTCAGACAATGCTGCTCCGCAGGTCTACAATGGAATAAACGGGCGCAGCCAAAGTCAACAACTGGTCTCTACCAGACGTGAGATCTCAGCGTATGGTAGGATGAAGCCAACGTCAGGATATATTGATAAATGCCGGAAGTTGCGGTGATCTCGCTGTACGCCCGTTATTTAGTCTGCACCGCGTTGATAAATGAGGGCCAATGTATTTCTTTGTTGTTCCTATGTTATTTATTATCTTATGTGTAATCTCTGCTTCATTGTAAATGATAGTCTCCCTCAATGATCTCTCCGAGAATTTTAAATAAAGATTGAATTCAATTGAATATGAGGGACGGCCATAAAGTCTTTGCATTGGTTCTGCAATGCAGTTAATGTTTTTTATTTCCAAATAGTTTCCAACCACGCAGTTTTATCCCCTACATTGAATTTAGATGTCACCAGACATATCAGTTGGCAGAGATCCATGATCATCTGACTATTTGAGACAAATGTTTTTCCGCATGTATTATTTCCTCCCAGTGAAACTCCTCATTCTGTCAGGTGAACAGAAGCGGCCTTGACGTCACGCATATCGGAGGAGACACTGTGCTTTCCCTAGGACCAACTGTACATAAGATGACCGTTAGCAGTAACAAGGGACTAGAATACACATGGAATTGAGAAATGGCGTAATTACTAAATTGGAAGACAAGGAGAAAAGAAAATTCTAAAAAACGGCTGTGTGTGCGTGAGAGTATGTGCCCGCCCGGGTAGATGTGCTGTACGTCTGTTTGCTTGAAGCACAACAATTGCAACTTCATCGCCACACTATCATGAGATGGATGAAGCTCTTTTTGGGGGCGTATTTAGGAGTAGCTAAACTGTAACATTGTGAGGATTTTGGCCGTTGGTGTAATGGATCCGTTGGGTGGAAGTGTGGAATCAAAGGGAGAAAAGAGAGAGGAGAAGAGAGGAGGTTGAAAAGGTGAAAGAGGGAGACGTCAGTCAGTGTGTATTGTGTTCAGCGTGTCTGGCTCCGAGACTAGACGCCAGGTCAGTCTACACACACACGCACACGCACACGCGCGCACACACACACGTATACATACGTACATGCATGCTCGCACATGCACACTGACTGGGCATTGATGTCTTTGGTAGCAGTAACCCTACACCTGCAGTGGAGGGTCTGCGAGCTGGCATGAAAAGCTTGGCCAGGCTCAGAAAGGGAGGTTGTGTGTGTGTGTGTGTGTGTGTGTGTGTGTGTGTGTGTGTGTGTGTGTGTGTGTGTGTGTGTGTGTGTGTGTGTGTGTGTGTGTGTGTGTGTGTGTGTGTGTGTGTGTGTGTGTGTGTGTGTGTGTGTGTGTGTGTGTGTGTGTGTGTGTGTGTGTGTGTGTGTGTGGTAGCGTGTGTGGTAGCTTTGGAAATTACGTCGAGGTTACAGAGGAGGTGACGAGCTTCATAGCAACATGGTGGATGATGTACCCAAGGTGAAGATTTTCCCTACAGGCTGCTGTTTAGCGACTTTAAGTTTAGCTTTTAACACCATCGGCTGTTAAACTGTCGGACCTGGGAGTGAACTCCTCGGTGTGTCTCAACTACACTCACCCTCAACACTGGAACCCCCCAGGGTTGCATGCTGAGTCCTGTGCTGTACTCTGTGTGTACACACAATTGTGGGACCACGAATGGCTCCAACACCATTACCCAAGTTTGCAAACGACACAGTGTTGGTAGACCTGATCACAAACAGCGACGAGAGGGACTACCTTGAGGAGATTGCTGACCTGTGGTGACAGGACAACAGCCTGTACTTGAATGTTAAAGCCAAGGAGATGATCGTGGATTTCTGTATGTGATGGCAGATGACTTATATGATCCGCCTCATTATCAATGGGACACCAGTGGAGAGAGGGTGAGCATGTACGTACAAGTGCCACTGTGTGCACATCACTCACCATATAGAGACAATGAGGCCCCCCTCCTCAGGCTATATCAGAGTCCTGAACAATGGCCAAACTGCCAGGCCTAACGTAATTCCATCTGTAACATCCTTTTGCTCACAAAAGAGTAGATATGGTTTACATTTCTTGCATTTATTGTACTTTGCACTATGTACGTATATACTATTGTATATTCTGTATATCCTGGTTGCTACATTATTCCCAAATCGTATTCTGTACACTCTCTTTGTTGCTGCTGAAGTTTTCACTTTTTACTTGTAAAATCATGTTTTTGTTTCCTCCCATCTGGATTACTGTAATTCATTTTTCACCACCTTGAGTCTCTCCCCTGTGTCTTGGCTCGTTTAACAAACACTCAACGCAGGTCACTTCCTATTTTACTGTTACTTTGTTATTATTGTTTTATTCTTTGTACAGCACCTTGTAACACTGGCTTTTAAAGGTGCTCCATAAATAAACTTACCATACCTTTATTTTGCAGTTTACTTTTTCTTTAATTGTATTATACCCTGTTAAAAAATCTTATTTGTTATTAGTAGCACAGTCTCCTGAGCATGTCACACCAACATTTCACAGCACATACTAATAAAACCTCTTTTAATCTTTGACTACATATATATTCCACTGTAAAAATTACTCTACGCGTCCTAGAAGGGGTTCCAGGGGGTCCAGAGCAAAAATGGTTAATATAGCATCAAAATAAGTTTAACCACTTTTACCCTATTTTATACTTACAGTAGGCTATTAAAAAATTGCTTATCTACAAGCTCACAACGCATTGCAATATGACACGCTGAGAGCTTGTAGATCTGCCAAAAAAAAATTATGTTTGAAAAATCTCAAATTTTTACACATTACAACAGAAATCTCTTCTGTGTCCCTGACTCTCTGGCACAAAAAAACAAATGTCAGATGGGGGTCTGAGGCAACATCAATTATCAGTTATGTAAGTTTATGGATTTTCATTTTTCGCTAGGTCCTGGACCACTATGAGAGGGAAGGGTTCCACTTCTTGTCCCAGGTGTTTAACTCCTCGCACTCCTTCCTGGAGGACCTGACGGGGCTCACGTTGCTGCACCAGGAGACGCAGGCTGCAGAGGTAAGACGTGCAAAGATACACGCCTCAAAGTTCGACCTAAATAGAAAATGGGGACGCCAGGTTGAAAGTGCTTAAGGTTTATAAAGGTTTGCATTCTGAAAAAGAATGCCTCAATTGGACAACTAATCTTTGAAAAAAACAATATATTTGCCGCTTTAACCTCGTTGCATCACGCATTTCATTGTCTGCATCAATGCGATGTTCAGATGTCTTTCTCTGCAGGACAGAATCAACATTCAGACCTCACGAAACAAAAACTCAACAATTCACTCAAGCCGAACTTTTCAGATTTTTCCTTTTGGTTGAGATGACTATAATATCTTTCCTTTGCACATGTTCAAAGGTGCAGGTTGTCCATTATTTTATTTATTTATTGTGGCTCTTTTTCCAAAGACATTTCTGCTTTCAGAGATCTATGCTTTATTTTTTTGTTTTTTTGGAGGTCCAATAGCAGCAATGTTTTCCACAGCCCTACCTTCCCAAATGACTCTGTTGCCGTGGAAACATAAAGTTGGTGTCTTTGGAACAACTACTGGCTCATAGTTCCAGCAAACATCCTGGATAGTTTATGATGGAATATGGGTGGTTTTCCTCAAGTCTCCCTCCTGACATGAGCGAGAGTGAATGAGTGAGGGAGAGAGATGGAGTGTGTGTGTGTGTGTGTGTGTGTGTGTGTGTGTGTGTGTGTGTGTGTGCGTGTGTACGTGCACATAATGTGTTGGGGGGTCTGGTCTTGTTGAGCTGTGGGAAAATCCCACGTACTTTCTCCCCCAACTCCCACTCAAAGCAGAAAAGGCACACAGATGGGAGGAAGAAGGGAGGAGGACTGGGAGAAGGATGGAGGAGAAGGAGAGAGAGGGGGGGTGAGACAGGAGAGTTGGAAAGAAAAAGAAAGATGGCGTTGAGAGAGGAAAAAAGGGAGTAAAAGAGGGAGGGGGAAAGGGGTTGGAGGAAGAGAAAGAAGTGAAGTGGGAATAGTTTGATCTCCCTCTGCGCCTCCTTTGCTTTCTCTGTCATCCCCCTCTCTCTTTGTCTCCTGTGTTCCTTCTCAAACGTTTTCTCACTTTGCATGTTGTTAGCTCTCCTTCTCTCGTTGCCTCCTATCTTCTCTCCCTCTCTCACTGTCCTGCTTCATTCTGTTTCTTATATGGACCAAGGGAGCATGACGTCACCTATTGGTTTCTACAGACCAGATTTGAAGCCTCTAGTTCAGCTAGTGTAACCGCAACCAGTGTGCTATTGGTGTTAATGGGAGTGAGGGGTGGGTTTTCACTCAATAGAACCAATTACAAGCCCCCAAAGCATAACCTGCTTTATCATCAATTTCAAAATATATATTGGACCGGAAGAAGACTTGAAACAGTGTCTGTACATGTCGCTAGTCTTTATGAAAAGGTCTACTAAGGTAATAAAGTATAAAGTCCGGTCAAGAAACCATTGACTTCAATGGAATGACATTTTTTTTGCAGCCGGAGGAGGGGAATCAGCGCCAGCTGCTGGGCCATTAATGAGAACTGCAGCATTTTCATTACTTCCGCATTGGCTTCATTTTCGAGGTTGAATCCTTGCCGTCAGCTCTCTTCGCTGTATCTGCTCCTTGTTCTCCCTCCACACTCTCCCCCTCATACCATAATTCACTCTCTCTCCTTCCATCTCTCTCCCCTTTCCCTTTAACTCCTCCCATCTCTCTCTCTCTCTCTCTCTCTCTCTCTCTCTCTCTCTCTCTCTCTCTCTCTCTCTCTCTCTCTCTCTCTCTCTCTCTCTGATGAAATGCATTGCAGCGTCTGGCGCGAGTGCCCTGTTCCTCGACCAGAAGATGGAGAGATTGTTTTGATTGCTCAGCCCACCAGCGCCAGAAGTCTTAGCGCCTGTTCCCCGTACATAGATTAGCTACTCTACTCGGAGGGCTGCCACTCACTACTTTTTTCCCTTCTCTTTCTTCCCCCTAATTCCAAGAAGGGACACAAGTTCTAGTCATGCTCAAGATTCATGAAAACATATCATTACTTATATCATGTGGGGACCCACTAGACCCGCCTGTGATTCATTTTGGGTCCCGACCCGTAGGAATGAAGCATTGGTCGGAATTGGGGCTAATTCTGGTCGTAAAAATTGAGATTCAAAAAGCATGATTGGTTTCATAGCATAAAAGATGAAAGTTTGCTTACAGCTTACACGTCTTTGCTGGTTGAAGGCTTTGCTGGTGGCAACTTTGAATTTAACAGAAAATACTGTCAACTTTTTGCACGCAAAAGGTAGAAATGTGTCTTTGCTGCATGTGCAGAGTTCTGCTATACCTTACTTCCTTCATAGGTGTTACCAATTAAGGCTCCGCTCCGTTCTTGTCAAACAGAGTCGGGGTGCTGATATTGTGCATGTTGGCTCACTGGAAATAATCTCCTACACAAGTGGGTCTCAAATTGGGACCCTCATGGTTCCTTGAGGGGGTTCCAAATGACCCCTTACGGGTGTGTAACTCTTAAGTTACGGGTCCATTTGGTCCCATTTGTACACTGTCAGAGTTATGGGGGTCCTTGAAATTTTGAGAACCACTGTGCTACACTAAATGGAACAGAGCCTTCATTAGTACACCTGTGAAGGAAGTAAGGAAGAGGCCCAATTTCTTTCCAATATGGCTGCAGTGCATAGAGCCTATTAAAAAGGATACATTAAAAAACACAACATATCACATCCAGACAGGACACAATACAACAAATTTCCTTAAAAACACAATAGAAACAACATTAAAAAAGGCGCACCAGGTACTTGATGGTGAGGAGTGAATTCGGGGTAAATAGATAATGGGGGTGCCCTGGAGGTCCAGCTGGTAAGAGTGAATATCACATAAATAAGGCTACAGTCCTTCCCGCAGCCGGCCCGGGTTTGGGTCGGTCCCAAGTCTCTTTGTTTCATGCCATCCCTTCTCTCTTCCCTGCCTTTCCTGTCTCTCTCTCTGTCATTGTCACTATCAGAAAGGAAGTAGAAACACAAAAAAATAGATAGATATAAAATGCTGTGTGCTGGTATTATCAAATCTTACTGTAGATATTTGATGGCAACTGCGGCAAACAATTTTCTATAATGTTTTTCTTTGCCAAGGGGACTTTGTACTTTTGCCCTTTTGGCAGTAGCTGAAAGTGGCAATTTAAGGGATGGCTGTGGTCATCTTAGCTACTTTAGTGTTGGACTGCATTGCCATGGTGATAGGACAGTTGGGTTTATTGTTATGATGGTACAGTTGAGTACCGCTAGGTCAGTGACTGCTGCACTGTATATCGTTGCTGTCAGGCAGAAACCTTGTATCTCCAAATTTAAACTTTTTATATTTTTTTGTAATGCCCTACTTCATCATACAAGAGTGTCACACAAAAGTATTGAAAATAGCAGATCTACAAGCTCACAATGCAACGTGTTGTGAGCTTGTAGAGCTGCTATTTTAGCTATTTTAAAATGTTTTTTAAATAATAAAAAAAGGAACATTTTGGTTTCCACCCAGCAGCGATATACGAAATGTTTTTTATTTGAGCAAATTACATGACAGTAGTCAAAAATATACAACAGTATACATGAAAGTATGTACCTGCAACAATGAATGCTCTTTTTCACTCAAAAACGTCATGTCAAAATGTCATACACATGAGAGATACACATGATAAAATAGAAAAATAATAATAATACAAACAGTACAAAACATACAAGTCATGATCCTGATATTTATCACATGGAGAAAATATACAATATGAAGCGAACTTCTGTTAATTCTACCCTTTATAAATGTCTCTGAAAGTCCCACCCTACTTCACTGCCAGTGACACCCAACCAACCACGTATAGCTTATGTTACTGATGCGAGGTATTGTATGAGAGGCGACCATACTTTATCAAAATATGACAGTTTGTCCCCAAGAGTATACCTAATCTTCTCAAGATGTAATGTGTTTGGTGTAAGGTCACTGAGCCACATTTTTGTGGTTGGTGCATCTTTTTTCTTCCAATGCATATCCTTGCAATAATGAGATCATAAGATGGGAAACACTGCTGGGGTTTAGTTAACTGTGTAATATCATCAGATACTCCCAAAATGACAATGGGCCTGATCCACTAAGCTGGTCGTAAATATCAGTGTAAATAACGTGTAAATAAAGTGCTAGCCAAGACACACAGAACCAGAGGAAGGTGCTCGTACTTCGATAGAACGTTGTTCCTTCGTAGATAGTTGTCTACAGAGCTTCCCTTCCGAGGGAAGAGCTAAAGAAGCTGTGGACAAACTCTACGCACTCCTATTGCAAGGTGGAGTTGAGTTGCGAGAGTGGCTAGCAACATCCCCAACGTTATAGGGCATCTCCCTAAAGGATCACTGTCCGGCGATAGTGAACTCTGGTTCACGAAAGAAGGCGCGGATCCCGAGAAGCGCACACTGGGACTCTGGCAGTGTGCATCAGACACATTACGATACAAACAGCAACAGGGAGAAACTTAGGATCAATCAAGGTCAAAACACTAACCATTTGGACAAACTCGACCACAGTTCTACATTGGCTGCAGTCATCGTCATGACTGCAGGCCAATGTAGGGATTGTAGGCCACTGGACTATGAACCTTCCCTTACAAGTGTTGTAACTGTAGCCCTTAGGTTTCCGAGAGAAAAATACTTGAAATGGGAGTTTTTGCATTTTCCCATTCAAGTCAATGGGACAAATTAATTCACTACTAAATCAATATAAATTAAACTATACAACATGTCGCTTAGCAAAATGCAAGCACACGATTCCTGGTAGAGCTGGCCCATAGCGTGCTGTGTGACTTAATTTGCTTGAATTAAATTATTGGTGCAACACTCTCCTCTTCCCTCAGTCCTGTACTGAATCTAGAGCTAGATCGATAGATCGGTTAGTATATTGTATTTTTTATTTTATGGCAGATCTACAAGCTTGTTCTACAAAGCTATTTTGTTTTTAATGTTTGAATAGGGCTTTAAGTAGTTAAATAATATTAAGTTAATAATTAAGTTCAGTTTGTGTGTATATTTTTTTTATCTTGTATTTAGTACTTTTTTTTAATACAAAATATCTGTCGAAAGATCAGTAATTGGTGGACTAGGACTCTCCGAAATGTTATGTACAAAAATGTGGCATCTGTCTAACTGAATCCATTATGAACCTCATATTATGTATGTCTGCTTGTGTGCGCGTGTGTGTGTATGTTGATGTTTGCGCGTGTGTCTGTCTCTTATGACCATGCTAAGCTATAATCTACGTCACCAGATAGCAGTAATATGTACTTTGGGTCTATTTTAAGTCTGTTTGTAACCCGAGAACCAGTTTTTATGTGGTCACTGCAAGGTTTTGGGGGAGTTCAACTTTGGTAAAAGTTTAGACTGGCTGAAAGTTCTTCAGCACTGTTCTTTCTTTTGTCTTGCACATTATGCGTGTGTCTACAAGTGTGTGAATGTGTCTGGCTGTGTGTGTGTGTGTTTTAAGGGTGTGTGTATGTGTGACTGAAGGTTCTCAGCTACTGTCTTTTTTGTGTACGCTCATCAGTATGAATGGCTTTCTTTGTGAGTTCAGACGTTTTCAAACTAACGCAGAGAATAAAATGTGCTCTATGAACATGGCAGATGTAGTCCATATATTTGAAAACAAGCGGGGTGTTTGTATAACTTCGGTCTTGAATTTCAGTGGTCTGATCACTGTTGTTTGAGAATTTGAATTCCAGCAACTTTGCTTTTATTTAAGATATGAAAAATAACTCCTTGTCATAAATAAGTGTGTGTGTTGTTGGCCCAATAGCCGAGTGTTTAAGGCACACATGGTCTCAAATGCCTGACATTAACTCATTGACTGTCAGAGTTAAACATCATCTATGGCTGCCCGACCGTTTTCACTAACCTTTGAAAAATCATAGAATATTTTTCTTTCCGGCCGGAAGGACAATTTTCATGACACTCCCCTACTCTCTCTCCGTGTTACCTGTCTCTCTCCATTGTACCCATCAGTGCAGCCAAAAGAAGCCCTTTGAATAATATAAAACCACTTCTGTAGTTGTGCTTTGTTTCACATTTTAAAATGTAATTCCTCAATACATAACTAATTTCACAATGAATCACAAAGTGCAGAGGTGTGTGCATGTGTGTCAGACCACAGGGCATTGTATCGCATGTGTCGACTGGCCCTTCCTGGAAGTCGGCACACAGTAGAGGGGTGGGTGAGATGGGTGGACACACACACACACACACACACACACACACACACACACACACACACACACACACACACACACACACACACACACACACACACACACACACACACACACACACACACACACACACACACACACACACGCCCAAGCACATTACCTGGAAGGAAATAAGTGTCTGTACAGGATGCTGTTCCCCCTTCTGTCCTTTACTTCCCAGCCGTACGTTTGGATTTAACAGCGAAGCAAAAGGAAACGTACTAATGAACGATATACATTGGGACTGGGACATACAAAGAGGGTGAAGGGGTCAGTAGTATTGGCTTTATCTATTACTAGAGGCCCATGAGTAATACAGAACAGAACATAGGGACCCAGATATACTGTAAATAAGAGTCATCTCTTACGCATTTGATAAAGCAAACAAAATGTTCCTTTTTTTCTTCTTCCATCTTTCTTATCTAGTTTTAAAGATGATTCTGTTACCTGTCAGTGCAGACCTGCCAAGTGACTGACGCTCTGGCTATATCCCAAACTCACCCAGACGACTCATTCCAGCTCTATTATGATTTGTGGTGGGCATTTCCTTCCAGCGTTGGGCTACAGTTTTCCTTCCTACCCCTGATACAATAGGAAGTCCATATATGGGTTTTCCTCTCATATAATCCTGTAAATTAGAGGTTCCAAAACCTTTCGGCTCGAGACCCAAAAGAGAAATAGAATGTCTCTCCGGGACAAACTAGTGAAAATAGCCGAACTACAACCTGACAACCTTGTGAGGTTGTTTATTGGCTATTTTCACTACTACTTAAATCTTTTCTTTTCCTTCCTTTCCTATTTTTCTGTACATTTTTTATTTCAACAAATATATATATAATAAAATAAATAACTTAGGAAACAAACTTTACTTGCGGCACACACATGGGTCCACCAGCGCAGTAAATGATCGGCATAATGTGTGTGCGCATGCAGACGCGGTCGTCCAATCCTCATATAGGTTTTTTTTCAGTCCAACCATGAATGACCGCAACAGAGGATGTGTGACCTCCATGTGTGACCTTTGAACACAAAGGGTGTCTATGTCCCACGCCTACTTCCATCAGCCCAGTACCAGTAAGTCACAAGAGAGCGCTGGCGGAGTCTTTACTGGTCTGAGAATGTGTCACTTGTTATTGCTCCAATTGTCTTTTCTTATTTCATGGCTTGGTGTAGTGTACTGAAGTCCCTGTAAGTTAGATTTCTTGTAAACACTTATTAGGAGATAATGGGTGACTGTTTGTAGTTGTGATGCTGGGACGATTGGCATCAGCAGATAAGGAATTGGTGACTGGGAGAACATTAACCCCTTGAACCCTTGCACGTGTCATAATGGGCTAATATTTAGCGAAAAATAGGCGAACATTTGGTGAAAATAGCAGATCTACAAGCTCTTGTCACGTATAGGGTTTAAGTGGTTACATAACATACATAACATCAAATTATCTAACCCAGTACAAACTGGATGCTCTTTATTTTTCAGAGCTGCTCAACTATGAATTTCAACAAATGTTCCCACAAAATTGAGTTTAGTCTTTGCATTTCCTGTCTATCTTCAATATCACTGTCAAAGAGAGAGTAGGGGAATGACATACAGCAACTGGTCCGGTCAGCCGGGAATTGAAGCAGGGACTTGTTGATCATTTTGCTGCTGTAATTGTATTTGTTCCATTTTTATGCATTGTCATTCTCCAGTAGCGCTATAGTTATAACTGGATGATGTTGATGCATCGATAAAAATATATCCTAACTAGTATACCTAACTACTTGAATCGTGTGGCCTTAGCAAAGTGGGTAGAAAGGCCATCTGGTAATCAAAAGGATAGCGGCTCGAGTCGCTCGACCCTCGCCCCACCCATCTACGTGTCAAAGTGTCCCTGAGCAAGACACTTAAGCCTCTCGTTCATGGCCTTTAATCTGATGGCTTATCAAACACACAGTTGGCTATAGTTTTCAAGAAAGTAGACCATCCGTAATACTGTAATAAAAAGAAAAATCAATGTCCTTAAATTTAACACATTAAACTCACGCTATGAACGCAAGCTAGATTTGGTAGGAGTTTTAGTGCCTTGCACAAGGGCGGCGCGCCAGAACCCATTACTGCCGATTGGCATGTGCAGATCTCAAGCCCTGCAGCCTGTTAGCAGTGGTCTCACTATCCACTCGGCAGTTCTGCTGTCCTACTGTATATCATGGAACTAACACTTTAACAAGGAGAAATCCCACATCTGAATCCTGTCCGACGCTGTTCCACTTCAGTTTGATATTTTACTGGTGCAGTCTGTGACGACATGATGGTGCTGTAAACATGGATGGAAAAAAGCCCATGTTAACCACTTAAGCCCTATATCTAATACTTCGTTGACTGAGATTCCCCAGGGGTCTATACGTGGCCCCCTCCCTTTTTTCCCCTCAACACCAAATCTCTTCGCTCACAACATGTGTGAGCTTGTAGATCTGCTATTTTTACTGGATGTTTGCCTATTTTCATTGAATGTTTGCCTATTATGACATGCCCAGTATAGGGAAGCTAGTATTGATGTGGTTACGGAAGTGAGGCTCTGTCTTGATCAAAAGCCAAGTTTTTATCTTCTCTTCTGGCTGAGGTCAATATACAGAGGATGAATGCCAGTAAACTCTCTCTCTCTCTCACATACACTTACACATGCACACACTCACACACACCTGTCACTCTACAAACGCATGTATTTAGATGTTAGATAAGAGTGTGTACGCCATCCGATGTCATTAATCATCACCTTTGAGTCATACTAATGCCCCAAGGGCACAGGAGTTAGTCAACCACCACCCACGCACCGCTCTGCTGTGCTCCTCGCTCCCCTTGCGTACAACTCTGCTGCGCTGACGATAAAGTTGATTTAGTTACGTTGGCCCATCACCCCGCAGCTTGGAACAACAACCAGACACGAGCACATACGCACACACCGAGGCATGGTAACAGCCCTGTTGCACATGCACTTCTCTCTCTTTCTCTCTCTCTCTCTCTCTCTCTCCCTCTCTCTCTCACACCGCTGGTTCTCTTTCTGTCACACACCCATACACATCAACTCAACACACACACACACACACACACACACACACACACACACACACACACACACACACACACAGAGAGCGTCAGTGGGCCCCATGTATGTCAGAGCTGTATCCAAACACAGCTACGGTTGCTACATGCTACAATTATTACCAGATGGACTGGGCCTGGATGGGGAGAGACATATTAAATCTGCTTTTTCATTAGCACACCACACGTGTGTGTGTGTGTGTGTGTGTGTGTGTGTGTGTGTGTGTGTGTGTGTGTGTGTGTGTGTGTGTGTGTGTGTGTGTGTGTGTGTGTGTGTGTGTGTGTGTGTGTGTGTGTGTGTGTGTGTGTGTGTGTGTGTGTGTGTGTGTGTGTGACACAGAGTGAGTGAAAGAGAGACACTTTGATATGAAATTGAGCACATATGTTACCAGTAGGTCTGACAAAACCTTAACATTTCTGATTTTTATTTCGTCCCTAGTTTATTTCCACGTATTATTCACAATAATATATGATGTGTGTGCGTGCGTGCGTACATGTGATGGGGGTATGCTCTAATGTTCATATGCATTATCTATTCCTAAGCATGCATGCATTTATGTATGTATGCAAGCAATGCCGGTTCGACATGTAATGCTCAAGTAATTATAGATGTGTGCTCCCCTTGCAGGAATACATGTCGGCTATGTACAGAACCGAGTGCACTTCCTGCCCTATGCACACATTCTTTCTCTCTCTCTCTCTCTCTCTCTCTCGCTCTCCCCCCCCCCCACTTAAGCCCTGTTCAACTTAAGCTCTCTTCAAAAATAGAAGATGTAGCTTGTGGTTCGGCAATTTTTGGGCGGTGAAACCGCCCCTATAAGTGAGATTTGGAAAAATGTACATTTTCCTGCGCTGTGATCTGGGCCCAGGAAATTTGTACAATTATCCTGCGCTGTGATTGGCCAATCACAGTCTATTCAGGACTGTGATTGGCCAGTGTCACATGACACATGTGCATAGCCCTATATAAGAAACCATAACTTGAAAAAAACCAAAAATTGGTTTTTTTCAAGTTATGGTTTCGTCCATCATAAAGAGTGTTTCAATAAATGTATTTATCTTTTGTACATGATTGGTTGACTCCATTCAGTATTGTGATTAGCTAGCAAGACACCGCCCACTTCACACAGGGTGTGATTTTTTATGATGTTGTGATTTTTTTTCTTCATTTCTGCCTATAACGTGGCCAAAATAGAAACCCCAGGGTGAAAGTGGTTAAGGAGTAAATTCCATAAGCTTTGTGTCAGTTGTTGCCTTGACTCATAGCCTTGCTACAGTATATTTTCATACTGTATACTTGAAGGTCATTTGTGTGTCTGTGTTCTCATCCTGCTGTCTCAAATGGAGCACCCTGGCATCCACAATGGCTATTCTGGTCATTTTCACATTGTATGCTAACTAAAGAACACTTATTTTATGTGATTCTATCCGACCCCTGTGACAGCAGAGCTAAGACAGGCAGAAAATCTCTCTCTCGCACTCTCTCTCCCCCCCCCGGCCTACTGTAGTTGAAGTAATATGAAGCCCAGATCTATAAGGGGGACAGCAGCAGCCAAGTCAGTTATTCCCTCATTGCAAGCTGCTATCTCCAGCAACATATCAGTTGTAAAACTATGAAATAAGAACTCATTCACAGATGATGTTGTTCATGATCTGACACAAATGTATGTGCAAACACACCTCTGCACTATGACACAGATGCCAGAAGGTGTGTCCACCCAGTTGGTTCTTCTACTCTACTCTCAATGATGCATTTGCCCAAGTCTGTCTTTTTTATTGCTTAAATCGTTCAGCCTTGTTACCGTATGGGGCGTGGCTATGTGAAGAACGTGCCCGTTCAGAACTGTCCGATTGCTTGGCTTCCATGAGTGCTGCTTGCAGCGATTTTGTGAATGGCGGTGTGACTGCTAGCAGTGTTCTGGAGAACCACTCGTCTGATTGACTTCACACTCACCACTGCGCTCCCTTGGGTCCTCAGCAATACACCCGGCAAGTGTGAAGTCGATGGGATGAACAGTTCTCAAGATATGCAAAGGACAGACATACTGTACAGTATACGTTCTGTACATGCATACATACAGTACATACATATACACATGTATACACAGTTTTCTATAATGCAAAGATATATATTTTAGTCTTGTACCAGGCCTACTTTTGCATTTTTCAACCTCCATAAAATGCATAACATTCATTAAACATATTTTTTTCAACTTTACATTTTAATGCATTGTGATGAGCATGCATTGTGATGAGCAAGTGGTAAGGAATGACGGGAGTGAAACGTGTGAAGAGGAGCAGGTCATAGTATCTGAGCCTGCCCAGACAAGCACATTACTTCACTTAGCTACTGGTGGGCAGACTACTATAAGTGTACATCTATACAGGACCGCTGTCAGGGCTTGCAACTTAGACAGCTGCCGCAGGTCATGAGCTAATGTACAACCTAAAAGGGGTCCCTGTACAGAATTATCAATCAGGCAGTGGTTATTTTCATAAGTCATAAACTAGGGCCCATAGTGTCAACTTTTGCCCCGGTACGTGGGAAAACATGCGGAGCCTCTGGGTGCTACAAGCTTGCACTTCTGCCCTGGCACCAATGTGTCCAGATTGATGGTCTACTACTTCCGTCCTGACAGCTGACCACATGTAAGGATATAGACAGATAGTCTGGAGGATCAGGTTGCAGCCTGCAGACTGAGTTGTAGTCAGGCCGTCACACTCTGGCCCCGCTCCCTTTCACCAGCTTTCACTGGATATTTCCGTGTCTGTATTAGCACTACGTATTTAGAAACATGCACTTCCCAAAATCCACAGTAGTGTCACCCCAACCCAGGCATCTATACTACAATTCGAGTTGAGGCGCATGCGCGAGATTTGTCACTTTCACGGGGGTCGCGATGTTTCACGGGTGTCCGCGATGTCTCGTGGGGGTCCCAAGACTCCCAGGGGGTAAAATTATTTAAAAAAAACTTTTTTGGGGGACATTTCTTCATGAAAAAAAAAAAACAGCCGATGGGGTCCGCTATGTTTCACGGGGGTCCGCGATGTTTCGTGGGGGTCCCCAAGACTCTGGGAGTAAAATTATTTTAAAAATGTTAAAAACTTTTTGGGTGGACATTTTTATCCCACGATTTTTGAACCCCAAAATAAGCGAGCCCTCGCTTTTTTTTGCGCGGACGTAATTTGTTTGTCATTGTGGTGAATGTTGTGTGTGCTGCTGATGTTTGTTGTGTGCAGCTTAATGTTAGAGTGTTTGTGTTGGAGCGCCTCAGTGCGGCTGCAGAGTTCATGTGCAACATCTTGCATGTGTGGCTGTGGCTTTACAGTTTTCCTTCGCCGTGTCTGTAGGTCACGGCCAGGGACCCCTAAGGGGTCATGGGATAACATTTTTTTATCCCATGATATTTTCTTTTGGGGGGGGATACTAGACGTTCGGCCCGCTACATTCGGATCAGCTGTACGCTACTGTTGAACATTGATACAAAATAAATGGATTTTATATATCATTGCTGTCCAGCAGAAACCAGCTAACTCCATTTTGACGCTTTTGCATTTCTTTCCATAAATCAGGGCCATTGAACACCATTTACGTCTGTGTGTTGGTAAAACAAATATTGAACCAATGAAAGGCATTAAAAAGCGCTTCTGACAAAACCAGCTAACTATTGGATCCTCAAACTTTCTGCTAAACCTTTCTGACTCCAGGTTCCACCCCCTTCTGACCTTCAACCTCATTGTGAGCTTGGAGGTCCATTCAGCTGTTCTTATCAATGATGAACAAAACCTCCTAACTCCACTTTTTTTCATTTCCTGAAAAATGAACATTTTGGCGTTATCTGGTTCCTGCCGGACAGCATGAGCATATCTGACCATTTTGACTGGAGGACAGTCATCTCGCTGGTGCCCATTGTTCAGGAAAGGAGATTATTTTATTTTTTTTCAATATTTTTTTTTTTACACAAAATGAGTTTATAGCCCAGTTAGACTCCTCACATACCAGAGTTAACCTGACTCCGTCAAATGGAAGAAGCTTGCGACACACATTTTGCAAATGCAAATGAGATTTCCGGAGGGAGGGGGGTTTACCAGGCTATACCAGAGTATGTCTGACAGAAATTTCAGAGCTTAAATCGACATGTAAATATGAAATAAATGCATAAACATGTATTAAAATATAAGGTTAGAGCTAGCATTTGCTAGCATTGCTAACCAAATCCTCAGTTTCCATCCAAACATCGCGAAATCCATCCAAACATCGCGAAATCGCTGTAAAATCCGCTATTTCTACCCGATCGTTTTGAAAGGTATCACTAGTCTGTTGGCTTGTGTCTAATGTAAATGTCAGATAAAGATGTATAAATAATCATATTTTGTTAAAACTGGTCCTCCTGGTCACTGGAACCAGCAGGGGGCAGTGGCAAACACTTGGTCTCAGAGAGCGTACATAACAAAGAGAGCCTAACCCTAACCCTGTAAACAAAGGATATGTAAATCCCGCTATGCATGATGGGATTGATAGCCCTGTTTAGTATCTTTGAATGAGATCCATTCAACTGGTCTTTTCTCTACTGAAGAGTTTTAACTTCAGTTCTATAAGCTGTAGATTCACTCAATCTTAATAACCAATATATCATTATTTTGCTATGATTCCCTGCTTTCATATGACATGAAAAATGAAAAAATGCTAGATGACTGTCTCCCAGTCAAATTTGGTCATATATATATATATATATATATATATATATATATATATATATATATATATATATATATATATATATATCAAATATTTAGTCCACAGATGCCTGAACAAGGACAGAAACTGTATTGTTGCATACCTAAATGCAGACTAAAAAGGTTTCTGTGAAAAAAAATTAACCAGACCAATTGAAAAGCCCTAAATGTTCCAAATGATATGAAAAGGGTGTGATTTTGTTTGAAAAATTATATATTATATTATATGTTATGATCAATACATTGCCAATACCAAATACCAATACAATTTTTTTTACATCTTGTCAAAAGGCCTAATAAGCACCCCAATGTCAAAGAATTTGAATTTTCTGTCTATTATTTTTTAGGGTGGGCTTTTCAGGGATATATACAGTATATATGATACATATACTGTACATTGCTTGCTATTTTTGCTACTTCTGTTATTGCTACATTGTCGAGGAGCTGAAACCCAATAGTTTTACTAGTAACAATAACAATGTTTAATCTTGAAAAGTGGCCAATATCAATATTATGTGCATGCATACTTACTGTAGATACGTAGGTAGGTAGGTAGGTACGAAATTAAGGCGTTACAGCAGCTCTCATCATCAACAACAGACAAAAAAGAAAGACATCAAACTAAAACATTATAATAAACATGTAAAATATCCATGTAAGAAATAGACAACCTACAGTATTCAAAGACAATCCAAACAAAAAAAAACAGTCAACAGACGTACTTTTCCAGGTGTCTGCTTAGTGCTTACACATTCTAACTTTGCTTGTCTGTGTACTTCACAGGCAACCAAAGTTGGTGTGTGTTGTGTGTCGGTGTAGTGCACAGTATGTACTACACCGATCTCATTTCATCCCAGATCTGTTTGTTCCACTGAGAGTGGCCTGTTTTGGCTAATCTCTGATACGGAGAAGCTGTCCACTGGACACTGCATCAGAGCCATAGATAAGACCTCTCTGAAATTGAATGTACCCACGAGAGAGTGTGTGTGTGTGCGCGTGCGTGCATGCATGCGTGCGTGTTTCTACATCTGGTATAGCGAGATCCTGGCTGGCCTGGTCACAGGTAATCTGCCCTGGAGCCCTAGCCCGAGGAACGAACACACACACACACACACACACACACACACACACACACACACACACACACACACACACACACACACACACACACACACACACACACACACATTGGTACGTCTGACCACATTTCCAGTACTTATCTATCTCTGTGAAGCTGTTCTGCCCAACACATGGAGGAGAGAGATAACATCAGGCCTCAGGTTCAGTTGTCCTCTCTGTACTTTAAATCACGCACACACACACACACACACACACACACACACACACACACACACACACACACACACACACACACACACACACACACACACACACACACACACACACACACACACAGTTGATGGCATCTGTCTCATATAAAGATCCCCATCCACTTCTCTTGCTCTCTTTCTCACACTCACAAAAGCGCACACACAAAAGTGCACACACATATGCACTTATACAGTACATAGTATACGTGCATACACATGCATACAGTACAATATTTATATGAATGCATGCACACAGCGATAGCATTAGCCTGAGGTTCTTATTTTACCTCACTGTGTCACTGCCAGCATTTCCTCTGATCTTGTTTTCCCATGACAGATACAAAAACATGGACGTAGAACTGCCAGTTAAATTGCCTCAAACTAGGAACCTCACTTTATAAAGCCTAAAGCATAACGTCAAGAAAGGAATGGGCCAGACATTGTTAGCCTCGTTTTCTCGCCCAGAACCCACTTTATTGAGGTTGTAAATATCGTTGTGTCGCAGGGTTTCCAACAGAGGAAAGCTGTGTAGTGTTTTATTCTCCAAAGGGACAGAACACAAGTGATTATTTTTTTCTGCATCGTGCATGGATTAAAGTTCTCAGTCGCCACGACTGATTTCAGTCATTTGGATTTCATAGAAGTCAGCATGTCTCCTATTGAAGCGTGTCACGCACCGGAAATAGGCAAGCTTACAACATGTCGCGTTGAATATAATCTTTGAATATATGTACTTTTAAAGCGAACATATAACTCAAATCTTTGCTTCTGCGGCCAAATACATATCTAAAAATGTTTTCTAAATCCTAACAGTATGTTGCTATATCAGTGGTGCTCCAACTTTTCCATGTCAAGGCCCCCCAATATGATATATATATTTATGATATATATATGAAGTATTTGGCCGCGAACCCACATCCCAAAGTATGTTGTTCCAGGGACCACCAGAAGTACAGATCGGAGTTAAAAATGTTCGCTTTAAAACGTAGATATTCAAAGATTTGCACAAATTATCCAATAATTTAAAAAGAAAAAATCTATTTTTGAATAGCCAAAGAAATCTTAAAATGACACAGATGCGTTCCCGGTCTTTACACAAAAAAAAAGCGTCAACGTGTTGTGAGCTTGTAGACCGGCTATTTTCGCAAGTGATTAATCATAGTGTTTTATCAGGAAGCCTTTTTCATATCAGGGTTCTGACCTTTTAGTCAGGAGAAAGGTAATGGGGCCCCTGTGCAACACACTGCAGTTGTTTCTCTGCCTGATAGCAGAATCTGCCTCAAAGTTCTTTGTTTGCATTGTAATGTCACCTCGCAACCAAATCGGGTTCTTATTTTAACACTTTCTGCTCCATTAACCAGCCAGTGCAGGCTTAAAGTGTGGTTAATGTTCTTTATCAAAGGGATAATGTTGTTGTCAATGATTAGCTTCATGGAGTAAATAGGCATTAAACTGCCTTCGTGATGAAAGGCTGTGAATCCGTGATGGTCTTAACACCAGATCAAAAGATTGACTCGTCTGTGGTTTACTAGGAACTCAAACCCTCCTTTTCTGCTACCACGTTGCTTTCCGTGTGAGTGTGTTTTGCGGTGTGTGTGTGTGTGTACGTATGCATTATGTATGTGTGAAATTGGCTTGCACTCTGAAGTGTTTTGATGTGATCTGCCCCGAGACTCCCATTTGAACAGAAGTCTATTAAATGAACAGTGAGAGAGAGAGATATCTCATTTCATAATGACTCTGTCTCCCTCCATCTCTTGAAGGGGAGTGTGTGTGTGTGAGGGTGTGTTTGTCTGCGTGTGCCCAGGGAGGCCCCAAGGGGGCTTGATTGCTTCCCTGACCACACGTCAGTTGGCTTTGAGTCACAGTTCTAATTAAACTTAGGCAGGTCTGTACTGGCAACACACACACACACACACACACACACACACACACACACACACGCACACACACACACACACACGCGTATATATACACCCTCTGAAGTTCATCTGTTATTGCCATTTGGTTAGCTGCGCGCTCTGAGCAGTTCATTAGGTGCAGTTTATACTGGTTACACGTACACATACACTCATGGGCTCCGCCACAGGCGATGACTTTTTAATTGAATGGCGGTTTAAAGCTTTTCATTATGTTCTATCATATATTCTACACCAGCGGTGATACCATGGAAATATGTTCTAATTCCTTATACTGTAGCTGAGTGGTTTGCAAACTTTCTTTTGCGCCCAAGACACACTGATGGGCGAGTTACAATCTCAAGGCACACCTGTATTCATAGCGAAAATAGCTTGATCTACAAGCTCGCACGCGTACACACACACACACACACACACACACACACACACAGTATATATACACAGTATATATACACACAGTAATTATTTTCTTATGAATGAATGATTTATTTATTTCCCCCACCTATAATGGCATGCCCAAAATAAGGTTGAAAAGTGAAAGTGGTTAAGATATGTTTTTAGACTGACAAACAAATGACCGATATTGTAAATTAAACAGTAAATCATAACCTTTCGTATAGTTATATTGCAATAATAATGTGTGGTTGTTACATAATCCAAAGGCACACCTGGACTTGTCTCAGCAGTGTGCCTCGGCACACCGTTTTGGGAACCACTGCTGTAGTTGCAGTGATTCAAGCTTCCTAGTAATCATTAATAAGAAAATGAATGAATGAACAAAGGTAATATTTTTGACAGTGACATTCTCACACCGTGATACAACGCATTGGTTCTTTGACTATGGTGAGAAAGCCTCAACAGCGTCATGAGGCCAGTGTGTGAATCAGATGGAGCAGTACTGATAACGTACGCTGGAGAACAGGAAATGTGTCAGAAAGGGAAATGGAGACCAGAGGGAGAGATAGAGGGAGAGAGAGGAAGAGGAGGGGAGGGGAAGGGCGAGGAGCCCACAGATTACATTAACCCATTCAATCCGGGAACGCGATCTACAAATGTCTTCTAAAACAGTTTTCTGAAAACCGTATGTTTATATATCAGTGGTTCTCAAACATTTTCATGTCAAGGACCCCCAAAATTATATGTATTTTGCCGCAGACCCCCATCTCAAAATATTTAGTTCCAGGAACACCCAGAAGCAAAGATTTGAGTTACAAATGTTCGCTTTAAAAATTCAATTCAATTCAAAGATTTGCACACATTTTCACGATTTTTCAAAAATAGCAGATCTACAAGCTCATAGCGTGGCACTCGGTGCCGCGCTATGAGCTTGTAGATCTGCTATTTTTGAATAGCCAAAGAAATCTAAAAATGACACTACTACTTTCCCGGTCTTAATGGGTTAATAGGGAGAGAGGGTGGGGGGGGGGATGAATGAATGAGATGGTGAAAGAGAATGAGAATGAAAGAGAAGAGACAACAGGTAAATTGTTTGAGAAAGAGGGAATGACAGAGTAAATGGAGATCTGAAAGTGGTACTGTGAGAAACGGACAGAGATAAATGAAGCTGTCTTTCCAGAAAGAGAATGAACAGTTCTCAGAAAGGGTGCGAGAGACAGAGTGAGAGAGGAGAGCGAGTGAAACTTGGCCCCTTTGCTCGTTCAAGACGGGAGGGAAAGAGACTTGAGAAAGCGAGCGAGTGAAAGAGAGCTGTCCCGGGAAAGAGGGCGAGTACTCTGTCCCCGTCCCTGGAGAAACAACAGGACCCAGCTGTTGCCCCGTAGGCCACCACACCCAGCCGAGAGAGACTGTGTTTGTTGTTCTAACTGGCCTGTATGACTCTGAGAGAGAGTGAGATAGAGAGAGAGAGAGAGAGAGAGAGCTAGTGGGGGAAGACAGGGGGAGAGAGAGCAGAGGAAAGATTGAAAATTGATTGATTGAGAAAGAATGATGGATTTTAACTAGAGAGAGAGGGGAGAGAATGGAGCAAAAAATCAGTGAACTATCACAGATGTTATGGCAGTCTTGACAACCTTAGAGCAAGCAAAGGCAGAGTGATGAGGAACTGTTTTGGAAAAAATGCCGTTGACCACGCCACCACGGTCACACTGCGGCCATTTTGCTCTTACATCATACCCTCGGAGTATGATGTAAGAGCAAAATGGCCATGATCGTGTACAATTGAACGTGATCAGGAAGGAGTTCTCAATGTGTTTCTTTTTTAGGGGGTAGATATAGAGAAAGAAAGAAGTAGAGGGGCTTTTTTTTCTCCCTCTATCTGGGCAGGAGGCTGTTTGTTTGATTACCCTGAGACCCAGGAGTTTATCAAAATACAGCCAGGGACACGACCCCCGCTGGGACCTGCACACTTACTCTGTTCCCACCACACTGTAATCCCCCCAACCCACCATACTCTCTCTCTCTCACTACCTGCTTGTCCATCTCTCTGTTTCTCTTTCTTTATTCTGTGTAACCCGCTTCAAATGGAATAACATTTTATTGTCTCCGCCAGGCCGAAAGGCATGGCGAGAGAGTATGTTTTACCCCCTGTCCGTCCGTCCGTCCGTCTGTGGACAGCTAATCTCCCGCACCGTTGGCTTGATCGCAGCGAAACTGTGCACACACACTCCCTGGATGCCAATTCAGAACCTCAGCCTGAATTTCTTCATATGGCCCTGTTATAGCGCCAGCAGGAGGCCGCTTTTTGCAAAACACCTTTTTTCAGAGTACTCCTACATATTTTGTCCAAACATCACGCAAATCAGTACACAGTATCTCCATAGTCATTAAACGAAATGTGTCTTTCAGATTTTTCATGTTCCATCCTGATTGGCTAAAAATGGCTTCCAAAGTTTGCAGGGCTGCTCCGTTTTGAACGAAATGCCTCAAATTATGAACACAGCATGCAATTTCCGTGAAACTTTGCACGTACATTCCCACTATGCCGAGGAAGAAATTCCACTTGAGATTTTTCTAATCAGCCTCATGGTGGCGCTATAACAGCCCGATTCGTGTTTTTACCTATAACTGCACCAAAACTTTGTATGCGCACTCCCTAGAGGTCAAGGAAAAACCTTTGCCCTGCATTTTTCACATCTGCCTTTTATAGCGCCACCAGGAGGCCGACTTATGTAAAACATATTTCTTTACATTACTCCTTCCGATTTTATCCAAATTTCACGCAAATCGGTACACATGATGTCTATAGAGCATCGCAGTTCCCGCCCACTTCCTGGTTTTTCGTGGTGCCGGAAGGAACAACTCAATGCATTTTTCCCATTGACATTTCCAAAAATATTTATATCTATTAATTTAAGCCTCGAATCAAGCCATCATGACATGATGACCATAAAACGTTTTTTTCTGTGATTTTTTATTTATTTTATATTTCATTATATGATATACTATATTTAATAAATACCCTTTGTTTTGCCGTTTTCAAAAAAAGAAAAATCACAGAATCAAACGTTTTATGGTCAGGAAAAATGCATTGAGTTGTTCCTTCCGGCACCACGAAAAACCAGGAAGTGGGCGGGAACTGCGATGCTCTATAGTCATGTGATCAAGATGTATCTGTTTAATTTTTCATATTCCATCCCAATTGGCTAAGATTCACACTAAAGTTTGCAGGAGTGGCCCGTTTAGAACAAAATGCCTCAAATCATGAATGCAGTGTCCGATTGCCGTGCAAGACCTAAGAACAAATGGCACCCTTTTGACATTGGCCTATTGTAGCGCCACCAGGAGGCCACAATAACCTACTTGACCTGGCGGAGACCTGTGCTCCGAGGAGCACTTTTTCTAGTTCTCCATGTTTTTTCCCCCCCAACAGCAGTGTTCTTTACAAAATGTAATTCATACTTAACATACTGTATGGTTATGTTTTACTGTAACCAATCGTGTTTACTGTTCTGTACGTCAGTAAACACAGTACTGTAGCTTTTCTCAAGCGATGATGGTTTGGTATTCTGTGGTATGGTGTTTTTTGTAGTTGTCACGATGAGGGTAAATCAACTTATCTGAACTATTCAAAGAGCAACTTAACCCATCCAATACAGGAACGCATCTGTCGTTTTAGATTTCTTTGGCTATTCAAAAATAGCAGATATACAAGCTCATAGCGCTGCACCGAGTGCCGCACTATGAGCTTGTAGATCTGCTATTTTTGCACATTTTTGACTATATACATTTGTAAAATATTTTTGTTCCAGGGACCCCCAGAAGCAAAGATTTGAGTTACAAATGTTCACTTAAAAATATATATATATATTCAAAGATTTGCACAAATGTTCACGATTTTTCAAAAATAGCAGAACTATTTATTTTTTTTGTATTTTTGAATAGCCAAAGAAATCTAAAATGAGAGAGATGCGTTCCCGGATTGAATGGGTTAACTTAAACCCTAAATGCTTAGTTGACTTGGAGTTCCCCAGGGGTCTGTAGGCCCTGTCCTCTTTCCCCTTTACACTAGAATATCTTTGGTGAAAATAGCAGCTCTACATTTTGAGCTTTTAGATCAGCTAGTTTCACCAACTGTTTGCTCCTGAATAGGGACGCTAGGCTTCACGTGGTTAAGCCATTTCCCTTGGTTAGAAAATGATTGATAGGGCCAATTGATACTAATGATTGATTGTTTATTGCAATCAAGTGTGTTTATTGCAAACACAACAGGCGTTCCCAGCCTTTCCTTCCAATCAGAACATTGTGGAGAACCAATCAAATGGGTAAACAGAGAGGCATGTCTGTTTTGCCACCACTATGGGGTTTGTCACTAGATGGCCAACCTCGATAAGGTGGATTTCCTGCCGGGACGCCCTGCCCAAATCCTTACCCTGACCTTAACCTAAACATAGCCATACTAACAGTGCCTAACCATAACTAAAATGTATTAATCAAACCCAGTGACACCTTGCTAGAGATCATTTACATTAACCACTAAAACATTTTTATTTTGTTGAGTATGCAGCGTACCTCAGGGTCTGTTCTTGACCCCCTCCTTTGTTTCCCTCTGCAACAAAACACGTCGCCAACAATAGCCGAACTGCAAATCACAACACATTGTGTTTGCGAAACGCTGAGTCCGTAGATATGCTGTTTTAGCTAAATGTTCACCTACAGTATATGACAGGCCCAGAAAAGTGATGCTAGGGTTCATGTGGTTAATGCAGCATTACAATCCTTTGCCGTCTCACCATATGCCTGGGAGGTTTCCCTGGAGTTTATGAATGCATGTTTGATCCAAAACAGGGTATTACGTTGCTCTCATTGAGTACAACTCAGTGGACTTCATTTTGCCCAGGGACTTCATTAAAACAAATGACTGCATACAGGCCCACAAATCCACTATAGGGCCTGGCCCATAGTTTGACATGAATTAGACACTAGTTTGATGCCAGTTATGGTTACATAACGTCATAGGAACTCTGTAAAGTATGTTGAGACGAGCCCAGAAGACGAGACATATGTTGCAGGTTAAAAGGTTAGTTGGTGGATGCCCCTCTCCTTCCTGTCTCTAGCGCCCCTGTTCCTGTTTAAATGCAAACAGCATGTCGTCGCAGTTGGGTGGAAACCTTGTATGTCTAAAACCCTTTCTTTTTTTTTAAAAACATTTAAAAATCTTGAAAATAGCAGATCTACAAGCTTAATCTTGTAGATCTGCTATTTTTACTTCTTTTGTGTGACACTCTTCCATGATGGAGTAGGGCATTCATTTACGAAAAAAAACATAAAAAGTTGAAATATGGAGATAGGTAGTTTCTGCCCACCGGCAACGATGTTCCACCACACACACACACAGCCCCTGGTCTGCTCATTTTGCTCCCTGTAGACCAATAGCAGTGAGGAGATACGGCAGAGGGAAAATCCACAGGAAAACATAGGAAGAGCACAGAGTGATCATTCACAACGTGGAGACAAGACCTGGGGAGTGCTTTCAGGCCGTGGAGAGTTCTGAGAACTGTGACCTGAACCTCAACCTCAACCCAAGCTGTATCTGATCTTAATCGAGACGCAACATAGGGGGTCCCCCTCATCGGCTTTGTCTGTGAACAGAATCACTGGAGAGCGGATCACTGCAGGGTCGATTTTTATGCCGCTGGGTGGGAGTGATCAGCTGGCTCCCCTGGAGAGCTGATTAACTCTGGAGTTGAAAAGGTCACGTTCAAGGTCAAAATGACATAATTGGTTGTATCTCCGGAATGGAGAGATGTAAAAAAATAAAAGATGTCGGTGCAGGCCTGGATGCACCTTCAGGGTGCACAGTCACAGCAATGGTAGATTCTATATGGATTCGCTATTCCTTTAGGTCTATAAATGTTGTGGTTAACTCTACATATAGTATATAGTATAGAATTAGCTAAAATTGCATTTCTTCAGGTACAATCACACCAAACAAGAACAAGTGCAAGCAGTATGAAGCTATACTCCCACACTAGCTATACTGTACGTCCAAAGCTGTCACAGGCAGGACACCTTACTATATTACATTATGAATCTGACAGCCCTTTGTAACCACAATGTTCTAACTGGACCTACTATAAGTTGCAATGGATTTAGTTTTGGAATTGGTTTTCGTCTCTGTTATTGAATTTAGTTGCCAAGCAGTATTAGCTAAAACTCTGCTTATTCTCTGGCATTCAGTGTGTTGCCTGGAAAGCTCATTGAACATGGTACAGCAGCTGTAGTGTAGAGTAGTGGGCTTTTGATTGGACGCTCAGGCGTTCATAATCCTGGACTCAACTGAAAATTTGGACATGAAAAGTGAATGAAGCTTATTCCTTCAATTAAACCGCATGAACCCTAACAGCCCTATTCCAGGCATGAATAGGCGAACATTCAGCAAAAATAGGTGAACATCTGGCAAAAATAGCTGATCTACAAGCTTGTGACGGGAGCTTGTAGAATAGATTTTCCCGCGGACAGATTTTCTGTAGAGGGAAAAAAAAGAGGGGGGCAAGTACAGAGCCCTGGGGGACACCAGTCAACAATCCATTAAAGGAGAATTCCGGACAAATTAAGTGTTATCTTTGATGTCTCGTTACTCACCTACCGATGTGAAAAGTAGCGTTCTTTTTTTTCATATATTCCCCTGTCGTCATTTTTTAAACCCCCTCCGTTGTCATAATGGGAGCGCGTGGCTAAGGGAAATTCGTCTATTATAACCGACGCAAAGTTGTTTTTTTCACTACTAGTATTCATAGTAGAGTCTCATGATAGTCAAACATGCGTTGAAACTATCTGCGAGGCTGCCGTCAATGGCGAACGATTTAACACTGGTTGCTTGTTTCCAGATTCTGGCAACACGAGTTGCCAGGTTCTGGAAGAAACAAGCAACCAGTGTTAAAACACTTAATTTGTCCGGAATTCTCCTTTAAGGTTTAACTGGTTAATTGCAGTCACTGGCCACTCTAGAGCAAAACAATTGACCTAGAATTGCTCTGGTTCTAATGAAAATTTAAATTAATCAGTGTAAATGGAATGATCTGTATGGCACAGAAAGATATTATGTAAGTACAAATAGATGGCTATACAAGGAACTGTAGCATTTTCAGAAGAATCCATAGGTTTATAAGTATATCAGAGTGAAATTAACCCTAATCATAATCACTGTATTTTCTTGGAGAAATAGTGTGCATGCATCAGCCAGTCAGCCGTCACAGTCCCGAACCCCCCCCCCCCCCCCAGAGGTCCAGTCCTTTGGGAGGGACTCGACCTTTCACCATACTTATGCCTAATTTATTCTCCGTCGTATGATGGTGACCCGGACAGAAAATAGCCCATCTGCAAACAAACCAGATTACTTGTAGATCGCCTTTTTTCGACGTGGGACACCACCGTATGACTATGTATAAAAAGGTTCTCTTTCAGAAACTCATGAGACACCTCACTCATTATCAGAGAACTGGGGTTATGAAAGTAACCTTTAAGCTTTACAGCCACGCCACTGGTAAAACTGCCACACAGCAGATTCCAGTTCCATTCTGAGGGAATGCCTGACAGAGGAATTGTGGAATTTGGCTTAGTTAGAATTCCACTCAACATTCCGCTGTGGCACATGACATGAGGAATATTTCTTCATTCCACGTGTGCACGTGAGCAGCTGTAGGTGTTTCTTTGTTTTTGGGGTGTGTGTGCTTGTGTGTGCACTTGTGTGTGCGCTTGCGAGCATGCATGCATGTGTGTTTTGCTGGAAGAAGAAGCCACAGACCTCTTAACACTAAAGCCTGGTTGATCCTTTTACTGGAACATGAAAGACTGGCTTCCCAGACAAATATTAAGCCCTGGCCCTCCCAACAAACGAAATTTCGTGGTAGTAGTAGTAGTACTGTAATAGTGTACTCTGTATTTATGTATGTATGCATATATGAATGTCCTTCACATATCTCGAGAACAAAACATACGATTGACTTCACACTTAGCAGGTATATTACTGAGAACCCAAGAAGACTGAACTTTTTCAAAAGTCTCAATTATCTATTAACCCGAATGATTGATCTCTGTTACTTGTGTATCTTAACTAGCTCAGCGGCCTTGTGGTTAGAGTGTCTGCCCTGACATTGGGACCCCCCGCCAGGTCATACCAAAGACTATAAAAATGGGACCCAATGCCTCCATGCTTGGCACTCAGCATCAAGGGTTGGATTGGGAGTAAGTCCCTGCGACATACTAGCATCATCTCCAAGCGGTGTACTTGTATATCATGGCTGGGGGATGTACTTTTACATCAAGCCGCCTCACGCTACAGAAACAGGAGATAGGTTCCTGCCCTATGGGCCACATGAGACTACTTGCTTACTTGTGTATCCTAAGAATACAAAGGCAGGAGAATAAGACTTTGAATTTGACCCTTACGTGTCAATTGTTACACTGTGCAGAAGGCTCTGGAGTGTTCAAATGACTTTCAACCAGTACTACTGTACTGTGTGTGATTCTCCAAACCCCAGCACCCCTGTCCACCCTCCTCCTCCCCTCCAGGTGACTGGAGAGCTTGTCTCTTCCTTTGTGCTTCAAAGCGCTGCCATTTCACAGCTGAGTGGAGGCCTTTATGTTGGTAACTGAAACCCTGGAAACTGTACACCACAGCTTTATCATTTATTCACATCTTCCTATATTCACCAACAACCGATAAGTCAAATATTATGTGTGTGTCTGTGTATGTACGTATGTGTTTGTGACTGCCTGCATGAACAAGTGTGTTTGTGTGGGCGAGTGTCCATGTCTGCGGTGTGTATGTATGTGTGATTTATGGAGGGGGTGTGTGCATGTTCATGCATGGACATGCACTTATCCAGGGTTTCAAAACTTTTGCACACACACAGACACACACACACACACACACACACACACACACACACACACACACACACACACACATACACACGACAACTATTGTTGTCATTGTTTAGGGAAATTTCCAAGCCAAAGCCGCCTCTATGTGATGTTTGTATTTCTTCGCATGATGTATTTCTTCCCATGATGACTGCCGTTATCCTGGGAGAGGATATGACAGAAGAACAGATGCGGTTAGGAGTGCAGTGCAGAGTAACACCTGTAAGCCAGGTGATGTAATGAGACGTAGGTCTTCCCAGCACTGTGGCTCTGTTCTAAGCTGCTAATCTTCTCTGCTTCTCGCATCTCTCTCCTTTTCCGCAGGATTTCTGTCTGTTGAGGCCTTGGGTGTTCCACTTAAAGCCTTTCTATGACCACAGGAACATCTTTCTTTTTTCTTGCTTGCTTGCTTTCCTTCTTTCTTTTTCATTGCCTACTTTGTGAACATTAGTGTGAAAATAACTCATTTGAATGGCTAGCTTTTTTATAATGAAGCGAGACTAGCACACACTTGGCTGGGTCTTTGCCAAGTTCTACAGAAAAGTACGTGTACACAGGCCTGTATACATACAGTATGTGTGTACAAAATATATATAGTTACTTCCACTTGCAGTTGGGCTTAAAAGATCTTCGAAAATCTAGAACTAGAACTCGAGAACTAGTCCCTACCTGAGGATGTGTCCTTTATCTGCCGATAAACATAATGTATTTTATTTGTATTGCACCTTTCATTCACATGGATTCTAGTGCTACATTAATGTTGCCACCTTCAAACTATTATTGTCCTATTATTGGACAATAATGAGTGGAGGAGCAGAGAGTGCTGAAACACGAGGAGAAGCACATAAATTTCCCTTTTACCCAAGTTTTCTTATAGTCAACGTTTTGTTTCTCTAGAGCCTAACCTTTAGTTTACCACCAATATACCTGAATGCCCTCTTGACTCAGTTCATATGATGCTGCATGCTCCATTCTAACTGATGAAATTGAGCAGTAACACACTTTTTCTTGGATTTTGCGATCAGTTGATTTATTGGTTATTTGGTTGGTTGATTGATTTTACTTTGAAGTTCATAAAGGAACCCATATATTGCAGAAATTGAGCACACTAATTCTTGTATTTTACAAAGAGTTGATTTATTGGTCATTTGGTTGGTTGGTTGATTTGACTTTGAAGTTCAGAAAAGAACAAATACGCTGCAGAAAGAACTATCACACACATAATTCAGTTCAAATGTTTACCACGTATGACAGAGCGAAAGAGTTCATTGTCATGATCACAATGGTATGTACTGCTTTGGCTTCCTCAAGACAGATCATACGTTTAAAATGACAATCCACTCTGAAACAGAATTAACCACTTGAATTCTGAATTCTGGGCATGTCATGATACTGTAGGTGAACATTTGGAGGAAAATTATTAAGGCAAAAATAGCAGATCTATAAGCCCAGAACATGTTGTGAGCTTGTAGATATGGCTATTTTTGCCGAACAGATTACGTGTAGAGAGAAAAAATTAGGGAGCCCAGTAGACCCCTGGGGGACACCGGTCAAAGAAGTATAAAGGGTTTAAAGGAGTAGTTCACCCAAACAAAATCTTATTGTGTATCCATTACCCACCACATTGAATTCATGGAATTCATAGTTTTTATCACATTCCTAAGCCAATTATTTGATACCCGGCGGTCTCTCCAGTAGGAGACACAAAGAGTCTCCTTTGTGTCTCCTACCGGATACATTAGCATCTTTATTATTATCATCAAATTATTGGCTCAGGAATGTGACAAAAACAAAATCACCAATAATTCAATGCTTCATGGGGTGTGTAATTGAAAGAAAATAAGATTTTTTTTTGGTGAACTACTCCTCTAAAGGCAGCTCTCCACCACACCAACGTCAGGGGCGGAAGGCGTTGGAAATTGTCTTTTGCCGACTACCTGCCGACAACGTGTTGTAGATAGTGCCTTGCTATTGGGTCGGGACTTCTAGTCGATCGCCGACCGAACCTGCTCAGTCGGGTCCCGACAGGCTAGCGCCCGTCGATAGCCGCAGGGTGGTGAAGAGGGGGAGTGTTTTTTGTTTTGGTCCAAACTGAGGGCTCCAGTGTTGCCAGATTCTGTGAGTGAAACAAGTGACCAGGTGTATGAAAACAAGCCCAAAAGAAGCGACCCCGATTACATCAGCTATTTTAAAAAAGCATCTTGAAAGCAAGCCCAAATAAATAACTACACTTCAGGAACAAGCCCAAGCAAAAGCAACCAGCAACTATGAATATTTACAGGAAGCCAAGCCCAAAGTCGCTTATAATAAGCAGACCTGGCGACGGCACAACAATGTGCCGTCGTCCGACAGTTTGCAATAGTTTGCTCAGAACTTTTTTACTTCCGACTACAACATGCCAGTCTGTTGTAGTCTGAAGTAGTCTGTTTCGGGAGCCACCTTAAGTGACCTACACCAGGGGTTCTCAACTTATTATGAACCAGGGACCACCACCCTGACTGAGAATCAACCTGAGGACCACTGTTGTGTTGGGAGGGTAGCCCCTTTCGGGACCCTGTTTGACTGACAAGCTGCGCGTCCTACGTCCTATGGTCCTACGTTACTGCCTCTGATTGGCGAGCTCCTACATGCTTGCATGACAATCACAACGCGGGGAGGCGGGACATGGGCAGTGGAGCAGAGTGTGAGAGAGGAGCTTAAGTTTTACTAAATTATTAAAAATGTTAAACGGCATCGCCGATCCGTGCGGATTAATGCAGCTTTCTGGCGCGCTACTATTGCTCTTGTGGGTACCTTTGAGAAATCTCTGCAACTTCTAAGCGACGAGCTATTAGCCCGAGACCAGACAGTGGTAGCCGCGACTACGAGAAAGAGTGGTTTGAGCGACAAGGGACCCTGGACCCTTCCCGAATATAAAAAAGGTAAACAGGGTGACGAAAGGGGCTAGTTGGGAGGGGTGATATGGGGGGAAAAGCTTGACATTAGATAATGACTGTTAAGGGCTTAATTTAATTTGTTAATTCGAGGTGAATTATATCAAGGTGAAAAGAAATCATGTTAACTTATTCATTGCAACTTATGTATGAGCGAGCCGACACATGCGATTGATCATGGGCACATTTCCTAATAATGGTGACTCAACCAGGCAATCCGGTACAGTTTCCCTTGAAATTCTAACTCCCATTTCTGTGGAAGTTCTTGACATCCGACTTCCCAGTAACTGACATCATTGACGCGTCATTATACGTCACCAGGTAATTTACTGCACTGTTTCTCAACAAGTGGTCGATAAAATTAAATAAAATACAAATCTTCGCTTTCCCACATAACTAAATGCATGGTCAGGGACCACATGCAATACCTTCACGGACCACCAGTGGTCCACGGACCACCAGTTGAAAACCCATGACCTACACGTACAATAGGCTTGGTTAGTTACTAGAAAAGATTTGTGATTAAAATACATTTCTAAAAACTACATAAAGAAATAACTATTTGAGTTGGTCGTCTTATGAATAAGGAGAGGCTGTTTGTTCTTTTACATTGAACTTACTTTTATTTTGTAGTAGTGGTGAAAAGTTTTATCCAGAAAACCTCCCTATACAGTGGTGTCTTTTATAGCTTTAAAAGGTGTTTCTGCTGCCAGTAAACTGGGGTCTTGGCTGTGTATCTTCAGACTTGAGGAGAGACTTCCAACATGTGCATAAATCTAAAGTAAACTACCACAGGGTTTTGGGGGGTTAAAATGGGAATTATGTTTTTAGGATGGGTCTCTACTTTTATCCCAGATTAGCTACTACAGCACGCAGTAAAATCACTGCACTATATCCAACAACTATAAAGCACGTCACCCTGTGTGGTCCACTAATTGCTCGTCAGATGGAGCCAATCTCTCTGATGAAAGCTCGACTTTGTGCTTTGGTGTCAGTTCTGATATCCAAAGCAGATGTGTGTTTAATAGCATAGGCCATCAGTGGCAGTGTAGTGCTGTGTAGGGTAGTGGGTAAAGGCTGCTGTTTTAACACAAGTAAGGGGTTTTAAAGGTTGGAACCCTGCTGGGGCCACCCGTATTTAGGATGGGTTCCTGTAAGCCATATTGTTATTATTATTATAATCACCAACTCCTCTTCATACACTTTGCTCCTTTCCTCAGCAACACACCTCAGCCAAAGAAGTAGTCAACCTAGAAATAGTAATGTAATTCACAGAGGCTCTAATAACTCAACAATAAGAGGCTTCCCGATACACAGATCAATAAGCTAATGCTGCCCGGTAGCAACAATACAATTTCTGCCAATAAGCAGGAATTGCTTATTAGAATTTTTGGCAGATGCTGCTCAGTAACAAATTTGCATCCGGGAAGTAAAAATAAAATTACTGGAGGTTAACCACTTGATCCCAAGCATGCCTATTCTAGGGGCGAACATTCGCTAAAAATAGCAGATCTACAAGCTGACAACGTGTCACGTTGCGACATGTTGTGAGCATGCAGATCAGCTATTTTTGGCAAAAAGGTTTGGTGTAGAGGGAAGAAAGTTTAGAGGCAATTCGGCCATTTTACGTTTTAAGTATAGAAGGTTTAGAAGTGGTTAAAACAAAAAAAACTTTCTGTTGCAACATTTTTAAGATGCTGGATGCTTTAATAAAATGATTGATTTGAAAAAAAATACCAAACAGCATATCTGCAATTTTGGGTATTTTTGTGCAACACTATTGTACGAAGAAGTATAAAATAGGGTTTAAGTGGTTAATCAGATTAATCAATTTAGTCTATTTTAAAACATACATTTTTGCGTCAATTCAATCATCAATCGAAAAAGTAATCGATAGAATAATCGCTAAGAAGATGACGGATAGATGCAGCCCTACTACAGAGTGGCTGACATTACAGACTATCAAGCAGAGACATATTGTTTTGCTGAAAGAATAATAATCAGCTGCAGCACAAAGCTGGCACTGATTCTATGGGCCCACAGCTCCCAACCAAAACCTGCCTTATCTGATCAAATCCCAGCCTTTTTTCAACAACTAGCCAGGAATAGTATTCTGTTATATCAACTAACTGATTACACACACACGCGCGCGCGCGCACACACACACACACACACACACACACACACACACACACACACACACACACACACACACACACACACACACACACACACACACACACACACACACACAGATTATACACAGCTTAAAGTGGACTTGAGCTAAACATCCGACATCCAGTTTCAACCCAGTGTTTGGAGGTCCTGGAGAGATAAGGCTGGTTCAAGGATAAAAACATGTGTTGGGCATTGACAATATGTTGCCAACATGAGTTGTTCTCCTGCCAATCCCTTTGACATGCTGTCTCAGTGCTTGTATGTGATATTTTCTACTAATTAAGAAAGATAAGGAGATTACCTATTTTGTAATTCAAGCTTTTTGCACTTACTGGCCTCTAGTTTGAAGAGGATAAGCAACCACTTAAACCCTATATACTTTGTTGACCGGAGGCCCCTAGGGCTCTGTCCTTGGCCCCCTCATTGTTTTCCCCTCAACACCAAATCTCTTCAGCAAAAATAGCCGATCTACAAGCTTGTTCGTCTATTATGACTAGGAATAGAGACGCTGGGGTTCAAGGTTGTTATTGGCAGTGCAACTGATGGGTTTGCAAGTTTGACAGCATTGGATTCTGTAATTCTGTGCTAAAAAGGTTGGCCTAATGAAAAGGGACTACCCACCACAAGAAAACTGTCTTTTATTCCATTTTATATCATTGTTATATCTGTGTGCCCTATCCCAGTGGTTCTCAAACATTTTCATGCCAGGGATACCAAAATTGATACACATTTGGTTGTGGACCACCATTTGAAAAGATTTTGAGGTAGAGACCCCATAAGAGAAGATTTGGGTTGTTAAATGTATTAGAAATTGTATTAGACATTTTCCAAACATTTTCACATACTAGATCTGTGCCCGATATTGTTTTGGAGACCTGCTGATCTGACCGACTTCCCACTTGGCGCATCACTCCCTCGGGTCCTCTGGTATACGCAACCACCTATTCCACCGACTCAACACCGACCTCGGGTTTTCAACAATGCACGTTTTTAAAGTAGGATAGCAGATCTACAAGATCTACAAGTTCACAAATAGCAGATCTCAATAGCAGAAGCTTGAATATAGGCTATTATGTGAATATCCAAACTATAAAATAGTTTTCATGCTAAAATTTGCCAGGGACCCTCTGGAACCGCCTCAAGGACCTCTGGGGATCCCCGGACCCCATTTTGAGAACCACTGGCCCATCCGGTCTGTGTGGTTCTGCTAATAAAGGGGAACAGGGATGTCATAATTATTTGGATAGATATGGTTGTCATTAATCACACTTACATTTTACATTGTCAGCGGAATATTGCTGACCCACCCAGCATCAGGAACGCCACATCCACGGCAACGGTTTCCATTCACAATACTCTCGGAATCGCTGACGGCAGATTTTGTTAATGTGTTAATGGAACTCACAGAAAACACTGCATTGAGTTGAGTGGTTACATGGCCACGTGTGCCAGTTTACCACCCCGAAACTAGAGGCCACTGTGTAAAAGTCTAGTCCAATTAACAATTACATGAATTTAATTTAACCACTTACACCCTATATACTTTGTTGACCAGATTCTCCCAGCTGTTTTGTTTAATAGGCGTCTCCCTTTTTTCCTTCTACACCAAATCTCTTTGCCAACAATAGCTGACCTACAAACTGACGTGTCGCGTTGGCGACGCGTTGTGAGCTTGACTATCTGCTATTTCCGCCGAATGTTCACCCCAGAATCGATGCTAGGTTCATGTGGTAAATATCTTATTTTTCCCCCTCATTTTCATATCCTAGTTCACATTTATTCATGAAGGACATGTTACTGAAAATGACTTCGATTGGCTAGCTTTCTATAATTGGAATGGAAGAATAATAAAAGATTCATACAAAATGAAAACATTACATTTTGGATGTCATTGAATTTTTATCTTTTTACACAAACCTGCGTATGGGTCGCCACAACTGAGTAAACAGTTGAGAAACATCCCAACTATTCAGCAGAGCCTGAATGAAAGTAGTAAAGCTGTTGGCTTCAGTTAGCCAGAGCTATTCATGTTACGTAAGGTCTCCCCCCTCCCTTCTGCCTTTGCTTGCCTCTTTTCAGCCTCTTTCATTTTGCACAAAGGAACACACACACACACACACACACACACACACACACACACACACACACACACACACACACACACACACACACACACACACACACACACACACACACCATCCAGCAAGGCATGGCGACTGTCCAGAGAGGGGCTCCAGTGTCGCTCCATTTCAAAGCGGCCTTTTGCTAGTTGTCCTTTTGATGGTCGCTACCAGGCTGCAGTGGGACATAATAGCCGAGGCCCTGAGCTTTGATATGAATTTGTCCCTGATTCTCCACACTGCCCTGGACCTCTCTGGAGCAACCCGACTCATGTCTGAATAAGGAACCTGACAGAGCTGGAAGATTAACAGTTCTGAAGACTTGAGCAACTGCACGCCATCCTGGTACCCGCTGACATCTACAGCTGCAGACTGGGGCTTGGAGCAGCAGGTTGCAGATTGGGTTCAGCTTGTGACTGTGAGGTTCCTTAATAACCAAATGTTCCCGACCGTCCCTATTCGGGGCATGTCATAATGGGCGAAAATAGGCAATCTTATATTGTATGGACCCCTGGGGGACCCCGATCAACGAAGTATATAGGGGTTTAAATTATTAAGACGGTAATAAAGCAACACAGACCAGGAGCTGCAACCATAGTTTAATCATATTAATTAATGATGTATACCTACCTACTGGACAGGCTTTATGTATGTCCACTTACCAAATCTAACCGTACAGTATAATTCATCAATATTCACAACTTACAGTATGCTGTGTGATGCTACCTATTTACACGGCTTTCCCACCTCCTCGAGTATGACGCTAAGAGCAACACGGCATATGAATGTCTTGAGTTTCTGTTGTGTGCAAGATCAGACCAGAGCTCGAGAGAGGGAGGGCGGGCGGGAGGTTGTGTTTAATTTCAGACCAGCGCTCACTCTGCACAAGATAGAGAGAGAGAGGGAATGAGGCAGAGTGTGTGTTGGAGGGAGAAAGAGAGAGAGAGAGTGGGAGAGAGCCTATTTCACCCACACAATAACCCGGCCAATGCTGGGTATTAGAACCTTAACATGGTCAGTTATTTCCCTGGGATGTTGCAACACTGTACTTCCACTCTCCCTCCCCAATGTGTCCTCTCTCCCCTTCACTCTCCTCTCCTTGCTCCCCGTTTCTGGTAATTTACAGAGGACCTCCACATGCAGCAATTACTGTAATGATGTGTATAATTATAGTTTTCTTTGTCTGTCTCTTTTCAAAAACATTGCAACCAGTGGCCAAAACCACAGCGATGGGGTGACACAGCTCTTTTGTATCAAAACTAGACCAGTTTAGTCTATCGTTTTGTATGGGGGGGGGAACTAAACAACAGCACAACATAAATACGACTCTTGGGGCCTGTGTGTGTCCTGTGTGATTCGGTCACAAGTGGACACCTTTAAATACAGGTGTGAACGCACTCAAATATTTTTGGGGACCCTTGCTCAGGCCACGTTCAGTGGACAAAGCCAAAGGAATAGCTTTCAGAATGGTCTAAACATTCTCCAAATGTTTGCTTCCTCTTCTATGGGACATGAGGTTTCTGAAGGATGGGGTTTCTAGTTTCTTGGCATATCGTTGGTGCTAAATTACCCATGTTGAAATGTTCAAATTCACTTGTAAACCCTGCACTAAACAAAACAAAAAACACTGTCCCTGGTCTAAGCATGGAAGGTCAGATTCAGTGGCTACGGGTCAAAGACTTTGTAGTGGCGTTCACATTTCATCTCTTACTGTACATTGGCCAAGCATCACTCAACAAAGCAATGTGTCATGTAGGTGTCAAATCCCTGTGCGTGTCAGTGTGTGTGTGAATATGGTTCACACACTCAGTGAGTGCCATGAGCATGCAACATTCCAGACGCTGTTAGAGGTATGTGAATTGCGTCTTATGGAAGAAAGCATGTGAAGAATCTGCTTCTGTGAGAATACCACTGTTGTTTACTGACACACTATTGCGTAAGCCCCCCCAACCTCTCTCTCTCTCTTTTAGAGCCGATATACCGGCCATTATTTGACTTTTTTGACGTTTTAAAGGATTTTAACATTTTCGAAAAACTTTCAAATTGATTAGAATTTAATTTTAACTTTTTGGCAAAATGTCTGTCAAAACATCGGTAATTGGTGGTGTAGATATCTCTAGGATCGGCATTTTACCCCAAAATCTGTTATTGGCCCGGGCTCTTCTCTTCTCTTCTCTACTCTCTCTCTCTCTCTATATATAATAACACTACATAAAAACACTATATAATAGTGTACATAATCTATCACTTACTGTATAGCATTTTCAAGGGAAACAAACTGCTTCATACAAGCAATCTGATTAGCTAGTCAACCAACCAATCCATTCCCAAACATTCTTTTCTTTGTAAATATTAAGTAAATATCCAGTTGTTGTTGGGTTTTTTTTTACCTTTCCTACAAATGTCATATTTTTTTTCTTCTCAAAGTAATACTAGGTAACGTTTTCAACAAAACTAAAGTTAAATTGTATATCTTTTGCGAGTGGCAAAAGTTTCACAACACCCACTCCGTGAATTTCACCCCCGGAAGCCTTTTATTTATATATTTTCTATTGAACGTGTACGGGGGGGACTTTCCCGGGAAAAGGACGTTCCTGGCCAACGTCATGACGTCGTGGCCGACGTCCTCAGGAACTACCGCAACGGTTTCCTGTTTGGCCAGGAACTACCGCGCTATTAACAAAAAGGAACCTCACGCTGATTTTAAGATAATGTAGGATTGGAAGATCGAAAAAGAACAGAAAAAGAAAGCACAGCTCATGGTAACTAATGCTCCACTGGCTAAGAGAAACGATCCGTAGATAGTATAAAACAATTAAAAGATCGCTTTTTGAAACGCTTCCGGCTTCCGGTGAAAACGAATGGAATTCTGGGTAATCGAGGACTAGGGAAATTGTATGCAGTGACGGTAGTGACCAGCAGAGGTTGCTAAAAATCGTTATTTGTGATTCTGCATTGTACAACTTTAAGTAAAAAATACAAACAAAAAAATAAGGCTTGAATTATACATTTATAACTATGATAATAGTTTGGGACACCGAATTTCTCTTTTGGGTATCGAGCTGAAAAGGTTTGGGAAGCCCCGATTTACTGTTTTATTGTATACATAATTACAATATACAGTATCAATCTTGGGTAATGTCTGATATTACCTGTACCTACATAATGTATGTATCTGTGAGTTATTTATTTATGGTGTTTTTGTGTAGCCATGTCAAAGACGTCTTTATACCAAATGACACATTAGTTTTTCATCGAATCATTTGATCGGATATGAAATATGAATCTTTTTTGTTTGACTCTGCAGATCTGGGACATGAGTGATGATGAGAGTATCTGAGTAGGAGGATGAGGAAGGACCAGAGGAACTGATGTGACAGACTGGACCAGGACCCAAGTCTCCTTTATACACTCTAGTATGAGGGTGTTATTATTTTTTCTTTTCTTTCTTTCTTTCTTTTTCATACACAGGAGATGGGAAGTGTTAAGTGTAAAACTAAAAGCACGTGTGGGAAGTGACTCTTTTTAAGCGAGTGCAGTCAGGTCCAAGTTAATTATTATCAAGCTGTATTAACAAATGGGTTTATCAGTTAGAGCTTGACGGAGAACAAAGCACATGAATACTGATAAAAGGAAGAGATTAAATGAAAGAGTAAGTGTAAGTGTGTGTAAAAGAGTAAGCTTCACAGTCTCCCACAGAAATGTCTTTAAAAAAAACCTGATAAGGAGGATAAATAACAAACTGTATGCATTATGGTCTCATCACGTCTACATCCTTAGCTAAGTTCAGTTCCAAAGATGTAGACTTTCACGATAGTGTAAAACCCCCCAAAACATCGTCAGTGAGTAATGGGCCATCCATACCAAGCACAATAACTCTTAACTATAAATACATTGTTAAAGTGGATGCCAAAGTCCACACCCACAACTGTAAGACAACATCAGAGTGGATGCTCACATAATTATCTTTATAGTTATTATAGTGTAAAAGTAATCCACACCAAGCACAACAACTGCAAAACAACTATAACATCTGATTCATGCTTACTTGTGCATCATGTCGTGCAACTAAAATAGCCAATGTAGAAGCTCACAAAACGTCACATTGCGAAGCATTGTGAGCTTGTTGGTCAGCTATTTTATAAGTCACTGTTTGTTCACTGATATGGTTGGTAGAAATTCCAAGTAAGAGAGATTCACATTTCACTTATATGTGGCTTAATTGAATGCTAAGTGAGGGGACAACATACAGTACATAATATGGGGGACTATAATATTTAGGGACTAATGTTGATGTGAAATTGGTAATCAACCATAATCACTTGAGACTCACTCACTCATTCACTCACGCATACACTCACTCACTGCAGGTTTGGAGTTTTAGACCTGTCTTTATGACTGGTGCATTTTCTCTCTAAAAGTTGACATCGGGTTGGCCAAGGATAGAGAAACCGTCCTGTTACTGAATGGTCACAGGATCAATTCCCTGAGTCAGCCAGTACATGAATGTGTTTTGTCCCTTTATGTCTGTTGACCCTCTCTCTCGGACGATGTCCGAACTACAATAAACATGGCGTCGCATCTAGTGTCCAATCGGTGTGCCGTCTTATTTGAAGCGGTGTGCTTCAAATAACTAAAGGAATTGTTAACCAGTACAGTGGATGTCCAGGATAGACCAGGATCAAAATGTCTCGGTGGAAGAGAAATTAGACCACCTCCAACCATTGCAGAGGTGCTATTTAAATTGAAACAATTCTAATTAAACATACTCTGCCAAACAGATGTGTTAAAAAAAATAAAAAATAAGTCCTGGATTGTAGCTTTACTGCTCACTCACTCCAAATACAGGAGCATCAGGTAAATGAATGTTAATGGCACTTCTTGCCTCCACTCCAAGACTGTGCCCTGTGTTTTTACAACCCAGTGCCTTTTGGAAGCCCCAGACATGCTCCCAAGTCATGGTACCATACCAAATGCACCATCAAATTGCAGTGCTGTTTCATATGAAAATGGCTTTCTGCGCAATAAACACTTAAACACAATGCCACAATGCCAGACTGCCCTGGAGCTACCACTGTACTGTACCTAATGTTTTGGAGCTACTACTGTACATTGCGTACTGGGTAATTAAATATATATATTATAACCCTCTGTTCTGTATGTGTGTGCATGCCGGTTGTTTATGTGGAATTTCCCTTGTGTTTGTAAAAATAAAAAACTGTTAACATGTATGGACAATATGTATATTCTAAAGTAACAAAGGGATATTTAATCACCATCTGGAATAAAATGTTTCTTTTATCAATGTCCTTTCTTTTCCATATTTTCATGGAGTTTTATAGATATGATAATTGATGCAGCTAATATTTAAAGAAGAAAGTTGTCACTCTAGTTACTATATAAACAAGAATAGTTTAATATAATGTATGTATTGGTGGCACCAATATTTAAAGAAGACACTACATAAACTAGAATAGTTGCCTATATATTTTCAATCTTTCTACAACTTTAAACCCTCTAGACTTAGTACCTCAACTCTCTGTACTTGGACCGCTTATTTCTGTCTACACTAAATGTTTTTTTACAAAAATAGCGGATCTACAAGCTCACATGTCGTAAGACTCGCAACACACTGTGTTGTGAACTTGTAGATCTGCTATGTCTAATGTTCCCCCTAGAATATGGATACTAGGGTTCAAGTGGTTAATATAGTATACACATACTGCACATTTTCACAGAAAAAAATGACCCACACTATTAGACTGTGGCTTAAGAGCACTTTATTGTTCATCAAGGCTACTTTACGTACAAAAAAGGTGGCCTGCCAAAACCTTTTTAGTAGGAGACACAGAGCCACAGATTGACTGTTTCTTGATACAGTTTTTACAGGTTTCTACCACCATGTCCATGCTACTTCCATGTCAAAAATGAACAAGAGAAAAAAAGATATTCATCCTCCACCGTTGTTAGCATCAATGTTTCCATTTTAATTTGTTACTTTCAGGGGCCATTTTGTGACCCTAGATACAGTACATACTACATAGTATGTCAATGGTATTCAAAATTTACCTCAGCAATGAGCAACAAATGCATGCTCAAATGCATCTCAGCCAATAGATAATCCCATAAGTCCCAATGATTCACACTGAGACACACATGAACCTTATGTTTAGATGCAGTTGAGAAACTTGCACAAAGCCGGATGAGCTTGTTATCAAATTAACTTCAATTGAACTCGTTTTTACATATAGGGTGCGTTCGAAAATACAGCACTGAGCGCACTGGCCAATACAAACTAATAGGCGAGTGTGCTCCGGTGCGTAATTTTCGAACGCGCCCAAGATGTGGCTAATGAGTGGGACTTAAAAGCTTATCTGGGCAGTTTGATAGATTTTATTGACCCAGGCATGTTTAGTCAATCACGAGCAATGTATTTGAAATGGATTGAAAATAATATTACAATATTAGTTGTGATGATTGATATACTGTAGCTCCTGAAGTCTTCTGAGCTTCTTACTCGTGCTTACTCTAACGTTAATATTACATGCTGGTGTGGATATTTAACCGGCCTGCCAACCCATGACTAGTAATTTACTAGTTTATGGTTTGGGGATGTTATCCAATCAAATTTCATCGATGTTTCAAATGGAATAGATGAAAAAAAATCACTCTATTTTTAATCTATTACAAGGATGAACCTTTTTTGTTCATTAGTCTCAGCTGTCAGATGGTTCGACAAGAGTATTTATTCATTTTGATGTTTGAAAAGATAAACGGAGACCGCCAAAGTAGCTGTTGTCACAGACACACCAGTGGCGCTTAACGCAGTTTCATACATTTCCTGTGTTCCTGCACTTTAACCTTTTTTTTTCTATCAAGACAAACTCTATTAACAAAAAAGATCAACTTTTTTCACAAAAAAAAGAAAATGCATGATTACAATATAAGGACAGGAAAAAAAACAATTAAATAGCTACATATCATTAACAAATTAATTGTTCCTCAAAAAATACCTACGATTTTTTTTCTCTGTACATTCGTTACGCACAGCGTAATGATGGTCTTATTATACCTATTATAAAAAAAAGTATTTTTTTTTTTATTAAGTGATTTTCCTACAGTGTGTAGGGAAGTGTGTGCCGAAGCAGAGAGAGCCTTCTACCTACAGGGTGGTAGTGAAATGATAATAAAAATGAATAATAAAACCTCAGGACACGAAGCCCTTTTCCCTCTTATAATTTCCTCATGTGTTACTAATTACATCTAATCTCAATCAGGGAGGTTTAGAAACGGGGGGTACATGTGAACTCCCCCCTCTCCTCACTTAAAAGTGGAGATAGCACAAACTGTTGAAGTACTTATTTAAACAAGATGCATCTCTCAAAAGGTTATCTAATGCTTCATTTATGCTCTGTCATATGACGGCGTCACAGCTCGAAATGGCAGATGTATAAGCTCACATCTTGAGCGTGTAAATGTGCCACATTCATCGTACAACAAAGTATAAATCGGGCTTAACTCAGATACTGGCAGGTGCTGTTACAATACCTCAATCGACTGGCAGGTGGGTTATAAATCTGAGTGCTTGGAATTCACAATGCCAGAATAGTTTTTGGTTGGCTCTGGTTCCACCATGTCCAAAAAACGTATCAGTTGATGGAAGATGGAATGTATGGGCATTCTAATACCCATGACAGAACACAGCTCCTTGACAGAGCTTGGGACGTGTTCTGGCATGCCATCGAAGCAGTAGATACTTGCATATTCCATACTTATGCTTATTCCTTAAAGTATAAGCAATTGCATATAACTGAGGTCACATTAATCCCTACAGAGCCCGGAAATATGTTATTAATCAGAATGAATAGCTAATGTGAAAGTTGTGGCAGTCATGTCCAATTAACCATTCTACCAATGGTTATAGAGAAGGGAAAAAAGCAATGAAAAAAAAAAAAAACATGACTTTTTCAGAGCATTGGATTTGTCCCCAGCCGTTCACAATGTCTACATTATGAGTTTCCCAAAATGTTTGAAGCCAAATACTTGATTGTTGCATTATAATGCAATGATGATTAAAAAACATTGCTCGATGGCCAATCGTATTGATTCATAAACAAACAAACAAAGTAAAATGACACACTTTGTAATTCTAGGCAACTCAATTTAGCTGGTGGAACAAGCAAAAACCATGATGGAACTCTAGGTTGCCTTTGACTAGTTAGTAGCTGGGTTTGTGGATATTGTGATATAGTGTGTGTATGAAGCCTGTACAACGTTCCCTATAGGAGGAATGTATGCCACCTTGATACAGGCTCCTGTGTAAAGTATAATTAAATTCATTTCCTCTGCTGCAGCAGCCTAGCTTAACCGCATCAACAACACAATGTTGTTCAGAGAAGAAAACATTGAAATACAAAATAGATCTGGACACCAAGGCAAGAACAAAGCAAGTCAATTGCTGAAGGCCCTACAGTGGAGTCAGGTATGCGATGTCACACTGAAAAAGAGTTGCTTGAAAAATAGAAATCTTAAAAATATGTCAACGGTCTCCCTTTTTTGACAAATCTTTTATGCTAAGGTGTCGTCTACTGCATTTTAGTGGAAACAATTGATAATTCTTGGCGATTGTTTTGGGGAAACCACCTGGTGTTCTAAAATGTGCACATTCACATACCTGATCTTACACCTACTGTAAGAGACGAGACCCAGCTTCCCAAAAAGGCATCTTAGCATTGTGACTTTACAATGGAATGTGGGCAGCTTTTTGCAGATTACAACAGACACGGAAATGTTAGCCTGCTAGCCCACAGCAGGTACTTGCCTCACTGAGCTAGTGCACAATCATTGTTAGCTACAATTTGACCGAGGGCTGAAGGATGTGGTAGCACAAAGCTAACCAAACATCCTAAAGGACTCGTTCCTACAATCCTTCAATTCCATATTTAGCTAAGATCCTCTTTGGGAAACCGGTCCCTGAGTGCCTGTCTGGTGTCACAGCTCAGTCATGCAGAAGGTTGTAGCATCCTGTACCACTGATGGATCAACATCTTAAGAAACCCAAATCGGACACATTTCCCAAAGCCACCATAACACCAAATTGATAATTGTTCCATTGGTAGCCGACGGCACCAAACTCTTGTGTGCCGCGGTGGTTTTGGAAAACACAGCTGTCAACATTTAACAGAGCCTGTCCGGAGGCTGTCCCACTATAGCTGTCTGTTACCATATTGAGATTACTGAAAAACCAAAAAATACAAAATAATAATAATAATAATAACAATAATAATATGGAGTACAACTGACCCAGCAGTGAGTGTATAGTGTCTACGACTGTTACTGACAACAACAGAAAGAACTAACATCTGAATCAAAGGCTAGTAGTAGTAAGATTGAAATGCCTAAAAATAAAAACACAAATAGATACCAGCTATTAAAAAAACAAAGGAAAAAAAAACATGCATCTGTTAAAGCACTAGTTTACCCATCAAACCTTCTAAAAAAATCTATCAAACCACAGTGTGTAGGAGAAGGAGGGAGGAAACGGGGGTAGGAGACAGAGCAAGGGGGGGGGGGGCATTTGAACCAAATATAATTACAACAACCGTGTTCAAAGAGTGAAACACACACACAAAGGAGTGTTTGAAGAAAGAGATCTGAGTAATCTTCTCTCTCCCCTGGTTGAGAGACTAGACTTTTCAAACCACAAGGTGACATGCAACATCACCCATCCTATCATCACTGTCAGCAGTTAAGCCCTTGAAACACATCAAAGCACGTTATTCAGCAAAGCCCCCTGACACACTGGAGCTTGTACAGCTGGCCGTTGTTGATTTTTGCATTTTGTTTTGTTTTATACTTTGGATTTCATAATCTTTCCATCGTGTTTGCCATGTCCCTCGACACCGTAATCATCTGACCCACTGTCAACCACATGAACCCTAGCGTCCCTATTCTGGGGCGAACATTTGGCGAAAATAGCCAAAGAAAAAAAGGAGGCGGTCTTGTTTAGACCCCTGGGGGACCCGGGTCAACTAAGCATACAGTGTTAAAGTGGTTAAATGCACCATGTAACCACGTCCTAAAACAATAACACTGTACAACAAATAATCAATGCTGATATTAATGAGCACCGGAATAAGCTCATTTATTGAACTGGGTGTATTTGTATGTTAATAATCAGCATGTTATGTGCCCATTTTTCTCATGTTAATAATGTATTTCCAATATGTTCACTGACCAGACATGCCAATTGTTCTAGCCAGTCATGGCTAATGTTATTTCTGTTGGGCCTAAAGCAAAAAACGAAACTGCAATGGAACTAGAACTTAATTTCTATCAAATCAGCTGTGTCAGCTCCAGTGTGTGCAAGGCCAGATTACATAGTTCAACAGAGTTTAACCCTCTACAACAGTAGTGCAAAATCAGACTTTTCCCTTCGCTTTACGTAGACACATACGGAGCAGCACCAACCAGGACACACAGTTACACAGGGGAGAGTGTGAGAGAACGGCAGCAGTGGCTGAGAGAGAGAGAGAATTAAACAAGATAAAAATAGAGGAGTGATCATAAAATGGCTTTTGTTCTTTTATCTTTTTCCTTTCCAAGAGGGGGCGAGATAAGATCTGCATCCGAGGTTTCTTTGGTAGCGCAGTCAGGTGGTTTGTAACGACGTTCTCCATCTCCGTAATAATAATAATAATAATAACAATAATAATAATAATGTGTTTTTCACGTTGCTTTCCTTTCAAATATCGGGCGTCTCATAATGCAAAAGCAGTACACAAAACTACTTTAAAAAAAAAGGAAAAGAAAGAAAGAAGATGTAAAGTTAAAACAACAAAACGAAAGTTTAAAAACAACTCCTCTCGTCGCTCTGTTTTTATGTACATGGTTATGGACACTAGTTCAGCTCCAAGCTTGGCATGCAGGGTTGATTGTTTGAAGAGCATGGAGCCAAGTGATGCGCCAGACAAGTCCCAACGTCGACCCCCTTTAAAACCTTAAAACCTTCACCACGTTATAACTGGACCTTAGCTAGCACGTTAGTGTCAGCTACGCAAACAGCAAAAAGCGTTCCCGCTTTATCGAGCGGTAGGGAAACGCGTCCTGTTATTATTGCTTTCATTGATCCTCTGCGAGTGCACAGGGGGAGGGTGGGGAGGGAGTAGTGCCTCTGAGTTTTTTCATGTGGTTTGGGAGACCAGCCGGCGAGCAGACGCTCCTCGAGGGTGCTCCCAAATAGAGCGAACAACAAAGGCCGGGGGCGGGGGTTTAGAGCTGGAGTTGATGGGGAAGGTCAGAAGGGTGCACACCACAGGGACAAGGGGCGGGGGGGGGGGGGGGGGTGAGCGGGTGAAGTGGGCGGGGTTAATCCCTCTAAATCCCTCCCCCTTCAGGAGACGACGGAAGGGGAGTGGTTGTGGTTGACCATGTGACTGTTGGGGGAGGAGTTTGGGCTGCTGCCGGACGATGAGGGGCTCCCCTTGTTGTTCTTGATCTGGAGCCAGGTCTCTCCCAGGGCCTTGGCGAAGTGGTCGTCCACGGAGCCCGTGATGGATACCGAGTTGGTGGCCACGGGCTCGGGCTCCTTGTAGTTCTTCCCCAGACTGCGACGGAAGTGCTCCTCGATCACTGGATCACAGGCCGTGTTGTTGGCTGGTCGGGTGGAGAGGAGAGGGTTATGTTACATAATTATAAACCACTCCTTGTGTCTGATTGTTATATTGTTATACATAGTTGCTGATCAGTAGGCACTTTCCATCAATTTTAAAAGTAAGCATGTAGGATTCTGAGAAAAAAAACGAGATAGAAAGCATGAAACTCGCTCTGACACTAATCTTTTTCTATGCCGTTTGAAGTTCCATGCTTAATCACAATGAGGTCATGAGAATCATAAAACAGTCTGGTAAAGCTATCAAACCGAAGAAAATGTGACAGTTAAGCCTGATTTATACGTAGTTGCGTGTGGGTGTCGTGCACCGAATCTGCAAGCACAGCCGATCTGCAAGCCTTTACAACACATCGTGTTGCGACGTGTTGTGAGCTTGCAAATTCGGCCTTTTCAGTGCACAACACCTGCGCGCAACTAATACTAAGCATAGTATTTTGGGGCGAGCATTAAATCAGCATTAAATCACATCTGTGCTATTGGAACTACCATCATGACTATGGATGAAGGATGAAACAAAGACAACTGAAAACAAGGGGAAATAGGGGGATTTCTAACCCTGCTCTCATTAACATCTGTTACATAAGTCTGTTTCCAGTCTGAAGAGAGTGGTGTGTTTTCTCTGGAGCAGATGCATGTTCCTGAGAGTGTTTCCCACACAGTCTAGTGGTCAGCTCACATTGGAGAGAGACCATCTACGTTTCAGATGAAACCACAGCATTCTACTGCTAATAATTCTGCTATGCTGGCAATCAATCAATGAATCAATCAATGAATCAATCAATCAATCAATGAATCAATCAATCAATCACTCAAATCAACAAAGACCTGTCATTTATTCATACTTGAAGGAAAAACATATATATTTGATACAAAACGTTCAATGGAATAGATAGAACCTTAAGTAAAGATGCTTTATTTTCCTTTCTTTTTATTTTACTAGAATTATTTAATGATTTAGCGAATGATCTACTAAATCAAAATCAACTGGGCGGCATATTTACTACCGGTAATTCATATCCTGCTCATTTTGCAAACTCAATTCTGATTTCTTCAAGATAACCAACGCTCTGATCTGATTTGACAATTGGGAGAGAAAAATACAACTTAGAAATGTTGTTACTGAAATAAACCAAATATTCTATCACTGTATTTTCTAATATCCTTTACCAAATCCATGAGTGTAACACTGTGTAACAGTGTGCAATGTGGAATGTTTAAGCACTCTTGGAAACACATCAGTTGAAACTAACTACATAACATAAATAATGTGCTTCTCGCTAAACATGCAACCCAGGTGTTGTTGAGTGTGCACATGTTTGCTTCCTGCCTGTCTCTCTTGCTCGGTTTTGTGTGTGTGTGTGTGTGTGTGTGTGTGTGTGTGTGTGTGTGTGTGTGTGTGTGTGTGTGTGTGTGTGTGTGTGTGTGTGTGTGTGTGTGTGTGTGTGACTGTGTGTGTGTGTGTGTGTGTGTGTGTGTGTGTGTGTGTGTGTGTGTGTGTGTGCGCACATTAATCACTTAGTACCTATTTTAATACTTTCGAAAATAGCTGACCATTTTGAACTTACTGTTGTTGCTGGCTCTCCTGAAGTTATTGGCGAGGCTTGAGCAGCCGTTGTGAGACACCGGACAGTGGGACAGGTTACAGTTGCGGTTATTGGCCGGGACGCAAGTGATCACTGATGGACGATTCTGAAAGCAACGCACGCATAGACACAAATTATTACCTCTGGTCGTCTGTGAGCGCGGAACCGCAACACAGAGCCATAAGAGGAACAAAAATATCTATTATGCTTGAGTAAATGAAACTAATTCAATTAACTATCTAGAGAAATGGCTAAAATATCTTTTTATTAGAACACTGGGGGATGGGCAGGGGGGGCGTGAGGTAGAGGGGTGTGGAATGCCATAAAACATTTGAAAGGGGCCGGTGATTGGCTGCAATCCTAGTGATTGATTTCTTGATAGGTAAGTACTATATAACAGCTAGTTTTAAGGTCAAGGTTTCTCTGTGCTTGTAGATCGGCCGTGTATTTTCACTATTTTTGCACGACAGTTGTGCAACAAAGTATGAAATAACGCTCAAGTGCTTAATCGATTCTCTGATATATAAATCGATAATTCTAAGTAATCAATCAATAGAATAATCGGCAAGAAAATACAGCCCTAATAAATATACACAATGTACATACCTGCTGGCGTTCCACGGGGCTGACGGCATGCGGCACTGAGACCAGGGACGCCGTGCTACTGCTGCTGCCGCGCACGCCATCCACCACGCTGTTCTTGGTGAGCGCCAGCGGCTGGTCCATGCTGGCCAGGGCAGCCAGGTGGTGGTGGTGGTGGTGGTGGTGGCTGTACAGGTGGTTGCCGTGGACGCCCAGGGGGCCGCCGGGCGCCACCACGCGCTCGATGGGGCTCCGGCGGTCCTTGGCTGTGATGGAGCTACGATAATCTCCGTTGGGCTTCCTAGGGGAAAGAGAGAGAGAGAGAGAGAGAGAGACAGTGAGATTTAGCGCTCTCTCTACGATGCACTATATCATCCTCGAGTGGGTTAGCTAAATGATTTATAGTTAAGAAGCAAATGGACCTTTAAGGGTCTGTGACTCTATTTTGTAGATTTGTAGATTGGGGTCCCAGAACAAATGGGGGTCCGTGGCCTAAAGCATATAAAACTGGGGGTCCTTTAAATGAAAAAGGTTGGTGAATCACTGTCACAGTACAAACAGTCAGGAACAGCGTAGCTTTTAATACTAACCCCACCCTCTTTATGGCCTACTGGAGTGGAGGGCTTGAGTAACCACTTGAACCATGGCGTCCCTATTCCCTGCTGGCATGTCATAATAGGCGAACTGGGGGACCTTGGTCAGCAAAGTACTGTATATGGGGTTTAAGTGGTTAAAACACTCACAGACAACACACTGTGCCATGGAATCAAGGAGGGAACACCCTTATCCAACATGGAAAGAGAGACTCTCTCCAGCCAGAGAGAGGCAGACAGCCACCATGGAGCTCAACAGCTCTGAAGTGGTTTCCTCACAGTGTATCAAATCAACCTCTATCTTTCCAGTCGGCCTGGGCCCACCACTGTAAAAAATAAAATGCAAAAGCAGAAACTATCATACTATGAGGTAGGGCAGCACAATATGTAAAAAAAAATCATCGTCATCGCAATATCAACATGCACAATATACATATTGCAAAGGCAATATACATATTGCATTTCAACATTCCAGGTAAAGAATGTTTTTGTTCAGATTAGAATTTTTTTTTAAGGGGAGCAGTGATAAACTGTATTGCTAAGTTGGTGGTATTCATTGTCAATAGCAGCTGTAGACAGGTGCAAAGTGTTCAGAAATACCATGTTGTTGGATTGGAAATATGCAGAAATCACTTTCTTTCGGTTTACGAGGTGCACTGACTGCCCATTCTCCTTCCATACAGAAAAAGACGGACTTCTCTCATTGCCAGGAAATCCTTAGTTTTACTCCTCAATCATGACCTCATGTTTTTTAATCTTGGACAAACAACCGATAAGGATGATGAAAAAGATTATGGACCAAACCATTTAACACAATGTGATATGTGGCCTCGTGCTCAGCCTCTGACCTCCAATCTCTGGTGACCATTAATTTTGTAGATACTTAGTCGTTTGATGAGGCCTGACGTTTCGTGTAGCGGCGTATCGCTCGACAAACAGCAATCATGTTGTTCTGTGCTTCAAATGTGGTCTGCCAAAGTGTTTCAGTGTGTGTGTGTGTGTGTGTGTGTGTGTGTGTGTGTGTGTGTGTGTGTGTGTGTGTGTGTGTGTGTGTGTGTGTGTGTGTGTGTGTGTGTGTGTGTGTGTGTGTGTGTGTGTGTGTGTGTGTGTCTCTGTGTGTGTTTGACTGTGTTTTCCACCCTTCATGCTGCTACAATGCTCTCCCACAATTTGAGGCCCAGTTACAGGGAGTGAGATTTACTGTACTCCCCTCTTACGCTCTCTTTCATGATGGGCTCACGTGCACACGCGCAAATGCACACACACGCACAGACCTTGTCGGTTGGAATTGTGTTGCTAGGGAACCATTTGGGTCCAAGTTTGTTTCCTGTCAGCTACTGATATTCACAAACACCCGCAACAGGAAATAAACTTGGATCCATTTAGAATGTTTATGTTGTGGAGTGTGAAAAGGTCTATTGTGTGTGCCGTCCATTTGCACACAGGAACGGTTGCTAAAACTAAAACAACAATCAAGAAAAGGGGAAAAAGAAGAAAAAAAAACACTGAAAAAATGCTGCAGTGTTCCTTTTAAAAGGTTTGTTTGGATGTTTGGATGTGCACGCCGGCAGTCGTAGCAACCTGACCGGTGGGGTTAGGCATCTGGAGCCCACAGCACCGGTCACCGGAAATCTATGCACTCCACAGAATACAGACAGAGAAATAGAAGCAGAGCTACAGAGGGAAGCAGGGGGGTCGGGAAAGAAAAGAACAGTGGGGACTGAATGGTCCAGACCTCTACTACAAGAAAGAGTGAGGTCGGGAATTTCCTTCCTCTGTTCCCAACGTTTTCATTAAGCTCTCTTTCCCTCTCCCTCTCTCTCTCTCTCTCTCGCTTTCTGTCTCTATAATCTTTCTCTGTCTCCCTCTCTATCGTTCTCTCTCTCTCTCTCTCTCTTAGCAGCAGCAGCAGACTTCCTGAGGGTTTAGGGAGAGACTTGGCAGAGACAGGAACGGTAAGTCAAGCTAACATGGAGCCTGTCCAACGGCTCACCGTAGCGCTCACCAGAGAGCGACACAGGCGCACACACACACACACGCACGCACACAACAATTTAAAAGTTTCACTCAAATATTGTGTTTATAGTAGTAGTACAGTAGTATAGCTTCAAAATGTAAACCGTAGCAAAGGGTATAGCAATAGTTTCTATTATAACTGGTATCTTTCAAAAGATCACCAGCACTCACTCGGTCCACACCGAGGAAGGCCGTAGGCCCAAACGTCCGTCGTGTTTGATCTGCTGCTGGGGCTTTTCAATAAATAAGAGATCCTAAAAAGTAAAAAAAAAAGCTTGTAAAGATATAATTTCTGCCAGAGCCGTGCACCCGATAAACGCGAACTGTGAACTATTCAACTGACGAGTGCTCGCGTTCTCTTTTTCAAGTTATCCTTATTATAACTGGTACCACATTGTAAGCACAACATAGAGCAACACAAGCTTCTTATTTCTCTGAAGAATCTGCTACAGCGTGTCTGGTGGTCCCCTTGTGAACCCAAGTACCTCCCAGTTACTGCCTTATCTCCCTTGGTTAGCTATGACGCAAAACAGCCAGATAAAAAAACACTTCTCTCTCTCTCTCTCTCTTTCGCTCTCTCCTTCCATTCGGTGGGTGCTGCTGTGCCATGATGGAGGGGACGAGAGTGCATGAAGTGCATGCCCACATCCTCACACAAGAGGGCCAGGAAGCCTGGAAGCAATGAAGTCTATGAGTGTATGAGTGTACTAGGTCGAATCCCATCCTGCTTTGAACCACAATTCTTCCCAGAAATGAGTTAAAAACCCACCCACCGTCCTTTAATCAGTAAAGGACAGGATTCACAGAGGAGACTGGGGGCTTCGGAGGAGAGAACTGGAGATAGTACATAGGGTGAGGGCTCAGAGAATTGGTTTGGGACTGGAGTTGCTGAGGGCGAAAGTTTGGACTGGGGTAGTGAGAGAGAGAGAGAGAGAGAGAGAGAGAGAGAGAGGGAGAGGGAGAGGGAGAGGGAGAGAGAGAAAGGACCAGTTGAAAGGGGGGAGAAAGTGGGCCTCTGAATCTTGGCAAGCCACCTGCGCTTGGGGAGGCAAACTAAATAAAAGGGGAGGTGGTGGTGGTGGTGGTGGTGGTGGTGGTGGAGGGGTGGGGGTGGGGGGATGTAGAGGATAGGAGATGTGAGGAAAAGATGAGGGTTGGTTTGGCAGGTTGTATCCTATTTCACAATAATGTTCCCTGGCTCGCTCTTCGCTCCCTTAAGGCAACAGTGCGTACAGGTCCTGGCATGGTGGCAACACTCCTCTGAAAGAAGCTGAAACCCCTGGCCTGAGGGCATGAGAAGGAGAGGGAGAGACAGACAGACAGACAGACAGACAGACACGCCCCATGGTGGTATACGTACGCATGTGTAAATGTTCCAGTCCATGTTTCCACTTTCAGAGTTAAAATGAACACTCCGGGTTTTTACTGCGTGAGGAAGCAACAAGCGCCGTCGCTCGACACAAGCGTGTGATCTCCTATTGACAATGTTTGGCTTGGCGTTTCAGAGTGACAGCTCGAGCACCGGGAACACAGAGCAGATTTATTCCCTTTTACTAGCTGTCGGCTTATGTGTAGCCTGGCATTAGTGGTAGCCCCTTGTGGCAGGGCCCACTGAATGATCCCTTAATTTTAGAGACGGAGGCTCCAAAACCCGCAACACACACATAAATGATCCAGTCATATATCTCGTACAATTATTACGGCACTCTAATCTGTCATTAACCATAGGCTCTCTCATGACGCTTTGTCTTCAAGTCGACCTCAAGTGAGAAGTCAGGATCGTGATCGGGGGCAAACACACTGAACACAGCAACTCCCACGCCCACCCACCGGTCTACCCACACACACACACAGGCAATAATACGCAGAAAACGCAGGAAAATCACACAATTCTACATATTACAAGACAAAGGAGTATTCTGGTTGATTGCCTGTGGTGCGAAAGAGTAAATAAAAACAGAGCAAATACATATTTAAATCAAGCGGAGGTTTGGGTTTCAAACGTGTGCGAGGGTTATTGTAGCTATATAAGAGACTGCCAATTTGGTGCCTTAGCTATATTTATTTTAAGGCTGCTGAGACATAGAGGCCATAAAAGTCCTGGGCTTTTTCTCACAATTGTGTTCCAAAACCTTTCAGTGAAAGAAAAGCTCCAATCTCTGAACTGGGTGGGGGTTCATCCTGCCTTCTTTAAAAGAGAGAGGGAACGGCAGAGGCACAGAGAGAGAGAGAGGGAGAGAGACACACACACACACACACACACACACACACACACACACACACACACACACACACACACACACACACACACACACACACACACACACACACACACACACACACACACACACACACACACACACACACACACAGGAAACATCTGGTAAGAATCAGGGGGTGGAGAGGAGGAGCAGGAGGAGAGGAAGAGAAGGAAAAAAGAAAAAGAAAGGCAGAGGAGCAGGAAGGCTGAACCACAGGTTACAAACAGGGCCGAGCTCTGCGAGGCCTTCCGAAAACCACACACGCACGCATGTACGTATGTACACACACGCACGCACACACACACACACACACACACACACACACACACACACACACACACACACACATACACACACACACACACACACACACACACACAGCCCCTGCACCACAGGGCTCAAACAGGCTATGTATATAAAGTATACAAACATCTCCACACAGTTTACTCTGCTCAGGCCAGGCTTTAGCAGCGGCACGAAACGGAAGTCAGCAATAATATTTGCAGCCTTTAAAATAGACAGCGAAGACGCAGAGGTAACACACCTGTACCAAAGCCATTTTACTGGACCGTAACCACTTAGGTCCCTATATATACCTCGCCATAGGCACAATATCAGAAAATAGCCAATCTACAAGCTCAAAATACGCTGCATTGAGACATTTCGTGAGCTTGTAGATCAGCTGTTTTCGTTATATTTCAGAAAAGAAGAAGAAAAAACTGGGATGCTAAATGGTCAAGTCCATGTCAAGAGTCAAAGAAAATGTGCTGATTTAGAGGTTTTCAAAGACTCATTTATCTATAGGCAATATACTTAATTTATGCTATTGCTACATTTGTATGGAAATTGTTTTTTTTTATCCACCAAAAACATTGAACCTTTTTGTGTCTTTTGGCGTTGCATATGGAAATATTGACAAAATCTTGTTGTGCCAGTAAACTGACCCAGTTTTGATATCAAACTGCTGAGAAACACAGCGGAGGAAGCGAAGCCTTTGTTACTGGAGCCAAGTTAGATCGGATATGGGGACAACCATAGGAAAACATGTGGAAAGACACTCACTCACTCACTCACTCACTCTCTGTCTGTCTCTCACACACACACACACACACACACACACACACACACACACACACACACACACACACACACACACACACACACATCAAAGCATTGGCAAACTCCTAACACACCCTTAAAAGAGACGCTTGCTTTCTCTGTTTCACACTCACAACACAAAACGTCCCGCGTAAAGCAACAGTCTAACAATGATTTCATCAACCTTGGCCACACCGCCAGTGGTTTGGGTTCTCCAGCGCCGTCTCTATTTGGCTTATGGGAGAGCCAGCCATGAGAACAACATACTGCTGGAGTTCCCAGCAGAATGCAGCTGGAGCTTTTACAGGGACTGTGCTACTTAATTGGGGATATTCAGATTTCATTTGAATTAATCACATTTATCTGATTAACTACTTAAGCCCTATATACTTTGTTGTACAACAAATACGCTTCGTCTGTAGATTGGCTAATTTTACAACTTTTGAAAATAAAAAAAATATGTGAACAGTTCTGAATTTGTTTTTAAGATTCAGGGATATTTGCCTAAAATAAACGTTAATGTCGTTCAGACTTTAATTTACAATGTAGGCATTTAGCAGACGCTCTTATCCATCTGCATAACGGCATTCATATGGTGGTATACAAATGGCTGAATACTATACCGGCACCCGTTGGAGGAGCAAAGTTTAAAGATACAAAGCTACAACGCGTGGATGAAGAAAAATGAATATATGAAAATGCCAGTAAGCCTCGTCAACAACCTGTGTACCTGACTGTGGTGGGCATGCTGTGTTACATGTCCAAACATTACTGACAAACTAAACCCAATTTTTTATAATATCATTCAAAATAAGTGCTGACAGGGGCAGTGCTGAGGCCTTAGGAAGTTACTAAGTCCCAAAATTCTTGCCACATTCCCTTGCCGGAGCTGTGTTTCCTTTACTCCCTTTACAAAACCCTAGCTTGCAGATCTTATTTTGAAGAGCAAAGATACAGCTGTGCAGCAGAGCTTTTATTTTGGCAGATGCACAGCTCTGGAGCGGCAGGCAGGCAGGCAGGCAGGCAAACAGGCAGGCAGCAGCAAGCTTCCAGCCCACAGGCTCTAGTGGACAGGATAAGGCCTCTTTGTTCCCGGCTCCTCCTTCTTAGCGAAAATGAGAAAATAGCCCCCGCCTGACAAGTAACCCACTCAGCACATACACACACACGCACACGCACACACACACACACACACACACACACACACACACACACACACACACACACACGCGCACACACACACAGGATAGCCCTATCTCCTGACACTGAGACACACTGTATTCAGTAACGGATCTGTTAGTTATTATCATAAAGGGATATGCTTTTGTCTGACTGCAGCTGACTCGTGTGAAGTGTGATTGTGCATATATTATATACATATTTGACTAACGTGCATATATACATATATGACTAACCTGACAACACAAACATGAATTCACAAAACTGGGGAAAACTTTTTGGGCAAAACCGACAGTTTAACCACTTTTAACCTATTCCATTTGGTGGGTGCTGCTGTGCCATGGTGGAAGGGATGAGTCCATGTTATTATAGGCTGATTGTTTAATTTTCTTTCCAAAATAACGAATCTAAAAGACCTTATAGAGAAAAAAGTGGTCCAAGTACAACTCAGGTCCAGTTTACTAAGTCTAGAGGGTTTAAGTGGTTAAACACGACACACACAGCATGTCTGTGCACCACTCAGACATGTAAATGTCTCACAGACACACACACACACACACACACACACACACACACACACAAAAAACAACAGTCGGTTGTGAGTGTTTCCTTTCTCTTCTTCTCCCCCCACTGGCCCAGACCCCAGGCCTGGGCACGTTGTGATTGGACCACGAAGGAAACCTGAGAAGAACAGCCCCACCCGCTCATCTAACGGTGTCAGGTGTCAATCTGTCTAGATGCATGGCAAGCTCTGAGCAAAGACAAAAAACTCAACTCAATTGCTGAAATGTTTCCTGACCCTACATTACATCCGCTGAGAAAAAGTCAAACAAACAAACAAACAAAAAAAATAAACGAAACAAAAAATACAGAAAATAGTAATACACACTAAAACAGACAGTCCACACGTATTGTCCATCGAAAAGAATTTAAGAAAACAATATGGAGAACGTACAAAAGCAGCCGTACCTGAAGAAACAGGCAACAATGACGAAAACAATCAACGGAGACTAGAACCATGGACAGAAACGGCCGACAAATACAAGAGGCTAACATGGTCTCTGATAAGATAACATCTAAACTCTTCCACTGTGTTCGTGCTCGCCTGCTGTTGCGTGTGTAGTGCACACAAGTTAGTGAAGTAGGTGCGTGTGTGTGTGTATACATTACGTTTTTGTGTGAGTGAGTGTGTATTTGAGTGAGTGCAGCCACACATTCACACTGAACGGCGTGCAGTGAACTGTTTTCTATCTATCTCGTTTTTTTTCTCCTTTTTATAAAAACCCATCATTTTCAAATTAAGACTAATCATTGTTCCTATAAACAAAACAGATGTGAAATAAAGCAGAAAGTGAGGGCCTTTTAAATAAAGGAGTTGAGGTTTTTTATTCTCCACCGTGTTCAGCCTCACCTTTCTCTGCATGACAAGCCGCCATTATCTAATTTAGACCAATCATTGTTCATTGTTGCACTTAAACCCTATATACTTCATTGACTGGAGTCCCCCATGGGGTCTATACAGTACTTTGTCTCCTCTTTTTTTTGTCCCCTACACCAAAACTCTTCGATCTACATGCTCACAAAGCATCGAGTTGCAACACGTTGTGAGCTTGAGCGAACTTTTCGCCTAATGTTGGCCTATTATCATCATGACATGCCCAGAATAGGGACGCTAGGGTATGTGGTTAAACGGGCACAAATGAGAGTTCAAACGAGGTAGAAAAGTTCAGGAGGAGTCGGCTTCCACCAAAGGTTTCAGCGAGTCACCCAGCACTTAAAGTCGTCTAGATAACGATCGGTCCCATAGAACCACAAATTAAATCAGTCAAATGAAATGCAATCAAGTTGGCCCTTAGGATTGTGTCCTTGGGATAGAAAAGTACGTTTTAAGAACCTTCTGAAATTGTAAAAGCTGTGAATAATGCACAAAAGGGCTTTGACTACACGTTACAACAAGTCAACTACCCTATAACTTGCTAATGGGAGATATTACTCCATACCACTTGCAGGCAAATGACTATAAATAAGTCAGGATTGAGATGATGATTAAAAGTGATTACAGCTATTGCTGGGAAACAGTCTTAGTAAAGTGTCATTTCTGTCAAGCCTTGCACATCAAACTTGTATCGTGTTTTTTAAGCAGGGCCAGCCGCTTCTACAGTGACTCAGTGTGTATTTATGCATGCATGTATGTATGTATGTATGCATGTATCCATGAGCCTGAACACCTGCAACTGATTACCACACAAACAGGAGGGCACAGCAGTGGCATCACACACCCGGCCCTTAAAAAGACACGCACGGACACACTGCGGCACACGCAGCAGTCAACCATTTCGAATGAATGATGAAATAATGTCATTAAAGGCACCGCTTACTTCACACTGGTTATTCTTCTGTTTTAACCACATGAACCATAGCGTGCCAACATTCAACGAAAATGAAAGATCTGCAAACTCACAATGTTGTGTGCGTTCGTGTGGGAGGATGAGGCCTACTATGGACCCCTGGGAGACTCCGGTCAACTAAGTATATAGGATATAAGTGGTTAACATGGACTATTTTGCATGCCCAAACCACCGAACTCAACAGTGACAAGGAAGGACACAAAATGGCAACCACAAAAACGCAGATAGTACTTGCAACGAGGGAAAAGCGATATGACAATAAGTCGCATTGTACCCACCCACGGACAGTTAGAAAACACAGAGTGGCTTGTGAGGCATGGCGTAGGGGCATTTGCATATCAATATAAGCAGAAGTTGACCACATGGCACATGACACTTTGTGTCTCACGGAGCCTGAAAATACTCGAGACCTCAGAGTGACACCGCAAGCGGGAAGATGGTTTCACTGCAGACAATAGGTATAATGTCGATTCCCACCATGGCTCCCACACGTACGCAGAACACCAAACAAGATGACTTTGCAAAACGTCTCGAGTTTTGACGAGGCTCATGACAAGCTAATCCTTTGTTATGAGCACCAGCTGCTCACATGATGAAAGGCGAGAAACCCCTTCCCACGTGCCACTGGAACAACGTGATTATACTGCTGTTCTTCACTCATTTCAGCCTGCGACCCAAACAGAGTAAATTTAGGGTCGTCATATAATTTGACATTATCATTGCAATACTACCGTTTGGACTGGAATCAGTGCAAATGTTAGTATCATGTTGGCATGGACTATCATTCTACAACAGTCAACGGGAAGGAAAACTGAGAAAGATGAGGAAGTTAAAGATCAGGCCATGCATGAAATTGGTGGTATCAAATGACCTTTGTATGTGTGAGTGTCCAATGCATGTACATGCACTTAAAGTATGTATGCATGCATGTGTGAGTACTCGTGTTGGGCAGTAAAAGGTTACTGTACTAGAACCTTTTTCAACAACCAAATTACCATTCAAATTCTAATGTCTAATATGCCATTCATTATAGCTATTATATTAGTCTGACTTTACTTCAAATCTAGCGAAATCTAAGTCATTTGGGTACACTGTGAAGGAAAGCAAAGCTCTGCAGTATTTGACCAATACAAGAGGGACATATTTTCCCTTTTTGAGAGAGAGTTAGAAACAGGTTTGTAATAAAAAGTGATTAAATTGTTTTAACTAAGTAGTTCTATTAAGGTAAGTAATTGACTGTAGTCATTTTACTCATTAGTAACTATGCTCCTTCCACTTAATCGAAGGTGCCACGGTTCCCTGTGATCTATCTATAGTATTCCATCAATCTTGGTGGCCAAAAGAGGAACAGGTGATTGCAATGGAACAACAGGTGACTAATCAACAGCCAACACAAATTACCTGTAGTTGTGGCCTTGTTCTGTACAGTAACGTCAAAGACAACACTATGAATATTCTGCACAGCTCTGCCTAACACCACACTGACTCGCTATACAATAAATAGCCATGACTAGAGAGGGAGAGAGAGAAAGAACTGACTCTACTGTCCTGGCCCCAGCAGCCCCTCACCGCCAATCAGCGCTCCAGAATCTCTGGAATCTGTGGAAGTTGGAATGTCGGAACGTTGGAAGCGCTGGAGCTGTGTGAGAAAAGCCTGCCAGCCTGCCAGCCTTCCGCTGCTGCTGTGCATTCCAGTTCCCAGGCTTCCACTGATCAGCAGCTATAAGGAGAGCAATGTGGAGCCAGCTAAACAGAGCCCTGGCACACTGCGTTCTATGCAGGGCCACGGTGGCGAGCTCGCACTGCAAAAACCAGTTGAAGCCTGTTCGTCGCACAACTTAGGCCAAGCAGGACTCGCACAGCTATTGTGCTCACTGCAACGCACACCCACACGTGGCAAACATGGCTTTATCTGAAAATCCAACCATGTGTCCGTGTTTATGTGTTTATACAAGGGAGTGTGTGTGTGTATGCTACTATCTGCGTACATTCCTACATGAAAGTGTGGATACCAGTGTGCATAAATATTGTGTGTGTGTGTGTGTGTGTGTGTGTGTGTGTGTGTGTGTGTGTGTGTGTGTGTGTGTGTGTGTGTGTGTGTGTGTGCGTGCGTGCGTGCGTGCGTGCGTGCGTGCGTGCGTGCGTGCGTGCGTGCGTGCGTGCGTGTTTACTTACAGTTGTGCAGCAAACAGCCGGCTCATCTTGGCCACGTGCTCGTTGTCGTCCATGTCACTGTCGCCCTGGTCACCACTGAGCTTCCTCTTGCTGGGGCTGATGGGGGGCGGGCCCGTCCTGTGGTTGGAGATGGAGGACGAGGACGAGGAAGAGGAGGACGAAGACGAAGAGGAGGAGGAAGAGGAGGAGAGGGACAGGGACTGGAGTCTGGGGTCCCCTCTAAGGGCTGCCTCGCCTGGAGTCGGTGAAGATGGAGGAGAGAGAATAATAATCAGTTACTAAATGATACCCACATTGATATGCTGCTACAACAAACCTAAGGATCTTCCCTGGCATTTCGCTTCTGCTGTGGATTTGAAAGATTACCGGTTAGGTTAGGTTAGGTTACTGTGTGTGTATATGGTGCACAATGTTCTATTTATCCACCTCCATCTTCATGCAAACATCCTGATGCTGTCACAACTGTTCAGGTAAATCAACATGAAACTGAAATATTCTCAGCTTTTATGCAAACTAACAAACTTCAGTTAGAAGTTTATAACAGCTAAACACCGGCCACTGGTGAATGTCATCTTATTTGCGGAATCACAAGGCAGACAACACGGCAATTTTATCGGCAAATAATAATGTTTGCCCGATTAACACTATTTCGGTACAACCCTCGAAGTTCCATGAGCTTGTGTTGTGATTTGATAATGACACATTCGTACTGAGTCATTGCAGACACATGCACACACAGACAGACAAACTGCCACATAGTTCAGCGGGTCAACTAATTATTAAGTTCCAAAACACTACTCCATTTTCAAAACATTATCTGCTATCTGACATTCCTTGCCTTTGTTTTCAGAGGAAGCAACTGTTGCGTCACGTGCCAGCAACTACCCCAGGGAGCCCACCCATAAAGGTAATGAGTGAATCGTACATTTAGACAGATGGCAACCGTTTTATGGTCACTTTAAACAAGTAAGCCACAAAATGTGCTTTAAGGCTGCATGCTCTACTGTACAGGCAGCGTTTCAGCTCAACTATCCAGCAGCATTTTGTTGACTTCCAACAGTTTGCTGAGAGAGGCATCAATCCCTGGCACGAGTGTGAGGGGGATCTGGTCAGAAATGTTTTGGAAGAAATAGCTGTGGATGGGTCTTTCTTGCACACGCGTATGTGTGTGTGTATGTGTGTTTGTTTGTTTGTGCGTGCGTGCGTGTACTCTCTTACACTCTCATTCTCTCTCTCCTGTGTACAGAGGGCCTACAGACAGAGCAGTCAGTGGTGAGTGGGAGTAAAAAAAAGAGAGAGAAAGAAACAGGAAAACTACTACTGGCTGTGCGTCAGCACGGGGACTTTCCACTGCTTAACCCTGTATGTGTGTGTGTGTGTGTGTGTGGTGTGTGTGTGTGTGTGTGTGTGTGTGTGTGTGTGTGTGTGTGTGTGTGTGTGTGTGTGTGTGTGTGTGTGTGTGTGTGTGTGTGTGCATGTGTGTGTGTGTGTGTGTGTGTGTGTGTGTGTGTGTGTGTGTGTGTGTGTGTGCGTGTGTGTGTCTGCCCGATCCTTCTCAAGCAGAATATTTTCACCAAGAAGGCTAGGATTCCAAATGATAAGATAAAACCATAACTACTACTGTACTGGGCCCCTTCCCCCAGTATAACATAAGAGCAACATGTGAAGAATATGGTCATTGGGTTACTTCAACTTGAACTATTTTGTATCTCCATTCCTATTGAACAGGTGCACTCCAGTATGTAATAATTACTGCACTGGTAGCCATTTGTAGGCCTGTGATTTCCCTGAGTCCATAGCACTGCAGCACTGTCAAAACAAAAAGAGGCATTAACCACACTAACCCTGGTGTTCCTATTTTGGGCATGCCATTATAGGCGGAAATTCTCAAAAATAGCCAAGTCCTATATGCTTAATTTACTCACAATGTGTAGCGACGCATTATTATGAGCTTGTAGATCGCCTATTTTCACGTGACACCATCATATGTCGAAGTATAAAACAGGGCTTAAGTGGTTAAAGAGTAAGCTACTACTTTAACATTTACTACAGTCATACTAACCGAGCAGGTTTTTCTTCTTTTATCGTGCTCACTTTTTTAGGCATCAGCTCTCCTTCCTTTCATCTTTATTCTGTGTCAGTATTCTATTCTGTAATGACAGAATTTCTCCTGGGTGGGGGAAAACTTTTGTCTTATCAAAACCACTGAAATGTGTTTATGTAATGTATGTGGCATACATACATTAAGTCACACCACTCACTCTTTCTCACTTACTGCACTAACTTTACCCACAACCTGAAAGGCAAAACAAAGAAAACCCCACAACTACTAAACCAATCTAGAATTCCAGATACAGATCGCCTGCCCTACTTTCCTCCCATAAACACACCAAATGGATGTCTAATCTGATTCTACCAGTCTTCCCCACTGCAAGTATGTGTGTGTGTGTGTGTGTGTGTGTGTGTGTGTGTGTGTGTGTGTGTGTGTGTGTGTGTATGTGTGTGTGTGTGTGTGTGTGTGTGTGTGTGTGTGTGTGTGTGTGTGTGTGTGTGTGTGTGTGTGTGTGTGTGTGTGTGTGTGTGTGTGTGTGTGTGTGTGTGTGTGTGTGTGTGTGTGTGTGTGTGTGTGTGTGTGTGTGCGTGCCTGTGTGACCTCCCAAACAGCACAAGTGGCCCCTCCCTACTGGCTCTGGCATGTTCCTGCTCGCCCCACTGTGTACCATGGCAACAAGGGTGACATCATTGCTTTTGGCAGGACAGAAGGACACACCAATAAAAGGAGGGGCAACTGTGACAACCGAGCAGCCAATCAGGTCCCTTGAAACATAATGGCTGATCATAGAGTTCAGGAGTGAAGCGCTTGGACGAGGGGCGTGTCAAGTGAGTCTGTCTGTGTGCATGCGTGCGTGTGGACGTCTGTCTACAAGAAGTCAATTATGATTTGTCTGCCCTTGCACGGCAGCAAAACTGTGGGAAGTTATTTATGATTTCAAATTCAGTGGTGTAAAGTAATACTCAAGTACTGTACTTAAGTCCAATTTTGAGGTACTTTTACTTTACTGGAGTATTTCCAATTGTCTATACTTTTACTTCTACTCCACTACATCTCAGAGGCAAATATTGTACTTTTACTCCACTACAATTATTTGAAAACTTTAGTTACTAGTTACTTTGCAGATATAAAGTATTACATTTTAAACATACATGAACCACTTTAGCCCTATTTTAAACCTGCTAGGCTATTTGAAAATAGCCGATCTACAAGCTTGTAGATCTGCTATTTTCAAACATTTTAGTACTTTTACTTTTGGTACTTTAAGTACATTTTGATACCAATACCGTTGTGCTTTTACTCAAGTCAATTTTGAATTCCGGACTTTTACTTGTAACGGAGTACTTCTACGTTGCAGCATTGATACTATTACTTAAATATAGTAAAACATTTGAGTACTTTTTCCACCACTGTTCAAATTATATTTGAACTGCACGTGGTACAATGAACCACTTTAACCCTATGTATATGTCACAGGGAAAATGGCATTCCAGGGAAATTGACAGGGGAGCGCTTGTTTTATAGGCACGGGGCGGTGCTGCGAGGCGGGGCTTTGATGCGAGGACGACGACCACAACAACAACATACTAACCAGGAAGCTACGCTAGGGGAACGCTGAAAATAAAATGGATAATATGAGAGAAATACTCAAGTAAAGTACGAATACCTCAAAATTGTACTTGAGTAAATCTACTTTGTTACTTTGCACCACTAGTACAAGCCTCAGTGGCGCACTTCGATAATCATTGGACTCCCCACCCACTACCACTGGGAGCCGGGGTTTGACTCCAGCTTGGGACATTACTTTTTCAAACAACCGCGGACTACTTTTTTTTCGCTGATAAAGTATAGTTTTGGACCATGACGGAAGGCGCTCCGACTTAGCAGACCTTGAGGCCGAGGAGTCGCGCCCGAGCGCCTCCAGGCGCGAGTGCCCGCGACGACCGGCCGATGGTCTGCTAGTCGACTTAAGCGCCGTCCGAGTTATGTACCGATAGGCACAGAATCGTAAATTATGTTGTGTGGGGACTGCGTTTGCCCCAAGTGCCACTCACTGCACTAACATAGCCCGCCAGGCCCGCCCCCTGGAGTGTGTGTGTGTGTGTGTGTGTGTGTGTGTGTGTGTGTGTGTGTGTGTGTGTATGTATGTGTGTGTACACGCGCGCGTGTGCGCATGCGTGTGTGCGTGCTGGTTTGTGCATGCGTGCGTGTGTGGTGTGGGGCTCATGTCTGGCTTGCATTGCCCTCTAGCGTTGATTCTACAGAATTGCATGAGGGGCATGAAAACAAGCGTACCCCTTTCAATTTCCCTGGAATGCCATTTTCCCTGTAACATATATACCGTGACCGCCGGCGTCCCATAGGAGTTCAGTTCTCCTCTTTTTGACCCCTGCACACCAATTCTCAATACACCAAAAATAGCCAAACTAGAGCTGTTATTTTCACCAAATAATCGCCTATTTATGACATGCCCAGAATAGGGACGCTAGGGTTCAAGTGGTTACGGCTCTGGTAAGGGTTTGTAGCTTATTTGGGGTTGCAGCTTAAGTCATAATGATAAGCAACCCTGGTTATGGTGATTACCAGAGCCGCCACAGCCTTTCAGCTTGTGCCTTCAATGGCATTTACATGGAAGTCAAATGTGGACAGACAGGCTCTCATTTCACG
>NC_137612.1:34731492-34739335 GCF_963280865.1 Gymnoscopelus braueri | reverse complement strand
TGGTGCAATGAACCACTTTAACCCTATGTATATACCGTGACCGCCGGCGTCCCATAGGAGTCAGTTCTCCTCTTTTTGACCCCCAATACACCAAAAATAGGCAAACTAGAGCTATTATTTTCACCAAATAATCGCCTATTATGACATGCCCAGAATAGGGACGCTAGGGTTCAAGTGGTTACGGCTCTGGTAAGGGTTTGTAGCTTATTTGGGGTTGCAGCTTAAGTCATAATGATAAGCAACCCTGGTTATGGTGATTACCAGAGCCACCACAGCCTTTCAGCTTGTGCCTTCAATGGCATTTACATGGAAGTCAAATGTGGACAGACAGGCTCTCATTTCACGAGCAATTTCAACACAGCCACTACACTACCATCCTGGGGCCATTCGAAACCAGCACAACCCCAGGCAAAACACTTAAGTGGGCTTCATGTGAATTCAAACGTGTACACTTGGATGGTACATGAGCACAGTATCACTGTATACAGGTGTACCTATTCGATTGTTTATTCTCCATCAGTCAAAAGTGTTGAACTACCACAGAAATCTTACATTTTACTGTTATTGGAGGTCCCAAACAAGTCTCTCTCTCTCTCTCTCTCTCTCTCTCTCTCTCTCTCTCTCTCTCTCTCTCTCTCTCTCTCTCTCTCTCTCTCTCTCTCTCTCTCTCTCTCTCTCTGCCAACCCCTCCCTCTCTATCTCTCTCTCTCTCTCTCTCTCTCTCTCTCTCTCTCTCTCTCTCTCTCTCTCTCTCTCTCAGTTCATTAAGTCCAGTTGATCAAAGCCTATTTCTCTTGACAGAGCTTCAAACAGTGAGGAGTCAGGAAGAGATCAGATTACAAACAGAGGTGAGTCTCTCTCTCTTCCTCTATCCTCTCCCCTCCTCCGCTGCCTTTGGACGCTTCAAAAAGATGCGTCGGGGCATGTCGCTCTCTCTTTTTTCTCTCTTCCTCTCCCCCTCACACACACTCTCTCTCGCTCAAAGAGTGATTATCTTTGGCAGCCATTCTCAGAGTAACCTGAACTTCGCCTGAGGGATCCCTTTATTTTTAAAATGCATGAATCCTTTATTCTTAAAATACTTGAAAGGACACATGCATGAGGCGGTTAAAGAATAAACACGCTACGCCAAAGGGGCTCTTGTCTTGGTGAGCTGGATCGCTAGAACGGGCATTAGATGGCTTGATCTCTATCAGAGAGAGAGAGAGGTAGGGGGATGACAAAAGCACATGGCTTTCCAACCTTTCCACAGCAGGCAGCGTTTTTTCTCCCGTTCAGCAGGAAAAGTGACAGTCAGCAGCATTCCCTTGTTGCCCTGGCCGGCCAGCCGGCCTGCCACTGGTGGCAGCTTAACAGAGAGAAGGGGGGAAAGGTAGAGGTAGAAAGAGAGAGAGATGAATTGAAAGGGAGGGAGGGGGGGAAAGGGGCATTCTATTCCAGGAGTCACTGAAAGGCTAAAAGAAAGAAGAAAGCAGAGAGAGAGATAGGGATAAAGGTGTAAAGACAGAGAGGGAGGGGTCAGTGAACCCCCTGAATCTGTCCTTTCAACATACTGTACAGCACAGTGGCTGTGGTGTCAATCCATACATGATCAGCTGTCATTCAATAGTATTCAAGAACAACTATGCTATTTTCTCGCTTAATCAATGCTGCTGCTATTTCCTCGCTTAATCAATGCTGCTGCTATTTCCTCGCTTAATCAATGCTGCTTGAGCCTTCTTCCATCTGTTATCTGACTGACATTCATCATCCACCTGTATCATCCATTCAGCTGTGGCTATAAAAATCATTCTGTTTGTAGTAGGTGTGATTTTCCCTGAGGAAGAGTTATTAAGACAATGGATGGAGAGGATGCCAGATATTCTCTGATGTGATTTGTGTATTTCCATCCGTTGTCACCAGATCATGTGACACAGGCTTCTCTGCATGTGTGTGTGTGTGTGTGTGTGTGTGTGTGTGTGTGTGTGTGTGTGTGTGTGTGTGTGTGTGTGTGTGTGTGTGTGTGTGTGTGTGTGTGTGTGTGTGTGTGTGTGTGTGTGTGTGTGCATGCATGTGGATACACTCATGCTTGTTGGAACCTGTACGTACCCTGACTGAATCACGACCCTCCTATCAGCATAATGCTTCACTCAACAACTCAACATGTTTTTTTTTTTACATAAGGCCTTTTACTCTTTTACACTCATTGATTGGCCTCTTTCTCCATCCTTTCTATCTTTTGTGAGTTTAGACAGATAGTCGACCCATTGCGTTTTCTGCTTCCAGAATCATTAAGGTCAACGTGTATCCAATGTATCCAATATTCCCTCATGTACAAGACATGGGGAATCACTAGCTATGCAGAAGCCGCATGTTTGAGTATAGGAATCTACACTACATTCAGTGCCATTAGAGGGTCCATAACCCCTGAAAGGGCACACACACACAATGACAGCTAGATTAAAACAAGCACAAAAAAGCATCTTAGACAGACATGCCACTTATAGATTGGCCTCTGTGGAAGTCAGCTGCACATGTTTGTCAGCACTGACGCTTAGCAACAATTCCTTTCACTCTACCTGTTCCATCTAACAGCACTTAGTCAGCAGCAACAGCCTAAAAGCTTTTAGAAGCACTTCATTTATGTTGGTCACAGGGTGTTTCATTCAAAACCATTTATTTCTCTCTCTCTCTGTCTCCATTTTGTCCCCTCCCTCTCTCTCTCTCTCTCTCTCTTTGCAGAAAGGTTTTTGGTGGCACTATATTAATATAGGAACGCTATTAGCAGTGCATTACACGTTGTCATCTAAAGAGGAGGAGCCGCTAATTCTGGTACAGGACTAAAGTAACATAGGAAACAGGGTCATGGATGGCAGACGATGAAAGAGGTTACAGATAGGACGAAATATACAGACAGACTGACTGACTGAGTGTCAGATGGATAGACAAGACAGACAAATCTAAATATACACAGTACATTTAACTTTGAAGAGTGTACAAATGGAATCAAATCGACCCTTATGGGACCCTTTGGTTCCATGTGTACACTGAGATTTTACTTTGTAATATGTTTTCCAGCAATACATACTGAATGTGTTTTGAACACATTTCACTTCAAATCTTCAATCTGATTTGACATGCAGGTGTGGGTTTATTTAACAAGTGTTTGAATTGAATCACTTTTCTCTACAGTGGGTGTAGTTGAATCTGCATGCTGGTTGGTGATCCACAGGCACAGAGTAGAGGAAGGAACATGTATTTAGCCCCCAGACAGACTGGATCATATTACAGTACGGCCCCTGACATGTGAGCGCTCACAACAGCCGAGGAGAGGGAAGAAGAGGATTGGGGAGGGGGGGCAGAGGAGAGGAAACAATATTCCTACACCATTCCAGCATCTATCAGCCACCTTGCTGACATATGTACATTCATGACATAACCACAGGTTAAATGCCTCTAATGCTAGAAATAACTTGTAGACCACAGAGGAAGGAGAAGGGAAAGAGACTTTTTGACTGGGATAACCAGCCCAGTCCAACATGTATTTACTAACTCACAACTAAAGTGTCATGGCAATCACATTTCCTGCGATTTTGGCAATGCAACTATATTCGTATTGAGTAATAATGCTGTTCTATTTGGTTATGTCCCGTTCTCTTTGAAACACAGGGGAATAAAGCAGTTGTTTGAGTTGGACGTTTTGTCATGATACAATTTAAATGCAGACACAACTTTCTGCCACAAATATCAAATTGCGATGAGTGTAGCACGCTGACTGGCTGACATGTCTCCTGCATAGCCACAACAGAGCAAACAATCTGAATAATTGTGCAACACATCATCATTCAGACTGAGCTGACTCAACCCCAAGGGATCGACCTGTGACATGGGAGGACAGTGCTGAAATTCACACATGGCTAACAGACTCACAGTGAGCCTTTGATCTCAATCATTAAGAGCCTTCTCTTTGAGGTCAATACAGGATAGAAAAAAGATTTAACACGCTTCCCTTCTTTCCAGAAGACAGCATACAGGGAGCAAAGCATTTGAATGAACACAGCAATTTAAAAGAAAGAAAACAAAAAACAAAACATAGGCATGAAACATAACATGTGTTTCTTGATGAGCTGGATTAGCTTTCTTTTTTCTTTTATAATTTAAATTCATACACACAATGCATAAATATGATGAATTACAAATATAAGCTGTTTTATGTAGGCTATGTATTTTGTATTTTAGCTTGCAATCATAGTGAATTATATGTAGCATATTCAAATGTACAAAACCCTCCTGAGCTGAGCTCAGGATCAGTAAACCTTTCCGAGCATATTGTCAACCATCATTATTACAATGTAGTTAAAATGTAACAACAATGTTACTACATTGTAGTTACAATGCAACAACAATGTTATACACTGTATTTACGATGTAACAAAAATGTTAGTACACTGGTTACAATGTAACAAACATTTTATTACATTGTAGTTACAATGTAACAACAATTCTATAACATTGTAGTTACATGTAACAACAAATGTATTACACTGTAGTTACAATGTAACAACAATAGGTTTTCACACTGTAGTTACAATGTAACAACAACGTTATTACACTGTAGGTACAATGTAACAACAATTCTATAACATTGTAGTTACATGCAACAACAAAGTTATTACACTGTAGTTACAATATAACAACAATAGGTTTTCACACTGTAGTTACAATGTAACAACAACGTTATTACACTGTAGTTACAATTTAACAACAATATGTCATTAAACTGTAGTTACAATGTAACAACGTTATTACACTGTAGTTAATGTAACAGCAGCGGCACCGTCAAAGTTTGTCAAAGCTGACTCCAACACACATTCGCACACACGACTCTTTTGTTTACCTTCGTAGCAGAGAATCCCAATGTTGTTGTTCATCTTATCTAGGTACTGGTAGTTCAGCAGGTCCATTTTCGTTAGAAGCATTTATCGGGTTGACAGAAAAGACCAGCTTTAATTATTATGTGAGAGACAACAAGTCAAGTCTAGTGAGTGCGTCCACAAAGCCAAAGGCCCAGCCTCCAACTTTTTACTAAACGCACAAAACAAACGAAAACAAGAATGAAACTCCTCGAAGAACAACAACACGGAGAATGGAAGATATTTCCCGGCTATTAGGATTAATGTTTTGGGGAAAAAAAGTTGTTTCAACACAGTAAAAACGTATCGTTTATGACAAAAATTTAAAAAAAGAGACGCGCCAGTTGTCCTCACAGCCAGCTGTAAGTCGACTGCACTGACACGCAGACTATGATTGGTATGAAATGATGACTGTGAACACCGCTGGGTTCCTCTGCTCTGCAGGGTTGCCAGGTTCTGCGAGAGAAATAAGCAACCAGGTCTATGAAAACAAGCCCAGAAGGAGCCCAAAAGAAGCGACAAACGTCACTTTAAACCTATATACTGTACTGTACATCGGCTATTTGAAAATAGCCAATGTAGAAAAAATCTTGAAATAAAATGTCGAATAACAACACAAATCTGGCACAACACATTTTCAGATGGAGGTTAGGAAGGGACAAATACATATTAAGTTTGGGGGTTCATCATGACATGAAAATATTTGAGAACCACTGGTTTAAATATGAATTAGCCCTAATAAGCCAAAATAAGCAAGTACACTTTAGAAACAAGACCAAAAAAACGCACCCCGCAACTACCAAATATTTACAAGAGACTTTACAGAAAAAGATGCCCGCTTATAATAAGCGGACATGGCAACACTGACTAAAGCCCCATTCATGCTTCGTCGCACGGCGGTGTGGCGCACCAAAAAAATAGCAGACCAACAAGCCCACAGCGCGTCGCGCGTACCATACTGTGTGAGCTTGTAGGTCTGCTTATTTTCGGCGCGCGAGACCGTCGCGCGACGGAGCATACGTCAGGCGTCACACTGCGCACGCGCTCGAAATCCCTGGAGCGCCTCAAATATCAGGGATTTTTGACGCACAAGATCAACCTTCCCAAAAGTAGTCACGATTCCATGGCTCGGAAGGATTCCGCCTTCGCTCTGATTGGATAGTCATCCATATGCATGGAGGGCCGGCAACACAACTGAGCAATAAGTAATTAGTATATTCACTACCAGTGGTGGACGAAGTACTACATTTTTTTACTTAAGTAAAAGTATCAATACTGCAATGTAGAAATACTCTATTGCAAGTAAATGTCCGGCATTAAAAATGTCATTGAGTAAAAGTTTCCAAATGTATAGGGCTGAAGTGGTTAATGTATGTTTTGTAATAGTAATCTAAATCTACAAAGTAATAAGTAACTAAAGTTTTCAAAGAATTGTACTGAAGTAAAAGTATAATATTGTCCTCCTCTCTGAGATGTAGTGGAGTAGAAGTAAAAGTACATTTTTTTAAAGGACATTTTTAAATACTCTATTACAATAAAAAATACCTCAAAACTGTACTTAAGTACAGTACTTGAGTAAATGTACTTAGTTACTTTACACCACTGTTCACTACAGACTACAATGACAATGGATGTCTGCTTGTTTACACAGGACTGTCTTTTCTCTGGAAGGGAGGAAGCCAGCTATCTATTAACGTTAACAAATGTAGTTTAATTTTCAGCAAGAGAGACTAACTAACTAACTACCACCGTCCTTCCTGGCTATGGGATCTAAAAGTATGGGGGAAGGGGGAGCGGTGGGGGAGGGGGGAGAGGGGCATGTAGTCAAGACCTTTTCTATGCATGCAGAGGAAAAGAAAGGGAGATATAGAAAGAGAAATGAGAGAGCAATGGGGGCAGGGAGAGGGTAATAGGAAGGAGAGAAAGAGGGAGACTGAAGGGAGGGAGGGAGAACAGAGAGGTGGAAGGAGGGACTATATCAAATCCGAGACAGAAAACCATGGAGGAAAAATAACAAGTAAACCACCATTATTTATGGCCTTTCTGCTTGGAAACCTATTCTATTTGGAATATTAAGTGTTGGTTTCCTGTAAGCCAGGGGTCTGTTCACCCTGTCAGTTTACAGCAGGAAACTATGTTAAATTATGCAATGTTATCTCCAACAACAAACTCACTTGTAGTAGAATAGAATAGAACTGAAATGGTTGGGATTGTTTTGTAAGAGCAATAATTAAAAAAAATATATAAACTTTTATCAGGTTGATTTCAATGGTTAAAACGTTAAAAGCAACAGCTCAACAAACCAGAACAGAATTATTCCAGAACGTGTCTATGCTGCCCTCTGCTGTCTGTCTTGGACTACAGCAAGGTTTTATTCCCAACAATTGTTTTTTTGGAAATAATTCTAGAAAGTAAGGAATCTTCCCTCAAGATGATCAGGTATGTAAATCCCTGCAAGATATAGCCTACCTACATGACTGGTGCAAATGCTGGCACAGCAAAGACTACGAGTAGATCCGGACTCATCATAAACCCAATTGACAAATATTGCAAGTAAACATCCTCCTCAGAAATATTTAATCAATCTACCCATTTTTATGTACTGCAGACACGAAGAAAGCACAGAAACAAGAACATAAAACAAAACAGCAATATAATTAATGTGAAACATCCATAAATCGATATTCATTGATCAGTATTTGGAGGTATGTGATCAGAGTCAAAAGAAGTGGAAATGAGGTGCTGATACATATCAAATGAATCAGCACTGAAAATTTACAATTAATTATTATTATTGACGTCTAAATCGATTACTACTTAAGCCCTATTCTATACTCTCGTCCAATTGACTATTTTTCTTTAAAAATAAAATAATAATAACTACACCCCCCCCACACACACACACATTTACCAATTATTTATTATTGTATCGATTATTTTTCATAATCAGT
>NC_137612.1:34636492-34726492 GCF_963280865.1 Gymnoscopelus braueri | reverse complement strand
AACTGGGAAGCCTCTCAGCTTTCAACAGAAGCCAAACTGTGTTCTGTGCAGCATGTGTGTTGCATTCAATTGATTGATAAGAAGGCCAAAACCCGTCTCACACTATGAACATTGAAATGCATGTAGAGTACTTCTTGCAATGCTCACAGCAAGAGAATACACATATTTTGTACCTGCAAAAAAACAGTCTGCATGCGATTTATCTTCAGGATGACATTGACCAGAAAGACATAATGTTTCTGCTCGGGTTGCTGCAATGGAAAGGAATTTCTTGTTTTCCTTTTTTTTTAATTCCACAACACATTTCCATTTCTTTGGTTGGTTACTGTTCCTAGGTGAACACATACAAAACAAACATGTCCCCAGCACTGGTACTAAAGCACAATGTTTCTACAGGACCGATGACAGGACTACTACTGTAGCTACTATGTCAATATTCTCAAGGGCCTTCTTGCACTGCCTGTGTAATGTTATCACTGGTCAGGCTGGTGTGCCAGTAGCAGACCAGACTGACCAAATGTAATCCAGGCTGTAATGACGGAGATAAGATGGCTAGCTGCAGTCGGTGCAAAGTGCACACCGTGAAGCATAACATCTAACCCGTGGCTTGTTTGAGCTAGCTAGCGGTCTTTCCTCCTCTACCTAACTCCACTCCATGCTGTTCATATTCATATCCACTGTATCCTCTAGGGATGGGACGATATGGGTACCTCACGATACGATATATATCACGATATTAGGCCCACGATAACAATATATATCACGATATTCGACGATATTCGATATATTGCGATATCACGATATTCGATATATATTGCAAGAAATTTCACCAACGATATATCACGATATCTGAAAATATCGATATATTGCGATATCACGATATATTGCATGAAATTTCACCAACGATATATCACGATAGTCCTTGTATTCAATTCATAAACACATAAAATAGCACCAAACTGTTCAAAATCATCATTACACAAATACAGAGTAGGAAAAACAGCGTATCACAAACTAAAAAATATTGATCGATATTTTTTGGCAGTATATCGATTATTTATCGCGGGAGAAAGTATCGCAATATATCGCGATATCGATATATCGTCCCACCCCTTCCTCTCCCAACACCAGAGATTCCCAACCTAATATAATATACATTAAAAAAAAAAACTTCTTTAAAACCTTTAAAACATTTTTTTTTTTGTGATACAGATAAATAGAAACTTGAAGTATACTATGTTAGTTCCAATGATTCAAGCCGGAACACAATCAATTGATCGATCATTAAAATAAACTGCATGCGGCCCACCCATCTGACCACTAACAGTGCCGTGTAAGTGGTCAGATGGCGTGTGCATGCACAGAAATTGTGCACATGCTCTGGCATCGTGTTTTGAAAATCAATCTTTGACTGATTATATAAATTAGGCCTTACTCTTTCCAACAATCTTGAACCACTTCCTAGTGTTCACATTCATCCCCACTACCTTCCTTCAATATCTCTTGCTCATTATCTCTCTCACTATCTCCGTCTCCCTTCCAGACAGTCTTACACACTAATATCCTGCTTCCATCTTCTCTACCCATCTAAGCTGTATTACCTAATTTCCACCAACACAAACCTAGTGCTGGTTCTCTGCTGGTGCTAGAGCCGGTTTGCAGTTGGATCAACTTGTAAACCCTCTAAGAACTGGTTTGGCTATTGAGCAACATTGTTACGTTTCCTGCTGAAAACGCTCAGAATATCCATAGCTTGAAAAAAGGTATTCAGGATCGGGACAGCCCTAGAACATTTATCTGCTGCTTTTCGGGCACGTACACAACAACATCATTGTAGTAAGTGTTCCTTTCTGTGGGCTTCCCATCTCCGAAAAAGTTGGATAATCCCACCCCCAGCTCCCTGTCGTAAGCGGTTCTTGTTTCTAGACCAGCAAAGAGTGGTGCCACTCTGGAACTAGGTTTTCTGGCCAAGAGTCAGTTCTTTTGCTGACAAGACACTTCGAACTGGTTCGAACTGGGTTCGAACTGGGTTCGAACTGGCCCTTAAAATGGCTTGGTGGTGGAAAAGTGTGACCCATTTAAATAGTACCAATATTACCCCATACACAAGCCAGTGGTGTGCGAGACACCAGCTAGCTAGCTGTGGTGTAGCCTCGGGAACCCATGCGTTTTTAGCTGTGGTGTAACATTGTGAATAGGGAGGTTTAAAGGGAAATATCATATTATTTGAACCTAAATCCAATTGTTGTGTGAGGAGACCATATTTGGAGTGGGAAAAAATACCTTATGTCTTCTGTGTATTTCTCCCATGAAATGCACAGTAGGGTGTACATCCCATAAGCCAGATGAGACAAAGCGATGCGTTGCGGGAGAAATAAAAATAGACATAGGGTATTTTTTCCCACACTATATGATCTCCTCACATTAGAATGATGACATTTAGGTTCAAAATCTGCGACGTTTCCTTTTAAGATAAATGTGTTATTACAGAATGGAATGGAACACAAGTCTGACAATACGTATATGTAAGTCACGCAATGTATCTGCATTAGCAAGGAGTCAAATGTGTCATTCTGAGTCTGACCATTACCTGCAAGCTTCTGCTGTATGTCAGACAACAGGCTTTGCACAACCACCATTCTTACCATGCCAATGTGTAGAAACCAGCCCTGCCTGGCAACGCTCACATTTCACCAACACAACCTTATCACCACATGCCAAGGCTACACATATACATTGCTCTCACACTGGGGGTTCATACCACTTTATACCAAGTAGTCAACAAATTCCACTTGAACGTCTTCTGAACTAAGGACAAAGATGTCTTTTCAAAAATCGACTGTGGACAGACCTCACTGTCCACTGACTGTGGACAGACTCACAACACGTCACGCTGCGACGTGTTGTGAGCATGTAGATCGACTATTTTCAGCCAGGGATACCATTGTTTACTAAATATTAAACAGTTTTAACAACTTTTCAATTAGATTTTAATGGGTGGGGAATCCTTTTCACAATAATATGGGACATGTCTGACTAATGTTATGGAAACTTTATTTAGAAAGAATGCTTCAAGAACTAAATAAATGTGCCATAAAAGCACTTTATATTTTAAATGGCACCTTCATTTGAGGGACGTGCTCCATTTCCCCCCTGAGGATACAGTTGATTAGTGCCAACTCAGCAGTCATCAAAGTCGACTCCCTTCACATGATACACAATGTGTGGGCAGTAGTGCTCGTTACTTTTACTAGGTAGAGCTTTATTTGTGCCAGAGGTATCGCACGTTTGTCCATGTGAGTAACTATGGTGACTGCTATCAAAATGAGAGGAATCTCAAGCATGTGTGGCCTACATGCCTCTGAAGAAACCCAGCAGTGCCGTGTGGGGCTGGCAAGCGGCATACCGATGCATGGCATTTTCTGGGCCAGCATTATTATGGATTAGACTACAGGGGTTCCTTAAACAATGTCAGCTCAGGGCCAAAATGTAAGGAATGCACTCTTGCCCTGAAGTCCAAGCTCATTAACAAGGGTAGGCTATGACTGCAAAATGTCTCTGAAGAAGTGTCCGGCTTGAGGTTGAATAAGGTGGGTGTTTTGTGTTCTTGACTAGATGACTACACTTGCTATCTTCTGTCCTGGATAGATCACTCAGTTGTGATAACTGATTACAATTACATTAAAAACAAAACATTGATCACAATGAACAGTAAGCGCAAAACACTGACAATTGTCATGTTAATAGATAGGGAAGGCTAAATGGGTAGAACTGAAAGGAGAAAGATTGACTAAAAGCAAAAACCAGCTAGTACAAAACATTATTTAAATGCATATACTGAAAAGAGTCAAAATACTGACAAAAACAATGTGTAGAAAAGATACAGACTGGGATGTAAAAAGCAAAACAAGAGTCGATAGTGTTTAGTCTTGTGACTTGCACTGTGACCTCTTGACCTCTGACCTTTGGCCTTCTGACAAGGATTGACCTCTGTCTCACTGCTCTTAATGGCCACCCACTGGACCCTAACTGGCTACCCAACAACAGGCTACCCATGCAATAGCATTGATGCAAGTGAGAATGTGTGTGTGTGTGTGTGTGTGTGTGTGTGTGTGTGTGTGTGTGTGTGTGTGTGTGTGTGTGTGTGTGTGTGTGTGTGTGTGTATGTGTGTGTGTGTATGTGTGTGTGTGTATGTGTGTATGTGTGTGTGTGTGTGTGTGTGTGTGTGTGTGTGTGTGCGTGCGTGCGTGCGTGCGTGCGTGCGTGCGTGCGTGCGTGCGTGCGTGCGTGCGTGCGTGCGTGCGTGCGTGCGTGCGTGCGTGCGTGCGTGCGTGCGTGCGTGCGTGTGTGTGTGCGAGAGTGAGAGAGTGTGGCGACCTTGCTGCAGACAGGAGAAAAGAGAGTTAGCCTAAATTGGAGAAAGGCATGACTGGACAGACCCAAAAGGAGGGTGAATAAGGGAATGGTGGTAATGGGCTGTGGACAAGAAGAGAGCTGGCTGACAGGAATAGCAGTGAATGGGGTTACAGCCAGGGCTGTAATTCCTCTCATCATGATACATACACTCAGGGTTCAATATGCTAGGGTGGGAGGGTTCCGTGCCTCTGCTTTTGATATCCCCATCTGGTTATTAATTTTTTTATCATAAACAGGGACATGTTTTATCCCTGCTTCTGGTCAGACTGAATTTATACTATACAGTCTGATATGTTTGATATTTATGTTTTATAATATCACAGTTAACCAAAAATGGCTATTAACCACATTACACTATTTTGGTAAAATCTAAAATGTTCCACCAAAACAAATTTCATAAAAAAAAAAAACCTACATCAGCAATACAGGCTCCTCAGCTATTTTTTAAGAACCCCTTCCCACCACATATCGCAAATCATAAATCAGTGCCAGTGATTTGCCAGGAAATGAAAATCTACTTGAGCAACAACGAAGCACATATCAATGTGTCTCTTCTGCCCATCTGTACATTGCTTTAACTCAGTCAACTCTGTGAGAACATTAGACCACTGATAAAGGCTTCACTGATAATCGAGGAGATTTATATGCTGTAGAATCCTTGACCTACAGGGCATGCACGCACACGTACACACACACACACACACACAGTAAATGATTAATACAAAAAAACTTGAGTGGATGACATCAGTGTCTGCCACCCATCGTTTTAAGAGGGCAACAGATAAGGACAGATAATACAGACACACACATCTAGCAATGCATGATGTTAACTGAATTTATTTTACACACACAAACATGCACATCACACAACTAGACAATAACAATCCAAGACTGGAGAAAGTCCCCTTCCCATGAACTTACTCACTCACGCTTACATACACACACACAACACACAACCACACACACACACACACACACACACACACACACACACACACACACACACACACACACACACACACACACACACACACACACTACAATAGGAATGGTATGGGGGCAAACAACTTAAAGTTCACAGGAAAATGTCTGAATTGTGAAATGTACCGTTTCATGTATACAGTATGCATGTTTGAAACAATACAGCGGGCTATAGAACTTCCTTCCTGGAACGACTGAACTCCACTATGCTGTGAAACAAACCACAAAAGAATGGAATCATGTGGATCTCAGGATCCACATGGGAACGGCGTGGCTCCAATGTGGATCTCGGACTCCATGTGGCCTGCCTAAGACTTCAGTCATCTATGACGCCAGTCGTCATTGGTTCCCAAACTTTAACATTTTAAGGACCCCCATAGCTCTGAGAGTGTATCCTGTAAGAGTCCGTTTGGAACCCCCCTCAAGGAACCCTGAGGGTCCCTGGCTGGACCCCACTTTGAGAACCAGACTGTGACTTTAGAGACCCATTGACTTCCATTATAAAGTTATAGATAGATATTTCAAAAATAATAAAACATTGCACTGTGTGCATACAAAGTTTAGCGCTGAGCTGTCCAGTGGGTTTGCGAGATAAGCACTGGACACACAGACAGACTCACAGACACAGACCGACCCACTTATAGACGGCTATCCTCCTGCAGACAGAGCCACACCATAACATTTTAAAGGGACTGGACAGCATTTGGTCACTGGGCAAAATCAGACACAAGAACAAAAACATGAATAACTCTGTGAACATAAAGAGAAATAAAGGTTCAGTTGATCGTGCTTGCTTACATTCCTCTAGTATCCATGGAGAAATGTATTAATCCAAGTGTATCAGTGTGACCAGAAAAGACATCCGAACAACCAGAAGTGCAAAAGAAATTGTTCATTTTCATAGATTCCGGCAGCTTGTAGAGGAAAACCATTTCAACAATGTCATTAACTACATGAAGCCTAGCGTCCCTATTCTGGGTTGAATAGTGGATCTACAGGCTCACAACGTGTTGCACTACAATGTGTTGTAGATCCACTATTTTTGGTGGAGATATTAGTGTAGAGGGGGAAAAGGAGTGGAGGGGACCCCGGGCAACTAAGTATATATGGTTTAAGTGGTTATGGATGGTTACGGTCAACTAGGAAAGTGCTTTGGAAACAGAAAAGAAGATAGAAAAATTCTTAAACTGTACGAGAAATGTTTAAGCGGAAGTACTGTAATCAGAAGTCCAACCAGGGGAGCTTCTATACAGATTTCCTTCTTCAATGCAGATAAGACTGGAATGACTGGGAGGATATACAAAACGTTTCGCGGGAGGCTGACATAAACCAGATGGAGAGCACAGAAAAATCCTGAGGGTTAATTTATCTCTGAAAGGGTATAGAAAATTGACCTGGAAGGGATTTGACTGTGTCCTGCTGCCCCTGTACCATATGTATCACGTTGTCACTGTTCAGTCTGGTTCTTCAGCAGCACCACCTTAGTCATTGTAATCCAGGCTCTGGTGACAGGGAGCTGTCAGAGACACTGAGGCTGGAGGGCACGACAGCCACTCCTAGCTCAACGCTCAAGAGGGTTAGTTTACATCACACCCGCTCCCCAACTCCTCCACCTCACCCACAGGCATGACACTCAGCTCACATTACGTCCCATCCTGGCAGGAATACAGTGGTGCTCAGTACCAAGGAACTTCAACCAGGAAGTGCCGTCATTTTCTTTTTTTTTTTACGTAAACTTGTTTATGAAAGATTTGGACAACATTTGAGCCTGTCGCACACACATGGAATATATACATGTTGAAGGAATTTACCCCAGCTAGGCTGTTCCAACATGAAAATCCACCTGGGGTGGCATTTAATTGCAACCTATTCAAACCAAAGTAAAGACACAGACTCCAGAGTTTTAACCACTTAAATCGTTTCCTGTACATCAAATAGCAAAAATAGCACTTCTACAAGCTGACGCGTTGAGATGCGTTTTGACCGAATGTTCACCTATTTTTGCCAAATATTGGCCTATTGTGACATGCCCAGAATATGGACGCTAGGGTTCATGTGGTTGAAAGACCGTAATAAAAATGCAACCAGGATCACATTCCTACCCATCCTCCTCATGATACATTTAAGATCAGATTACCTGTGCACCTGTCCGATCCTTAAGGCAGATATTGACAGAAATTGGACCACATTTAGCCCTACTTAGGCAATGTTACACTAATTTAGACAATGGAGAACTGGAAACACTTGCTTCTTACTACCCCATTAAGGTAGGATTGGATTTACTTACTACCACTCAGGGTCAGATTTAGCCAAGCCTTGCTTGTCAGGGCAAGGCTCGGGTACAGAAAACTGTACAGTTTTCTGTGTTACTCTGCCGCCAGATTTAATGGGCTACTTCGCTCAGACCAAACACTCACCCAGACCTAGGAAAAGACTGGTGATGTTTGAACACACCATGGAAACATAAGGGAGAAATGGAGAGAAAACAAGCGAGAGAGACAGAGAGTGTTAGGTAAGTGCCCCCTTTACAGTGTGTGTGTGTGTGTGTGTGTGTGTGTGTGTGTGTGTGTGCGCGCGCGCGCGGGTTTTGATATGCAGAGTTAAGCCTAGTTCAGAACAATGATTTGCGACAAGAGACTAAACCGTTTTAAGCCCGATTTATACTTCATCGTATGACAGTGTCACATGCAGAAAATAGCAGTGCTACAGGCTCTCAAAGTGTTGCAGTGCGACGCATTGTGAGCTTGTATATCAGCTATTTTCAGCCCACGACGCTGTTGTAAGACAGCGTGTAAATTAAGCATTAGAGCATTGCAGAGAAGAATTACAATGGCCTGAATAATAACCCCTTAATTGTACAAATGATTTCAACTTATAACAAATAGACTATTATAATGGGCTCAAAGGCTCTTTATAATAGAAATGAAGGAACAGCTTCTGTGACAGAGTAATTAGGTAACTCATTTACAGTACCATATTTCAAGTGAAGACAGGGGTACTTTGAACTAAACGTTTTGAATTACTTACATTTTCCATATCAATGTTAAATGGCAGTTTAACCTAACACTCAAGATTGTGTAAAACTAGTGCAGCAGTAACAGCATGCCATGTGTATATAAGGTGTACCAACGTCGCGTCACCAAAAGTTAGCCACGCCCCCTTTTTCGACGCTCCAGCCCTTTGGGGGTCAGACTGTACATAGAGACACGCTTAAGACTAGAGAGTGACGGTGGTTTGTGTTTGTAAACATTAACTTCTTTGCCGAATACATAGTGATCAGTGCACACTGCACATGTGTGGCTGGTCTATGAGAAAGCTGTTCACATGTCGCAGCTCTCCTCTTCAAGATTGAATACAGTGTGAGGCTAACAATGTATTCAAGAGCAGTGGTGGAAAAAGTACTCAAATGTTTTACTTAAGTAAAAGTACCAATACTGCAATGTAGAAATACTCTGTTACAAGTAAAAGTCCAGGATTCTAAATTTACTTGAGTAAAAGTACAAAAGTATTGGCATCAAAATATACTTAAAGTACCAAAAGTAAAAGTACTAACATATTTGAAAATAGCAGATCTACAAGCTCACAACGCGTTTTGATGCGACGCGTTGTGAACTTGTAGATCGGCTATTTTCAAATAGCCGAGGTATAAGATAGGGCTGAAGTGGTTAATGTATGTTTCATAATATAATAATTTATATCTGAAAAGTAACTAGTAACTAAAGTTTTCAAATAGTGGAGTAAAAGTACAATATTTGCCTCTGAGATGTAGTGGAGTAGAAGTAAAAGTATTGGAAATTGGAAATACTCAAGTAAAGCACAAATACCTAAAAAAATTACTTAAGTACAGAACTTGAGTAAATGTTTTTAGTTACTTTCCACCACTGTTCAAGAGACGTAGTATGGCTTGGATCTCAGCTGTACCACACAAAGATTTAACGTTCAACAACCTACCCAAGTACAGCCGTGTTTGTTCACGTCATTTTCTCAAAGGTACATTTTTACCAAAAACATGAAACTGCTATTTTGTCTCTGCTAACTAAAAGTAACTAGGTAATGCAACTAGGGTGGTCCAGAGTGTTAAGTGACTTTTTTTCCCTCTCTAACGATCTGACAGGCGGGCTGCTCTGCTCATAGACCAAACATTCCACTACTGTGCGAGGTCTCCAACTTTAATAAAAATGAACAAAACTATTTCATTATTCAGGCAGTTTTGTGTTGTTGAAAGTTTCGGTGAGTAGCGAAATAGCTTTGTTTATTTTTTATGTAAGTTGGAGACCTCGCACGGTAGTGTAATGTTCGGTCTATGAGCAGAGCAGCCCGCCTGTCATAGCGTTAGAGAGAGAAAAAAGACAATAACACTCTGGACTATCCTAGGCTACCCTAGCCTAGTTGCATACCTAGTTACTTTTAGTTAGCAGAGACAAAATAGCAGTTTCATGTTTTTGGTAAAAAACTCACCATTGTGACTGTGAGTTAAAAAAAAGAACACGGTCGGGTCATTGTTTACAAGCTGTTTATGTACCCTCCGGCCCCAACCCTCCGGCGGCCGGCCTCCCAAAATGGCCGCCGCTACCAAGTTACACATGTTGACGCCCCCTTTAGGATTTTTTGGTACACCCTAGATGAACTGTGGCTGTTACCTGGGATTGGCCGTTGAGTTCTCACATTACAACTTGTTGTTGGTAATTTTGCCAAATATTTTTTCCAGAACCTATGAGTCAGTGAGCTGCATGTGTGTGTGTGTGTGTGTGTGTGTGTGTGTGTGTGTGTGTGTGTGTGTGTGTGTGTGTGTGTGTGTGTGTGTGTGTGTGTGTGTGTGTGTGTGTGTGTGTGTGTGTGTGTGTGTGTGTGTGTGTGTGTGTGTGCGTGCGTGTGTGCGAATGCGTGCGAATGCGTGCGAATGCGTGTTTTCAAAACAAACAAGCAGGAAATGTGTGTATTCATACTGTATGTTTTGTATGTGTGTGTGTGTGTGTGTGTGTGTGTGTGTGTGTGTGTGTGTGTGTGTGTGTGTGTGTGTGTGTGTGTGTGTGTGTGTGTGTGTGTGTGTGTGTGTGTGTGCATGCGTGTACAGGGGTAGAGCAGAGATCTCAGCCCACCACCTTGTCCAGGGACCAGTTAGTCTTTTGTTGTGGTTCCTGTTAAGAACAAAAGACACATACAGTACGTGTAGTGGCTGTAGAGTCAGACTACTAGTACTATTAACTGTGTCACAGAATTCAGACTAAAGCTAAATATATATATATAATTAATACATTGAAATGGAGTTATAATTCTGGACTATATTTCCCAAATCATGTAATCTTGTGATACGAATATTTCAATCATGAACGCATTGTCCGATTGCCGTGAAACTTTGGATACAAACCCCCAGTAGCCCAAGGAAGATCTGGCACTCAAAGATGTTTCAGATCTACCTCATGGTGGCGCTATAACAGGGCACGGCCCTGGGTGCAATCCGGCCTAGTGGGGATCTGCACTCCGAAGAGCACACTTTTCTAGTTTAGAAAATGCTTGAGCACTAATGCAGAACATCAGTGTAAAATAGATGCTGAGATGCAGATGATGCTGTGAAACTTCTATATGTGATGTACAATAGAAGGGGCAGAATGCTTCGCCACAGTGCTTGGTGTATTTGTATTCATGGTCTATTACAGTAAATTACTAGAACAGAGCAATGATCTTTTTCTTCTTCTTTTTTTTTTCAAGGAATCAAACAGGATGGTCCAGTGTGGACATGAATACATCATGCAAGATTAAAGGATGGTACCACTTATCATGACAGTCAGTGGCGCGCTGACCTAAGGTTAGGTTTAAAATAATTAAAACCAGGTGATGTCCCTGTGCTGTGATAATCCTACTCTATGCTCCTTTAACCACATGAACCCTAGCATCACTATTCTGGGCATGTCATAATAAGGAGAACATTCTGCAAAAAATAGGTGAACATTCCGCAAAAACAGCAGATCTACAAGCTCATGTGTCGCAGTGTAAGCTTGTAGGTCAACAAAGTATATAGGGTTTAGGTGGTTAAGGAAGCCACACTTAACCCTTATTAGCTGTGGTGTTACAGTCTCACTATACTGTGTATACTGTGTGCGTGTATTAATTATTTTGTTAAAAATGTGTATGGACTTCTGGACTAGCACTCGTATTCTGACCACTTTGAGCTGGACCCTAGAGTGATCCTTCTGGGACATTGGACTGGTTTCCACAACAGAGCCAAAGAGAGCAAACCAGTGCCATTACAATTTCTTACATTACTCAGCCAACATAAAAAAACGAATTGGGATTCTTTTTGTAATTCACAACTATGTAACAGAGATGAATTCTCAGCAGGGTTGTAGAGTTAAATAATGTTGGTTTTATTTTATTTTTGAATGATAGACATACTAAACATACTACTCTGCCACCATAATGTGGAATGCCCTGTCATGTGAATCACTGGCTTCTTTCAAAACTGGCCTGAAAAAGCATCTGTCAGAAAATATTTTAAATCCCCTCAAATGAAATGATGGGTCATACACTGCCGCCAATTTTCTTTTTGTTTCTTTTTCTCCTCTGTAAATACACCTATTTGTATTTGTTGACAACATGTATTAATGTGTTAATATTCTATGCTCTGTTGATGAATTGAATTAAGAGCCACAATGGAAACAAGTCCCCAGGACTTTTGTGTTATCCTTTTAGCCCAAGTGTTTTTACTGTACCTCTGAGCTGTTTACTATTCAATCAATCAATCAATCAATCAATCAATAGGCTCTGACAAGCTGTGCGTAAAAGTGGTGACAGTTGTTAGGCTCTCACTCTAGAGTATAGCATGTGCTTTGCCAGTAAGTATTACCCAGGCATTCCAAAGGTTTGTCATAAGTTAAAACAAACTTTAAAAAATCCTAAATCAACAATGGCTGCCTGGCTATTTAACTACGGTAGATGGAAGGCTGGCTGAATAACTGTGGCTTTGACTGACTGGGCGAGTGTTTAGTTGGCAAACATGCAAACGTAACTGGTTGGCTGTCTAAGTATTTAGCTGGCTGGCTGGTTGGTTGGTTGGCTGGCTGGTCTTCTGCTCTATTATGGAAACTGGTCGAGTGCATTGTTTTTAGACAAAGGGCCCATGCACAACCCACAACAAAAAGTGACATCAGCGCAGAGGAAAAAAACAAAAACACCGCAGGGGAGCGAGGGAGGGAGGGAGGGAGGGAGGGAGGAAGGCGGAAAAGTGGGCTCCCATGTCATTTTACTCAGAGCGGCAAGGAAGCTGATATTCGGCTAAACGCAAGCATTATGGTTCTAACTGTCACAGCCAATCTATACAAAGACCTACAAAAGACATGCAGTAACATCTGTGAAACTGACTGTCCCTGTTAAAACAAACATTTAACTCCTGTCTAGAACTTGGAACTCTCTAAAAACATCGCTTTTCTCATTCTGACAAACAAACAGTAACAACACTTCCCTCGACTGAGTTACAATAATAGGTGCATCACACGCAAATGCACCCTTTACTGTTCATAAAGCCAAAACAATCATAAATTCAACTACCTCCTCTCCACCCAGCACAGCCAACACTTCAATTGTGAATACACTGCAAAGGACTATCTTCCATTACGAATTCATTGAGTGTTCACTGTTCAGACAAAGTGCACTGGTAGACTCCAGGCTGCTGGCTGTGGAGAAGAAGCCTGCTGGGACAGATTGGCCTTTTTCTACTTAATCTCGGAAGGAATTCTTTTTTTCTTTTCTTTTTTTGCAGCAACACCAAAAACTCCTCAGACATGATTAGGAGAGGAGAGGAGAGAGAGAGAGAGAGAGAGAGAGAGAGAGAGAGAGAGAGAGAGAGAGAGAGAGAGAGAGAGAGAGAGAGAGAGAGAGAGAGAGAGAGATAGAGATAGAGATAGAGATAGAGATAGAGATAGAGATAGAGAGAGAGAGAGAGAGAGAGAGAGAGACAGAGAGACAGACAGACAGACAGACAGACAGACAGACAGACAGACAGACAGAGGGAGGAGGGGTACGTGAGGAGAGAGTGTGTGTGTATATGAGAGAGAGAGAGAGAGAGAGAGAGAGAGAGAGAGAGAGAGAGAGAGAGAGAGAGAGCAAGGGAGTTGAGTTGCAGACACATGCAGAGAAGAGAACGTGAGAGATAAGACAGCGAGAGAGTATGTGGGAGAAGGTTGGACAGAAAGAGCAAGAAGGACAGACGGTGAGATACAGAGAGATGGAAATAAAGACAGAGCACCAGAAAGAGATTGAGAGAGAGAGAGAGAGAGAGAGAGAGAGAGAGAGAGAGAGAGAGAGATATGACGAGAAAGAGACAGAGACCATGTTGTAAATAACCACCCAACACCTGCCTGTTTAGTCAATGTAGGAGGTTAACACAAGCTGCTGATTAAATAGCACTGTTGATGGCAGTTGAAACGTGGTTGGTCTCATTTGCCTATGTGTCAACAACATGGAGCCAGACAAAGACATCTTTTGTCTTGTAGAGACAGACGGACCCGGGACTGTGCTTGAACATAGTGCTGTACGTTATGGATATGTAACGATAATGCAAAGGTGATATATTTTTTGGTCTGCCGTATGCACAGACGGCACAAGGCCAGACAGCTAGACAGGTACAAAATATAACACTAATGGCTGCTATCTCTCTGATCAGCCCTCTCTCAAACGCTCAATTTCTATCCCAAATGATTTCTGATAAACACACAGTGATCCACACACACACACACACACACACACACACACACACGCACGTCGCACGCACACGCACACGCACACGCACACACACACAAATATGCACACATGCACAAATAAACTTACGTTTCTCATCGTCCGCATGAACTAGCGACGCTGCTCTTGACAGGACATCCAGCGGTGTCTCCATGGTTACCTGTGATTGGACAAGAACACTGGGCTGTCACTATTTTGTTTCACATTACTGTTTTAGATCTCAATTATTTAAACTGGTGTCTTTCACCGGAATGACTTAAAATGAGTGCGCACAACAAGTGAGGAGCTCCCTGAAATAACCCCTGGTCACCAACATTACACACAAGAGTGCCAAGTCAGAGCCACAAGAGATGCAGTAAACATCGCTCTGTCCCGTAAACGTTTATAGGCCTACATGGTTGAGAAAGTTGTTTTTGTGCCAAGACAGCAACTTTGGAAAAGTGTCAAAGGAGACAGTAGCCTCTGTGACTCACTCACTCACGTGCCTACAACATTATAGAAGTCATAGAGAAGATATCATGTTGCCAATTGCCATTAGTGTATACATATGTATTATATGATGAGTGAGTGCTTAGACACATATATGGACAGTCATATCAGCCCTATACTGTTCACACAGAACTGGTAGGCTACAGCAGGGGTCTTCAACGTTTTTCAGCCCAAGGACCCCCTAGCTGAAAGAGAGAGAGAAAGCAGGGACCCCCACTACATACCGTATACATTTGTATTTTCATAGATTTCATAGACCAACACCAAACCTCTTTGCCGAAAATAGCTGCTCATTGAGCTTGTAGATTGGCTATTTTTGGCTTAAGTTCTCTTCAGAATAGGGATGGTACGGTTCAAGTGGTTAATGTAAAAACAAATATCCAATCATATTGGCAGATTTGGCGGCCCCCCTGTAGTAGCCTAACTCTGAGGACCCCTGGGTGTCCCGGACCCAGCGGACTCTGCCCCTTTTTCGTAGTAGTATGAGCATTTATTAAAGTCTTGCCATGTTGATCCTTATGTCTACACGGGACTAGTATGAATGGAATTCTGGACAGAATCGCACCAGCGCACTGACTCCATCGCCAGTCCCACTCTCAACATTCCATAGATACCTTCCCCTCGTTTCTCCTGCAAAACGGCCTTTTAACAACACTCAGCACAATCAAGTGTTTTGTCTGCAACCATGCAGGTCGTTTTCAGACTCTTGTTTTGGTTTCTGCCCCTGATGGTAGCCTTTTTATATGAAAAGAAATATATATATAGGCTATATTATGCAACACTGACTAGCAAGTTTTCTGCACACAAAAAAAGTAACTAATTTGATAATGTATCGGGCAAAAAAAAGAAGAAAAAAGTGCGGCGACCAGTAATCTACACGTTACCCTCCAGCGGTCCACCATAATCTATATAACGCCGCGTTAATTACGTTTCAACAAACAATATCCCTTTACATAATGGGCGCGGGTAGAATTACGATCACTCTGATTGTAGCTCTCTCTCTCTCTCACACACACTCAGTGTGAACTGTTTACTTAATGATACATACGTTACTAGTATTCTACAAACACTTGTGACTTGATCAAGTGGGGCAGCAGTCAGAGTGAGAGCTCATCCTGCTCCAGTGGTGGAAAGTAACTAAGTAAATACAACGCGTTGTGAGCTTGTAGATCTGCTATTTTCAAAGGATATATCTTTTTTTCCTGTCCATTCTGCATAACGATTACTTTTTACTTTTGGTACTTCGAGTGTATTTTTATGGCAATAGCCTACTTTTGTACTTTTACTCAAGTCAATTTTGAATACAGGACTTGTAGCCTACTTGTACGAGTATTTCTACATTGCGGTATTGATACTTTTACTTAAGTAAAACATTCGAGTACTTCCTCCACCACTGTCCTGCACGCAGAAGTTGAACACAAGCGGCAAAACAAGCAGCGCTACAACGTAACAAGTTTCATGTTTGTGTCGCTGGATCACAATACATACCTCCCTCCTTCGAGCCGCGCCACTTTGGAATCCACCGATTGGTAATATATTACAACAAGAACAAAAATAAAGAAATAACACAAAAACCCGCACAACCCCCGCGCGGAAGATCCGCGCAAAAAAAAACAAGAAACAAAAAAAGGCGATCCTCTACGGTTTTGTTACGCAGACACAGACAATAGTAGAAGCTGGGCTGACGGGACTGACTTGGTTGTAAACGAGGGAAGGGGGGGGGGGGAGAGAGGGGGAGAGGAGGGGGGGAAGAATGCGTGGAATGATGGAATTCTGTTCCTAGCAGGTGGTGAGAGCGGGGCGCGCCGATTGGCCGAACTGGAAGCCATGATATCAGCATGCATTAACATACATTATGATAATGAGCAAGTTGCATCACAATCGCCATCCTTTTTTTTTCTCGAAAATAGCAGATCTACAAGCTGCAGCTCCACACTGCTGCGAGCTTGTAGATCTGCTATTTTCGCCACGCGCCACCCCGTCGTACGACGAAGTATAGGCCTCAGATAAGACAGTCCATTGGTTATCCTCTCGGTGGCAGTGAATGTTTGACAGCTTGACAAACACGAGTGTGTGCTATTTAGGTTATATATGTGTCAGTACGGTACAATAAATAGCGCGAGTGAGTCACTGGAATGAGTCATCATTATGTGCGTGCAGCCCTGGCCTAAATATAGAAATCATTATGACAGATGCGTCACTTTGTTTTGGTGTGAAGCCAATTTCTATCATTAGGAATTTACACAAACCACTGACTACAGATAATCAAATGCAAACAGACACAAAAATGATAGTCAAATAATATTAGTGGGCACAACAATGGCTCTTTTGTATCACGTGACTTTGTAGTCAGGGATATGTTTATTACAATATTTATTAAATACAATTTAAAATGTACATAACATACACATGGTTAACACGCTGATGGTCAACAAGTCAATGCACAGGACAATGCAGTCAAAGGGTCATGACTCATGTCCATACAGAATCCTTGTTCTAGAAAGCCCAAGTGTCTCAATGCATTTCAATACTATTTGAGAAGCCTTGGTAACAGTGTATAACAATATCTATGTTTCAAGTAATCAAGTGCACTTCCAAATTAAATGGTCTTCTTTCAAATCTACAAAGGTTACTATAGGCTACATGCTTTTTGATCCATCAAGAACAAACATAATGTCTAGCTGTGTTGTGTTATAGGACTAAAGGTATCCACGACATGCTCTGCAGACTGCAATTCTCACACAAAAAAATCTTTATGACTATGCTTGTGACAAAATATTAATCAATCCTATCAATAAAAAAGGACCAATTATGGACTCCTAGGGGACTCCAGTCAACTGAAGCACTGTATGTAAGGTTTAAATAGTTACAGGGGGAGGCTATTTGGAAGACGAGTAGTAGAGAGAAAGGTGCAAAACGTGTTTGTGTTAGTGTGTAGTGCCACTTCACAGGGTCATGGGGAGGACACATTGGCACTATACTCCTGAGCGAAGGACACAAGAAATTCTCCACAGAAATACCACTCAATGTCTGCGCTCTTTCAGCATCTATGCAGCCCATTGTCTTCGAGCTGAGCAGTACACATACCAAACTGCATAGAGATAGATATTCAAATTGTCCAAAAACTTTCCATTTATGTGATGGATGGACAATAATCTGACCAAATGCAGATGGGCAAGTTTAAAACCCAGTATGCACTACAGTATTCATTTTGTTAACTGAGAGCCACTATGTACAGTATTTATACTGATAGCCTCAAAATACAACACATTTATCACAGCCTTTACAACCATACTGGGAAGTCCTAGAAATAAAGTCTCCGTAGTGTATGTTTTTTATTCTTATAGATACCATAGACTAGAATAGTTTGGAAGAACTTGGTCTGACACCCTCTCACATCTAAAGACAAGAGTTATTAATCACAGACTGACAGAAGATTTTGCATAGGGAAAGATTATGTAAAATTATCTTATAATAAATGCAGTTATGTCCGATACCTGTCCTATGAGAGGCGTTTCTCAGTGTAAAGCCCAGTTCATAAGAAAACAATGATATTCATAAACTACACGGGCAGACACAAAAATGAATGGTGCATGGACCTCCTACCTAGAGCGATGTCTGCTGGGGGTTCGCTTTGGGTCAGCGCTGATCTACGTACATACTACACTCAGTGGCCACTTTACTAGGTACACCCATTCATTAATGCAAACAACCTACTCCTCCAAAAAACAGAGTGATGTGGCTGCAGTGATGTGGCTGCAACTCGGTATATAAAGTATTGTATGCAGATTGCAGAAAGGGACAAGAGGTTCAGTTACAGTTCCACCAACATTAGAATGAGTACAGGAGCTACCATCCTGTCCTTGAGGGGGTTCCAGGGGTTCCCAAGCTAAATGATTCATATTATGAACTGTTACGTTTCACATTGTTTTGTTGAGTCTGAGTTTGTCCTCCCTGTTTGTCTGTCACTCCCTCTCTATCTTTCTCTGCAGGCACCTTCAGTCAACAATTACATCATCGGGCGCTCGGGTGCACAGTGGTAAAGTACCTGCCCACCACCGTGGAGTCGAGGGGTTCGAATCCATTGTGGTGCATCCGTCTTTGTGTTCAGGGCAAGCTGGGCGGGGAGGTGGTAAACGTGAGCTTTGGACAAAATCTGTAGTAGCCAAAAAAAACTGTTTTGCTCTTATAACAGGCAAATTTGAAAAATGCAGAGCAGTTGGCCTACTGTGGGAGTGTGCATGCAAAGTTTCACGCTGATCGGTCCAGTGGTGTCCGAGATTAGCCATTTACAGACAGATGGTCGGACGGACAGACAGACTCTCAGGAAGGAAAACATAATCCCTTGCTGCCTACAGCCGTTCCGTCCTGGCGGGGATAAAAACAACAACACACGTAACAAATGGGGGTTTGTGACCTAATGCATATCAAACTGGAGGTCTTTGAAATTAAACCCAAACCAATCAGTCACCTTCTTAATGTGAGAGGTGAGAGAACGGTCAGTCCTTTAAAAACTATAAGGTACACAAATAACTCAGCAAAACAGTAGTGTGCATTCAGCAAAAATAGCAGATCTACAAGCTACACGTGACAGGATGAGCTTGTAGCATCTCTGAATGCGTAACTCCTTGCAAAGGATGGGGATACAAATCAGGGTTGTACCTGCCTGGTAGTAGGTGTGTACCTAATAAAATGGCTGCAGAGTGTACAGTATGTACTGTACATATAGTACAGATAGCCTACACATATACTGCATTGTGGACCCTGGACAGGTGCCTGGGAGGTAATGGAGCAGTAATTCTTTCTGTCCATTGCGTTGTGTACCTGCCCATTTGACCTTTCCATGAGAAATGTCTATAAAACGTGGCTTGTGCACAGAGTATGCTTCCAGTACACTGGGCTATTAAAAGGCAAAAGAGTCTGCTGACAATCAGCATGTGCTGTACATATCTGCTCCCTGTTTTTAACAATAAGCACCTGTTGGTTGTTGACAATGTTTGCATCATGGAACTTTACACGAGCATGCGCCAAGGCTAACAATTTCTGAGTTCTGGCATTAGCTGTGATTCACATTGACTTAACTGCCACATATTTTATTCTTGCAGTCTCTCCTCTCTTTTCCTTCCCAAACAATCTTTGTCCTCAAAGGATTATGGGGAGTTAAAACAAACACAGCTTGATACATGGTCAGCAATCCCATAGGGACAATGGGGCGATTCAACTAGAGGTTAGTTAGTGTGTGTGATTGTTAAAGCAACAGTTCATCAGAGTAAGGACGGAGGTGTAGGTGGGTGTCTGGTGAACACATGGAAAGTCAAAGTGCATGTCTGACTGACAAGTACACAGACAGGCCTGTGCTGGACAGACAGATTCAGGACAGCTGCGAGACGGAAGGCTTCCTCCTCCATCCCTTCCACATCTTCATCAGTTTCTTGGAACTGTATGACACAGTCTTCCACATGCCTGGGAAGGACCCCACCACATGACACAGATTAATAACAATATGTTATACCGTATGTACAGGAAGATATAAATTATTATTATTATATATATTTTTTTAAACACATGAACCCTAGCATCCCTACTCTGAGCATGACATACAAGGCAAACATTATTTGATGTACAACAAAGTATATCGATTTTAAGTGGTTAATAAAACACTGTTTCACCAAAGTTGATTTTGGGAAATGTTCTGCATTATTACATTCTCACAGAACCCCTAATGGGATCAAGTGACAATGGATCATCAAAAAGGGAAAAGGCTGGAGCACACGGATGGTGCAAATAAGCAATACTGACGTTTCAGTAGCAGTGTCTTCTTCAGAGTAAGGATTGAATTAATAATTTCTCGCTGATCTGTGTACTTAAAGGGACACTTCACCCCAAAAAAAAAATTGTTTCAATGGATTAGTCACCCCATGGAGACTTGAATTCATGGATATCTTTTTAGTTTTTTGTCTCATTCCTAAGACAATAATTTGATGACCGGTTCCGGTAGGAGACACAACGACTCGTTGTGTCTCCTACCGGAACCGCTGCCTACCGGTCCGCTGGTCATCAAATTATTGTCTCTTAAAAATAAAAATATCCATGAATTCAAGTCTCCATGGGGTGACTAATCCATTGAAACAAAGTTTTTTTTGGGTGAAGTGTCCCTTTAAGCCTTTCCCTTATGATACTGCTGTGCTCCCTGTCTGAGGCATCACTTCTCATCCTTAAAGTAGGTTTAGCGCGTGAACTTTATATATATATATATCAAGGAACCTTGACAAATAATGTAATTAGCACACTTACCGGCCGTGGCAATGCCTTTGAGGCTTTGCGTTATACTGGAGGACTTGACGATAGATGAGATTCCTGGGGCAGACAGACAACATACTCAGACATTACTTTCAGTGACTGAACAGACTGATAATGCTATCTCAAGTCAAGACATTACAGTTACAGCCTAAGCATTCTGCACAATGACTTCCAAGCAATATGCTTACTTACAGACTGATGATTTATCAATACGCGACAAATCCCAGAAGAAACGTGTGTCCGTTGTTTTGTTTTTTTAAACTTGTCAATATGAACATTTTGATAGGACAGATCAATTCCCCTTCCATCCATCAACCAGACTATCTAGCTTTTTTGTAATTGTAGAACAACTTCACAGTTTAGGTCCTAGGGAGCCTGTAATAAAACGCCTTAATTATCCATCCCTACCTCCTTCACTCCCTCCATCTATCGATCTACCTGTCCACTCATTCCTCTCTACCCATCATCCATCTTTTCATTAAGTCATCACTGTTGTTCTATGCTTCTACCTGTCTTCCATCTACCTACCCATCTATCATTCCATTCCTTCATTCACACATTGCTCTATCCATCTACATGATCAACATCAACCTATCCATCTTAGCACTCATTCACCCTTACATTCCTCTGTGACAGTTCTGGGTGACACACAATAACGAGCCTGGGCTACTTGAGGTCGAATGTCGTTGTTTAAACTATGGTCCTTTTCATTCATCTATTGAGCCATCTTTCTATAGGCCTGTCCCAATTATTACATAATCGTCTAATCGCAATTATTTAAGATCGCAATTATTTTGCATAATCTTTAAAATCGTTTTCATGATAAAAAAAACGTTTTCAAACACAAAAAAGCAGAAATGGGAGATCTACATTTCCGCTATTTTTACATTTTGTTGAAAGTATAAAATCATTAAATATGTCAGTCCTTTCTTTGCATATTTAAGTTATTTGTCATATCTACCCTTTGCAATTTTTTATTACGAAGCCTAAAAGCCAAACAGAAATACAATTTGTATTCATATGTTCAAATCCAAAAAAACAATTAAATCGTTAATCGCAATTATTTGTATGACAATTAATCGTCAACTTAAATTTTGTAATCGTGACAGCCCTATCTTTCTATCTGTTTATCTATCCATTTATTTATTTATTCATCCATCCATCCATACCTTGCTGTACAACTGCTTCACAGTCTGGGTCTTGGGCCACCTGCAGTAGGATTTCCTCGACATCCCGGTTCTTCCCAGGAGGGTCTACAAGCCTTGTGATTCTTTGCTGAAGGGTCCGAGGCAATGCCATTAGTTGGATAAACTGGCCCTCTGGGCTCTTGTCGACCTGCGGGTATGCACAAATAATAACAAGCATGGATAACTAACACTGAAACACACAAATATACAGTCACCTCAAGAGCAGGGGAACTCTTTGTGCTCTTTTTTTTATCTGAAGGGAGGAAGTCAATAACATCCGTTGCTTTTTTCTAATTAGTGTTTATGTTGTGGAATCCTTATGTCATTTCCCTTGAATATTTAGTTTAACAAGCAAAATATTAAATAAGTGTGAAAACATCATAAATTACCAATGATTGGTATCTGATTGGTGCCTTTCAAGTAAAATATTTTAATCACTTAAGCCTTATTTCATACTTTTGAGAATGCAACTATGTTCAAACTAGCGAAAATAGCCAATAAACAAGCTCCCAACATGTCGTAATGTGACACGTTGCAAGCTTATAAATCTGGTATTTTACCAATAACAGTGTTGTGTTATGAACATAACACAACACAACACAAAAGTGTGTGTGTGTGTGTGTGTGTGTGTGTGTGTGTGTGTGTGTGTGTGTGTGTGTGTGTGTGTGTGTGTGTGTGTGTGTGTGTGTGTGTGTGTGTGTGTGTGTGTGTGTGTTTATCGTCACAATTGTGATATCAATATATTTGGTGAAAAAACTATGATATTTGATTTTGTCCATATCGTCCAGCCTTAGCATGCCTTGAACCCAGCTCTGGGTTCAATGATATATCATATACATATGAACATATTGTTCCAGGCCAGTGTGATGCCGGGGGAGGTGAGCATTGTATTTGTTTCTGTGTGGCAGGGGAGTGGTAATGGCAGGGAGAGCAACACAAATAAATGAAACCTTATCCCTGCACTGGAAGACAAGAGGAGCGTCCATACCTGTCCTCAGGCATACACACTCTCTCAGGCACACACAGATACACACCCAACTTCTTCTATACATGTGCCAGTTAAAATGCTAATCATAGAGTAGAGCGTTGTGCCAAGGGAGTCACAAACGCCCTATTTAAAATGTAATAGTATGATAAAGAGTATGCCCTGTCCTGCTCAGTACAATGCTAAGTCACTTAAGGTTAAAGCTAAACTAAAAACCAACAAACTGGAACAATAGAAAATATGTGTTAAAAACACAGGGCCTGGAGCTTGGAGTAGGATCCGATTTGACAGGATTTCAGATTGTAGGATTTCATTTTACTCCAACCAAGTTGACAAAGGTTTTCAAAAACTGGTCTTGGAAAGGCGTTAACATATTCAGACAGTTGATTAACGAAAAATACATTATACCCATCAAAGAATTACAATGAAAATATGAATGGCCAGTGCCACACTCAATTATTTAGATACCTCTAGATGCGGGGCCACTTGTTGACTTCAAGACAAAAAAAAGGTCCATCCATATAAGAATAGGTTGGCTAAGACATGCAAGTTCCTTCATAAGTGAGGTAATCTGCCGTGACACCAATCAGTGCAATTATCGCATCTTAGTCCTTTTTTATCACCCCCTCTCCCATGGAAATAAAGTATTTGACAAATAAATAAATAAATATGAATGTACACAGATGGGTGACAAATTAAAGGAAACCCCTACATAAAGTATTGGGCCACCATGAGCCACCAGAACATCTTCAAAGTGCATTTGTCTGTGGAACTCACATTCTAATAAAAAGATATTCCCTCATTAGGTGTTTTGATCAAGATGGTGGTGGAGACAAGAGCGTTGTCTAAGACACAAAAAAAACTGGGTTGAGATCTGGTGACTGCAAAGGACAGGACACAGCATATGATTCTCATAATGTATATCCAAAACATGGATGTGGATGGGAGCTTTGCCATCCTGTAAGAAACCACTCAGAATAGAAGTGTTTCATCATAGGATAAAGGTTATCACTCAAGAATAACTCTGTCTTGTTTTGCAGTGACCCTACCCTCAAAGGACAAGTGGAGCCAACCCATGCCAGGAAAATGCCCCCTTCCCCCCCCCCACAGCATAACAGAACCACCGTACCCTCTCACTGAACGGGTCAAGCATTCTGCCCTGTGCCATTCTCATGGTGTACACCACACATTCACTCGCCCACTATGAAAGACTGAAAGGAGTCGTTGACAACATCACTTCTTTCCACATCTCTGTAGACCAATGGTTCTTGCAGGACTGAACTCTCAAATGTGCATCCATCATCTTTGTAATGAGGGGTTTACACACTGCAACCCTACTATAACATTCCTCTCGATGTAGTGGTCGACACACTGTTCTTGCTGACATTCTCCTGCATTGACAATGTCAAGTTGCTTTCGCACATGCACTGCAACCATGAACTTCTCTAGACAACACACAGGAGCTGTATGTGAGTGCAAATGTCCAAATCAGTTGGACCGAACATGCAATGGAATTGACACTGCCAGCTCTCTAGTACAAAGTCTGTGTAGTGTATGACTGAGCCCCATAGGCTGAATGTGTGAATAGACCAGGTCATTGTTCACAGTGAGCAAGTGGGTGTGTTGGTGACGTTTCGATGGGACTGGCGCGAAGCTGAAAGAAAACAAACTTTTAAAGAAGCTAAGGATAGAGGAGCTTGGAGCGAGGACACGCAAGTGGATACTTTGCGGAAGGTTATTGTCAGAATGAGTGACATTTTAAAATTCTGTTAAGCAATTGGATACTACAGCGGACCGTCTTCTCGGACAATAGGATCTAAACTCTTAGGCATTTTACTCGTGTGGCTATCAAGTATAAACTGGCGGAAATTCAGAAAAGTACTAATCTTCTCAAAAGAGGCTGAAAATACATGCCTGTTTTGTGTTTATTTTTGCTTATAACTTAACACATTGGGTGCCAAAACCGTATATATACGGTTTTGCGCATACTAACGTTTTTTTTTTTTTTTCTCCTTCACAGCAACAGGAAATATCACTCCTACAAGATTTAGACTCCAATCCACCTCCTGGTTAACTTATGACTTCAAAAACCTGTATCTCGGCTCCTGTGCACTTTTTTTTTTTACAATGTTAATTTAACTATTTTCAACTGGCTGCAACTATGGAATGGATTTCCGAATGTTTTAAATTTTTTCCCCCCGATTGTACGAGACCTGTATGTGTGTAATGAGGGGATCACCGTGAGGACGGTGATCACTGAAAATATTTTGTGACTACTTGAAAAAGGTTCAAAATGTTTAAAAAGTCCTGGCACTCAAAGTATAATATTTTAATAAACCTCTGGCACCCAATGTGTTAAATGTTCTCAAATTGAAACTCTAATCAAATCTAAGTTTTTAAGGATTTCAAGATGTTGCACTTTGTGTGCAAAATATCGGTCAAAACTTCTGTAATCGGTGGGCTAGGAGTTTCCAAAATTGGCATTGGACCCAACAATCTGGCATCGGTTGGGCTCTAGAAATGTCTTCATGAATGAGATGCAGGGCATGCACACGTAGTACAGGTGCAAGACAAACAGAGCTGTTATTTGCTCCCACTAACTGTTTATGACAAACAATCGGTGGGAATAAATAAATAACAGTGTGTGGACTATCTTCATGGCAAATGTTCTTTATGGCCCAGGGGGCGTGGTTTTGACATCAGACTGGCAATCTATACAAAGTATAAAAACAACAACATAGACAGAGGGTGGCCAATACATATAAGGAAGCGGGGGAATGCGGGACATCCACTTTATTGCTGTGTGTGTGTGTGTGTGTGTGTGTGTTCTTGCGTGCGTGAATACGCTCCCTCACCTCTAGTTTTCCCTGCTGAGGCTTGTAGACCACTTGAGGGCAGTCCTGTAAAATGTTGGTGTATAGAATCCTAAAGTGCTGGATGTTGTCTTTGACAATATTGGCCACCTTGGACTTATCCTCTCCAATCACCATTCGGAAATCCCCTTAGGAAAAGATTTATGGGAGCACAGTAAGATGAAATAACGCTGGTTCGATTCCCAACTGGGAACCGATGTTACACATCATGCCCTCCTTGCTCTAGCACAGCTCAGAAGGCAAGAAGAAATCTCCTAATTCTGTGGTCTAGTCACCTGCATAGGAGAGACCGGCTATCTGCAGGAAAAGGTCTTCTTCAGTGAAGCTCTCCGGCAGCATGAGGAAGGATGCTATCACAGCACTTTTCAAATTGCCCACCAGAGCAGCACGCAACTTCCCATTGTCACTCTGCATCAGCATCTTCACCTGCATGAGGACAAACAATATATATGGCTACATGCATGCACAACACAAAACACACTACAGAACAGCTGACCAAAAACAATACTGACTAGTTTCTTGGGCCAAAAGTATTGAGTAGTTATTCTTTTATTCTTGTGTACACACTGTACACAAGAACACCAGATTAATAATAACCAATTAAAATGAGTCTGCAAAACAAACAACTATTAACTCAAATCTAGTTTACAGATTATTTTATTTTTAAATTGACATTGCTTGATCGACACGGGTCAACACCTTAACACCAATTCTTGACCCGTGTATAACCCTAGTCGAGAGCTTGGCATAAAGACGTACTTACTGGTTTGTGCAGTCGCCCAGCAACGTACATCGTCTTCCAGTGCATCAGGTCATCAATCAGAGTCTCTGTGCTAATGACGCCATATTTGATTATCTGAGATGAGACAAGGATAAATTAGGATATCACAATTAGCCATTTTGAGACAACCAATGTCAAGTACATCAAACATAATCACCAGAAGCATGCTATATTTACAGGTGGGTGTCAATATGGCAGCAGACGTTTGGACAATACAAGGAGAGCTTTATGACAGTAATAATGTTTACAAAAAAGACAAGAGGGTAACCACAGGTGACAAACTGGGTTAGTCTGGCCTTCCAGAGGAAAAGAAAAAGAAGCCATTGCAGTGATCAGCAAGTACAGTATGTATGAAATATAATACTCTAGTGCACAGTGGTTTTCAAACTTTTTGTGCCCAAGGAACACCAATGGGCAAGTCAATATCTCAACTGATTGCAAAAATAGTTATAGTTCTTGTGTGAACCAAATAAATGAATACATTTAAATGTATCACCTATCCTATAATCACCTGTCCACAACAGTGACACCAGGTGGTTAAAATATGTACTTTGTAGGACATAGAATGTGTATTGGGAAATGAGTGCGTACCAAGTACTGCTAATGTAAATTAAATGACAATTCATTACTTTTTGTATAGTTATACACAATATATTTTTCTAAATTGCAATGTGTGGTTGGTTGTCACAAAATGCACCAAGGACCACACCTGGAATTGTGTCACAGCTAGGGTTGAGTACAGAGAACCGGTACCATAGTGCATTCTATTGTAGTGCTGTCTAACTGTGATGATTTAGGCTGATCTAGAATCAGTGCAAAGTAAGGCAGCACTGGCAGCAGGCTCTCAGAATGAAACCAAGTGTCCCCCGTAGTACTACAAATTTGCCTTGGCAAAAAATAAAATTCAAAAAGTCATTACTGTCAGTGAATGTTTTTTGTATTGAAAGGTATTCTGTGATTTACCCTTCCATCCACAGGAACAAGAGTATTGTAGTACACTCCGGCCCCGTGGTCACTCTGTATGGAACTGATATGTTTGGGCCCCAGCATCTTGAGAATGGAGTAGTGTTTACGGTTCTGCAGCAGGTTCATGGTGTGCCATGTCACAGGGTCGTCCACCGTAAACACAAAGTCCAGCATGTTTTTCTGAGAGGTGGAGAGAGGAAGACTGAGGGATTGACCAAACAGCATCTTTTTTGACAACAGTGAAATGCAGCTGGATTGTCAGGTCATGACATCATGGCCACAATGCACTGTAAGAATCACTGTCACAAAATTCAATTGTATTTCACAGTTGAGGTCCCTGGCAATACATTTTTGTCAAAATAAAAAAGAGAACGTTTTAAAAACAGGGAACATTAATTGTTTTTGTTTTTATTTGCCCCCAGCAATTTCAACTAATTGTTGACAAACTAAGGCTAAACATGATTGGACATGAGTAAACTAGTTGAAGAGACAATCCTGAGTTGGAAGGTGACTTATATCATTATATTGAGTTGTTGATAATCAATATCGTTGAGCATTACTAGCCACAAGCAACTCTTATGATTTCTGTCAAAACATTTCGTACAGGTGATTATTGGATTATTGTTGGAGTTTGGAAGCACTCGTTGGAAATCAGCGGTCATGCGTGCCACCTGTTTCGAAATTGCACATAATCAAGAGGCAGCAGCAGTACGTTGCGTTGTAGAAAACGAGCGCTTCCAAACACTGACACAGAAAAATAATCACCTGCACGGAATTCATTGACAGAAAGTAGCTCATCATAACATGTCTACGGTGGATTTTTATTAAACAAAAACTTGGCAGATACAAAGAGGATAATCCAAGCTTTCCGTACAGCTGCAATGTTGGTGAGTTTAACGTCGTTTAATACAATCGGATAGGACTTCTCTGTTTGGATGAATGCTGTCAAGGGTTGGTATTGCATTGCAAGATTTGCAACTCTATATGACAGATAGCAAATAGCATCTAAGAGTTGCTTACTTGCTTGCGGCTAATTGGACATGAGTAAACAAGTTGAAGAGACAATCCTGAGTTGGAAGATGACTTCCATATTATTATATTAAGTTGTTGATAATCAATATCGTTGAGCAATGAGCGTTATACATTCTCCACGTCTGCGTCTTGTTTGATTGTCTCTTACCCCCATTTGTCCTTGAGTGGTCCCCTGTTGTTTGAACACACCGGACCCGTAGGCAAAGGCTAGACTAATGTCCTGGGGAAACTGAGACAGGATCCTCCTATAAAACACACCCGTGTTCTGCAACGCTGGGAGAGTCATCTTGACTTTAATATGATTTACTTTACCGACGAAACGCACCACGAAGATAAACCGGTGCGCAAAGTAAACACGCTATTCGGTACGTTCAAATATACATACAGCCAATATCAATTATTGTGTTGTTGTTATTATTACGGTAGCCGCATGCATTGGGTCAGCTGGGCTGCCATCATGTTGTCCTGCAGTTCACGTCGACCTCAATGTACGTCACGTTATGCGACACACGCTGTGTGTTCATGGGAGTTTGAGTTTAATAATGACATGTCATGTACTGTAGTTTTGTTTTGACTGCTGTGCTGGCCAGCTATTACAGACGACGTCACACACTGGTTGCAAGCGTCATACTGGTTGCAAATGAAACCCATTCTATCAGGTCTCGCTAGGGCGCGCAGCACTAGCCAACACACAAGAGGGGGTCGGGTCGGGGTGCACCCCGAAACAACAGGTTGAGAATTGATTGCATGAAACAATCACCTGTGCATCCAGTCTCAATGTTGGTAAACAATTAATTGGTCTATTCTATGAATTGGGATATTCATTGTTGTGCTGATGCTATGCAGTAAGCCGGTGGTGTGCACTGAAGTAACTAAGTACATTTACTCAACTACTGTACTTAAGTACACTTTTGAGGAATTTTTACTTTGCTGGAGTGTTTCCAATTTTCTGTACTTTTACTTCTACTCCACTACATCTCAGAGGCAAACATTGTACTCCTCTACAATTATTTGAAAACTTAAATTACTAGTTACTTTGTTGATTTAGATTATTCTTGATTTGGTTATACTTACCAAACATTAACATACAGCCCATTTCGGCCTTTGGAAAATAGCAGATCTGCAAGCTTTTACTTGTACCAGGGTATTTCTACATTGCAGTATTGATACTTTACTTAAGTAAGAAATGTGAGTACTTTTTCCATCACTGCTTAGTGCTTACTCCACATGTACTCGCGCTAAAACGACTTTAGAGCACGGGTGAAATAGGTCCTAATGTATCCAGTAGAGGGCGGTATTGCATGTGATTTAAGTGGCAACAAAGCTCAGGGGGTTAAAAGACAAGTTGTTGGGGTAGAGGATTGATGCCAGTGGCTGCAGTATATATGCTGTTTTATACTTAGTATTATCAAAAAACATGTCCTATCTTAGTGATTAGGAAATTAGCACAACATAACATTATGCAACCCAACCACATTATCCTTCAAACCTTTGCTTGGAGAACATTTGTTTGGAGAAGCATAATTTAATGTGTTCATTTTCCCCAGTTGACTTTTTTCTCTGATTTATTTATTTTTATTATTTTTTAAAACAATGAACAGTTATGGAAATAACTTAACCTCAAACAGTATTCAGTATCATTTTGCATCAAAGCAATATGTCATTCGATCTAATTATCTGTGAAATGTGTCATATGCAAACAAACGTTTCCATATCTAATTAAATAAAAAGTATTTGAGCTTCCAAGTAGATACATTTTGCTATTCTATAGCATTTTAATATGATAATTGCATCCCTTATTGCACTGTCCATTTTTAATATATCTCTTGAAATTAAATCATTCTGAAGACAGACAAGAGCCAGACTTCCATGTTGTTGAAACATGTGGTAGTACAGTTGAGGGCCAGGCAAGAAATATGATCAAACAAAACATCTAATCTTAATTTGACATTTAAAAATGTCAACCCAAGTGATTTTGAACCTTTCAAATACCCTATGGGCTTTAAGATGCAAAGACATTTGGCACAAAACCAAAAAAGAAATACCTACCTCACAAAGTGAAATGAAACTGTAAATGGTCTCTCAGCCTTGTACAAAAGAGAATCTAGTGTATCTATTCTAGTGTATTAGTGGCTTGGGGAAATCCTCCTTTGTACACCTGCTACCTCACGTAAGATAATTTAGTTTTTGTCTCACTTGAACTCTGGTTAAGTTCTTAGACCTTTCTGCTATATCAAGAACAATTTCTGTTCTGGCAGGGAAAGCAGAGAAACGGCAATTATCTTGGCCCATGATGATGCAGTCACCGTTATTATAGCTGGCTTCATCTGAATACATTCATTTTGAATTTTGATTGGCAATTCGTCCATATGAAATTATGAGGTTATCAAAAGTAAGGCAAATATCATCTTTTCTTGGTAATTGCCCTAAGACGTTTCATGCAAATGAAAATTTATGAGGTCAGTCACTGCTGTGTAAAGCTGCCAGTGAGCTTGGTAAGTCAGGATTCACAGCAGGACCGAAAAGGTCCCTGTTTTGCATTATGCAAAAAGATGCAGCTCCATTTTAAGACTGACTGACTTTGAATCTAGAAATTTACGTAAATCCATATACTGTATTAGTTCAGCCCATAAAGCAAAGATTGCTAAAACTTCTCACCCTCCTCCCACCAATTCAAGCTCCAGGTTTTGGCTTACCATATTTTATAACCAGTGACCACTGACCAGTGCCTGTATTACTGTTTCTATAAAGTAGGACACAGGTCTTTCTTGTAATCCTTGTATTCTGTAGAACGTAATACAATCTATGATTCATTTTAAATTGTCATTTAAAATGAATGAAAATGAATTGTCATTTAAAATGAATAGGTTAATAGATAGAAAAGTAATGTCTTGTTTTGATAAGGAGTTCAAAACAGTGGGTTGCGCACATCCCGTTCGTTGCTGGTGCTGGATACAAAATGACAAGTTTAAAAGAATAAAAGTCCGCACAACAGAATTGTTCCTCACCTGATGAAGGCCAGCTGTGGCCGAAACGTTGTGTACCATGTAATTTCTGTGTTTTAAGTAAACGTAACACTGAGGAGCAATGCTGTTGTTCAGACTTTTCAAACTTTTTGATAAGGAACCATACAATATAGACAACTTAAGATATTTTTCATTGTCAGAATCATTCACATTTATCTGGGAATGACATACTGTTGTGCGTTTATATGCATGCAACAGTTGGAGGTAAATACCTCACCAAATTACATATTTCCAGTCACCACTTAACACACACAACCATTCATGCACACATGCATTGCTGCATCAACTCCTGGCATGGGAACTGCACTGTCCTCAACCGCAAAGCGATGCAGAACGTGGTATGGCTGGCCCACAGCATCAGTGGATGTGAGCTTCCCTCCATCCAGGATGTACAACGGACTGTGTTCCAGCAAAGCTTGTAGGTTTATCAAAGACGCCAGCCACCTCAACCATGGACTGTCTCAGCTCCCCCCTGGCAAGCAGTACCGCAGTCCTCAAGGCCCAGACAAGCCGGCTCTGAGACAGCTTTTCTTACCAGGCAACCAGGCTCATCATGAACAATGTACGGCCTGTTACACACACACACACACACACACACACACACACACACACACACACACACACACACACACACACACACACACACACACACACACACACACACACACACACACACACACACACACACACACACACTGCAACTCTCAATTTTGTAACCCAGTGCAGTGGTTCTCCTTTTTTAAGGACGCACATGGTCAAAACCAGCACATTTGGCACTGCAGGGGATTGGGGACTTAGCAACAGTACCCTACAGCAGAAGTGCAATAGGGTGCAGCTGGTGCAGATTAGGCACGTTTTATTAAGTTTAGGCATAGGTTTGGTGAGCTGGAGGCTTAATAGTGTTTACTTTGCCAATACCGACCAACAAGTTGAATATCCACTGCCTTTAAAAAAAAAACAATACTTATTTTGATCTTTCTTTGGAGTTTATGTATTCAATTCACGTCTTCACATGCCTACCGTATAAATGTTAGTCAACTGTGACTAGAGTCCACTCACTCTCTACCAGAACATCAAGGTGTGTTGTTGTTGTTTTTGACTTGGTTCCCTATAGCCATTGTTCTAGTGTACTCTTGTCTTTGTGCCCGTCTCAGTTTCTGCTTTGCGTAGCCTTCAGTGTTTTGGACCCTTTGCCTGTCAGTGGAAACTGCATTATTGCAGGCTCCCTGTTTATGGACTAGTTTACCTTTGGGCTGCCTTCGTGGTTTTGACTTCTGCCAACCCCATTTAAGTAGTAAGCATCGTCCCCTTTGCTCTATAATAAACATTTGAACCTGTTCCGCCTCCGGTTGTCGCACTTATGTCCTATTCTTTTTTGTTTGTTTGTTTTCACTTACAACAGAAGTTAAAGATGATACACAAAGAATCAGTAAAAATGTGGAGGAGAATGCCTAAAAATCATCCAGGGGCATTCTCCAGGAATGTTTGTACATTAATTGTAGGATAGAATTACATCAATGTGGAATATACACATCCATTACAAATAAAACATTAATAGACATGTCATACAGACAACAATATGGAGAATATAACAAGGAAAATAAACGACAAAAGCATATCGCAACAATAAAAGTCATAGGCACAAAAACAAAACTTCGGGGGGAAATATTGAATGGACCCAGGATAATTAGGCAGACCATATGGAAAGTATTTGGTGGTTAAGAGAAGCGATTTCAGAACTTTCTTGAATTGGTGAAAAGACAACTCCAGCAGAAGTAATGGCAGAGATTTCCATATTTTAGACCCTCTGTAGCCTATATTAAACTGAGTTGGAGACGTACGGGCCATTGGGGGTCTGAGGTGACTTGAACTATGTGTTGAGGAATTATGGACCTGAAACACCGGCTTCGAATGCTAAAAAGGGGGGAAGGGTTCTACCCAAGGAGCCATGAACAAATAGACCAATTCGAAGATGGTTCACTTGATAAACACTGAGGGGTGGACACCTAATTCTCCTGACACACCATCACAAGCGCTGCAAGAACACTTGATTGAGGATTCAGCTGAATGGTGCAATCCTCCAAAGCAATTTGAGGCTCACTCATAATGATACACACGTGCTAGTGCACGTGTTTACACACACATACTCTACCTGAGAATCTTCTCAGCTTGCCTTTCACACGCCTGTTGCCATGGAGATTGCCATTGCTTTCTGTGCCCACTGATGGAACTTAAAGTGCAAATGCATCGTTTACCACACACACACAGTATTCACATACAAGCACACTGCAGTGGATGTGACACACACACACACACACACACACACTCACTCACTCACTCACTCACTCACTCACTCACTCACACACTCACTCACTCACTCACTCACTCACTCACTCACACTCTCTCTCTCTCTCTGCAGTGATGAGCAGCTGCACCAGACCCTGCATTAGGGAACAGCATATTGCACTAGAGGATTGCACTGCTAATAAGCAGGGAATTAACCAATAATATTGATATCCAGAGAGTGCCCTACATATACTACGTGGTACGACGACAAGAAAATCGCAAGCTTGTGAGCTTGTAGATCTGCTATCTACGCTGTTTTGAAATTCTTTGATTTATTTTTATTTTTTACATTTATGAACATGTTTGCCTATAATGATGACATGCCAAAAGAGGGTTAAAGTGCTTAATGTATGGGGAAGTGCCAAATCTGAATATCTGTGCATAACCTCAGATGCTGAAGCTAGTTCGGTAAACTGACAAGTATAATGAGAAATATACAATATATGCTGAGTGAAAATTAACTGGTGATGGTGTAGCAGCCTGGATTTCCATTAGATTACATGCAAGGAAAATGATTGTTTAACCTTGATTTATTTAAAAATCTTCCTGGATTACTTTCACGCCTGGAATTTAAAAGGTTATTGACGTTGTTAGGGAATTTATATACTATGCTGTGATATTCAAGATTCATATTGTACATTGTGTGTATGTATTTGAGTAAATACTCAGACATATGTTTATTGGTAAAACAGACTAGTCGTATTGCTTCATCACTGTCTGCTTGAACTGCTGCTGTATATTAACTGGCAGGGTCACAATGACCAGCCACTGGACACTTAAAGTACTGGTCACTAAAGGTCACTGATTCAAATAAAGACTAGAAAATGTGCTCCTCGGAACACAGGTCTCCGCCAGGCAAGGTGGTAAAAGAAAGTACTGTTCCTGATTAATCCTGTCTTACCTATTTATATTACATATTGTGATGTCACGTGAAGCTTGACCAATGTTGGCTGTGTGCGGACGGACACACGGACGGACAGAGGGTAAAACATACTCTCCACCATGCCTTCGGCCTGGCTTAGACAATGATAAGACTATTGGACATATTAGGACAGCAACGTGAATTCTGAGGATGGATGCAGGATGCTCATAGGATTAGAACATCTTGTGATTGATGGGTAAGAATAGATCTGATTCTGTCTGCCTCAATAGGGAAAGGATGAGGGGTATACAAGCTGTCTGAAACTGATTGAAGGAGCTTGCTTCCGCTGCCTGCCCTCGCACGGCGCTTGATTAGATTAGACATATGTTGTAAATTGTGCTTCGTGCTGAATAAATAGTGAACATGCAGACTGTCTGTCATCATTGCTTAAAGTGCCTTGCTCCTTGAGAGATGTTTTTTATGGAGATCTGGCTTGACTGTTTTTATGGATGAAATAAATTGATGTACTGTACTAGGTGCAACAACATTCTTTCTCTCAGCTTTTCCGGTTTTCTTTCTCTTATCTCATTCACTTAATATACATATTGGCACACACACACACACACACACACACACACACACACACACACACACACACACACACACACACACACACACACACACACACACACACACGTAAACGTGTGTATGTTTGTGCATGTGAACATGTGTGCACACACGTGAGTATCCCTGTTAAATGAGGTGTGGAGGTGATGTTTGCTCCACATGTGTGATCTTTGTGTGGGTGGTTTACAGCTGCATCCATTCCACACAGCCTCTCACTGAACATACACATGATCTTCAGTTCGCATGTGCATGACGGCTGCACATCCAATTTTCAATTCATTTCCATTTGTATTAGTTGTCTCAAGACACTTTTACACCGAGCAGAGACCCAATGCTTTCGTCCCTGAGCATGGATTTGGTGACAGTGGGATGGAAAAACTCCTCCTTAACGGGAACAAACCTCGGGCAGGACCAGGCTCTGGGTGGGCAACCATCTGCCTCGATTGTGTTGGTGTGAGAGGGAGAGAGTCAGAGAGAGGGGACACACGCATAGATGCTCGGCAACAATAATAATCATAACAACAACAACAGTAATAACCACTATAATAACAGGCTGCCACAGCTCAATCCACAGGCAGGGGGTCTGCAAAGAGGGAGAGGAGGATGAAGAAAGGAGGAAGACAGAGATGCTGTGTGAGCCGTGAGACATCCAATGTGCTCATTACAATAATATCGCATTTTGTTGTGCATGTAAAGAACACACTGTACAAGCAAATTTTCTGTACCTCCTCAAATGAATAATTGAATATATCATTGGAACAGCGGCATTGTCACTGCTCTGATTCAAGATACTTCAAACTCTATGGTGATGCTGAAAAGGTCTGCTAGTTTCCTCTAGTCCTCCCGTACCTCGATTATAAAGAGACCATAACCCTGTTGCTAAGGAAGTGAACAGCTCCTTGTGTTTTCAGTTAAAGGAGCTACACCATGAATTTAAAAAAAATATTTGATATTTAATATCATATGGTGTATGTCCCTCAAACCTTTTTCAAAAGGTTTGAGCCTAAATCATCACTCAGATATACTCATCCCAAGTCAATTGTCTCTGGCTTATACAGCGCTTTCAGCTGCAATACCAAAACGTCCTCTTGGGCAGGGGGGGGCTACTGAGCAATTCTGTCTGTTAATACAAAAAAATATTTAAAAAAATAATTAAAAAAAAGAAAAAAAATGGGAAAATTCTGCATAAAAATAAGCATCTAAGAAAAATACAAAATTGAACAAAAAACACTTTGAACATTTTTGAACAATTCCACCAAGTGTTTGAGGTGCCTGTTTCACCCACTTCCGGGGGGCGGAGCCAAAATCCGAGCCCGAAGTATTTGTTCGTAGACCCCCACTTAGGGGGGGTAGAAAAAGTTTCGGCGCGATTCGGGCACTTTTCATTTAACATTGGGTTTGCCATCAATAATGTTTGTGACATCATAAACATTTCCATTCTGAGATCGCCTGTTCAGACACGCCCATTCTGGAAATCCATGAAATGAGAAGGAATGACTGAATTAAAAAAAGAAGAAAAAAGTGATTTTCATGGTGTAGACCCTTTAAACTACAGTGAGTAAAATCCTCAGTGTTAATTGATCCATTTGTAACTCCTTCGAGACTTTACAAATGGAACCAAATGGACCCTTACGGTCCATTTGTACACTCTCAGAGTTAAATTAATACTTCTAATACTTTTTACAGATTTTACAAATCTGATGGTTTTTATTCACACTATAGTATGGAACTCTTGTAGGGACTGTGTTGAGGTGTTTGTTTGTCCCCGTCTTTGAAAAGCTGTAGTATCTATTGAATGAAATCTGTATTGTATTTGAATGAAAAATGACTACCACACACCTCAGACAGTATCAGTTCACGTGTAAAAGATGATGCCAGATGGACATAGAAATCTGAATCTGGTGGTCTGGTAGTACAGTATGAATCCTGCACGCTGCAGGATTCTTTAGACAATTGATTTGCTTTGGGGTGGGAGTTGAGCAGCAGAGAACAAATAATCTAAAATGTGCATGTAAGATGTGCATGTACAGTATGTTATCCCCCAAATACAGTAGATCTGTACTCGTGTGTGTAGTGAAGGTTGTTTTGGCAAAGGTTTGGCTCACCAGAATGTAGCAGATGTTTTACAATTTAGCCATACACTAATGAACTGAAAAGAGAACAGTAAAGCCCTCATTAATTTATTTTACGGTTTGTATTTAAACGTCATCATAAGATGCTCCGAACAAACTGTATTTATATTCAATATTTACTCGATATGTGTACGTCTTAATTGTAGTATGTGCATACTGTATCAGCAAGGGCGCCGATACTGTGGGTGCCTCGGGGCTAAAGCACCTAGGAGAAATGACGAGCACCCATCACAAACTCATCACAAAAAAAGAAAAAGAAAAAACCTCCGACATCTACACTTCATGGAGTACATTTTTTGTACCAAATTAACCGAATTAACCACATTAAAGTAAAAAAAAAAGTGACAAACCCAAAGATTTTCACGCGCGTGCGCTGCGTTGCGCACCCAGTAGCGCGGACATAAATCGGCACCCCTGTGTATCAGTGTATTTGTTTGGACAGCGCTCGTGGCATTGTGGATTTGTGCTGTTGTTCATTTTCCTTTGATGTTTCTGCTCACGCAGATGCACAAAGCAGAGCATAAGAGAGCATATAAGCCAGAGACCACGGTTCACTCGATGAACTGATAACCAGGACTCAAGGAAAAAGCACACACCTGCCTCTAAAGTTATGTGCTACATTCTTGAAGTGAAGAAAAATATGATGAATTCACCTCAAGATTCAAGATACGTATAAGAGAGTTCAAGTATTGGGTTTTTGCTCCTCAACATCGCAGCAACAAGAAAAACTGCAGAAACCGCAATCAGATAACAATAGAAACACAGTAAACTTGTGTCTATCTCTTGTGTCTCAAATCAAAATCAACCTTGGAAGCCATTCATAGCCAATCGGAATGGAATATGAGAATGTGATACGTCTTGATCACATGATTACAGTGATAATGTATACCGATTTGTGACGTTTGGGGAAAAAAACAGTAGGAGTAGTAACAAAAAATACATGTTACACAAAGATCTGTCTCATGGTGGCGCTATAACAGGCCAATTTGAAAAACAATTGGGTGGAGATTCTTTCTTCATTCTTTCTTGGCCAACCGGGAGTGTGCATGCAAAGTTTCCCACTAATGGGTCCAGCAGTGTTTGTAGCATGTCGTGCAAAACGGGCCCCTCCAGCAAACTTTGAGGTCAATCGGAATAGAAATACAGACAGATACATGTTGATCAGATGACTACAGAGATATGGTGTACCAAATTGGATGAGGTTTGGACAAAATAGGAGTAGTAGCAAAAACTGTTTTGCAAAGAAACGCAAATAAAATGGCAATAATATTGTCTGGTGGAAATGGGCGTGGCCTATTTGGGGAGCGTGATGATCCAAGGAATCCAGGGGTTCAAGAGTTATAGGCCAAAACTTGAATTGGCCTGTTATAGCTCCACCATGAGGCTGATTTCTTCCTTGGCCTAGTGGCAAATGTGCGTGCAAAGTTTCACAGCAATTGGACATGATTTGAGGCATTTTGTTCAAAACGTTGTTCAAAATCGGACAGATCCGTCTTGATCACATGACTATAGAAATAATGTGTTTCGATTTGCGTGATGTTTGGACAAAATCTGGGGTCATCCTGATGAAAGTCATAAGTCGACCTTCATCGACTTGCATTGGTCAAACAATAAAGTTGTTCTATACTACATCTACTGTTGTGTAGTTTTGATCTGTTTAGTGTTTCAATTGGAGTAAAGTGAGTAGCGTAAAGTGACATCTACATTAAATCTGTGGGAAAGACATCATTGAATAGGGTTGGAAATTGTGGTCAAAAGCACACATTCAGTGACTGTGAGGCTTATGCATTAGTGCAATATTATGTAAGGAAAAACAGTAGAGCAACTCTTTCCCAGAGGACTGAGAATATCAATGCAGGAAGTGACGTTTCGACTTGCGTCTTCCTCAGAGACAAACAGAACCTGTTTGAAAATAGGTGCCGTTTGACGCTGAGGAAGACGCAAGTTGAAACGTCAGTCAACCCTGTAAAATAATAAATACGGGCAGACCAGTTGAGTCCAGTATAGTATTGAATTCCTATTTATGGGTATTACAGTTTCAAGGTTGTAAAGAAAAAATGCCATACATTCTTTTACATAATAGTTTTTTATATGAATATTATCTTATTAAAATCTTAGTGTTTTTCCAATTATTTGGAACTTGCAACATCCTCATGGCCCACAGGTTGGGAATCACTGGTTGTCTCCGCCAGGCCGAAAGGCATGGCGAGAGAGTATGTTTTACCCCCTGTCCGTCCTTCCGTCCGTCCGTCCGTCCGTGTGTCCGTGTGTCCTGTCCGTGTGTTACCAGCTAATCTCCGGCACCGTTGGCCCGGTTGCTGCGAAACTGTGCACACACACTCCCTGGATGCCAATTCAGAACCTCTGCCTCAAATTATTCACATGGGCCTGTTATATCGCCACCTGGAGGCCGATTTGTGCAAAACATTTTTTTTTATATTACTCCTACAGATTTTATCCAAACGTCATGCAAATCGGTACACAGTATCTCTATAGTCATGTGATCAACACGGATCTGTCCGATTTCCCATATTCCATCCTCATTGGCTAAGGTTGCCTTCCAAAATTTGCAGGATTGGTCCGTTTTGAACAAAATGCCTCAAATCATGAACGCAGCTTGTGATTTCCGTGAAATTTCACAAACACATTCCCACTAGGCAGAGGAAGAAATGCCACCTGACATTTTTCACATCAGCCTCATGGTGGCGCTATAAAAGGCTGATTTGTGTTTTTAACTATAACTGCACCGATCTGCGTGAAACTTTGCACGCAAACTTCCTAGAGGCCAAGGAAAAACATCCGCCCTGCATTTTTCACATTTGCCTTTTATAGCGCCACCAAGAGGCCGACTTGTGTAAAACACATTTTTGGATATTAAGCCTTCACATTTTATCCAAATTTCACACAAATCGGTACACATGATCTCTATAGTCATGTGATCAAGATGGAACTGTTTGATTTTTCATATTCCATCCTGATTGGCTAACAATGACATCTAAAGTTTGCAGAAGTGGCCCGTTTTGAACAAAATGCCACAAATCATGAACGCAGCGTCCGATTGAGGTGACACTTTTCAAGCACATTCGCACTAAGTGGAAGAACAAATGCCACCCTTTAACATTGCCCTATTATAGCGCCACCAGGAGGCCGATTTTTTCAAAACTTTTCTTTGTTGTATTACTCCTACAAATGTTGCAAATCGGTACCCATTATCTCTATAGTCAAGTGATCAAGATGGTTCTGTCCGATTTTTCATATTCCATCCTGATTGGCAAATTCCGAACATTGTTGGCCCACAATAACCTACCTGACCTGGCGGAGACCTGTGCTCCGAGGAGCACTTTTTCTAGTTTACTCTAATTGTTAAATTGAATAGGAATGTTATTTGTGTGGACCCTTATGTCTGACAATGTTTTTTTGGTGATTACACACAGAAGCAATTTGCATTACAACTGCTTTAGTTCAGCTATTATGAATACGTGGGTAATACCAGTTTTAAGCCTAATTTTTGCAGTCATTCATAGAATATTTCTCCAATAGTTGTCTCCGCCAGGCCGAAAGGCATGGCGAGAGAGTATGTTTTCGCCCCCGTCCGTCCGTCCGTCCGTCCTGTCTGTGTGTTACCAGCTAATCTCTGGCACCGTTGGCCCGGTCGCTGCGAAACTGTGCACACACACTCCCTGGATGCCAATTCAAAACCTCTGCCCCAAATTTTTTACATGGGCCTGTTATAGCGCCACCAGGAGGCCGATTTGTGCAAAACCCATTTACTCCTACAGATTTTATCCAAACATCACGCAAATCGGTACACAGTATCTCTATAGTCATGTGATCAAGACGGATCTGTCCGATATTTCATATTCCATCCAGATTGGCTAAGGTTGGCTTCCAAAGTTTGCAGGATTGGTCCGTTTTGAACAAAATGTCTCAAATCATGAACACAGCGTGCGATTTCCATGAAAACTTGCACGCACATTCCAACTAGGCCGAGGAACAAATGCCACCCTTTTCACATTGGCCTGTTATAGCGCCACCAGCAGGTCTAATTTACCAAAACACATTTTTGCAACAAAATGCCTCAAATCATGAATGCACGCACATTCCCACTAGCACGAGGAAGAAATGGCACCCTTTTCACATTGGCCTATTATAGCGCCACCAGGTGGCCACAATAATCTACCTGACCTGGCGGAGACCTGTGCTCCGAGGAGCACTTTTTCTAGTTATTCTTGAATTACAAGCCATTGAGAAGGTTGTGGTTAATAATTTATCTAATTTTATAAGGCATGCTGTGTGGGCGTTAATGCAGGTGTGTGCATGCACCCTAGAGTACATCTATTTTTTACTGTGTCATCATGAAATATGTAGGCCAGGTTGCCAGGATGTGCTTAGCATGTTACTACAGCTACATACAGATAGTGATTGGCACTGGGTGTCTGGGTATACACAGACTCCTCCCCATACTGTAGTGTACATGCCCTTCTCATACATTTTCATACTGCGATTTCATATGATTTAGAATTAATTTAGAATTCAAAGTATGTTCTCAGTCTTTATTCTATTCTATGATGCAAATCAGGATTGATACAGATTTTCTTCATGCAAAAGAATTTCCCCGAAAATATAATATTACATTTTTCTGTTTGTGCCATCATTCAGAGATCTGAACACAAATATTATGCGGTGATAAAGCGAAGTTTTTTTTACAACATGGGTTTTTCACCCAGAATAATGGTAAAAACCTGTATGAAATCAACGTTTTTTCATCATGCCTCCAGTGTATAAAGACGTTTTGGTATCAAGTTTGAGGGCGGTAAGCATTTATGTTTATCAGCAGCAATGTACAGTGTACAATAATTTGTCTAAGATTGAACGGGATGCATTATTAGACCTGAGTAAGGATGACAAAATTGTAGTACGTCCTGCTGATAAGGGGGGCGCTATTGTGTTGCAAAATGTCAATGATTATGTATCTGAAATGAGTAGACAGCTTAATGATACCACCTTCTATGAGAAGCTGCCATCTGATCCCACTTTAAGGTTTAAAGGGATATTTCACTTTCAAAAAAAAATTTGGTCATTTTATCGTCTATTCAGGCTTTTGAGAGCCCCCCAGACCGTTTTTAAGTTGCTTGATTTAGTATTTAGATATTTGATATTCATTTTATCAGACACGCCCCCTTCCTATACAAACCCATTATAACTTCAAACTCCATTTTAACCTGTTAGATTCATCAAAAACACCCGTCCTTGGCTCTGGTGACTCACCCTGCCCTCCTAATACATGAGGGGGCCGTGTTTTTTCGATTACTTTTTTCATTTATTTTATTTAATCTTTTTAATGTATTTAATTTTTTTCATTTTCCAAAAAAAATATTAAAAATAAATGAAAAAAGTAATCGAAATAACACGCCCCCCTCATGTATTAGGAGGGCAGGGTGAGTCACCAGAACCAAGGACGGGTGTTTTTGATGAATCTAACGGGTTAAAAATGAAGTTTGAAGTTATAATGGGTTTGTATAGGAAGGGGGCGTGTCTGATAAAATGAATATCAAATATCTAAATAATGAATCAAGCAACTTAAAAACTGTCTGGGGGGCTCACTAAAGCCTGAGTAGACGATAAAATGACCAAAAGTTTTTTTGAAAGTGAAATATCCCTTAAGTCTCATGTGCACTCTAAACTATCTTCTCACCTTAACACATCCACCGCCAGAGGTTAATCTCATAATAATGTACTCACCTGCCAAGGTGTTTTTGTTGTTTTTTTGTTTTTTTCATGTCGCCATAGATCTTGTTAAAATCCTTAAGATTGAGCCGTGAACGGTCTGTTTACATCCGCGCGATCTCCCTGTATCTCCCAGTGAAGACCGCATGTCAAACGGACTTCCATGACTGTAGTTAGAGCGGATTACGTTAAACAGTGAAATGCGAGGAGAAAAAACTACAGGAAGAGAATTGAGTTTCAGTTTCGTCTGTAGAATGGGAGCGGGCGTGATCGTCGAAACCGGATCCCAAATAATTCTATTTCCTGTCATCAAACCGGAAACGGAAGTGGATCAAAAAAATTCCGAAAGTGCACCCGGACCGCGCATGCGCGAAAAGACCGCAGCCCGTAGGACTACGGGCTCGGCGCTTAACCGTTGGATTTAACGGCCCGTAGAACTACGGGCCCGGCGGTAAAGGTGTTAACAACTCTGAATTTGATCAGAGTGTTTTTGAATTTTTGAAGGTTAATCACCCTGTGATTCCAGTCATATATACCCTTCCAAAGATACATAAGGGTCTAACTACTCCTCTCATTGGTAGGCCCATTGTGAGTGGAATTGGTAGCCTCACAGAGAACATCTCTGCATATGTGGATCATTTTATCAAATCAGAGGTTACGAGTTTGCCCTCTTATATAAGGGATTCTATAGACTTCATTAACCTGTTAAAATCTTTTGGGAATATGACTGACTCATCTGTGTTTGCCACTTTTGATGTCACGAGCCTGTATACTAATATACCTCATGAGGGTGGACTTGAGGCGCTCCAGTATTTTCTTAGACAAAGCCCACCTGCATCCAAACCTAGTACAGAATGTATATTGGATTTAGCAGACATGGTATTGACTCATAACTATTTTCGTTTTCAGAGGGATTTTTATTTGCAGTTGAAAGGAACAGCAATGGGCAGCAAGATGCTGAACCCTGTGCTGAACCCTGTGAATTCCTTTTTTCTCCAAAATGTTATTATATAGACGGTATATTGATGACATCTTTGTGATTATGGATTGCAGTGTGGAGGAATTGACAGAGTTTCACAATTATTTAAATTCCTGTAATGGCCATCTTAACACATTGGCTGCCAAAGACGCATATGTGCGTTCTATTTAATTTATCGCCTGGCTGCCAAAGACGCAGATCTGCGTTCTAAAAAAAAAAAAAAAAAAGTTTTTTTTTTGTTATTTTTCTTTTTTTTGACCCAAAGACCAAGGAGATATGATTTATCAAAGATTTAAACTCCTATCCACTTCCTTGTTAACTTAAAACTTAAAAATTCTGTATCTCGGCTCCTGATAACTTTTTTTTTCAATGAAAAATCTCTGGCAGGCAACAGATAAAAATCTGAAATAATTGGCAGCCAATTAAGTTTACATTGGAATTTAATAGGGAGCGTTTAAGCTTCCTCGATGTACAAGTTTACAAAAGGGACAATAGTATTCAAACTGACTTGTTTCGCAGACCGTAATTCCCTCCTAAGAGGTGATAGTTTTCACCCACAGCCTTTTGGTTAAAAGTTTGCCAGTCAGCCAATTCCACCGGGTTCGCAGAATCTGTAGTGAGGATGCCTCATACAAAAAACAGGCCACAGACCTTTCTAACAGGTTCCTCAGTAGAGGTTATAAAAAAGAGTGGGTGGATGCGGTTTGACTAGGTAACACAAAGTGATTGCCTGCTCCCCAAAAATAAGAATACCTGTAACAACCCTCCTATGTGTTGTACCAAGGGGGTCATCCCTATGTTCCCCGGGTTCTATGTTCCCCCACTAAGGTTAGGGTTAGGGTTAGGTTTAGGTTAGGTCCTATGTTCCCCGCTCTCCCTAGGAAAGCGGGGAACATAGGACCCGGGGAACATAGGACCCGGGGAACATAGGTACGGTCCCGTACCAAGTACTCTCCACTGGGGTCACTTTAGCAAAACTAAACAATAAAAGCCTGGAGATCGAGGCTAACAGTTTAGAGGTGCCATTCAAAAACACTGGCACATTATCCAGTCTGATCCAAGGTTGAAAAAAGCTTTTCCAGAAAAACCAAGACCAAGATCTGGGTACTCAGAGTGTTTCCAATTTCAGTCTCGCAGTCAAATCCAGTAGTACCAGATGGTAACTATAGGTGTGGTAACTGTATGCAATGTACATACACAAAAAAATGCAAGGTTTTTAGTCATCCTCACACCGGCCGGGATATATCCATACGTGGTGCGATTACATGTAGCACAACGCATGTGGTATATCTTATCCGGTGCCCCTGTGGGTTGGCATATGTAGGCAAGACATCCCGGGCTCTGCGCACCAGGATTACTGAACACAGGAGTAGTATAAGAACAGGTGATGAACGTAATTGCTGCTCATTTTAAAAAGGCTGGTCATAATCTTAATAATTTGCGATATGTTGGTGTTGAGAAGGTTGAAAAGCCACCCAGAGGTGGAGATCTTGAAAGGTTACTTCTCCAACGTGAGACCTATTGGATTTATCTCCTAAATACCATGTCTCCTGATGGTCTAAATGAGGAATTTGATATTAAACCTTTCCTCTAGTTTGTTGTTTAGCTTATACATTATATCACCATTTATGACTTTTAACTGTTCTTATTGTTGTTGTTTTTTCAGAAATGTATTGACTGGCTATTAGTGTCTAATATGTTTAATTAAATGTGAAAAGTCTATTTTCTGCCCATGCATTGAACACTCCCCAGAGGGGTGTAGACAAGTTTTATTTTTTGTCCCTGGGATTGGAGTAGGGTGTTTTTTGCTCCTCCTTACTCCCAGGTGTTGTACATCATCATTAGTCAATGTTTGTGTATATATATGATGCTTTTGTCTGTCATTATAATATTTGCCTGATGAAGACCTAGAAGGTCGAAACATTGCAAAAATACAAGTGAGTTTCTTGGAGCTTGAGAACAGTGTGCGGACTTCCTCCTCTTTTTTTTTTTTTTATCAGCAGCGCCATTGACGCGTTTGGGAGTTTGACACACAGCAGCAAACTCAGTACAACTGACGCTTACGAACTTAAAAGGTGGGTGTAACGAAAAAGTACAACCCCCCAACAAGATCACTGACTTTTATTGCAGTTTATTTTGTCAATTCATCATTGGTCTGTGCGTGCTATCCAGTCTAATCTGATCCTGGTGCCCTGGAGACTTTGTTTCCGGACGATTGTTGCCACTCACATACTTGCTGATGCTTGCCTCGCCAAAGGCCACAGTTTAGCTGAGTTTAGCTGAGTACCCACTAGTTCCAATCAGTGAGCTACTGATATTTTGGAGGCCACCCGAAACTGTGATCTCCTGCAATATTAAACTACACACTCAGCAATGGTACATATAATAATCAAGCCATAAAAATAATACTGACTTGAAATTGGATAATTAACAAGATGCATGAGAGTAATAAGATAATTAAAATGAAATAAAATAAAATCACTATGTAACCACAGAAGAATGTAATTCCATATGTTACAGAGAAACTATTTTATCCATTTTATGTACCATGGCTTTCTCCTGTGAAGCTGTTTCTAAAAACGGAAACAAAGAGCTCTGTCTCTTATTTTATGTAACTAGTTGTCATATGCATTTCATTGACTCGCACACCTCCCTTCTCTCCCTTTGTAAGCGAAACAATACCTTGAGACAAACACTCTGTTATCCTTTGAAATGACATTTTGAGATATATCTGTTCTGTAATTTATACTGTCAGAGGCAGAGAAGTCAGATCTTTTATCCTGGCAGCATACAGCTCCCATTTTGGCCCAGTAAGCATGAACCTGTAGGGTCTATTGTTGCCCTAACATCAGTCAGCACTGTACTGACAAAAAAAAGACTCCCTTAGTTGAGTCTGAGTTACATATACGCATGTTGTTTTTGTTTTTCAGTAGTACATTGGAATTTGATGGTCCATTCGAGCGCTTGTTTGCATGCAGACTTAGATGTGGAGCGAATTGCCTTCGTGATATATCAGGTCGTATTGTTTTAATATCATTAATTTGCTGTTCTTTTATTCACATAGTATAGAGGGAATCTCCCTTGTTTGTCAATAAAGATGCCTTGCGCATGTAAAAGGTAATTTCTGTGTATGTCGTCTATAAACTGGACTTTAGGGTTTATTGAACCAAGAGTGACAGGTCTGTCACGGCACATCAGCTGGTGACCCCGACGTGATCCTGTCCAGTCCAGACGACCGCTGGATCCATAAGATCCAAATAACAATTCGCCCATACACTATGTGCTACAATTCCTTGGGGCCCCAGGAAGGGTACACGCGGTGCTATATGTGAATTGTATTATACCAAATTTAGGTCAATTATTAAAGACAATGTGTAAATATGATTGCATACACGTGAAGTCACCACTGAACAGCAGATTGAATGACCTTTGTGTTTAATACTTAGGCTCTGTACTTCCTATACCCCATGATGTCCTGTTAGCGTGGCTGGGTGGACCGAGTTGATCCTCCCAGCAACTGTCTCTGTATATGTTTATGAGACCACCGGAGACACCCCGATTTTTTTTTTTTACACGGATGTTTAACTATCAGCTGTTACTATCAGTTATTTGTCTTTATTTATATATATATTCATGTCAAGGCCTCTAGAATAACCCACGATTCAACTTGGGTGTTCGAGCAATGCATGGCTATATATATAAATATATGGATTTATTTTTGTTGTACCTCGAAATACCACTTTTTCACGCTTTGGTTTTCGGTGCGGGTGAAATTATCTAATATTAGTTTTACACTAGATGTAGGGGGTTTGTCTGTGTGCCTGCATGAATATATCCTTACAATTGTCATAATGGTCCTATAGTTTACTGAGACACTACACTGTTTCTCTGTATTCTGTGGTCCTATAGTTTACTGAGACACTACACTGTTTCTCTGTATTCTGTGGTCCTATAGTTTACTGAGACACTACACTGTTTCTCTGTATTCTGTGGTCCTATAGTTTACTGAGACACTACACTGTTTCTCTGTGTTCTGTGGTCCTATAGGTTACTGATAGACCACACTGTCTCAGTGTACTTTATGATCCTATGGTTTACTGAGACACTACACTGTCTCTCTGTATTCTATGATCCAACAGTTTACTGAGACAATACAATAAGTGGCCTTTACTAGGATCTCTAAACCGCAAACCACGCCGGGTACATGGGAGAAGATAGCGTGTAGCCTAAGTTGTGTACGTTATGTGTCGTTATGTGTTATTATGTGAAAGCTGGGACTGCGGCTAAGAAAATACTACAGGTTATATTATGTGAAAGCTGGGACTGCGGCTAAGAAAATACTACAGGTTATATTATGTGAAAGCTGGGACTGCGGCTAAGAAAATACTACAGGTTATATTATGTGAAAGCTGGGACTGCGGCTAAGAAAATACTACAGGTTATATTATGTGAAAGCTGAGACTGCGGCTAAGAAAATACTACAGGTTATATTATGTTTAAGCTGAGACTGCCACTAAGGGGCGACCCCAAAAATACTACAGGTTACATGCACGTTATGTTTAGCTCCAGCATCCGAGCGAGGTGACGTGAACGGCTGGCTCTGCAGCCTAGGGTTGCCCCCTAAATAGTACTACAGTGTGTCATATATGTTGTCTTTATATGTATGTTATATGTACGTCATCCGAATGAATGAAGGCCTCTGTAAGTCCTGTCTGTTTGTTTGTTGTTGTTTTTTTAAGGAGCATCCACTAGTCTACACCTTAGTGGAGACTATTCTTCCTGAGGTCCAGGTTTGTGCTTAAGTACAGTCTTGAGGTATTGTTACTTTAAAAAGCCCTTACAGCTATCTGTATTTTTACTTCCACTGCATACATCTCAGAGGCAGACAGTGTGCTTCTGCCCCTGCAAAACACCTTGAGAACGTTGGTAACTGTTTACTTTGAAGTGGTAGATAATTGCTGCAGAACCACTTCAGCCCTGCATACAGCTCAGCCATTTGGAAATTGCCGATCTACAAGCTCACAAGCTATTTCATCTCAAGCACTTCGTGCTTGTGGATCTGCTATTTTCAAAGGGAAACTTGTGCATGTTAAATCTGAGAAATCGTGAATGGGGACAGGCTGCCTATTACTGTAAACACTTCTCACGTTGGTGTCTCACTCCACTCCGATACCATTTTTTGTTTTTGGTACTTTGACCCAAGTACATGTCAGTGGATAGTGTAATCTGCTCCGTAAGCATTTTGTTTAGAGATTTTGTCCTGCTTAGGAATTTAAACAAGGAAGATAACCGCCTGCACGGGGTTCAGTGGTGGAAGCCAAGGTCACGAAGTACATTTACTCAAGTGTTCTAATTGAGTACATTTTGAGGGTCCCATTTTGTATCTCACTAGAGTGGTTCCAGTTTTCAATACTTTTACTTCTACTTAAGTGTACATTTCAGAAGCCGACATTGTACATTTACTCCAGTATGATTACTGGAAACCGTGGCTGTTTAGGCTAGCTCAATGGTGACTCATTGTGCTAGTAGAATCTGCTATTGTTGTTAGAGTTATGAACAGTCTGAAATACGCTATAACTATGATTCGTAATCCCAGAAATTAAGGACACAGATAACTAGGGAGTGGTAGCCCTTAGATTAAAAGATTGGAGTCAGTTATTTTGGAAAATGGAAAAAGAGGAAAAAAGCGAGGAGAGAAATATGATGTTCAAATAATAATATTTCACCAGTGAGGTTAGGGGGTAGGCTCCCCAATCCCTTGCTGGTAACAGGCGGCAGCGGGGTCGCAAGGCTCCCAGAGCACGTTAAAGACGATATATAGTGCTGGGGAGAGACTGAAGGGCCCCCGTGTTCTGTCAAGGATGAATCAACATCCTAGCTGTGGAACCGTCTAGTCGGTGTGCCGACTGCCGCTCTCTCCTAGGGTTGGCAGCACATGGTGCGTGGATGACAGTCCACACCTAACCGGAAGGGAGTGCGTGACTCACCGGTTACAGGCAAGGCGGGTGAAAACGGTTAATATTCTGATTCCCGTAGCCAAGCGGGGCCAGGACAAGACCGTCGGTTTCCTGCCTGGGGCGCCAACCACGCCTACGGGTAAGGGATCGCTATCGACTGGGTCACCCGCCGGTCGGATCGCAAAAAGCATTAATTCCATGGCGTGCTCCCCGACAGGAGGCGGGTGTGGTCGCTGCGTTCGGCTCAATGTACAGTCAGGCCATCACAAGCTGAAAGCGACCGCCGGAGTGCTACAGTTACTAAGCGAGTGATGCTCCTGTGATCGGTGGGCTTTGAAAAGAAGACGCCGGGAAGCAGGAGACTTGAACTCTCTATCCAGGGTGACCTGGCTGTAGACCTCAAGTGGAAAGGGGTCTAGCCTGGGACTGCACCCCGGTGGGGAGGTTCGAAAGACTTAAGTGAGAAAGCCCAAACGCTTCTATGTATTGTTACATTAGTATATCTATATTTTTTTGTTATTACAACTATCTCAGACTTTAGAAATGGGTTGGTTTCACATTCGAGGACTGCAACACTGGTTGGCGGACGGTCATTTCTTTCTATGAACTGGAAACATGCAGTGGAAGGCCCTATAATTCTGTCTGATCGACATGCTGAGGCAGAGGGGCACCAACATTGCAAACTGCAGTGTTCACGAGACTCACTTCCGATGACACCTATGGCATCCAGAGAGCAAGCCTTGGGAAAGCTTGCGTGACTTTTGACACACTTTTATCTGTTACAGACACTGGAACTACTATGCCATGGAGAAGGACACACTTTCTAAGCAAGAAGTGGGAATATCTGAAGCAAGGTTGACTTACTGCTAATCGTTGTTGTTGGGGCCTCGACATGTGTAAACAAATACATTTTCTATCGCTCTGGGTGGGACACAATAAAAAGAAAAATATATATATTCTTTTTTACAAATAACATACACTAGAGAGGAGACAAACATGATACTTATTAGAGATTAAGTGGAATTTAAAACAAATGTATTTCTGCTTTAACAAACAAACAATTAGTTGCACTAATATATTATAGAGTAAACCTGATTTTGACTCGCATAGATTAAAGTTTCAAAAGATCACATAATAATATTTCACCAGTAGTAATATAATATTACATCTGATGTATAGTGACATCATAGACTAAAATAACTATAATAGCTTGAGGTTAGGGGGTAGGCTCCCCAATCCTTGAGCTAAACAGGCGGCAGCGGGGTCGCAAGGCTCCCAGAGCACGTTAAAGACGTTATATAGTGCTGGGGAGAGACTGAAGGGCCCCCGTGTTCTGTCAAGGATGAATCAACATCCTAGCTGTGGAACCGTCTAGTCGGTGTGCCGACTGCCGCTCTCTCCTAGGGTTGGCAGCACATGGTGCGTGGATGACAGTCCACACCTAACCGGACGGGAGCGCGTGAGTCACCGGTTACAGGCAAGGCGGGTGAAAACGGTTAATATTCTGGTTCCCGTAGCCAAGCGGGGCCAGGACAAGACCGTCGGTTTCCTGCCTGGGGCGCCAACCACGTCTACGGGTAAGGGATCGCTATCGACTGGGTCACCCGCCGGTCGGATCGCAAGAAGCATTAATTCCATGGCGTGCTCCCCGACAGGAGGCGGGTGTGGTCGCTGCGTTCGGCTCAATGTACAGTCAGGCCATCACAAGCTGAAAGCGACCGCCGGAGTGCTACAGTTACTAAGCGAGTGATGCTCCGGTGATCGGTGGGCTTTGAAAAGAAGACGCCGGGAAGCAGGAGACTTGAACTCTCTATCCAGGGTGACCTGGGTGTAGACCTCAAGTGGAAAGGGGTCTAGCCTGGGACTGCGCCCCGGTGGGGAGGTTCGAAAGACTTAAGTGAATCAGAGAAAACAACCAAATTGAAGTGAAACTGTTGTAATGTGTAGTGTTAAATAGAATGCCACAATCAAACTATATATATATTCAAATTAAACTAAATTATACAGGCCAATGTCAAATTAGTTAACTGAACGGAAACATGCTGTGTGCGTGTTGGCTCTTTTTGTGCTCTGGCTTGATTTGATTCACATACAGCGAAGTGAGGTGTTTGTGTGCGTTGGTTTCTCTGAAACAGGTCATGGGTTGCAGAAGAGAATTGTACAATTTTGTACAGCCCGAGAATAATGTCAATTGACCTGTGCATAAAGCACAGGAAAGTTGTTTTGTTGTGTTTCCAATTACATTTTGTGTATGGTATGTGTTGTTGTGTATGTCAAAAAAGGTAAAGGAGGGTGGCACCCTGGCCTCTGCACATTCCTATGCTGTGTGCCCTGCCGGGTGTCAGGTCAAGGAGGGAAATAATATGATAGAGATCAAAGACTCACCATCAAACCCCCACCCAATTTTTTTTTTAGATAAAGGAGGGACACTACACATTTAATTTGAGTAGTACCAATATCACTCTCAGCCAGACAGGAACATACCATTGTTTCATGGGGTACATCTATGCTGCCCAAGGCCACTGAACGACCCCAGAATACATATTAATTTTGATTTTGATTTTGATAGTAATGTTGGGGGACATAATCTGATCGTAGCGATCTCCCTGGCAGCTTTAGGCACATTAAATATAGGCTGTCTTGCCCTTCGCAAATGGCAAGTGATAAGAGAGCAGTGACAGAGTGATCCCAATACACACCACAGAAACATTATATTGCCACCTGGGCCCCCATGCTGAACTTGACGAAGAACACCCCTGCACGATATCTACGCCCCGACTTTCGACCTCAAGGAGGGTACGGATCTGACTGGCGCTTGGGGGTTGGGGCCCCTGTGTATAATACGGGGGGCTCCGGTCTCAGGCCCCAGGAGGGTACGGACCCGGGGGGCTCGGGAGTGGGACCTCCGCCTCTTAGCTCATTCAGTGCCAAGTACATTCGTTAATGGCACTGGATGGGTTGGGGGGGGGGGGGCCTAGTCTTGGGCTCTGTCGGAACCTCCTCCTCCGGGCTCGGAAAAGTGACCACCTCAACCAGAGGAATTGGAGAAGAAACCAAAAATGCACACAGAGAACAAGTGAAATGATTTTTTTTTTTTTTTTTTTTTATATATATATATATTACACATGTTAGAATAGTTGCTTGTAAAGGAAAACTCAGTGGGAATGCCCCACTGAGGGACCCTAAGTTTAGCAATGCAATATGGAATCAAATGATGTAATTGTCCCCAATAAGAGCTCATGTCCAGATGGTAGGTTTGGGACTGCCCCAGCCTAGTTCAGAGTTTCCCCTTCAAAGAAAAGGGTTTTCCTCGGCTCACATGACTCAAAAAGAGAAAAATGGGACCTGATTTTTTAACATGAAATATGTTATGCTAATGGCTAATTTCTATAAAGTACTGTCTAGATTTTAATCTTGTGTTGTTGTGGGTACTAAATTCGTACCCAAGGAGGGCTTGATGGTCCATTGTGGAACCTTGGGCCGTCAACCTTTACTTTATAGAGTGCAGTCAGAAGACAGGCCTTGATAGCCACAGCGTTGATATACTGAATGTAATAGATAAGAACTTCAGAATTCTCCAGGCGCTCAACCGAGCGCTTGTTTGCATGCAGACTTAGATGTGGAGCGAATTGCCTTCGTGATATATCAGGTCGTATTGTTTTAATATCATTAATTTGCTGTTCTTTTATTCACATAGTATAGAGGGAATCTCCCTTGTTTGTCAATAAAGATGCCTTGCGCATGTAAAAGGTAATTTCTGTGTATGTCGTCTATAAACTGGACTTTAGGGTTTATTGAACCAAGAGTGACAGGTCTGTCACGGCACATCAAATTGTATGAATGTATGTATTATTGATTTTATATATTTTTTCTGTAATAGTACCACCCCATAACGTTTCACTCAGGTTACTAGTGATGCGCGGGTTGACCCGTAACCCGCGGGACCAGCGGGTCAACCCGCGGCGCGGGTGGGTCGAGTCAGAATTTCAGAGGCTTTATGCGGGCTGCGGATGAGCGGGTCAGCCGCTATCACACGCAAAAAATAAAATAAAATCACATGCTCTTGTTTTGTCTTTATTCCTAATAAGAATAAGAATAAGAATAATAACAATAAAACAGTTTGAATACACTTGGGGATTATTTTCTTACCATGATTTGACAGAATTATAGGTACGACCCGCGGGGCTCAACCCGGCCCGCGGGTCGCGGGGCGTGTTGAGCCATAGATTTATATATGGGTTCGCGGGGCGGGTTCAGGCGGGTTGGGTTCCGTGGCGGGGCGGGGCGGGTCATGAAAAAACCCGACCCGCACATCACTACAGGTTACACATTTACAGTCAAAGTACCACAATGGAAATACGCTCTCAAGCGTTGTTGTGTTTTATCATTTGGACAGATATTATGTCCAAAAATATATGTATATGCATTTTCCAATAACAATATCAGTCAATAAATCAATCAATCAATTGTCCGGTTGTCCACCCCACACTTAATCTTAATCCTTCTCACTCAGCACACAGTCCTCCATCCATGTCTCCTTCCAACTCAATTAAAGGGATATTTCAATTTGAAACATGTTTGGAGTCATTTTAATGTCTACTCAGGCTTTTGTGTGCACCCCAGACAGTTTTTAATTTGCCAGATTCAGTAGTTAGATATTTGATAACTTTATCAGACACGCCCCCTTCCTATACAAACCCATTATAACTTCAAACCAAAACATTAATCGAAAACACCGGTCCTTGGTTCTGCTGACTCATACTGCTGTCATAATACGTTTGTGGGCCTTGTTTTTTCACTTTTTTCAATTTTTTTTTTATTGTATTTATTTATTTTTCAAAAAATATATAAAAAATAAATGAAAAAAGTAATTGAAAAAACACGGTCCTGTATTAGAAAGGCAGTATGAGTCACCAGAACCAAGGACGGAGCAAATATATAATAAACAAGCTGAAAATGCTTTGTAAAAGTGCCACATTATCATCAGATTGACCGGTGTTGCCTGGTTTATTGTGTCCCAAAGCGAAGCATCATTCAGTGTATTCAAGTTTCAGTACGCATTGGCCGGGTTATTGCGTGAAATAGGCTCTCTCTCTTCCTCTCACTCCCTCGCTCCCTCTCTCTCCCTCCCTCCCTCTATCCCTCATTCTCCCTCTCCCGCTCTTCTTACATCCCTCTCCATCTCCTTCCCCCCCCAACTTCCTATCCATTTCTCCCCCTGTCTGTTTGTCTGTCTGTCTGTCTGTCTGTCTGTGTGTGTGTCTCTCTCTCGCTGATCGAGCCGAGCGCTTGTCTGACATCACACACAACCTCCTTCCGTCGCTCTCCCTCCCTCCCTCTATTATTTAAATGTATAGCCTATATTAGGTCTCATGAAGACCCTGGCCCTCAGAGGCCTGAAGCTTAACTCATTGAGTGCCATTAACGTGTTTCACGCGTTTTACCGCTATGGCGCAACGTGCCAATGACGTGTTTGACGTGTTTTTGAAAAATAAAATAAAAACATGTTCAGAACCCAAGATATCATTATCTGAAGATTTGCAGCTCCATCCACTCCTTGTTTAACGTATAACTGAAAAAGGCTGTATCTCGCTTCCTAAGCACTTTTTTTTTACTTTGAAAAAAACTCTGGCACTGGGACAACATAATATAGAAATAATTCTGGCAATTCTGGCACTCTATTGTACTACCTATGAGTATGTAAAAGAACAAAAACGAATAAACAAAACGTTTAAAAAAAATATATATATCTGGCACTCAATGAGTTGAGCCTAGGTAAGCCTGTGCATTAAGACGCCCGTGGTTCCAGTGTCTCCTCCAAACCACTGGTTCCCAAACCTTTTAGCTTGAGACCCGACATAGACATTTTATGTCTCCCCGGGACCCAAACTAGTGAAAATAGCAGATATACAAGCTCGCAAAGTGCCGCGTTGTGAGCTTGTTGATCTGCTATTTTCACAACTTCTCACATGTTTTTATTTTATTTTTTTTTCATTTTTATTTATAAAACTATTTTGTTGATTGATTGATTGGATACTTTATCAAAAATGTAGACAGCACAGAGGTACAGTAAAACATTTAGGCTAAAAGGATAACACAAAAAGGTCCTAGGGACGTGGTCCTATGTATTCAATTCATCAACAGAGCATAGCATATTAACACATCTACACCTATTGATGTCATCAACAAATACAATCCCATTTCAATGGGATTAAATATCTCTATCTTAACTTTTTTAGGCTAGTTTTGAAAGAAGCCAGTGATTTACATCCTTTAATGGATGACGTCAGGGCATTCCACATTATTGTGGCAGTAGAATTTATATTTTCCCATGTTTGTGCTAAATCTGGGGGCTACCAGATCGTAGGTTTACGTTCTCCCTCTGGTGTTGTGGCTGTGGGTGTCACTCACTTTGGAGAAGTAGTTAGACAGGTATGAGGGCACTGTCCCTCTGAGTATCTTAAATACCATCCCCAGTGATATTTGCTTAACCCTCTTTTCTACCCTGAGCCATCCCAAAACTGGCCAAGTGTGTTGGAATCAGGTGGGTCATGGGCTTTAGTAGTCATATCAGTTTGTTTTGGGAGGTCTGAACTCTGAAGCTTAGTTTTTAGTGACATTGAGGTGTTGGAGAACAAAGAGGTGCAAGCATAATCAAAATTACTTTGAATGAGGGCTACAGCTAGAGTCTTTAGTGCATTCTTGTTGACAAAAGAGGAAGTTCTGCCCAAAAATCGTGTTCTTTGATGATCGACTTTCTTGATTTCTTTTCACTTGTCAGTTTGTTATCAAGAATACGGCCCAAATAGTTAACCTCTTCTTTACTTGAGATTAAATGATCGTCCACTCTGATGTTGTCATTGACATTACTAAGGTTGTTTGGATCCAAAAAGAATGGATTCTTGTATTTAATTTCTGAAATGTTGTGAATTTTGGGGGACATTTTTGAAAACCTTTTGAAATAATAATAATGAAAAACAAAATGTAGGAAACAAAAAAAAGGGATATTTACTGGCGACCCATAAAAATGGTTGAGCGACCCAACAATGGGTCCCGACCCAGTAAAACCACTGGAAACCACTGCTCCAAACCGTCCACAGCAAGCATGTCTGGCGGTTTTGTCCATGTGTGACATGGTGAGTTCCTTAATCTAATCTTGCTGATCTCAATGGCCAAAGCCCTAGGGTAAGCGGGGGTCACTTGTGATGTCAATTGTGCCACTTTAGATGCACTGATTGCTTATACTGTCATATAACCCAATGGGAAGATACGGCTTTGGTTGGGGTTGATTGCTGAGCTGCCATGGCATGAAGCTTAAAGTACAGCAGCAGCTGAACACTCATCACACTTATTGTCTCCGCCAGGCCGAAAGGCATGGCGAGAGAGTATGTTTTGCACCCCGTCCGTCCGTCCGTCCGTCCGTGTGTCCGTGTGTCCGTCCGTCCATCTGTCTGTGAACAGCTAATCTCCGGCACCGTTGGCCCGGTCGCTGCGAAACTGTGCACACACACTCCCTGGATGCCAATTCAGAACCTCTGGCCCAAGTTTTTGACATGGGCCTGTTATAGTGCCACCAGGAGGCCGATTTGTGCAAAACCCATTTTTTTATATTACTCCTACAGATTTTATCCAAACATCACAGTACGCAAATCGGTACACAGTATCTCTATATTCATTTGATCAACACAGATCTGTCTGATTTTCCATATTCCATCCTGATTGGCTAAGGTTGGCTTCCAAAGTTTGCAGGATTGGTCCATTTTGAACTAAATGCCTCAAATCATGAACGCAGCTTGCGATTTCCGTGAAATTTCACACGCACATTCCCACTAGGCCGAGGTAGAAATGACACTTGAACATTTTCAAATCAGCCTCATGGTGGCGCTATAAAAGGCCAATTTGCGTGTTTAACTGTAACTGCACCGATCTGCGTGAAACTTTGCACGCATACTCCCTAGAGGCCAAGGAAAAACATCTGCCCTGCATTTTTCACATTAGCCTTTTATAGCGCCACCAGGAGGCTGACTTATGTAAAACACATATTTTGAGATTAAGCTTTCATATTTTATCCAAATTTCACGCAAATCGGTATACATGATCTCTATAGTCATGTGATCAAGATGGATCTGTTTGATTTTTCATATTCCATCCTGATTGGCTAACATTGACATCTAAAGTTTGCAGGAGTGGCCCGTTTTGAACAAAATGCCGCAAATCATGAACGCAGCGTCCGATTGCGGTGGAACTTTGCACGCACATTCGCACTACGTTGAAGAGCAAACGCCACCCTTTTAACATTGCCCTATTATAGCGCCACCAGGAGGCCGATTTTTCTTTTTTATATTACTCCTACACATTTTGTCCAAACATCATGCACATCAGTACACATTATCTCTATAGTCAAGTGATCAAGATGGTTCTGTCCGATTTTTTTATATTCCATCCTGATTGGCAAATTCTGAACATTGCTGGCCCACAATAACCTACCTGACCTGGCGGAGACCTGTGCTCCGAGGAGCACTTGTAGTTACCCTCTCAGTCCTACTCAGGTGAAATAAAGACTGGGTATGTGAAGAATTGTTTAAGTTTCTACCGACAGTGTTTTTTGTTGAACATGATCCAAATGTATTTGTAATTGTAATGTGTTTAAAAGAAACACTGTCAGACCGTTGCTCTGTTTTCATATCTACCTGTTCTTAGAGCACCTGTTGAGTGAGCCATAGTTATTGGATCTATGCAGCGCTTCCTTCTCTTGTTGTAGACTGTTGATCCAATTAGAGGAAAAAAATAATATTGCTGCCAGTTGGTACACCCAGTGTGTATACCCTGTACCACTGTGTTGAATTGCTCAAGGTTTGGCTTTTACAGAACCCTAAACATAAAAGCAATAAACATAGCAACTGTGGATGTGGATTTATTTGTGTGTCATTTATTGTCACTACGCCAGTACACCATGTTCGTATCCTCAATCCTGTCCCCGGTAGCCTAATCTGATTGTAGCTATAACTGTGGCTTCTGCTTAGTACTTAAGTGTCTTTATGGTGGTAAAAGACAACAATCAGACAGAATAAGGCTCAAAAAGATAAAGCCAAGGGCCAAGGCTGCCGTTGCTGAAGTGGATTCTGGAGCATGGCTGAGATGCAGCTCCTACCATTGTCTGGCTAAGATAAAGGTCAAATGACTGAATTTCCAACTCTGAATAGAGATAGATGCAGCTGTAACAAAATGTCATATAAGATGGCTTGCTGAAAAATGAAATCTGGACGCATTCATAAATGTCAACGATTTAAACATGCAGCTCTGCCAAGTCAATTCTGACAAATGGCTCAATTACTAAATACTCCTGATTCTTCTAGGATAACTACTCCGTTTATTCTCCAATCTCAGCACTCCAGCTACAGCCTTCCTCTAAAGTGCAACTGCTTTTTTTTACATCATGGGGAAAAATGCCTAGTGACTGCAAAATAGAGGTCTGTTCTATTTCGTTCAGTAATCTTGTCTTTGATGTTTTCCTCAGTGGCTGAGGTGTTCTTTTTCCTTTATTCTGTATAATCTCTTTCTTGTCTCCTGTCTTCTTTTGAGTGCTATGGAGGTTGAGTTAGAGAAGCACTGAGTGCAGAGATAGGTCAGTCCTCTGCAGTTTCAAGCTCACAACACGTCGCTCTGTGATGCATTGTGAGCTTGAAGATCAGCAATTTTCATGCGCGATACTGGCACGGCGCCCAACTAAGTTTAAATCAGGCATTATGTTCTGGAACGGTGTATGTATAACCGAGCCAGCTGTAGGCATGAAAATGCTACACAGTAAACTGCTCTGTTAATTTAACTCTCTGACAGTTTACAAATGGATAAATTAAAACTGAAGCATATTTTCTTTGTAAAATGGACTGAAAGAGATACTGTAAGGGCACAATGTGATGCAATCATGTGGTACATTATGTCTCTCTGTACCACATTATAGTGGTAGAATGAACGCATTCTCTCCAGCCAAACATATTCAATCTAGCAATTAGTCTTCAAGCAAAATCCATTTATCCAAGTTAGTCATACAAGTTATTCATAAGATTTAAAGGTTAGAAACATGCCAGGCTGACCTTGGTACTGTAGCAACAGAATGAATAATAAGCAACAGAATGAATAATGGCTGTGTTCAGTTTAGGTGTACCAATGTGCCAGCATTGACAATACAGTAGTCCATAGTATTGTGAGTGCTTTCACATTGTCACTTCCACATTGTTAATACCTGGATCTGTTGCTTTACATCACAATGTACCAAGGTCACCATAGTAATGTTTTACCCAGCAGCAAACCCACAAAATTGGCCTTGTGTTAAACTACACTTTAAGCTGTGACCAACGTGTCACAGCGTGACACATTGTGAGCTTGTAGATCTTCTATTTACGGTGACTCGGTGAGCAACACCGGTGACCGGTGTGTAATATAAATCAGGGCTAAATGCCCAGAGAGCTATGATGAGTCATGAGCCAAGGCTTGTCTCACACATTGTAAATTAGACTTTAGTGTTATGCATCTTTATTGGTGTACAGTACCCTCTTTACATTCACAGAGATACGGATACATGTTAGAAATTCGATAGGATAAGATTATGGGCCAATTGACGAGATGTTATGTAACCTATTCCCATAGCCATCTCAGAGGTATAATTTATTCTTCGTTGCCAGTGTATACTGTGGTCGCTGTCGGTGCCAACCCTCACTGTTGGCCTGCGGAGGGTGTAGTCCTTCTACGTGCCTCCTCCAGACTAGACACATAGAGTTGGAGTTTCTTTCACCAGACAGTGGGGAGTTTAATCAGGAGCAAGGACATCAGTCACTATGTCCCCCAAATGCCCTCGATGCTGAAAACACACCCAAACAGACCGATCAGCAGGGGTCATTACCACAGCAACAAGATCATGATCCATCGCTCGCTGGCTTCAACATATTGTTGATTGGAGTGCTTGGCACCGCTACGGGGAACTGAACCAGGTCTCTGCGGTGGTGGGTGTGTGCATTACCTCTTAAAGCCTGAGTACAGTCATACATGCACAACTGAAGGGGAGCAGCCAGCAACGCATTCAGTGTCAAACCGTCACGTCATCGTGTGTTCAACTTTGTTGAACTCCACACATGTCGCAAGCTCCACCCCTTCGCCTGAAGTGAACGGAACGTGTTTGTTTCAGTCGCGCCTTTGTGATGATATACTGAGTTTCGCACCAGTGTGGCATGTGAAAAATATAGCATATGCATGCTCACAACGTGTTGCAGCGCTATTCATTGTGAGCTTGTAGATCAGCTATCTTCAGCACATGACACCATGCGCAACAATGCGCAACAATGTGCCAACTGCCATTAGACTGTAAATTGCATGAGAACTCTCTCCCAATGTGGTTCTGTGTGAGGTTTTGCTCATGTTCGATGTATGTCTGATGTGTGCGGATGATGTCTGTGGTAGGAGTGTATAAGTGTAAGGCTATGATGATGGTATCTTGTGTGTTGTTGAGTATTATTTTTTGTATTGTCTGGTATCTTTATTTTTTATCACATTATGCTGCTATGCTGTAACACCTCAATTTCCATCTCATCTCATCTCATCTCATCTCACTGACATGATTACTTCTGCAGGCTCGGAGACCATGGAAATGGTCCTGTACTGATCAGCCAGGGTCCATTGAATGCCATGCTTCACGCAGTTCAATTGATCATTGAACATTGAACTCATATGCTTCAATCAAGAACATTGGCAAGTGTGTCTCTCTGGACTTTATTACATGTTTTCCCGCTGAGGTGTATAGCCTTTTCAATCCTCAGTCATCATTACCACTACAGTTTGAACATGCCACATCCCTCTGGGTCAAAGTAAGCTTTGTACTGTATGTTATTGCAGGGCAAGATGAGCCAGTGGAAAGAGTAATTTGATTGCTCCTCCTGCACAAACAGAGATGGGAATCAATCGATGAAAAGCAGGCAAATGAAATGACTTGACAGGTGCAACAGGAGAACGAGAAACTCTCCTCTGGTCTCCTCTCCTCTCCTCTGGTCTCCTCTCCTCTCCTCTTCTCTGGTGGAGGTCACCCTGAAACAAGGGAAATTCAAGAAACAAGAGAGAGCTACAGTGGAGGAGAAGAAAGGGGAGAAGTGAAGGATGAAAGGAGGGGGAGAGGAATGAAAAGCGGGAAGTGAGAAGACAGGGGTGGATGATGGAAGAAGGGAGGTGGAGAAGGGTGTTTCTGTGCCTTGTGCGCACACTTTGCAGGAAATCCCTTCACTGGCTGGCGTGGCTGCACACGGCACACAACACTACGACACACATGCATGCACGTACGTACGTAGCAGGCTGCGGCACGACACGCGCCTAGCCTATGATGTAGGAGGAACGATGACAGGAGGGTAGGAGGAGGAGGGGGAGGGGGAGAGCCAATGAGCAGCCAGAGTGATGGAGCAAGTGAAAGGAAGAGAGAGAGACAGGGAGAGAGAGAGATAGTGAGTGATGGAAAGGGGTAGAGAGAGCATTAAAGAAGACAGCGAGAGAGGCAGGGAGAGAGAAAGGACAGAGGGAGCGTGAGAGAGATAGAGCGTGAACACGTGAAAGAGTGAGACAGGCAGAGTGAGAGAGGAGAGAGGAAGAGAGAGCATCTTTTGCAGGCATTCAGGTTGCAGTTGCATTGGAGGCTGGTAGGCAGAGAAGAGAGGGAGAGCTTCACCCTTTACTGTAAAGGACGACACCACTACTCTCTCTCTCTGTCTCTCTTTCTCTCTCACACACACACACACACACACACACACACACACACACACACACACACACACACATGCTTGGCTGGCTGACAGTGCTTTGGAGAGCTCTCTACTAAAGAGTGGACTAGAGCTGTATCCATCCATCTCTCCATCGCTCCAAACACGGTGGGAGCTGCTCTCGTCCTCTCAGCCTCGGATCATTTGGACCGGACTAATTATCCATCCTTCATCTACTCATCAGGCTCCTTGTCAGTCTTCTTCATCATCTCCTTTCTTCGCTTCTTCTTTGCCTCCAAACCGACAAACGAAGCCAACCGATCGACCAGCTGAGGGACTGACCTTCCGACCGGCAACATGAACTTCCTCCGGCGCCGCCTCTCCGACAGCACCTTCATCTCCAACTTGCCCAATGGATACATGACGGACCTCCAGAGACCCGACCCTCCAGCTGCCCCTCCTCCCACCTCCCCCTCCTCCTCCTCGTCCCCTCCCCAGCCAGGTGCAGCTCAACCTGCTCTGTCTCCATCCCAACCCGCGGCCCCGGTCCAGGCGCCGGCCGCTTCCCCTAAGGTCCAGCGGCGTGCGTCCATCCAGCAGGCCCAGCAGAGCCCGCAGGAGCGGCGTGCGTCCATCCAGCAGAGTCAGCCCGCCACCGCTTCCTCCGGCTTCTTCAGCTCCTTCAGCCAAATCGGCAACGTGGTCAAACAGACGGCGGCGTCCGCCGCGGGGTTCGTGGAGGCGACGCAGCACTCCGCTTCTCCCGCCGTCTCCAAGAAGTTCAAGGTTCTGCTGGTCATCGACGAGCCACAGCATGAATGGTGAGTGCCACGCTGGAGCCGTCCTGATTGGATCACTGAGGGGATGAGAGTCGACCAATTGGGGCGAATGATGTGATTCGTGTTATCTAACGTTAACCGGTCCATGGATGTGGGCCGTGTGTAGTGATGATTGGAACTAGAGTTATAGAACGACGTCTTATAGTACAAATACATTTCAGGCTGAGTGTGTGTGTGTGTGTGTGTGTGTGTGTGTGTGTGTGTGTGTGTGTGTGTGTGTGTGTGTGTGTGTGTGTGTGTGTGTGTGTGTGTGTGTGTGTGTGTGTGTGTGTGTGTGTGTGTGTGTGTGTGTGTGTGTGTGTGTGTGTGTGTGTGTGTGTGTGTGTGTGTGTGTGTGTGTGTGTGTGTGTGATATTTATGTGTGTAATTGTAGTCTTGTTATTTCCTCTACACTAAAAGTATTTCATTCTCTTTCTGAGCTATAGAGCTGCGAGTTTCCCATAATAGAAGCAGCTCTATTTACAGTACCAAAACACACACGACAAGACAGTTTTCCTCCAGGGTCTGGCATCACACATCAACCCCCACCCCTAGCACGGCGTCTGTATATTTGTGCGTGCGTGCGTGCGCTTGCGTTGCGTACGTGCGTCTGTGAAATATGTTCACAATCAGGCACGTGCTCTCTCACACTCAAGAGGGCATGATCATTATCTGTTGGCATAGTTGCATTTCATTCCATCTGTATTGGGTGGATGAATGCATGTGATATGCTGCCGTATATCTGAGGATTCTAGAGCTTTCATATTAATAAAGATATGCCAAAACTAGGGTAGCTTTGGTTTTGCATTAATTCACTGGGTTTTGCATTCACTGGGGTATCCCACCTACCCATGATATTTATCACATATGCACCTGGTATGATATTCATGACAAAGTATCATATTATTATATTAGATTATGTATATTTGCTACATGGGACTCACAGCAGGCATGTTGATAAATGTATGGTCTTTGCATGGATATTGTGTATATCATCGATGGCCTTGCTGGTGCAGCCTGCCAATGAATTGCCTATTACATAAAACAAACCATTATGGACCTGTCTCAGTTAGTGTGTAGGCGCGTGCATTTGTGCATGCATGGATATTGCATTTTCGCTGCACTAATATTATCCCCTCTCTGTTTTGACCAGAAGATTTACTCGATATTCTAGATGACGATAATCCATCATCTCTCGCTGTGTTTCAGCCATTTGGGATTGGCTCACCGCCATGTGTGATGTGATGTGATGTGGTCTGAATACGAGACATCACAGACCATGTCTCTAGAACAGATATACTCTATTGCACTGGTTCTCAAACTGGGGGTCGGGACCCCCAGGGGGGTCCCCACATGATTTTTTGGGGGGTCCCCAGATGACAGTGAAGTGACATTTTAAGGACCTTTAAGACATTTTTTATACCTTTTTTTTTAAAGAAAAAATGCAATGAAAAAAGACCATTGTGAGCTTGTATATCTGCTATTTTCACAATAGTTGCCTCAACTCCGACAATTCCAAGTGCTTATCAGGGTGGGGGGTCCCCAGTTAAGCTAACTCATGCTGTAGTATTTGCTATAGCCTACATCAGCCATATAATGGGTATTGAACACACTGCTCCTGCTATTATCTGTAGCAATTTGGATTGAATGGGGTGCCATACTACAACATAATGATGCAGCAATGTCTGAATGGAAAGAGCCTTGAAAAGGTCACACAGAGAGAGAGGGAGAATCAAGTGGGTTCTATCTTATTCTTATATCACGCTCTTCAGTCTGTTGTGGTTCTGCCCATGCCAGTTTGATCAGCTTCTTTCTGATTCACTCAACAGTGTACGTCCGCAAGGCAATCCAGCCGGAAAAACATAATTGTGGTTCGGCTAATGGGGGTATTATGTTATTAGTGAGTCATGCTTTCTTGCACCGGATTTTGTGTGGGTGTCGGAGTGCTGCTGATTCGTTACCAGTTTGTACTATGTGATTACTGTTACACATGCACATGTACACATGCAGCAATCATAGAGGTCACACATGCTGTGCCCGTGCTCCACTGCTGCAGTGTTCTGACCTCAGTACATTTAACTAAACAACAGGGTGGTTGAGGCCAGGATGGCTGGGGGATGGGGGGGTCCTAGAGGTTCCCACTGAGGAATGAGGTCATATTTAACATATTGTCGCTGTCGTGCGGAAACCTTTGTATGTCCAAAACTGTCACTTTTTTCAGGAAGTGGATAAAACACCCTGTGTTCCAATGGATCCAATGCAGTCATTATTATGCTTTCTTTTGTCCTTATGTTAGTGTCTGCCTGGAGATAGGGAGTTTGGTGGCAGAGTCATGCCAAAGAATATAAAATGGTACCCAGTGCCTCCCTGCATGCTTGTCACTCAGGATCAAGGGTTGGAATGGAGGTAAATCCCTGCGACGTACAAGAGTCATGTCAAGGGGGTGTACTTGTATATAAAGCCGCCTCACACTACAGAAACAGGAGATGAGCTCCCCTGGGTCCTGACCTGTGGACCACATGGCTTTGGAACCATTGGTTCTCAAGGGTACTTACTTACAAGCTCACAAGCTTCGTTTTGCTTAGCGTTGTGAGCTTGTACACCTGCACATTTTGTGTGACACTGTCATATGACGAAGTATAACATAGGGGATTAACTTATCGAAAAACATCAAAAGATTACATTTGGAGATGCAGAGTTTCTTCCCGACAGCGACGATATGAGCACTGCTTGGGGGTGGAGTGGCAGTTTTCCTGGCATAATTCCCGAAAGGTTTGTAAACCATTTTTCATTCCCTACAGTGCCACATAAATATTCATGTATACCCTTTCTGCGGGGGTTACAGACGGTGCTTCCCTCGAAAATACCAGGGCCAAGGAGCCATTCCGCTAAATAGTATGGATTTTCCACTCCGTGAACAGTGGGATCTGAAGCTCTCAATAAAATAACTTGATGGGGAAAAGATAGAGTGGAAAATCCTCCTCTAATGATTGGTTCATATTATGGATGTCAGGAACCCATGCTTAATAATGTATCACAGAAGAGAAACACCAATTCATAATGCACACCGCCATTCATTTTCCCTATCTGGGATATGAGAGGGATTCACTTTGCCTGCATTAGCTTTGACATCTCTAAAGACCCCATGAAAGTGGGTTTCAGTGCATTCATTTGATAGATTGCACTGATGGAAAAACGAGAGCTTTTCCCCACACTTTTGTCACTGGCAATTATCCATTATGTACTGTGGTACTGTACTTGTCACCTGACAGCGGTACGGGGGGTTGACACTACTGTATCTCCCTCAGACCTTGCCAAACAGGTGCCACAACCCATCAATAGGAGTCACTAGTGCAGCGACAAGGACACAATACCATGCCAATTTCCCACTCCCGAACCCTACCAATGTGCTTGTTGGTGAGCCCAGCCAAGCTGAAGGCACTGCTGCTGGGAATCAAGCCCAGGCCTTTGCGGTGGTGGGCCTTACCTTGCCCATTCTCTATCGTCTGCATGCAGTCATCAGCTGTTAAGAAGCAAATGGAATCGACACCTGAAGCCGGGTAGCCCGACTTGTGTGGGCTCATTATCGTCATTTTATCGTCATCTAGAAATCTAATTTATGCCATTTTATTTGTGTCCCGACATCCAGGTTTAGAAACGTAGCCGTTTACTGTTATGTAAGGATTCTTCAGAAACATGCCCGGCAGCAATTTTCAGAAGCACCGATGTAGAAACATTGTTGGGAAGAATAGTGTGGGATTCAGGGGCTGTCATATTGCCATGTAAACACAAAGTTTGATGGACAGCTAGGTTTATGGGGATGGCTGGGCTTGATGTCAGTAACCTTTTTCTCAGCCTCTTGCGATACAATGTTGTTTGCATCGCAATGACGTTTATCATTTGAAAATCAATTATCTGCATAAGTTGGGGTGAAGCTTAGCCCATTTCTTCTTACATCAACTGACTTGACAGTAAACCTACCTATCGTTGTACATATTCCACAGTTACCTGGGGAGTGGCGGTGTGTTATGTTTAATGGAAACTAGTGCTGAGTACGTATGCGCCTCTGCCTAATGTGTACTGTATGTGTAATCATTTTTGCTCTACTGCAAACAGGTCCCTCAAACCCTAAAGCCATTAACTGGGTGAGCCATGTTTCCTTACTCACTGAATGATAATTCCCCTGATACTATATATAACCAATGAGAGCATATTGAGGCTCCTCTCTATCTCGTAGTTTATAGCACCTCCTCTTACATATGATACGTATATCCTTGCAAAAATATATTTGAGTGTCTACTTGTCTCATGCCTGATCTGCCCCGCAAAGGGATAGAAAACAGCTCTACCAAGGGTACATTTTACTGGCAACTTATAGTCTTGGAGAAAACCAAACAGCGGTAGTCACTATAGATTTGTTATCAGTCTGCATCTCTCCGCTCCTTAGCAACAACAGGAGGCTATCCTATTATGTTACATGTATGCAGGCTCCCTTGGCCATGTACTTTGGAATGTACATTGTGTCTCCACTGGGTACTGGAGGTGTCGGGGACACTGGGTGTTATATAAGCAAACATAAATAGTTCATGCATAAACAAATAAATGAACGAACTAACGAAAGAACAAACAAATACACAAATAAATACCTTCCTTTCCTTCATTCACCTGACATTTCAGCTTCTAAGCCTTCAAACACCCAGTATGGGTGGTTTCTCAGTTGCGGCCACCAAAAGGGGTTTACCATGGGTACCATGGGAGTCACGCGTTATGGTCACTGCTGCAAAACAAATAAATGTGTATTTGTCAGTGACAAAGCATCTCCCTGGAGGTGTGTGTGTGTGTGTGTGTGTGTGTGTGTGTGTGTGTGTGTGTGTGTGTGTGTGTGTGTGTGTGTGTGTGTGTGTGTGTGTGTGTGTGTGTGTGTGTGTGTGTGTGTGTGTGTGTGTGTGTGTGTGTGTGTGTGTGTGTGTGTGTGTGTGTGTGTGTGTGTGTGTGTGTGTGTGTGTGTGTGTGTGTGTGTCCAAAGAAGGCTCTCAGTCCATGCTGTGATGAAAGTAATGAGAAGAGACGTGGTGATTCACCAGTCTCACCCAGAGGGCCACATCTGCTCTCCATTCCATTCTCTCACCCGGAAATAGCAACTCGGTGCGATGCATTATGTATATATATTGTAGATCGTCCATTTTTGGCACGCGACGCTGTCGTATGATGGTGAAGTATAAATCAGGCTTTAGATGTCTACCAAAGGATTATTTCTTGTCATTTCCAAATTGCTCACATTGGGAGTATCTTTTTGATTGCTATACAAAGCACAGCGGCCTGGCGAGCCATAAACCACATCTAACAATGACGGTTTCATCCCTATGCCCTCCTTATGGGTTTTATTTGAATTGGGATTTGCGAGAAGGAGCTGGAGTCCATCCAGCTAGTAACACAGCCAAACAATGGCAGGGAATTTTACTTCCTGCAAATGCTGCGGATGGAGATTCTAGCCAGGACAAAATGAACCTGTTGTTTTAATAATAATACCCAGATGAGTTGGTTTTCCCCTCAATAGCTCTAAGGATGGTCTTTGTCGGTTGGTTCGTCTATCTGTCCACTACTTTGTTCCCAATCAACATATGTCGAAAACTACTTCCCTGGAGGAAGACCCCTACATGGCCTTTTATCTTGCACCACTCTTAGGCCATAATTTCTGCTGGCATACAAGATATCTCAACACCCCAGTTGTGCCTCTAACAATAATCAAAAACTTTTTTTTTTTTAATCTATAGGTTGGTTGGTTGGCCCCGCTAGGAGCCACTAGCGTGGCTTGTAGACCATCTTGTTACACACTGTCCATTGATCCTTAAAGCATTTATAAAACCAGACCCTGCACAGCAGTAAAAAACGTATGATGTTTATAATCAACTATTCAAATGTTTTGCTCCAAAAATACAATAGTTATACAAATTCATGAACCCTCATCATGAGATAAGTGTGTGTGTGTGTGTGCGTGTGGGTGTGGGTGTGCGTGTGTGTGTGTGTGCACGCGCACACGTATGTGTGTACTACAAAGATCTGTTCTGCATTACCAGTGGGAACAGGAGTACACAGTGGGAGCAGGTGGAGAGGTGGAATCTATGCCAATTAACAACACACACACACACACACACACACACACACACACACACACACACACACACACACACACACACACACACACACACACACACACACACACACACAAAGATTGTATAATATTACTAAGGCTTTACACGATTGAACCAACAGGGGGATGTACAGAGTCAGTTAGCCTCCACTGATTGGAGTACACCCTTGAACAAGCATGTTAACGACCCCCTGTTTGAATAGAACAAAGGCTGGCCAGGTGAATCAGTTCTTGTCCCCACACACATTTTCTCTTCTGCTGCTCACCCAGGATGGTGAATGAATTCTACAGCTTGTCTCAACAACTGAGATTAAATCCCCTTTCCTCCTGTCTATAACATCCAAATGATTATACAGCTGACACAATGGATGGTTGGTCTCTCTTTGTGCAATTTAATATATTGCTCCGTCACACGATGGTGGAGCATATGACCTACAGTATGGTGTGAGACTGTCTTGCCACAGAGTGTGAACAGGGCTTATTGTTTCCTTGTTCTGATTGTACAGTAGTACAGAAGTCTAAAATAGTCCTTTGGGAAAAACAGTCCAACAGTCTTTGCTGTGAGGCAGAGTATTTATTTTGTTTGTTGTTATTGCTGCTGACTGCACAGCTGATTTTGCATCACTGATTTGGGAACTACTAAGCAGAGTGTGAGTGGTATTTAGCTACAGGCGGCATTTAAAAAACACCTGCTGAGAACTGACCTTATTGCGGTAGTGCGAGTGTTGATTTTCCCTTCAAGGTACCGATATCTGACAGACTCAGACCAGTCCAGTAGTAGCCTTTCTGAGGTCTGTGTCTGACAGTCTAGAGGAGCCTCAGTCAAAATGTTATTGCATGTTATTATGCACTTTTTTAAACGGCCACAGAACAAGATTGGACAAGCTTAATGACTAGGGTTTTGTTTTGGTTCACAGTCAGACATAATAAATTCATTGATTATGAACTGGTCCAAATCAGAGGGCAATTTTAAAAGTATTCATACATGAAAAAAATCACACCCAGTGTGAAGTGGGCGGTGTGGTCATCACAGTGGTCATCACAGTGATGGAAGCTCACTTAAAAAAAAATGTTTTTTTTTAAGTGCATAGTCCTATTTATAGGTTATTAATGTCATCATGTGTCTCGCTAGCCAATCACAGTGCTGAATAGAGTCAGCCAATAGAGTCAGCCAATCACAGTACAGCTACAGTACAGCAAATGTGTACTAATGAGGTGTCCCAACCCCACTTATAGGGGCGGCTACACCGCCCAAAAACAATATACTTGTTTTGGGGCAACCTGATAGCTGAGTGGTTAGGGAGAGTACTACATGGGCTCCCATGCCTGACTGCGAGTCCCTGGTTCAATTCCTGGCCAGCATGGCCATTTTCTGCGTGTCACCAGGGATGAGCTGTAGGGGGTGCTATGGGGGGTCGGCGACCCCTTAGTTCTGGCGCTGGCTGGAGGGCTGGGAGCTCCACATGCACGCGCGAGCACGCACCGTCAGCTGCGGTCTTAACACCTTAAAGTTTAAACAATAGCCTCTCAAGGTTCGCGCCGTCAGCGGCGAGCCGTTCTCAATAGCGTCTACCTGGCTGCTTTGCATAACATTAGGCTACTCGAAAAAAGCCATGGACTTGAATTGAATGTGTACATTCCTCTCACAATGAGAGACAACAGTCTCTGCACTGCAGAGTGTGAAGGGGATCGCTTAGAAGAGGACCCAGTTCTCTGAGACAAGACAAAGACAAGTTGTCTGATTATTTTAAGTACTTATGTGTGGGTGAGTCTATGTAAAGGGCTTTTATATAAAACTAAAAGGAAAATAAAATAATTAATTAATTGAAACAAAAATAAAAACAACAAATTAACAATGCAACTAAATAATAAGATATAATTACATTAAAAATCACATGTTGAATACAGTATTTCAACTAGCACTGAGCTGATTGGCTATGTGCACATGCGTGCACGTGCGCGTGCACGTGATGTCAGAAAATATAGCCCCCCTAGTTCCACAGCTCATCACTGCGTGTCACCCCCTTGCTCTCCCTGCTGAACTTTGACATTAAACCAAAAAGCTGCAGCTTTTCAATACTTTTCATGCTGAAGACCAGTCATTTGTCCAAGGATGCCGCAATCGACAGGTCTCTAACATGTTTACAAATGGCAAAAATGCATTATCTTACGCAAACAATCAAAGGACGTAATGAAATTATTCCAGCCTCATGAAACACAAGAGTGAAAATCTCTGGTTAAGACAAACACGGATACTTCTCCTGGTTTGATTCAGTCTTTTTAATTGCTTTAATCCTCCGATATGGATGAGTTATTTATACAACCCCCATAAGGAATAATGAATGCTAAATGGCTAAATGCTTGTTTTAATGCCTGCTCTCAAGAGACCGTTCAATTACTCTACTGAATGCCAATACCAACTAACCGCTAGCCAACACAGTGAGCCTTTTTGTTTAAGTCCTTAGAATTAGACAACCAATCATGTTGACACTAAATTATTGGGGGAAATGGTGAGCCATTTAGCTATGTTGAATAAAGAAGGAAGGAATAATTCCTCCACACGACTATGAAAAGTATATGTTTCAGTATGTGTTTTTATATACACCATTTACTGCACTTGCTGTCGCTGCAATTTATACCTCACTAACACAAGTTAAAAGGACCAAACGACGCAAGAAGATTTCTGCCAGGATTCTATTATGCTAGAGATTGTATTCTATCTAGTAGTTATCAAGGAACTAGATCTAGCAGATTTTTGCACTCTGGTTGAACGTAATGAAGCTGAAAACACCAATATATTCTAGCTGAGCTCTTGTCAGAATAAAAGGCTACTGGCAAATGGTTGGCAAATACCCGATTCATATTTTATCCCACGCAGTTCCCATTCACAAGTGGCATTTAAACCCAAATACTATCCTTCTGATAGAATAAAATAAAAGCCAATTGGGGCCAAAAAATACTTTAGAACCACTTTGCTCTCCTGGATATATTGGAGTCTGTGAGACAATTCCTTAGAGACTGAACAAACTATTTGAGGGAATACTCCTATTGCATGTTGGAAATGGTCCACAGATACAATCCTATTTTACCATTCAGTTTTATACTACATCATATAGTTCTGACTGCAATGGGGAGTTTATTCCACAGATTTCCACAATTTAAATCAAACTGAAAGTCAAACTTAACTAAAAAGTTTACAGAAAAGAAAACAGCATCGATGCATGGACAACACAGCACAACATACTACCCTCCCTTCAAATAGGAGTTGCCGGTGTCACCGATTCTGGCCACACTCCACATATTTAATCAACAGCCCCTGATGAGATGAGTGAACACTGGTGTGATCAATCACTCACTCACTGCAGCTGCCAGGAGGGGAGGGTGGTACCTGCAGAGAGGAGAGAACGGACAACAAGAGAACACACACTATAACACTCACACAGTAGGCTACTGATGCGTCACTGATGCTTCATTCTCAAGAGGAAGTGCGCTTTAGTCAGTCGATAAAAGATAATTACATGGTGAGCAAGCATTTCTAGAGTGGCTGGCTACCATGTTCCACTTGACATACACATACAAGGCAAGGCACTGTACCCCACATCTTTCAAATAATCACATCATACACGCATGTTGTCATTTAATATAAAATGCTATGCGAGGCATCCAGAATATTACATGCAGGACCTAATAATTCTACACTGTATATGACAAGCATATTATTGTGTTACTGGAACTACATTGGCTCATTATGACCAACATGACTTGTGTTGAGTGCTTGTCATAGTGGGGTCCGCTCATAATTCCGACATCCCGTTATTCTGACGTCCCAATAGTTACGCAGTGTTCCTCTGTTTTACGGCATACAGCTTTAGTATGTATGACGCCCCTAAATACGATAATCAACGTCCCACCCAGTCCTGATACTGTATAATCTGCTGTTACTATGGCAATAAGAGTGAATACCCTGAAAGCTGATGGTTTCAAAAGCAGTACTGACATTAATTTGAAAATAATGATCAAAGTCACATTTCTGGAAGTGTGGATAAGGATAAGGATAAGGATAATTCCTTTTAACAGGTCGTTCATGAAAGTCCTTGCGGTCTTGTTTCCAATGAGAACCTGTGAGCAATTGGGGTTAAGAGTCTTGCTCAGGGACAAATTTCATATCATCGGCACATATGCTGGGATCGAACCTGGGGCAACCAGGGCCAGCTGGTTCCCTAGGCGGGCTCACTAACCACTCAGCTAACCACGCAGCTATGGCACTGATAAACCACACAAACAAGAAGCTATGAATGTGGAGATAGACAGTCTCTCTCTCTCTCTCTCTCTCTCACACACACACACACACACACACACACACACACACACACACACACACACACACACACACACACACACACACACACACACACACACACACACACACACACACAAACAATAATGTGCCATATCAATATTGGCATGCACGCATTGATTTGTTATTTCTACCTAATTAGATTGATGGGATTCAAGACAAGCAGTAAAAGCGTCTTCGGGCACAGGCAGGCATATATCATGTGATGAATCACACTTTTCTAATCAAGTCCCTGGAGAAAATAGCTGAGAGATCAGCGATGTTGTGGGTTTTATAGCCTGTATGTATCCTTAGCAACTCAAATAATTACATGCATGCTAGACCTGTGGGGACAGGTTGAAGTCGAGCAGACTGAGATCTGATCACAGGAGACGCCTGGCGGGGTAGCAGACTTGACGTATAAATAGTCTTCAAGTCACTTTAATGGAAAGGAAAAAAAAGAACACGTCCTATAATACAATTGGGATGCAGGCGCATGCGCGAGGTAATTGGTTTGTTGGTTTGTCCAAAAAAGAAACTGCGCATGCGTATGCGTGGACATAGCGAAACCCAACACCACGTAGCTGCTTTTGTACTGTCCCCACACAACACCGTCGGCATCTGGGTTGTCACGTTTGGGGGGCTCCTATAATACAATTGGGATGCAGGCGCATGCGCGAGGTAATTGGTTTGTCAAAAATAAACTGCGCACTGCGTATGCGTGGACGTAGCGAAACCCAACACCACGCAGCTGCTTTTGTAATGTCCCCACACAACAACAACAACACCGTCGGCATCTGGGTTGCCACGTTTGGGGGGCTTGTGACAAGCAGACAGGTCAGTGTTGCCAGATGTGCGCCAGAAACAAGCAACCACCTTTATGAAAATAATAAAAACAGCCGATGGGGTCCGCGATGTTTCACGGGGGTCCGCGATGTTTTGCGGGGGTCCGCGGACCCCCTGGGAGTAAAAGTGCCAAGTGGGCGCTGTGTGGGCACTAGACTTCTAGTGCAATACATTTTGAACACAAACCCATACACTACACATTATTGTTGCTGTCTGGAACACATTTTAAGCTTGTGGATCTGTTATTTTCACTACTTTTGTGCAACACTCTTGTATGATGATCATTTACAACAAAACATAAAATATAGACATTTGGATATACAAGGTTTCTGCCCGACAGCAGCGATGTGCGACATGCACGCAAGCACATTCTTATACTGCTACTCTATACTTGTGAGGACTTTCCTGTGATTTACATTGACTACATTCGTTCCCTAACCTCTAAAAATCACCACTACATGCCTAACCTTAACATAACTTTAATTCTAATCCTAAATATAAGACCTGACCTGAAAACACAGTCTCTTGGGTTAGGGTCAGGCTTAGTGAGGACCAACAAAAGGTCCCTATACATTTTGCAATCGTCCTCATCTTTATCTTTGAGAGGACATTTGGCTCTCACAAAGATAGTCGAAGACACCCACAGCAGTGGACAGTGCAGTACAAAGCACACGTAAATTTTTTGAATGGGTGGCCTCTGGGAATAAACGTTGTCAGTGGAATTGCGTTGCTAGGGAACAGTTTTGGGTCTGATTTGATTTCTGTTCTGCTACTGATATTCACAAACACTGCAACTGAAAATAAATTTGGACCCATTTAGAATGATTATGTTGTTACGTGTGAAAAGGTATAGAAGCCAGTGGTGACCACTCAAGCCATATTTACTTTGTTCTTCGAAATTTCGTGAAAATAGCCGACCTACAACTCACAACGTGTTGTCTGGTATTTTAGCTTCAGAGAGTTCCTTTTGCTCCGTAGTGTGGAAAGCACGTAGGTAGGGAGATGAGGCAAACTCAAAAAGAGTCCAAGGCACACTGTTCAGTTGGAAAAATGATTAAAAAGCCTTTATTACCACATGGCTTGGCAAAGATTAAAACAAATACATTGTTTCGGCTCCCAGAGCCATCGTCAGGGTCCACTTTTCACAAGGCAAAGAGCTGGTATGCCCAAAATAAGGACACTAGGGTTAATGTGCTTAATCTTTGCTCTATACGTCACCATCTCTACTGTGACGCTTTGACATGGCTGTGTAAACACTTCAGTGCCAGCAGAATAGCTCTGTATGCACTCTCTTTTGATGCTATCAGGCATATTGCTCTCCAGAATGATGACACACACACCACACACACACACACACACACACACACACACACACACACACACACACACACACACACACACACACACACACACACACACACACACACACACACACACACACACACACACACACACACACACACACCAAAGGACCAAAAAAGGATGCTAGCCTTGCCTCTCGTTGCCATGGAGACATGATCAATTTGCACATTAAAGGATTGTAAAAGACTAATACATCATGTTGCATCATGTCAGCCGTTACTTCACAGATTAATGTTAATGCTGAAAGTGACAAACATGTCAATGTGATTGAACGCAGCTGTGAATACCTCCCTGCTCTCATAGAAACCACCAAAAATAAGTCACAAGGCCTGTCACAATTATTACATAATCCCCATATCGCAATTATTTGAGATAATCGCAATTATTTTCCATAATCGTCATAATCGTTTCTATGTTGAAAAATGTTCATACATTTTCTAATATAAAAAAAATAGTGGAAATAGCCGATCATGATGCGTTGTAAGCTTGTAAGCTTGATCGTCTACTTCCGCAATTTTTTAAATTTTATTATTTTAATGTATAAAGTTGTTATATGTCAGTCATTATAGTTGTCATATCTGCCCTGAGAATTTTTTGTTTACAAAGCCTAGAAGCCAAACACATCTTTTTGTATTCACATTCCAATGTTCAATGCCAAAAACATAATTATATTGTTACGTTAATTACAATTATTTGTGTGAAAATGTATCGTCAGGTAAGATCTAATGATCGTGACAACCCTAATGCTTCCCTGCTCTCATAGAAACCATCCAAAATAAATGTGTCTCACAAGTCCAGCGGCGTGTTGTTTGGATTCTAATGACTTGGTAATTATCTCAGTTTGTGGTATATTTTAATGACCGGGGGGATGCATCTCTGTTCTGAGGATGTAGTCATGACAACGACTTTGAAAAGATTTCTCTTCTTATTGTAACACCCCAGCTGTGTCCCCACAACCAGTGGTGGAAAGTAATTACAGTAAGTATACTCAACTTCATCTCAGAGGCAAATATTGTACTTTTTATTTCACTACAATTATTTGACAGCTTTAGTTACTCCCTCTGTCGTTTGGGTTAGGTGATTTCTCTCCGCTCCCCCAGGTACGGGGCCGAGGGGCTATCCTTTTACCACCTCGGCCTGGGGCAGTTCACTATTACTAGTTAGAGAAAATAATAATACCTTGGCACTTTAGGGGAGGCTACCCAAATAAAACAGAATGCAGTGTGTAGAAAGGTTCTGTCCAATGTGCGTGTTTTGGAGCCTGGCTGAGAGCATGTTCTGGTGTGGCTGTGCATAGGCGGGTGGTTCGCGGTCTGACGTAGGGTGGAGGGAACATATTTTGGAGTTCCATGGGGCAGTTGGGGGGTGTGCATTTTGTACAGGACTTTACTGATGTCAGACACAACCAGTGTTGCATTGGTGATTTTATCTTTGGCGGGACGCTATTTTAATGACTTCACATGCGCGTCGCTTAACACCTACACTACAGGATTTAGCAGGTCACACATTGATATGCATCCAGGCTCATTCCTATGTTAATTCACGCTGGTGTGACCCTGGGCAGTCGGCAGCTTTTTTTAACTTTGTTTAGAGGTGTGAACTTAAGGGTCGTTTTTGATCATGCATGTGCGATCATGCATGTGCGTCCGCCCAAAAATCTTTGGGCGGACGCTGTGGTACTGCGTGCAATGAGCACTGCAACACGGGACAAAACTGAAGGGTCACCAGGGGCCCCGTGGATCGGCGGTGCGACATAGGTGTGAGGGCCGTGTAGCAGCCCAACTCTAGATCTGAGGGCCGTGTAGCAGCCCAACTCTAGATCTGAGGGCCGCGTAGCAGCCCAAACTTTAAATCTGAGGGCCGCCTAGCAGCCCAAACTCTAAATCTGAGGGCCGCCTAGCAGCCCAAACTCTAGATCTGAGGGCCGCGTAGCAGCCCAAACACTAGATCTGAGGGCCGCGTAGCAGCCCAAACACTAGATCTGAGGGCCGCGTAGCAGCCCGAACCTATCTAGCACTTACGATATTCAAAAGCTTTTGTACCTTTACTCAAGTAAAATTCCGAATACAGGACTTTTACTTGTAACAGTGTTCTGTTATATTGTGGTATTGCTGCTATTACTTGAGTTAAAAAACTGAGCACTTCTTCCATCACTGATTGTAACACAATCTCCAGCTGTGTCTCTAACCACCTCACTCAACCAAAAAAAATTGGTGAGTGGGGGCGCTGCCTGGCGGGTAATTACCCCTCTCACTCAAGGTGACTTCCAACACCTACTGCAACACATAAAATAAACAGTAACTGCACAAAGCCCAAGGACTATAAACACATTTCCACAGCAAACAACAACAAGACAATAAAATACACAAAGTGTGTGTCTGTTCTCCAAGGCATGCTGGGAAGTTCCTCACTAATGGTACAATATTCTAAATCTGTCTGTCTGTAGATCGCCAGCGGAGGACTCTCAGCCTGGCTATGCTTGTATTCCATCAAACTGAACTACTGTTAGCTTGAGCAGTGAAAGCAAACTGCAAATGACCTACAGGCAGTGGTGGAATAAGTATTCATACTTGAGTATGAATACTGGCAGTATATACTGCCAGTATGAATACTGGCAGTATTCATACTCATACTGGCAGTATTGGCATAAAAATGTACTTGGAGGGCTGTGGACAGTTCAGAAACCCGCCTACCTATCATCGGTAGGCAGGTTTGGTCATTTCAAATAAGATTTCAATTTATTTATTTCATTTTTCATTAATACGAGAACAACGACTTCTATTATAGCATGCTATCTTTCCAGGAACAGAAAGCCTGCAGTTTCTATTATCTTGGATTCCCCATCGATGACGTCACTGGTAGGCGGGTTTCTGAACTGTCCACAGCCCTCTTCTGAGACACAGACCGAGTACAAAAATGGCACCATATTATAATGAGCATTAATGAGGACCAATTATATGAATCTAGATTGAAAATGGGTGAAGTGGTTCTTTATAGTACCAAAATTTAAAGTACTCGTACATAAAAATGTCTGAAGATATATAAAAAATCACACCCTGTGTGAAGTGGGCGGTGTCTTGCTAGCTAATCACAATACTGAATGGAGTCAACCAATCATGTACAAAAGATAAATACATTTATTGAAACACTCTTTATGATGGACGAAACCATAACTTGAAAAAAACCAAACTATGGTTTTTTTCAAGTTATGGTTTCTTATATAGGGCTATGCACATGTGTCATGTGACACTGGCCAATCACAGTCCTGAATAGATTGTGATTGGCCAATCACGGTGCAGGATAATTGTACAAATTTCCAAACCTCACTTATAGGGGCGGTTTCACAGCGCAGGATATTTGTACATTTTTCCAAACCTCACTTATAGGGGCGGTTTCACCGCCCAAAAAATCTCAATCATTTTTAGTTTTTCCAAAATAGCAGAAGTATAGAATTTGGGTTTTGTATTAATCCTATATTAAAATTGGCTTAAGGGAGGACTGGCCGGCGGGAAGTCACACTCATGTCACCATGACTCAACCATCACCATATAAGGAGTTCCCAATGCAGCTACGCCCAAATATGGAGTGTGTTGTCTAACCTCAATGTGTCTCATGGCATCATGAGGCGCAAACAAATCAGTCAGCTCCATATATGGGCACAAAAGGGGGCATGCACTGCACTACATATAGGCATATACTGATGACATCAGGGATCTTCATATATGGGCATAAAAGGGACGAGGTGAATGCAAAATGAGGTGCAGAGAGAACTGAAGATTGTGAGATTCTATAGTCTATTCCATCCATAGCCATCAGCTGCTCCAGGTGCAGAACAAGGGACTGTAAAACATACAGTACTACGGCCTCAGGCACTCTGAGACCCAAATCTCACTGTCTGGAACTCTCCCTTTTTAGTCTGGCTAGGATGACGATTTTGGTAAGTCGGTCTATCCACCATTATGGTCCCAAACACCATTATGTGGAAAATGGAACGGCTGGATTGATGTAGAATTAGCTGTGCACTTTCATGCAGGCATTAAAAACGTCCTCAGGCATGCCTGAGGACGTTTGTAGGGACTCTGATTAGAGACTCCATGGCCTTTCTTAGTGCCATGGTCAAAATGCCAACTAGCAGCACAGGCAACCTACAGTAGCCTATGTCAAATATTCATGCGCCCTGGAAATCTAACTCTACTTGACATTGGTGACCTCATGGCCTTGCCTCTAGTGCCACCGTTGGGCTCATTCAAAACAGCCCTAAAAACCCATCTTTCTGGAGGCCATAAGAGGAGGTAGTACCAGTTTCCCTGTAGACAGATGACCCCCCTCCCCCTTTTTTTTGTATATACTTTTATTTTATTTTTCATGATGCTTTTTTTGTACATAGTGGTATTTTTTTCTTTGTTTCTTTCTGTTGATTTGAACTGTTTGGTTGCTACTATATATGTCTGAAATTAATTCAAGGACCCCAACGGAAACAAGTCCGCAAGGACTTTTTTGGTCGGACCTTTTAGACAAAAGTATTATAAATGTAACTGTGCTGTTTTACATTCTTTTGCCTAATAAAAATTTCAATCTATCAATCAAACCCTTTGGTCAACATTTAACCATCTTTAAATTCATCTTTAAATTACAACATTTAATATTCACGCTCATAGTCATAGCGAGAGGTCCTATTGATCAAAGGATTTGATTCCATTCACACTGTATGTGATCTTTACCACTGTCCATGCAGTGACTTTTGATGTTGCCTGTATACATTACACCTTGGTTTTCTGTTTTATTACCAAACTCCAAAGGTTCCTTGACTAGAGTGCACATCTCCACCAGGAGGTATGTTCTACATCCCTCCATCTGTCTGGGGCATGTGATGACAATGTTTTGGGGTCATGTGCGTGTATGAAGAGGCAACAGGCAATGGGGGGGGATAATAAAGGACATTACCATTATCATGGCTGTATGGAGACACATGTTTGGACAGTGAGCACATGGAATAGTAGTATGGAAGGTTGTCATCACTACGACAAACATAACCTAAAAAGACAAATACATAGTCCAGACGTACTCATTGTAGCATACACCAATCGGCAAGGGTAGACTGGAAACAAAAGCCTGGGAATTTAAATACATTTAAATATGATAAAGCCAGCCAGTCAACCAGCTGATCTGTCAGTGTATCAAACAAGCCACCTAGGGCCCCAGCAACTATAGGACCAGACCACTTATGTCTGTTTTGCAAACCATACAGTAGTGTGTTGCACTGACATTGGTGACCTATAAAAAATATGTGTCTTAAAAGGGTTGCTGTTTTAATTTTCAAGATTAATCTGATCCAGTGGCCATGAAATTAAAAACAACCTGTTCATCCGACGAACCATCTGGATGGGATTTCTCCTCCTACTGGTAGCTGAAATTGCAAATCAGCAAGCCTAACCTACCGCGGTGTTGCTATGACACCTGAATTTCCCCACAGGGATCAATAAAGGGACGAGACAGATGTCTGTGTTGCTGTCATAATTTGTCACTATTATGTTGCAGTGACATATTTATCACTAAGCATAGACCCTATCTGACTGGATCCTACGGATACAACATATAAACATGTATCATAAGGCAATATGTGTATTATATAAACTATATGTGTATCATAATACGAATATGAGTATGGATTATGACCAGTCTGGCGTTCCATATATCTTAGCACCCCTGGTATGGACATTTTACATAAACTTTTAATGGCACTCTTATACAATGTTCAAATACATATAATAGATGGCATACCTTCATTTTTAAATATATGAATATTTACGGTGACCATTGACCAATAATTAGTGTAAAAAAAAAAACTATTCAACTTGTTACTTGTTTGTGTAAAATAAAACAGACTCTGAGCCTACAAAAATTAAGTTACAGCGCAGCACAAGAAATGGATCAAAAACCTCTGTAAAAGGTGGCAGTCTTCAGGTTTAATTTAAAGGAAGTGAGAGTTGTAGCAGACATGTAGTGACCTGTGTGGAAACTGAACACTGCCGCTCCACGTTTAGTTTTGACTCCAGACAGAGGAAGTAGACCTGTCAGATAAATCACATAAAATGCTGTCTTGTGGGAGATGGAACAGGATCAATAATGACAGTGATAATGACAAAGTAGCTCTGTTGTTGGGGCCCTATGATTTCTACCATTGAGAGCTGCAGTACAACAACAGTACAATGGACAGCACACACACTGTCCATCAGTGGTTCAGCGGGTTTGGTTCTCAAACTTTTTCATGTCATGGTATCACAACACCTCCAAGGCCATAAAAACAAGGCTCCAAACATCCCAAAACAAACTTGCAAGGCTACTTCTTGGACTCAATCACAAAACCCATCTAACCCCTGCTCATCTTGCTAGGATTGGATGGCTTAGGGTTGAGGACAGAGTACAGCAACTTGCTATGGGCCTGGTCTTCAAGATACACCACAACATTGGGATCCCCCTGTATTTGTCAAAATACTTCCAAAATGTTAATGAAGTCCATGATCATAACACCAGAGGCAGCTTCACAAATCATGTTCAACCCAGATTTGGCTCAACTAAGGGAATGAACTCGTTCTCATGCTATTCATCAAAAATGTGGAATGCCCTACCAAAAGGAGTAAAGGAGTGTAAAACCCTACTCACTTTCAAAACTGCCCTAAAGATACACCTTCAGGAGGCTGCAATTCGAAAATGGCCCCTGTCTAAGTCTTAACCTACCCCCCCTACCCCCCCCCCCTCCTTCATTTTCCTCTTTTGTTTATATATATATATATTTTTCTCTCTTCATACCAGTAACCTGAAAGCTGATTGTATGACATTCTGTATAGTAGTGTGTATATCTGTCTGCCTCTTATATGACATCATGATTTGTGTGCATGGGGTTCTCATCTTAAACAAGCTTAGTGCTTAATGAGAGTTCCTGTTTAGTAGACCTTGTATTGTGAATTTGTACTTCCATGTACTGTTATGTACTGTCATGTACTATTCTCATGTCTTACTAAATAAACTACATCAATCAATCAATCAAGGACCCCCAAAATGATGTGTATTTTGCCGCAGACCCCCATCTGAAAATAAGTTGTGCCAGGGACCCACAGAAGAGAAGATTTGTGTTAAAAAATGCAACATTATTCAAAATATTCCATAAGCTCGCAGCGCGGCTCGAAGTGACGCGCTGTGAGCTTGTAGATCTACTATTTTTGAATAACCAACGTATAAATGGATAAAATGATCATTAACAAATTTAGCTGCGGACCCCCTGGAACCCCCCAAGGACCCCACTTTGAAAACTACTACTGAACAGTGATGCTTAATTTATACTTAACTTGAATAACTCATTGTAAGCTTGTGGATAGTCTTTCTTTCTTTCTTTTTTCCAGTGAGAGACACGGTGTATAAATGACACATAACACACATTGTAGAAGGCCCATATATACTGCATGTATCCTGTAGTAGAGCTGCTGTGGACATGGCTTATTCACTTCAACTTATGCTGTTGTGATGTAACTGGAGAAGCCAACCGGAAGACTTCATTTGCTGGTGCATATTAAGTCATGGCTAGCTGAGGTGTTAGCTTGCTTCGTTGACCACATGGCAAGGTGCAGCGATGCTGTTTGGTGTGAACTATAGGACACTAAATACAATTCACATTATACATACCGGTACATGTATGAGAGAACTGTAGATGCATACATACAAAACAACACGCACGCACACATTCACACATGCACACATGCACACGCACAGTTTTCTTCTCTTTTTCAGGGTACTAAACTAGCAGCAAATGGAAGTAAGTCGACAGTCTACAAACCATAATAAACACACATAATCAGCAAGCACGAACAGTACACAGGCATGCAGCCACGCACACACACAACACGTATAGGCAGCTGTGCGTATTTCGGTATCGAAAAATTGCTATCTACATTGGAAAATAATTATATCCCGTCTCCCAGACTTACAGTATCTATGAAAGTCTAATTACTTAGACAGATTGTAACAAGCTGCTGCAAAAAAATGTCTGTGTGTCTGTGTCATGTGTCTGTTTTTATGTCCGCAGGTAATCTTGTATACCACTAGACCAGGGGTGGGCAACTTTGTAGATGGTGAGGGCCACAAAATTCCACACTCACTCTGGGGGGCCGCATTGTTTATCGGCACTCTCGCCAGTAGTACCCCCAGGGCCTGCGCGCCCATTAGGCAGAGTAGGCAGTTGCCTAGGGCGCCACTAGGGGGGGGGGCACCCCCTCCTCCCCAAAAAAAAAGGCTCCAGGTGGCGCTGTGGCAGAAAACGGTGGCACGGCGCTGTCAGACATATTAGGCTCCTGTCCTCTGTATTACTTTCTGTTTAAAGAGACTGAGGTGCTCTTATTATGAAATGGGGGGGGGGGGGGGGGGGCTATATTAACAATTATTATTCGTTGTAACTTTGTTTTTATTTAGCATTTAGTAATGCTAAATTAAGTAATCAACTTACTACAGCTGTACTGCTAAACAAAACTTCACATTCCTGAGTATGCCTTTCAGAGTATTGCTGTAACCTTGGCTTAAAAATATACAAAAATGAACACTACAATTATAATTAATAAGGCTTCTATTAAAATAAACGAGAGCGTGCTCTACTGGTGGACTGTTGTAATTAAAATGGTTCATGGAAAGTTGCATGTTTGGAACAGCTGAAGGCAATAGTTCACCATTTCGGATATGTTTAGATTACTTTATTTTTCTTTGTGATTTCAAAAGTACAAAAGTTGGATTTTGGCCTGGGGCCGCATTGAGTGACGGTGCGGCCCGCGGGCCGCCAGTTGCCCATCCCTGCACTAGACCAAGCATATTTCTTGTGCAAGCAGACAGCAGAATGCTTTGGCAGGCCAAGGACTTCAATTCTCGAATATTTTTCAAATCTATCTATTTAATGGCATTGCAATCATCGTCATCCCACAAGTCTAAGGTCTCATTCCTGGGATTGCATTCCTGGGACTGTATGGTCTGCCATCTTTCAGATATAGCTGTGTACATCTATTCCTACATGCAGCAGAAACTTGACACTTACATCTTGCACTTGCAAAGAATTAACAATCAGACTTTGCAGATCTAGTGTTATTACAGCTGGGAGGGACATGCATGCATAAATTATGGCAAAGTACTAGCTACATTTTAATATCATGTTACTCCTATTGATGACAATATGCCACACTACCTTTCAATGTGTTCACACCCAGTCCAAAAGAGTGTGTCCATGTAGCCGGTCTACTCTGGTTGCACTGTAATGATGTATTGACATTCCTTTAGTATTCCCCCCATTGACTCATGCCTTTTCATACTGTACATGTGCACAACCCCAAAATATTGTCATCACATGACCTAGACAGACAGAACAATGGAGAGGGCATACTGAGCACACTTTTATTAATGCCGCAAATTGCTAATCATTGCATAAGCCCTATGAATCACAGTTATTCATTGGAGAAGACTCCCATCTGCAATTACAAGGCTTGGAGGATCACTGGTAAGTCAATCGAGCTTTCTAGCTGCAAACAGATGTGCATAAAAGACAACCCAATCACCTCTGTGATGGAATAATTACCTCTACACTTCGGTGATTACGAGAAGAGAAGGGAAGAGTCAGTGTTTAAACTAATGGTGGGGGCTGTTTTTGGTAAGCAAGTTGCACGTGTGCGTGCGTGCGTGCGTGTGTGCGTGTGTGCATTCGCAAGTGTGAATGCATCCGTGTTTATGTGAGAGAGTTTGTATGTGGGATGTATGAAAGTGTCAGCAAATATGCTGAAGAAAATCTTCACTCCCTGCAAACTCACACACACACACACACACACACACACACACACACACACACACACACACACACACACACACACACATCATGCACCACTCTAGGGAACTCACATGCAGCATCTCAGCAAAAGCTTTGGTAAAAGAATTATAGAAGAGAGGACATCAAAGCCTAGCTAGGCATGTTTGTATTGTGTGTGTGCGTGTGCGTGTGCGTGTGTGTGTGCATGCGTGCCAGTTCACTGCTGCACTCTTCGACTTGAGTCGTGACCATAAAATGGCCCCCCTGCTGAGCTCAGCTCAAGCGCTAAATCACCCACAGTTGGCTTTACGCCACTGCCTATAATGCCCAGTGTGTGGTATTATGTTCAGTATGTGTACGTGTCATGTGTGTATATGTGTGTGCGTATCTATGTTTAATCCTTTGGGAGCTACTGTATATGGACTGAGGTTGGTTGAGGGGAAGACCAAGGTCCAGCCAGATCAAAGATTTGATTTCACTTTATCGATTTTTAATCACAAGCTGAGACTCAGTACTGTACTGTCATCTCTCTTTCTCTTTATTTCTACCACCTACATGCTACATGCTAGCCTGGTAAACCCCCCCCCCTTCCGGAAATCTAATTTGCAATCGATTTCAGGAATTGGATCACTACTGAGATCAAATACAAATGAGATTTTCAGAGGGGGGTTTACCAGGCTAGCTACATGCATGGTGTCACAAAACATAAACTTAACAGACAGACACGCGCACGCGCACACACACACACACACACACACACACACACACACACACACACACACACACACACACACACACACACACACACACCACAAAATGGCACTGAAGTTAACGATTTGTTCGCCACCCGATTGCGATTTGTGCGGCTTCGTTCACAAACTGCACACCTGGTAGATTGCCTATAGCTAAAAGTTGGACAGGAAGGCCACACCATTATAAGACTTTATCGTGTTCTTTCTCCGAATTTTACTCTCTCTGAATTTAGGATTAGGATACTCATTATTCTCCAGCTGTCGTCCGTAACCTTGCCTTTTCCGCACCCATGGCTAAAGTGTCACACACATCTCCTCCTGTGACAAAGTACTGTGATGGAAAGCCCCAGGCTTGGGGTGCCCCGCTGGCTCACCGTGTAAGAGCGCCTACCACATAAATAAGGCTATAGTCCTTCCTGTAGCTGGCCCAGGTTCAAATCTGACCCACGGCTATTTTCTGCATGTCATCCCCTCTCTCTCATGCCTTTCTTGTCACTCTCCCACTAGAACTATCAGAAATAAAGCAGAAATCGGTGCTGCAGTGAGATGAAAAAACGAACAAACAAAAAAACAACAGTTAAAAGTTGAGTAATTTCCTAACTTGAATTTCATTTTTTAAAGCTTGGTACTCTTTCCCTCCTTCCTAGAGAGAAAGTAACAGAAATGAAGATGGACTCTCAGGTGGCAGTCTTCGCTTTTCACCCACAGGGGAAGAAAGACAGGCTACATGAGGCTTTGGTCATCAGTATTCATCAATCAGTATTAATCAGTGTCTGTTGAAGATTAAAGTGCAATTAAAAGGACTGGAATATGCACAGAAAGCATGTGGACAGGCTTACTGTAATTGCCGTGAGGGGGTCCTTTGAGACCACGACAGCACTAAGGGCATGATTGTACCTTACTAATGTTAGTGTACCATAGGCAAAGCCATCACTGTAACATATTAGTCCACAGTAATCTCCTTTTGGTCTACTTTGTCCATTAAGCCATTAAGACCGGGAACACATCTCTATCATTTTAGATTTCTTTGGCTATTCAAAAATAGCAGATGTACTATGAGCTTGTAGATCTGCTGCTTTTGAAAAAACATTTTAGCAAATCTTTGAATATATATTTTTTAAAGCGAACATTTGTAACAAAAGTACAAACTAACATCATTACAGCCACCATGTGACATTAATAACCATGTTCCCACATGTTGAGAGGAGATTTTAAAATATTGTACAGATTAAAGAGTGCTTAGTTGTAGCTTAACAGCATGTCACATCATCAAACTAATTATTAACATAATGTTTAGTGGCTCCTGAACTGGCAGCATCATGATGCATTTTGCGAACAGCCAGAGTGGAGCTAAGTTATACATTACAGATGTTTACATTTAGATATGATATGGTTAAAAATGTGTTTAGGCATTAGGTTAGAGGTGGTTATCGGCGTGGTTATGGTCAGGATAAGCATGTGGCATATTCCGCTTTTATAGGAACTGGGTGACGGCAGCGGTTCGTATTTACCCAGACCATACAAATGAAATGGCATATCAATGTGCATAAAACTGAATACCAAGTTGTACTGATAGGAGGACCATTATTTTGTGTCTGCCAATGTAGTCAGTAGTCATGCTACTGTGTACATGAGGCTATTCTATGTAATCACAGTCGTGTGTGATGATGACACATGTATAACAGATCTTTTTCTTTTTGCCAGACCCAGGGGGTCAGGCCTACATGAGGCTTTGTCTGTCCCTCTTTTCCTCCCGGTCAACGTTTTTCCTCCCGGTTCAACGTTTTTCCTCCCGGTCCCTCTTTTCGATTGGCCAAGCTTAGCGTGACGTAGTGCTCTGATCTTCAGATTTCAACATATAAAGTGGTTTGTAGGTGTGTTACGTACTAGGAATTTATTCTGGGTCTGGCAGAACCAGGTCTCCTGGTCTTGTTTTCCCACTATTTTGTTTTGTAGAGATTTAATAACAACTCTGAAGAAGAAGTAAACAGGAAGCCGTAAAATCTGGTTTACCTATCAAAGCCCTTGGTTTATAGGAACTGGCAAACACAATTATAGCTTCAAGCTGGCAAGCTGGCTGGAAGAATAATTATATTTGAGCTCCAGAGAGAGATGGGAAAAAAAGAGGTAGAAGTCGAAGGAGAGGAGAAAAATGTAATGAGAGGTAGTGATGGGAAAGAAGAGACACAATAAGAGATGAGAGGAGACGGGAGGAGAGGCGGGTTAATCGGGTGGCGAAGGGGTAAAGTTCCTGCCCACCACTGTGGAGTCTAGGGGTTTGAATCTGCCACAGCTTGGGGGTGCTCCAACGCAGACAACTGCTCGTATTCGAGGGTGGGAAGGCAGGCGGGGAGAGCATCTCTGTCTCTGTCGAAGAGGAGATTAGAGGAGAGGAGAGGAGAGGAAAAAACAGGGCATAGAAAAGGAAAACCAGTAAAGTTGATGAGAGATGAGATACATTGAAGTGCTTTACAAAGCAGGGCTATAAAAAAGTCTTTATCATAAAAGTGAGTTATAAGAAGAGTTTGAAAAGATAATACTGACTTAGCTATAGGCTGAGACTTTGATTTAAAGGAGATTCATAGATAAATGCACCATTTACCATAGCCGAGGAGACGTCACAGTGAAAACCCGGTCGACGTTGGTTTTGAGCCTGGCTTTGGGAACAGTCTGTGTTCTGGCACGTAGGGGAGAGACTAGAGGATTGAGAGGGAATGGAGGGCAGAATGACTGCAGGGACCACTCTCCCTTATCCAAGCCATGACACTGT
>NC_137612.1:34508777-34636292 GCF_963280865.1 Gymnoscopelus braueri | reverse complement strand
GAGAGAGAGAGAGAGAGAGAGAGAGAGAGAGAGAGAGAGAGAGAGAGAGAGAGAGAGAGAGAGGGGGGGGTGTGGTTGGACAAGTTTGAGAAACGGCTCAAAATCTTCAATTTGTGCCCAGTGTGAGACAAATGAGTGAGAATAAAACAGCAACAGGAGGTTGGAAGCTGCAAGCAAGGTACTGCAGAGAGAGGGCAAGCAACATTGGACTATAGCTGTGAGGGACAGAAACAGGAATGTATTAGAGGAGGAAGAATTATAATGAACCATGAAAATAAGGAGTGAGCTGTAGAGAGGGAGATAGTGTACATGAGAGGGTAAAAATAACAAGGAAAAAGAGAGAGTTAGAAGGTTATGTGCAGATAGCTACTGGGCTGATCCGTGTCCCCTCCCTCTGTCTGACAACCATGGCACATGAACCGCCTCCGGACTACTGCATCCAGCCACGCCATGATGACACACTGCATCCAGCCACGCCATGATGACACACTGCTGGCACACGCAGAGAGAGAGCCATGGAGAGAAAGATGTGGAGAGAGAAAGAGAGAGAAAGAAATGGAGAGATACGCACATGGACAGTTACAGTACAGTAGTGGTGAGAAGAGGAAAGGTAGCAAGGGTGGCATATCGGAGATGTCAAGGTAGGAGGTAGGAAGGGAAGGTAAGAAAGGAAGGTAAGATACTGTACATACTAGAGTTTGGGCCGCTACACGGCCCTCACACCTATGTTGCACGGCAGATCCGACCAATATGCAGATATATAGAGATCTCTGTATCTGTCAGTCAGCAGTATCTGCTGTCATCACGTATATGGGGCATGCCCCCTTTTGTGCCCATATATGGAGCATATATTTGTATTGCGCCTGATGCCATGACGACACATTGAGGTTAGACAACACACTCCATATTTGGGCGTAGCTGCATTGGGAACTCCTTATTTGGAGGCCAGTCTATGATGTCACTAATCTATATACATCCAGATAATTGTGTTGTATCAGGGCTCAAATTAAAGTAACGCAAACTGTGTAAGTATCTGTGTCATTTTAGATTTTAGCGTATTCAAAAATGGCAGGTATACAAGCTCACAGTGTGTCACTTCGTGCCGCACTGCGAGCTTGTACATCTGCTATTTTTGTGAAAGATCTTTAAAGTAAGTACTAGGTAACTTTTTCAACAAAACTAAAGTTAAATTGTATATCTTTTGTGAGTGGCAACTGGCAAATGTTTCACAACACCCACTCCATGAATTTCACCCCCGAAAGCCTTTTCTATTATAATCTCTATTGAAAAGGTGGCTCGGTGAGCCTTTCCCGCGAAAATGACGCCATCCGGCCGGAAAACGGAAAAGGAAATGCACCGGTTTCCTGTTTGGCCAGGAACTACCGCACCGGTTTCCTGTTTGGCCAGGAACTACCGCGCTAATAAAAAAAAGGAATCTCACGCTGTTTTTAAGACATTGTAGGATTTGAAGTTCGAAAAACAACAGAAAAAGAAAACACAGCTCACGGTAACTAAAGCTCCACTGGCTAAGAGAAACGATCCACAGATAGTATAAAACAATTAAAAGAACGCTTTTTGAAACGCTTCCGTCTTCCGGTGAAAACAAATGGAATTCTGGGTAACGCAGTAATAAACGAACGGCCTGCAGTGACGGTAATGACCAGCAGAGGCTGCTAAAAATCGTTATTTGTGGACCTGCAATGTACTACTTTAAAGTGTGAGAACTACTGGTTTAGAAGGCATTTCGTTGAATCGGCCTCATGTATTAATGGGAAGAGGGAGTTTGATTTGATTTGATTTATTTAGCACAATGTAAAAACAATACAAAAAACAGTAAAAAATGTTTTAAACCAGGAGGAGGTTTAAAAGGAGGCAGGAGGAGTGCCAGGAGGAGGCAAGAAGCCCAAAAGGCTTATAAGAGGCCTCTACCTATGTATTACACAATACAAATTTTAATATAACATGATTTGTAAACAACAAAATATAAATCAGGTTGATCAGTAATGAGAAAACCGTCTACTAAGGCCGGTGTGTCTCTGTGGGAGCTGTGGTGCCGAAGGTTGGCATCCTTGGTGCTGCAGAAACCTGCTGTGCCTTTTATTATTACCTGCATTTCATATATCCTAGCACAGCCTGTCTGGGTGTTTTTATTATGTAGAGAATTTTTGTCATTAAGATGCATACAGTCTGCTGGTCTAGCCAGTCTAGCCCAGCCAACCCACTCAAATAAACAATACTTTAGTGGGTGTACTGTTATCTGTTGTGCATATTGTACTCTACACTTTGTTTTCCTTTTTTTCTTTTTTTCCTTTTTGACAAATAACTGGTGCCATTGGAAGTGGTTCAGGATTATTAAATAATGATGACACAACATAGAACTAGACAATACAACATGATATGATGGAATACAATGATAATTTTATTTTATTAGAGAAATTCTCACTGCAAGATCGAAACAACTCACAAACATAATCCACTAACAGTCATTATTATTTATTTGTAATAATCATATTATACAATGTGTTACGTTAGGTTTAAACTTTATAGAGATGGCACATGGGCTCAGTCTCATCTAATTGATTTGGCTACATTTCCAGGAAAAATCTAGTGGTTCTTTTGCAGCAAATAGCAGATCTACAAGCTCACAACACGTCGTAACTATTGACAACGAAGAGTTGAAGTGGGTAACTAGGTAGGAGGGTGACTCCAGAAACAATCCATGCAAAGATGAGCATATGGTAATTCCAATAGACCTTTGCAGACGTGTACTTGCAATGTGAATATCAGTAGCAGACTGTCAATAACCTTGGACCCCAGCTGTACACAAGCAACCACTGAAAGGTCTATATGCCAGGTGCAGGATGAGGAAAAATAGCACTGCTTCTTTTACATCCTGCTGTTTCGTAAGTGTGAGGGATCCAACATCGGATGCCACTGTGTAGCAGAGGCGAGAAACAGAGAACGCAGTGACAGCACAATTTAACTAAATGAGTTAACCCTTTAAGACCGGGAACACAAAAATCGTGAAAATGTGTGCAAATATTTGAATATATACATTTTTAAAGCCAACATTTGTAACTGAAATCTTTACGTTTCTGGAGGTCTTAATGGGTTAAGCCCCCCCCCCCCAAAAAAAAAAAAAAATGCTGAAAGAGCACTCATTTTCTCTCAAGCAACCTTTGTCAACCAAAAGGAAAAGAGCACATAGAAAAGCAGTGCTCTCGGCTGTCACTTCAGTCCTCACACTGGCTTCTTGTATTTAGCCAAGCGTTCAATTCTAGCAGCTTCAAGTGTGCCAGACCCATGGACGGCTGCTCTTCAGGAGTGGTGTCTTGATTCATGGAACTGGCCAGGGTGCTGAACCGCAACCAGAGCCTGGGCAGAGAGTTGGCTCAGTTTATGTTCCGGCAGGTCTCTAATTATGGCATGAAGACCCCTGAGCCACATGACCATACACCTCTACATGCCTGCTCGCAGTCAGTTATGCATTCTATTGCACATGAATATTGAATCAGTCCATCCAGTAAAACCAAGCACAGTGGTTTAACTGATTTGAATTGAAAAGTGAAGCTCTTGCAGAACTAATCCAACCTTTGATGACAGCTTTTATATTGGCGTATTGCTCATCTTTTAAATTAGCAATGTTGTAACTTTTCTGAGGAACTGACAGAACCAGTAGCGCCTGTATTTTGTTTTCAAATCATTGCCTGAAGAGGGTCATCTGACCGAAACGTTGCTTCCTCTTGAATACAATTTTGCTCCTGCAGTTTGGCAGTGCGTGGGCTTATTTTTATTGTTGATGTGCACCTTTTTTAACCTCCATTGAGTGCATTATAAGAAAATGATTGACATGCTTTTAAAATGTGCTGTTTCTGTTCACGAGAACTAGCCGCCATTTTTATTAGACATGTGTAAAGACACACACACACACACACACACACACACACACACACACACACACACACACACACACACACACACACACACACACACACACACACACACACAGTCAATATGCAATGCAAAATACACAAAGCTAACAGTATAACTACAGTAATTGCACATTCACATATCCTGTGTCTACTTAATCTTATAATAACAAGTAAGACGCGCGAACGCGGGAAGCGAACGCAGCTCGAAAATAACAATAAGAAGAATCGAAAGTAATGAGCAATTGTAGAGAAGTGGGTGGTACAGTGAAATTATTGAGAACAGGGCTGCCACAAGAAGGCTCCATACCGCTAGCCCAATTTTTTTTTGTCTTTTTTAAATTGTTATGTTTGTTTGTTGTGTTTTTTTTTTTTTGTAAATGTTTTTTGTCTTTGTAGTTTTTGAAATGTGTTTGGTTTAGGCATGTTGCAGGCTGTTGTGCATTTTAATCAGAGCATTGCCTACATTCCTGCGTTCTTCATGGCCCTTGTTATTTTTGACTGTAGCTGCTATATTTCTGTAGTTCACTCTGGCGCACTCTGGTGGCTGCACACAGGCAGTGCACGCACACAATACTGCACACAGATAGACACACAGACACACAACCCGAGCACGGTTTCATAGTAAGCTCCACTTGCGCGGAGGCGCGCCTCCTTCCGCTGCGTTCGCAATGATTAATTATAATAATAATCTTGGACAACACAGCCAGCATTCAAAATCCAAGGCTAAGTTTATATGCAGGCAGTGCATGATAATCTCATTGTTATTCAATACATGTTATCTTACAGTATGCACCCCCATCTCTCTAATGCAGGACAAAATTAATGAGTTGCACTGAACCAAAAAAGCACAGAACGTTGGTGCCACAGTAGCCTATGTGACAAGCTGTTAAGCTTAACAATAAAAGGAAAAACTGCATTAGAGAAATCTAGTGTGCATGTGAATTATATGTGAGTGCACTGCATGTATGTACACAAATGCACTCATGTAGCCTGCTGCTGAGGAAACAAGCTTAAGAAATGTCTTTGACTCTCCCTTTTACTCTCTCTGCATGCATACTGAGTTACTGACTGTATATGTGTGTATGCACGTGTATACACATATTGCTCTGCAGAGTAATATGCTCAATAGCATCAAGAGAAAGCCCAGATATATCCGCAGGCATCTACATACTGTAGCCATGTTGGAATGTCACAGTAGAGTTGGTAATGTAAACCACATTACCAACTGCATTAACACGGCCAAGGTTAGGGCTCTATTACTCCAGAGGACATGCATTCTAAAAATGTATACAGTACATGCTTTGTGTTGAGCACTTACATTTTTTTTCCTTTTAAATGTCCACCCAGTGTTGTACGGTTAGGTTACAGTATGTTGGTGGAGAAAGTTGCATTCGAGACATGACTAGAGGCAGACCTCTGGGTCAAAATACTGCAACATTTATGCAGCAATGGCGCAAGAGTTTTAAGGAGTTGTCAATTCCCCACTGCCTGTGTTTGAATGTGTGTGAATGCAGCATTATTACTGCCTTGCGATGATAAATGGTGACTTGCAGTCTGGGCTAATGTCAATTAACCCCAGCCTCTACATGTGACAGACTAAACCCATTAGTCCATTAGGGGTAGTGATAGCGCACTCTTTTTCTTTGTGTTGGCCTATCTCTTTGTTTTCTTCATCATTTCCATTTCTCTTCCAGGCATTGGTAAATATGAAAATGAAATTCAGTGTGGAATATTTTAAGAATCAATCACCACAAATATTGCTAAGGGGTCGGGCCTCTGTGAAGGCTACTTTTTCCCTTTCAATATACCGTCCATTAGTGATCTGGACTAGGGCTAGAACGACGTGTTGACGTAATCGATTACGCGACGTCATAGATCCCAAAAAGCCTGAACACCATCATCAAAACTGTGGGAACAGAGACTTGCGCACAAATGATGCTCTGTAAGCTTTGTGACATGGGAATGGTCTACCACAGCAGCCCAAGAGCTATGCACAAGCATCTCAAAATGAAACAACGAGACAGCAGGGTAAGTGTTGGAACTATTCCAGTGAGTTTTGTCATATTGTTGGTTGTTTAGCAGTGTCTGGGAGTCCTCGTTGTGTCTTTATCTACTATGTTTCATAATGGCTGGTATGGCATTGGCGCTTGCAGTCGCACTTTACAGCGCATTTGCCATTTGTTAGCAGTTTGTTTACATACCTATAGATAGATAGACCTATAAATAAATAATGTTATGCTGTTTGTAGGTGTAAGCAACCTTTTGCAGATTAATAATAATATAAGTTTATTTCCGATTACAATCTGAAACCATTGAATACTCAACACTATCTACGTAATTAACTACAGAATAGTAAACACCTTATGTCCTAATTAGGCCTAAAATGCATCTTTTGTGGTGAATAGTATCATTAGGTAAAGGTTTGAACTGTTTGTTGGTGTGAACAACCTTTTGCAGATAAATAATACAATTGCATTTCCGATTACTATCGGCCTTAGCAGTCGAATGCTCAACACTATCTATATAATTAATGGAAGAATAGTAGCATAATCACCTTCTTTCCTAATTAGGAAGGAGACAGGGTAGGGTCATCTATGAAGGTTGCAAACGCCTAAGGCGCTTTCCTCTATTTTTTATGATTCTAGACATCTTGTCGTCCAGTGACGGATCAAGTAACTCCAGTGGGCTATGTCAGTATATTCAACTATTGTGCTTACAGCACAAACTGTTAATTTTTTTTATTAGACTTTATTGTCTCAAATGGGGGTTTGTTTTCACAGCCAAGCAAATCGCTTTGCCCAGACAATGGCCTACATTGACGAAGCACAAAGAACACCTGAGCTAAGGCAAATTAATCTCCAGGACAGGAATGTGTGAGCAGCAATTGTGTCCAATTACTGCACAGTATTCAGAGTAAGCACAGCGTTTACATCAGCTCTCTGTCCAGAAGGTGTATTCTGGACCTCTAATTGCTAGTGTGACAGGAAAAAGGAAACCGATTCCAGCCCTATAGAGGTTTGGCACGACTCTTTGAGAGTAAACATATTACATTTTGTTAAGTTTTACCATTTTATATCAGTATATTGATAACTAACCCACCATAAGTACAACATATTTTTCTCCAAGAAAACCTCCCCCCCAAAAAATATTCAATATGTGGTGTGGGTGATGGCTGATTTAAGCAGTCACCACACCTGGCCTGGGTCGGACTCTGAGCTGGTTGTGACTGCACACCTGCCGTGCACACAGGATAAGGGCATGATCACACATCATCTGTATCAGGAGTGTTGTAGCCAACACAATCAGAGACATCAGATGCATCAATTTCCCATGTTTTCTTTTTTTTTTGTTATCAATTGTTTTTATTATCTCATCAGCAATATAATTATGTTTAAATGAATACATTTTCAACAAAAACAAGATACAAACACATACACAACTTGAAAACAACACAGAAGGTTAAATAAAATAATAATACAGAAATAAAATAAAATCCCATGTTTTCTTAAGGGCTGTGCCGGTATGAGTGGTGTTTTTCTGGTGTGTAATTCATTTGACTTTACGGTCAAGTACGAGTACGGTGGAGTGGTTGGCTCACTGAGCAAAATGTCTGCCAAGTGGGGACAACCACAGTGCACGACACCTCTATGGCTCTGCGGTAATTCCTCTGACACTCACTGAAATGTAGGCTATTCTTGAAACTTCTCCTCACCACAATTTCTAGCAAGCTACTGGGAGCTACTGGGAGCAACTGGGTAGACAGGAGAGAGCTTATTGTATGTTTTCGGCACTCCATTACAATGGAACTTGAGAATCTTGCAACAGAGTACCTTCCGAGACCTCTGAAAGAATACTGCACATAGGCTACTGTATTGTCACACTGCACAGCCACAAACTGTAGGGACCTGCCTGATGCAAGAAGATGCAAAGTGACAGTCATGTCACTCAAATCAACGGGACAGTATGTGTGGTTGATGTAAGACTCAATTGGGGATTTTAAATAATCAAATTGAGCTACAGACATTAGTTGCCCAATATGCTGAGACAGATAATATGTCTGGGTTTGCTTCATTTAATGGCATCTCCACTCCAGGGAACAACATGCCTTTAAGTCTGTTGCACAAGATACACACTCAAAGGCATCAAGGCACCTTGAAAGACAACAAGCACTTCTGAGATATACTGTATATATAGAGTAAAGAAATACAGACAGACAGACAGACAGACAGACAGACAGACAGACAGACAGATGGCTTGACAAAGACATCTCCCTAACAAACACAACAAAACATTGTCATGCCTATATTTAACTGGGAAGTAAAGAGGTGTCCTTTGATTATTTAGTACCATGACTGCAATCAATTATTTGTATGCCTGGAAAACCGTCATTGAGGAGGAGGCTTGCTGCCAATACCAGGAACTTGACGGGATTGATGCCGGTCTTATTGGTGCACTAAATTGCCAGAGCCTTTATTACCATAGGGGTGTGTGTGTGTGTGTGTGTGTGTGTGTGTGTGTGTGTGTGTGTGTGTGTGTGTGTGTGTGTGTGTGTGTGTGTGTGTGTGTGTGTGTGTGTGTGTGTGTGTGTGTGTGTGTGTGTGTGTGTGTGTGTGTGTGTGTGTGTGTGTGTGTGTTAATATTAATATTTCACAGCCTTTACTGAAGCATGGGTTGTTAGACTCTGCAGTGCATGTCAACATCCTTCAGTGTCAGAACCTTCAAAATGATGAGGTGTGGAAAAATAAAATGGGGTGACAGACAGAAAGGATGAAAGAAAATGGTCTGCTGGACAAAGGCAGCCAGGAACAATAAAATAAAATCTGTCAATGGGAAGTTTGATTACCAAGTGCTACATTTACTGTAGATCTGCATTGACCTTGACTATGCCACCATACAACAACCGGGCATGTGATCCTATGTGATTGGGGGCATTAGCAAGGTAAACACTGTTCAGCTACTGTAGGGCAGGCTATATTGATGAAGATAACATTAGCCTTAGGTAACTGTGTTAGATTACCAAGTATAGCTATATACAGATATACTAAAAAAGACAAACAGATGATTACTAACATTCATATGGTCCATTGATTAATTAATTTGACTAGACTAGACAGTAGTTAGCATTTAAATCTTTTTAACTATTTCTCCCAATGTCTGATGTGCATCCTTGTTTTTCTCTCTCACACACCCATTGTTTATCTTCCTTCCACCACCTACCCTCCACTGATCACCAATTGCCACAGGTATTATGATTGGCCATAATGTAGTGACCAGTAAAATTATTAAAATAACTAGCAGAAGCCAACAAAAGATCATGTCTTTCACGTTTGATCTGTGCTACTAATGTTTACCTAAATGTTTAATGTTTGTCTTGTAGGCTAGTGTCCTGGTCTGTTAGTTGGCTGAGGATAGATTTTCCAGCCTGCCTCGTGGGGCAAGTTAGTTATTGTTTTGTTATTGTGTTGAGTAATTATTTGCCTCTGTGAATGTGTTGGGGTGATGTATATATTGTGATTAATATTGTTGGTTTACGTTCATGCTTCATCGCACGGCGGTGTCGCACGTCGAAAAGGGCTAACCTACAAGCTCACAGCCCGTCACATGAATCAGGCTTTACTGAGTTGAGTTGGTAGGAGATGCATTTAATGTGGTGTTACAAATAAAAGAGACTGCTATTGACAGAAGCTGCTGTGCCTGATTGAATTGAACCCGCAGTTCATTACATTGGTGTGAGTAACATTGCCATTCCTCCACTGGCACAGCAAGCACGTTCGCCCATGACCACCAATAGACAAGGCACCGTGACGCAAGGTCAACTAGCCATCCCGAAAGTTACGCCAGACCACGGGATTGCACAGTCTCCAGTACCGACATGGTACAGGGCCCATCAGAGAACACCTGTAAAGCCAAGTGGACGCTTTATCAGCTGAGCCAGCTATAGGCCTCTCTTCCATACAGAGCCACCAGTTATCAGTTATGGGACCTTCTGCGACTGTCCTTCAACATCACTGCCCATGATGAGGGCTGTACCATGTCCGCCCAAGCTGGTCAAACATGCTCACTCCACCCACCCTTCCCATCTCGACTGCCACTGGCAAAAAAGGCCAGCTGTGGAGCAGACAGTGCAGTAGATGGCAGCAGCGGGGATAATCAAACCCTCCAACAGTCCTCAGTCATCCTGTGCAAAAGGAACACCAACTGGAGGTTCTGTGTGGAAACAGCTGAATGCAGTCACCCTCACCCACAAAGACTTTGCTGCCCTGCAACAACGATGCCCTTGACCACATATCAGGCTCCAGCTGGTTCAGCTTACTGGGTCTGCACTGGTAGATGGAGCTATCCCCCGAGGCTCAGCCTAAGACAGCATTCTCCACTGTCAAGGGTTATGTTAATTCCGGGTCATACCCTTCGGCCTATGCAATGCCCACACTTAAAGGAGCACTTCACCCATTTTCAACCTTATCTTCATATAATTGGTAGGTACTAAGTAAGCTCATTATGAGACAGTGTTTCCAGATTTTGAGAGAGAAATAAGCAAACCGGTCTATGAAAACAAGCAATTCAGCAGCCTGAATCCCTCGGGAAATCAAATGCAATGCGATTTCTGCGATTTGAAAATAGCAGATCTACAAGCTCACAGCGCATCGCGACGCAACGCGTTGTGAGCTTGTACATCTGCTCTTTTCAAAATAGCCGCGGAAAAATAAACATTGATTTGGGGGTTGACATGAAAATGTTTGAGAACCACTCGTTTAAACATTAGGAAGCGAGCCCAAATAAACAACTACGCTTAAGAAACAAGCCCAAAAAACCCGCAACCCACAATTACAGATGTTTAAGAAACTTTACAGAAAAACAAGCCCAAAGTCGCTTAATAAGCAGACATGGCATGGCTACTGGGATTTTAAATCCCCTCAGTTGGAGGCTATGTAGCATCCAGCAATGGGGCGGCAGTGGTTCAGGGGTAGAGTGGCCGGGTAGAGTGAACTGGAAACCGCAAGGTTCCCAGTTCGAGCCCGGGCTGGGGGGCTCCCCCAGAGTTAGTGTCGAAGTGTCCTTGAGCAAGACGCTGAACCCGTAATTGCTCCCGATGAGCAGGTTGGTGCCTTGCATGGTTTCCTCCGCCATCGGTGTATGAATGTGTGTGTGAATGGGTGAATGTAATGCACAATCTATGTAAAGCGCTTTGGATAAAAGCGCTATACAAATGCACCATTTACCATTTACCATCCCAGGCTGTTGGTTGGCTGAAAAGGGATTTCCCAGCATACCTCAGGGGTACGGCTAGTTATTGTTCTTTTATTGTGTTACTGTGTTATTGCCTCGGAGAATATTGTCAACGTTGGGGGGAGGGGGGGAGGGTGTGTGTGTGTGTGTGTGTGTGTGTGTGTGTGTGTGTGTGTGTGTGTGTGTGTGTGTGTGTGTGTGTGTGTGTGTTTTGGGGAAAACTAAGAGCGTAGGTGTAGTTTTATGAAATTAAAACTCAAGCTGATTAGGATGGGGCATGTTGAAATCAAGCCACTGGGCTCTTATTAATGTTTGGCCTGTCTTTGTAAGTTGACTATTCTTAGATGTTTTTAGAATATTTTTTTATTTCCCCTCGGGATGCATAAAGTTAGCCTAGTAAACCCCCCCTCCGGAAATCTCATTTGTATTTGATTTCAGAAGTGCATGGAAGCCTGTCTGGGCGTTTCTGCGGAGTTCCCAACATGAACTTTCCTATCAGCGTCCTCGCTCATTGTTCTGAGATTGACAGCGCACGTTGGCCAATCAGGTGGAACCCGAGTGAAGCCGAATGGAGCCAAGTGCAGCCGAGTGCAGCCGAGCGAAAACGAAACGGTGGCCATTAAAATTGTCTCCACTCTATTTTCTAACTTCAAAACGCTCTCAAACGTATTTTTTGTGGCACGGAATTTACTTTTAAGATACTTTTCGGATAGCATTTAGTTGTTTAACTTCATATATGTGGTCAATTTAATCATGACAGAGCCTATTTAAAAATAAAAATTCAGAGAACCGGCAGGGGCGGGCAGTGATAGTTATGTATCCATATAAAGCAACCTATTTTCGGCATGGCCCTTTCAAAAGTCCCCTTGCGTCAAGTTGCTCTGTGGTGGTGGTGGAACGAACTGGTGATTGGCTGAAGGGGTTGTCAGTCAACGGTACTACTCCCGCCCAGCTCCCGCCCACAGCCAAAAAGCCAAACAGACTTTCATGCCAGACACACTACTAAAATCAAATACAAATGAGATTTCCAGAGGGGGGTTTAACAGGCTAGCATAAAATGCCTAGCCCGGTAAACCACCCCCTCCCGGAAATCGCATTGCATTTGATTTCACGAGGGACTCAGGCTGCTGAATGACAATGAAATTGAATTCCGTGACCGGGTGGTTTACCAGGCTATAAAGTACCTACCTACCTACCTGTAATGCCTTATTGGACATGCATGCATGTGTTATGGTATGCACCAGACATCTAACATTGTCATTAATACTGAAGCAAGTAAAACCATTGCTTAGTGTTTGAAAAATCTACAGAATTTGAATGCCAAACATTTTCAATCCACCAGTCTAAAGTACAAAATGTCTGTTGTTGTATACTTTCAAACTCTCTAAGTCTGATATTACTAAGATAGCTCTCTTGTAGCAAATGCAAATGCAGCCGTCTAGTACACTTTGTTCATGCTAGTAGGTCACCAGTCCTACTATACTGTAGTCTCTGTCTGTCTCTCTCCAGTCTCGCGTAGCCAGACAACTATTCCACAATCTCAGAATGCTATATAGAGTCTGGAACTACACCTCCTGAAATCCGAGAGAGGAAACTGGCACTTCCGTTCTTTACATTTTATTTTTTAACATCCATTTCTGCTAAGCAGCAAGCTAAATATACTTAGATGATTTTGATTTATATTAGGATAAATTTGCGCGACGGGAAAGACGAATCGGAAGTGAGGCTTCACATCCGGTTTATATGTTAATCATGATCAGAGCTTCCGAGTCCCAGACTGTATGACCGGAAACATTTGAAAATTGTGTGAGGCAACGTCTGGCCACGCGAGACTAGAGACTATAGTCTCTCTCTCTCTCTCTCTCTCTCTCTCTCTCTCTCTTTTTCTCTGCTGTCTGTCTGTCTCTCTCTCTCTCTCTTTTTCTCTGCTGTCTGTCTGTCTCTCTCTCTCTCTCTTCCTCTCTTTTTCTCTCTCTTCCTCTCTTTTTCTCTTCTGTCTGTCTGTCTCTCTCTCTCTCTCCCTCTCCCTCTCTCTATCCCTATCTATCTAAATCTTTGTCATTCTCGTTGTGTAATTAAATGCCATGCTTCAGCAATGTCACGACAAGCAGGCAATGTAGACAATGGACCGGATCAAACAAATGTTCCACACAAGAGCGTGCAAACACAGTTACATGGGAGAACTGCTAAAACTAACAGAAACAATAAGCGAAGTGATGACAGCTTTGCAGATAGTAATTATGTAGCACTGTGCAGGTACAAAGTGATTTAAAAGTACTGACATAGTTCATGTACTGTAACTGTTGACAAAGCTACACTCAGCCTTACAATACTCTTGTGTGTGTGCGTGCGTGCGTGCTTGCGTGCGTCCGTGCATTTTTGGCTACTGTAAGGTAAGGTTAAGCTTTACAATATTGTTCCCCAGGGGCAAATTGGTTTGCAACAGCATTAAAAAAAAACTATTGAACAAAATAAACATAGAAATACATACACACATATAAACAAATATACTATTATTATTTATTGAAACGAGTTGGAGTGAGTCCATCAGACAGACGTGCTGATAAAGCACACAGCAGGACATACATACTATGTCCAGACAGAGCAACTGTCTGCAATGAGTCACCTGCAGACAGCTGCTTTCTCTCAGCCCACCTACAGTCCAAGAGAGAAAGGCTCTCAGCTTGTCTTCCACCTCACTACCCAGACAAATATCAGACGTGAGATTTTGGCAGGGGCCATCCAGTAACTCTAGAATGACAAATGTTCTTGTTGATCTACAGCAGACGTTCTCAAACATGTCAAAGACCCTGAAATTGGTGTGTATCCCCCGCCTATCTACAAGCTCACAACCAGTCGCAATTTTCGAATATGTATAAATAAAATATGGTTAAAGTGGTTAAACTGATTTTGATATTACTAACCAATTTTGCTGGGGACCCACTGGAAACCCCTTTAGGGTCCATGGTGGTCCCTGGACCCCAAAATGAGAACCACTGATGTACAGGATTAAATTAGGGATGTCCACTCATCGTCGATTAATCGATTAAATCGGTAAGTTTAGGCTTAGACGACCAAGACTGTTGGTTGAAACATCTTTTTTTCTTTAATGCTTTTTAAACACTAGCTGTCACCCCTTAATTCTGACAGTAAAATGTTCGGTCACAGAGAACACAATTTTAGAGATATGTTGATTAAATCAAATAATTATTTCGTTGCTACGAATAGAATTTCTTTAGTTGAGGACAGTCCATGCGAGAAATGATTTTCATTATGTTGATATCGTCTAGTAATGTGAACATAATAATGCTTGATTGATGTTACAAAGGTAACCGCGGCACAAGTCTCATTTTCAGAAGCTTGCTGCACGACTGCAGCACTGCACCATGCACCCCGGGAGGAAATAATTGGGTTTCCTGTACTGAATATGCTGGGGAGGACATGTGACACTATAAATCTCCGTCAACTACCTCAATAAATAAAACATACTTGGGGGACTATGAAGCCAAATGACCTTTAAAACTGAGAACACAACACAGTATTGTAGCTGCAGGTTGTATGTTTTGACAGGCCATATATCTTAATTCTGCAGAGAAAGGGGTGAAAGTAGCACTTAAAATATAATAGAAGCTTCTGTTCGTGAACACATTCTCACTCATAGAAGTATAGATTTGTGAGCCTATATCCTGCCGTCAGCCTGGCACGTCAATCAACTCTATTTACACAAGCACAATCAAACAGTATTATATATAGGCTATCTTCTACGGTGTCAATCTACAAAACAGACACCTCCTTAAGGCCTTTACTCTTACTCTGACACTTTACACTTCCTAGAATCTTTCTCCTATTACTATTCACTTTAACCAATCATTTCACAATCACCAGGTACCACCAGCAATCACATGCAGGCCTTTCAACATTAATTTTGTCGCTGTTTGAGGAAACCTGTAGATCAGCTATTTTCACAACTTTTGTGTGACACTCTTCTTTGATAGGTAGGGCTTTCATTGACGAAAATACATACAAAGTTTAAATATGGAGATACGGTTTCTATCCGACAGCAACGATTTGCAACAGCCTCAGAGGGCCCTTTGGCAACAGAGGTGTCGACCCCTGAAACTTTTTTGAGAGCCTGAACATCTGCACCCCCCCCCCCCACACGCACACACACACACACACACACACACACACACACACACACACACACACACACACACACACACACACACACACACACACACACACACACACACACAAACACACAGCATCCCCACCCGCTCCAACTGGTGCAGCTGAATTGCATCTGAATAAAATTGATGATTTCCTCACTATAGGCTCCAAGGTACAGTATGTGAGGGAGGTATCTTATAACGATTGCATCTGAATAAAATTGATGATTTCCTCACTATAGGCTCCAAGGTACAGTATGTGAGGGAGGTATCTTATAACGATGTACCCCCCCCCCCCCTCCCCAAAATGTATAATAAAAAAATAACAGCATTTAAATGTATGACCGAGGTTATTTCATTTCATTGTATTTTTTATTAAATTTTCACTTCAGTTTAGTTTTAATAGCTTTAGCTTTTCTAGCTTTCGAGTTTTAGTTTAGTTTTAGCGTTAGTTTCAGTTTTTTATTGTAACATGGGGTAGTCGGGGCGAGATTCAAAAAGGTCCCAAAATAATTAGCAGATCTACAAGCTCAGGCTTATATGACATTTTAGAGGTTTGGGTCGCTGCGGTGCAAACCTACGTTGCACCGCGATCCGACTCATGGCGACAAGGTTTGTTTGGGTCTGTTGTTATGCTGACACCATATTTGGGTGTAGCTGCAGTGGGAACTCCATATATGGTTATATCTGAGACATAGCAAACTCTATATATGGTTATGTCTGAGTCATAGTCCGCCGGCCGGCCCCGGCCCGCCCGCACAACCAATAGCCAATTTCAATATCGGATCGACAAAGATAAAAAGAAAATCTGTGATTTTAGTTTTGTAACGTTTTTGTTTTGTTTGTAAAGCCTTGTTTTCAGTTAACTAAAATGTTTTGTCTATTAAATGTTTTGCTATTTCATTCATCTTAGTAATAACCCTGTTCCTTACTAGGCCTGGTAGCCCCCCAAACAGCATTTAAATGTATGACAAAGAGGGAACTCTGGCCCATTAAGTGCTTGAAAATTCTCTGTCAGCCAGCGCACTTCATTATCCAGGAGTCATGTACATTTCACTGTGTGTAAAAGAAAACCTTTATAATACAACGAGAACAAGCAAGGAGCAAAGTGAGAGCAGTTAAAACACACACACACACACACACACACACACACACACACACACACACACACACACACACACACACACACACACACTCTGCTAGTGAGAATCAGTGAAGCTTCACAGAGCGAATACACCCCTGTTGTTGACTTCAGATTCCCTGGATGGACCATTTTAAATGAAGCAGATTGTCATTCATTTGTAACACACAAACTGTGTGTGTGTGTGTGTGTGTGTGTGTGTGTGTGTGTGTGTGTGTGTGTGTGTGTGTGTGTGTGTGTGTGTGTGTGTGTGTGTGTGTGTGTGTGTGTGTGTGTGTGTGTGTGTGTGTGTGTGTGTGTGCCCGCGTGCGTGACACATACATGTTAGCTCTGTTTGGAACCTCACCCTCGGAGCTATAGCGGAGGGTGAGGTTCCAAACGGAGGTAACAGGATGTATGCATGGTATAGCATATCCTGATCTGATCAGATGTGAATCTTTTGCACTATGCATATTCATTCAATCAACAACAAGTCCTACAGTACGTGCATAAAAGAGACACCCCTGAGCTGATGGGGTTAGCAACAAAGGAGTAAGTAAAGGGTGATTTATACTTAGCGCCAGTGTTGAGCAGATCAGTATAAATAAAGTCTATGGTATAAATAGATAAGGTATAAATCAGGTATTAGAGATCAAGGACAAGTGCAAAGGAGAGGAAGAAGGGCCGATAGAGGTATAGCGGCCCACAGAGGAAGAGGGGCTCATGGAGGAAGATGGTGGTAGTTTAGCTCAAAGTTGAAGACAAAGCGTCAAGCTTTCAGATGAAATCCATGCCACAGTTAGGTAAATGATGCATGGAACTGAAAGGATTCTATTAAACAAGAAACTAATGTGGCGTTTATTCCTATCATGTAATACATAAACTCCCAGCAGGATGTGTGTTCAATCACTTGAAGACTCTCTCGTTTACAAGGCCTCTGTGAATACTGTACATGCCTCCCTTTCTGCTCAAAGGAGGGAGAGCCTACTTTCTGTTGTTGTCCTCCATATACAGCACTTTGGCAAATTTGTATTGTTGTAAATATGCTATATAAATAAAGTTTGATTTGATTTATACTCCTTACAAGCCAGGATCATAACACAACTCAGCAATGTACACGATTACCCTTAAGTCCTCAAACTTTGATCATTTTGATCAAAGCAAAATTCTCCAAGGTGGTGGTGGCGGCATAAACTTACCAAGCAAAATCTGTTCAGGTCATTGAGCATCAGATATGTACATTTTTAAAGGTGTTTTCCTAAACAGGCTTTGTTCTCCTAACACCTTGAGCACTCTGGAGTCTGGATTTTCATATTAGTAGTGCACAAGTGTAGCTGGGTGATGCAGACACACGACGGGAGGTGTGAATTCATGGGAGAACTGCCTTCCTTCCTTTAGGGCAGAGACGAGAGATAATGGCAGGAGATGTTACAGGCGTCTGTGCTGCTGTTGAATAATTCAGGGGACATCCTCACCTGAGGATGAAAAGAAAATGACAAAGCAGCACTGATTTGAAGATTCGCATTATGCTCACGTTCATTCAGTGTGACCAGTCGGAACAAGGGGTTCTTCAAGGTCACATGACAAATACATGAGTGAGTTAACATATGTACAGTCTATCAAAAATTGTCTTACAATAAATGCACAGAATCTCTGTACGTACGTCTGTAGTTCGACTGTAGACCGACTTCAAATTCGGCACACGCGTCGCAGACGACCCGAGGGAGTTGAGTGCACCGCGCCGAGTCGCTCGGATTGGTGGTTGTCCAGAACCGCCGATCGCCAGTTGTCCAGAACCACTGATCACCAGCACACCATAGCAGGCTGCCCTGATATGGTCTGCTGGTGAGGAAACGTTGTAATCTAGGCCACCCCACCAGGCAGTGTTGAAGGCACTGGATCCTTTGTATCCTAATTGGCCACCATTATGTCCAGTTTTTCGTATTGTGTGCCCATATAAGCCATTTACCACCACAGTCACACATTTAATTGGATTGACAATTACTGTCTCAAGGGAATCGGAAAGACCATACAAGAGCCGAGGAATGGGCCATAAAACAACAACAACAATGTTGTAATCACTTCATCCTCTGCAGCTATTATTCTGTGCATTTAATTATATTCTGTGCATTATGGTATTATATTGCACTGCAGTAATGTGCCAGACCTTGTGAGGTAGCTGAGTGGATCATACTGGCTCACCAAAATTGTGTAGGTGTCTATTCTACTGGATGGTGTCTGTAGCCAAGACAGTCAATGAGGCAGTTCCTCTGGAGGCCCAAGAGGGTCTGGGCGGGGCTGGGAGAGCCAGACTGTAGCGCGAGCAGTGCCCTCCAATGACTGACACTGATACATTGGGCTTTCTGACAGTTGGACAGTCCCATTAAAGCAACTGAAAATGTTGATTGCGTTATGTAAATGATACCTTCATACCTGCAACAGATTTTACACAGGTTTTGAAGCAAAGGTCACAATCCACAGTTCAAACAACTATCCAAGCTCATGAAACATTGCTTGTTTACTGCTGCCACAACATGTCTGTGTATCTTCTTCTTCTATACTCTTTTCTTTAGCTGTCAACAGGAATCTCTGAGGAAGCAGTGCAAACTGTGCTCGTGGTTCAGTTAAGCCTGCATCGTACAACGTGTCAAGCACCAAAAATAGACGATATACAATACAACGTGCACAGCATGTTTCTTTTTCAAGTGTTTTCTAAAATAGCGAACAAACTATATTTGACCTTATCCTCTCTCTCTCTCTCTCTCTTTTGAATTTTTGTCTTCCCCACTCTATGCTGTCTTCCCCACTCTATATAAAATTGTACCTTACAAATGGCAGCAATGTTGTATGCTTTTCACTTTTGTTTTCTATTACATGCCCATGACGTTCATGTTCCTATGGCCTAACACATAATTTGGAAGCTGACCATGACCAGACACACCAGACAGCTCTTAATCAAAGCTCAGTTTCATCTAATCTTCTCTGGGGTGGATGAGTTAGCAAGAAACAGAGGTGAAAGACAAATGGGAAAAGGTTTTCCTCGGTTAAGTCGTCTCATTCTGCTTCAGAATACAAATGCATCTCGCCGGTGGGATTTCTCTATTTCCTTTCAAAATGCCCATGAATAAGAGCTTGCTCTTTGATGTTTTGTGGCGGAAGGCAAGGCTGTTGGTAGAACAAATAACCCAGGAAAATCAATATGCTTCTTTGTTGTTTGAATATTACATGGTTTTAAAAACATACTGTTTCTGTCTTAGGGATCTTTCTGGCAATAGAAGATGAAAATGCTCTTCACTTCCCATGCATGAATGAAGATAAATTGATGTCTTTGCACTAGAGCACTTTAGGAGAGTGAGCATTGAGAGAGAGAGACACGCACACACGTACGTACGCACCACGCACGCACGTACGCACACACAGACAGACAGACAGACATAATGAGAGAGACAGAGAGAGAGACAGAGAGAGACAGAGAGAGACGGCAACAGAGACACACATAGAGAGAGAGAGAGAGAAAGAGAGAAAGAGAGAGAGAGAGAGAGAGATACTATGCCCTGAACAGTGTGACATCCTTTGTGGACGACAGATGTGCATGATTGCTCCATCACAGATAATGACCTTTCTGGCTGCAGTACCCTCATAAAACATCTTTAGCTTCAGAAGGACATGTCACGGTGACTCATGCTTAATCGTCTTTGGCATTTCGTCATCACCTTTTGATGGCACAGTGCTTTAGATGAGGGAGGGTATATTTATTTATTTTGGACAATCATTTATAGGCATCTCTTTTAATACACGCTTGATAGACAGATGAAAACAGAGGGGAGCATAGAAGCTGAGTCAATGTTCTGTGCAGAACATGCATTTGTGGTGTTCGGATTTGTACTGTAACTAGACGCGACGCAATTCTGGGAAATTGCAAAGTGTGGTTGCGCCGACGCCGGTCGCAGGTCGCCGCCGCCGGGACTTGAGGAATACGCTTGGAGGAATACCGTCGGAGGCCGCGCGACATGCCATTCGAATTTGGTGCTGATTCGATCCTGCGTTCTTGATACATGGCGTTTTGATTTTAAGAAATAGGTAGGGCTGTAGTACTCGAGACCGGTCTCGGTCTCGAGACCGGTCTCGAGACCGCTTTTTGATTTACTCGGTCTTGTCTCGGTCTCGCCCATAATTTGACTCGGTCTTGTCTCGGTCTCGCCCATAATTTCACTCGGTCTTGACTCGGACTCGGACTAAGGGACTCGGGACTCTGCCCCCACCGAGTCCACTCGAGTCCAAGACCAAGTCACTACAATGCAATGAAATAATTTTATTATACCCATATTATGAGGAGCCTATTCACATTAACATTCTAAGAGAGCTGTCTGGCACTTATGGCTGTCTTGGAGCGCATCATCTCGTGGTTGACAGCGCAGCAGCAGCAGCAGAACACACTCTGCCATGTCCCTCTAGTTTATATTATTTTTAAATTATTTCCACTAACAGCGCAAGCTTTCCAGGTGTTTATTTATTTATTTATTGTGTGTTCACTGTGTAGCCTGTGGTTGTTTTAATAAACGAGATTCTCTAAAGATGATTAGAGACGGCTTTCAGTAAGGTTTCCTTGCGCACATTATTGATTGCCCGTGGCTGACAGCGCGTGTGCGCATCTAATCACAAAACCCGAGGCTTGATCAACAGAAAAATATAGATTAATACATTTGACAAAATACAGCGAAATCCCAAAATTATTAGTCTTAATATCCAGTAAGCAATAGAAATGAACTGCAAACAAATTCAAAGTTATAGGCTATCAATATCACACAAAAGTAGAGAGAAGCTGTGATCTCACCTCACAAACAAATGGACAAGAAATAAATAATCCTTTTGCAAACAACATCCATGTTCTGTTTGTTTGTCAACAATGATCTAAATGGAAAGTTTATTTCAGCTATGTGACAGTTTGACATAGTTTTAGCAATTTTTGCTGTGCAGTACAGTCCTTGTTTAAGTTCATTGCCTTCACCTGTTGTTCTGCTGTGCGCAACAGGGCATATCTCCGCCAGGCCAGGTTTACCTACCTAGGCCATGAAATTCATAGGCAGTCATCGTAGCCAATTAGAATGAAATATGCTAAAACTGACTCATGTACTGATACAGAACCGTCGCTGTTGGGTGGAAACCTTGTATGTTCCTTTTTTTTATTATTATTTAAAAACTGGTGAAAATAGCCAATCTACAAGCTTCAATTATTAATAATTAAGAAATATTATATTTTAAATAGTGCAAAATTAACTAAAGTCATTGTTAGTGCAAGTTCAATCACATTTAATTTGAATGAAAATAATTTGTGGGGAAAATACATAAAATCTGTGAATCTAATGTGATTCATATGACCCCTACTTCAGTCAGTGAAGTCCAGGGCTGAATGTGACAAATATTGAGACCAATATAACTTAGTACAAATATTGGTCATTTGCCAATATGGGTTATATTACACAGATAGTTATACTATTCTTGTACTATATTAAAATAAAATGATCCTTAACCTTCAAATTAAATTCATTATGTCCGTGGACTTTAAAAAAAATGCCCTGGCATTTGGCCTTTGTGCCCTAGAAAATGACAAAAGGCCAAGTGGCCTTGCCCCTGGCCTAAAATGATGAAATTCCAGGCCTGGTCACAATGCGTCATGGGACGCATTGTGAGCTTGTAGATCTGCTTTTAAAAAAAAAATATATATAACTACTGTAGCCTGTTATTATGACGTTTACATATTTTAAAACTGAAGATGCAAACGCATATTGAATGACAGTGCGTTTAAATCGAATGTCTCACCAGTGTTTGAAACACTGATTCATTGCTGGGGTGTGAGACTTGGTTGGTCAATAACTTTACCATTCACATGTAATTCAGTCATTAAAGTAGCACATATCGATGTGCTATGTAATGATGGCTCCTTGTCATTAAAGGGGAGTATTTTTCATTGTTCTGTCTGTAAGGAACATTAATGTGTAATGATGATAATGGCTCATTGGTCAATTTGGTCATTGTTGTTTGGTCTAGGTTTGCCATTGAGATGTAATTAATTCAGTAAAAATAACTAAATAGCTAATTGCTCTGCCATTCATTAAAAGATGCAAAGAATGTTTTAAATGTCAAAATAAAAACAAAACAAAACTAGAAAAAGTGCTCCTCGGAGCACAGGTCTCCGCCAGGTCAGGTAGGTTATTGTTGCTTCCTGGTGGCACTATAACAGGCCAATGTGAAAAGGGCGGCATTTCTTCCTCTCTAGTGGGAATGTGTGTGGAAAATTTCACGGAAATCGCATGCTGCGTTCATGATTTGAGGCATTTTGTTCCAAACTGATCTATCCTGCAAACTTTGGAAGCTAATGTTAGCAAATTAGGATGCAATATGAAATATCGGACACATCCGTCTTGATCACATGACTATAGAGATACTGTGTACTGATTTGCGTGATTTTTGGATAGAATCTGAAGGAGTAATAGCAACAAATTTGTTTTACAAAAGTCAGCCTCCTGGTGGCGCTCTAACAGGCAAATGTGAAAAATGCAGGGCAAGGGTTTTTCCTTGGCCTCTAGGGAGTGTGCAAAGTTTCCTGTGGCCTGTCATAGCGCCACCATGAGGCTGATTTGAACATTTTCTATAAAAAAAAAAAAAAAAAAAAAAAATCTGGTCTCGGTCTTGACTCGGTCTCGCCTCCGGTCGGTCTCGGCCTCGACTCGGTCTCGCCTCCCGTCGGACTCGGTCTTGACTCGGACTCGACCCCCTCCCTGGCCTCTCGGACTCGGTCTTGACTCGGACTCGCCCCCCCTCGGACTTGGTACTGACTTGGACTCGCTTTAGGTGGTCTCGACTACAGCCCTAGAAATAGGCCCCTCCCACTAAAAAAATAGGCCCCTCCCACAAATGTAGCGGGCCAATGACATCGTCCTGTAACTCCTGAGATCACCTGCTTTTCATTTTGAGAGGAGTGATCCCCCCAAAAATCATGTTTTTGCATCAAACGGTTACGTTTTGCGCAGTTGTGAAGCCCCCTATGGATCAAAGTGGAAATGCTTTTGGGGATTTGTTGACTAAACCACCCTTGATATGTGATTCAAATTTGGGATCGATTGGACGTTTTGTTTGTGATTTTTGGCATTTTTGGTAAAACGGGCCCCTCCCACTAACTTTGGAAGCCAATTACGGACGAACGGTAAGGACTATCAAGATGCCGTTTGGATATATTCATCTCATGGGTCCAGAGATGACGTGTACCGATTTTTGTGAGATTTGGACAAAATCTGTAGGAAAAGGTGCAAAAAGTGTGTTTTGAAGAAAATTCAAAATGGCGGAAAATCTATCCTGACGCAAATGGGCGTGGCCTATATGGGGAGTTGCGTCATGACCCAAGGAATCCAGGGAAAAAGAAATTTTGATTTTACGACCTACGGTTCAAGAGTTATAGGCCAAAACGTAAAGGGGGCTGTTATAGCGCCACCATGTGGCCGATTAGTGTAATTATTTTATCAATAATTTCGGACTAAATTAGGAACCTCCCCTCCAAATCTGGTAACTCTAGCTCTTACGGTTTCTGAGAAAAAAATACTTGAATTTGAGCTTTTTCACTTTTTCATTAAAGTGGATGGGGATATTTAATGCACTAATAAATCAATATCAATAAAACTATGCAACCAATCTCTTAGCAAAATACAAGCGCACGATTCCCGATGAAGCCGGTCATTTTGACATATGGCACGACATTGGGGGATAAAAACTGTGGGAGGAGAGACGATCTAAACTATTGTTTATCTCCATATAATAATAACTAGACGCGTCGCAATTCTGGGAAATTGCAAAGTGTGGTTGCGCCGACGCCGGTCGCAGGTTGCCGCCGCCTGGACTTGAGGAATATGCTTGGAGGAATACCGTCGGAGGCCGCGTGACGTGCCATTCGAATTTGGTGCTGATTGGATCCTGTGTTCGTGATACATGGCGTTTTGATTTGAAGATATAGGCCCCTCCCACTAAAATAAATAAGCCCCTCCCACAAATGTAGCGGGCCAATGACATCGTCATGTCACTCCTGAGATCACCTGCTTTTCAATTTGAGAGGAGTGATCCCCCCAAAAATCATGTTTTTGCATCAAACGGTTATGTTTTGCACAGTTGTGGCGCCCCCTATGGGTCAAAGTGGAAATGCTTTTGGGGATTCGTTGAGTAAACCACCCTCGACATGTGATTCAAATTTGGGATCGATTGGACGTTTCGTTCGTGATTTTTGGCATTTTTGGTAAAACGGGCTCCTCCCGTTAACTTTGGAAGCCAATTACGGACGAACGGTAAGGACTATCAAAATGCCGTTTGGATAGGTTTATCGCATGGGTCCATAGATGACCTGTACCGATTTGTGTGAGATTTGGACAAAATTTGTAGGAAAAGGAGCAAAAAGTGTGTTTTGAAGAAAATTCAAAATGGCGGAAAATCTATCCAGACGCAAATGGGCGTGGCCTATATGGGGAGATGCGTAGTGACCCAAGGAATCCAGGGAAAAAGACATTTTGATTTTACGACCTACGGTTCAAGAGTTATAGGCCAAAACGTAAAGGGCACTGTTATAGCGCCACCATGTGGCCGATTAGTGTAATTTTTTTTCCAATAATTTCGGACAAAATTATGAACCTCCCTTCCAAATGTGGTAACTCTAGCTCTTACGGTTTCTGAGAAAAAAATACTTGAATTTGAGTTTTTTCACTTTTACATTAAAGCGGATGGGGAAATTTAATGCACTAATAAATCAATATCAATTAAACTATTTAACCAATCTCTTAGCAAAATACAAGCGCACGATTCCAGGTCAAGACGGTCATTTTGAGATATGGCACAACATTGGGGAATAAAAACTGTGGGAGGAGATGCGGTCCAAAGTATTGTTTATCTAGAAAGAATAAAGAGTATAGAGTACTATAGTCTGGTTGCCCTGTTAGGGCAACCACACTAACTAGACGCGTCGCAATTATGGGAAATTGCAAAGTGTGGTTGCGCCGACGCCGGTCGCCCCCTCCGGGACTTGAGGAATACGCTTGGAGGAATACCGTCGGAGGCCGCGCGACGTGCCATTCGAATTTGGTGCTGATTGGATCCTGCGTTCGTGATACATGGCGTTTTGATTTTAAGAAATAGACCCCTCCCACTAAATAAATAGGCCCCTCCCACAAATATAGCGGGCCAATGACATCGTCCTGTAACTCCTGAGATCACCTGCTTTTCATTTTGAGAGGAGTGATCCCCCCAAAAATCATGTTTTTGCATCAAACGGTTACGTTTTGCGCAGTTGTGGCGCCCCCTATGGATCAAAGTGGAAATGCTTTTGGGGATTTGTTGAGTAAACCACACTTGACATGTGATTCAAATTTGGGATTGACTGGACGTTTTGTTCGTGATTTGTGGGCTTTTTTGTAAAACGGGCCCCTCCCGCTAACTTTGGAAGCCATTTACGGACGAACGGTATGGACTATCAAAATTCTGTTTAGGTCCAGATTATCGCATGGGTCCAGAGATCATGTGTACCGATTTTTGTGAGATTTGGAAAAAATCTGTAGGAAAAGGTGCAAAAAGTGTGTTTTGAAGAAAATTCAAAATGGCGGAAAATCTATCCAGACGCAAATGGGCGTGGCCTATATGGGGAGATGCGTCGTGACCCAAGGAATTCAGGTGAAAATAAATTTTGATTTTACGACCTACGGTTCAAGAGTTATAGGCCAAAACGTAAAGGGGGCTGTTATAGCGCCACCATGTGGCCGATTAGTGTAATTATTTTTTTAATAATTTCGGACTAAATTATGAACCTCCCCTCCAAATGTGGTAACTCTAGCTCTTACGGTTTCTGAGAAAAAAATACTTGAATTTGAGTTTTTTCACTTTTACATTAAAGCGGATGGGGAAATTTAATGCACTAATAAATCAATATCAATTAAACTATTTAACCAATCTCTTAGCAAAATACAAGCGCACGATTCCAGGTCAAGACGGTCATTTTGAGATATGGCACAACATTGGGGGATAAAAACTGTGGGAGGAGATGCGGTCTAAAGTATTGTTTATCTAGAAAGAAGAATAAAGTTCATCAAGTACTATAGTCTGGTTGCCCTGTTAGGGCAACCACACTAATAAAGTGCGAGGATTACTATAGTCTGGTTGCCCTGTTAGGGCAACCACACTAATTAGTAATTACACCCTGGGATAGTAAGGGTTTAGTGTAAACCAGTGCAGGCTGTATCCACGACTATAGATCAAGAATCAAAGCTACTTTCTGCCACATTATTGATGAATATAATGCCTGGGGTTAGCCAGAAGATAATACAGCAGAAATTATTTTACATCAATAATATATGGATTTCCTTCTTCTACACTGGTTATTTTGTCCATCTATCTTGAGCTCTCGGATAAACGTTTATCCATCTCTCTCTACTGTATGTCCCCCTTTGCCTATTACTCTCTCTCTCTCTCTCTCTCTCTCTCTCTCTCTCTCTCTCTCTCTCTCCTCTCTCCCTCTCTCTCGTTCCCCCGCATTGACTGAATGAGCTTAATCTGTACAGGATTTGGTTGGTGTCTGAGTGTCCATTGATCAATAATGCAGTGGGATTGGATCAAATGACCCGGGACTAATGGAGTCACCAGAACCCTGGCCAGATGCAGCCTACAGTAAATAGAGTTTGACCTGAGCTATTTTCACTGGCGGCCATGTTAGCTCCGCGAACCTCATACACATCTGTTGCTAAGTAACTGTTGAATGAACATCAGCTGACCTTTAGCATTCTGGGCATATCAACAACGCAATAGAGACTATAGGCTTACTATAGGCTATTTCCCGAAGAAGTTGTCAATTTGCCACGTACTAACAGTAGGCTTACAGTGCAATCTCAGATCAAATCTTTCCATGGCTCTATTCCATAGTCTAAATAGCACTCTGATTTAGGTCCCTTTCACATGCTGTTTTTGTAACATCTTGAGGAGAATGACCTCACACAATTTAACGTAATTTAATTTCTGCTCTACCTCTGACATTTGTTATTGTGTGTTTCCTGTTCACGATTAAGGATGCGTCATTTTCCAAGCGCCCTCTGTTCCCTGCAGTTAATCTCACATGCCTCTGCTCCAGCTACTGAAGTCATGGATCAGAGAGAATGCATCCATTGACTTCACCTTTATCTTAGTCTCACAGGCCAGGCTGACTCATATACACTCTGAGCTATTCTCAACGGCCAAGGGGATAGATCGTTAAGCCTAATTTATGCTCCATCGTATGACATTGACGCACGCCGGAAATAGCCGATCTACTAGCTCGCAACGCATGGCACCCATGATGTGCTGTGAGCTTGTAGACCTGCTGTTTTCGACGAAGTACCGTATAAATCAGGCATTAGAGAGAAAGAAAAGGGGGGGATAGTTAAAATCCCAGTATCACCCACACCTTGCCTTAAAGAAAGAAACAAAGCCATTTACACCTGCCTTTGTCCCACTATAACTTACGGTAAATTGTTTCTGCCATGACACACTGGCTGGCAATTTGGGATTTGTTATCAAATCACACACCCCCACCCTCTGTCCCTAGATATATTTGGCAGGAGGCTGTTTAAGAAGGTGTAAATTGTAAACTGATAAGATGTTGAGTATGAATATAACAAATGATGACATTTAGCATACACTGCTATCATTTTATGTTGCACAATAAACACATAGCTGTATGTGTGTAGCAGAGTACCTCAGCCTGAAGCCCAAAAAGTTAATACTGTATATGTCCCCAGGCCAAGGGGGTTTTCCATCTACCTTAAGCGGTAGATGTTTGGTTTCGCTGGGAGACCTGGGAGGGGGTCTCTCAGGGTTCATTGAGGGGGGTTCCCAATGGACACGTACAGGTCTGTAACTCTCTGACAGTGTACAAATGGAACCAAATGGACCCTTACCCATGTGTACACTCTCAGAGTTGTGGGGGTCTTTGAAATTTAAAAGTTTCAAAAACCACTACATATCTGATAGTAACTTATTTAGATGGAATTAAACATGACAGCTACCTCAGCATCCTCCCTGTAGAAGTGGATCGGTATTCTGAGTGTATAACGAACCTGTGCACTGCAGCACTGTGTGAGCGTGCCACGCCTGGTTTGTGGTGTGTTGTGGCATCCTACCCTCACAGATGTTCACTTCTGATGCTAATGAATAAATCACACTAATAAGCCATATGCCTTGCTGCTGTGCCGTGAGGTTAAGCGTGATGAGTTGAGTTACAACTTTAATGGATGGACATGGAGCTAAAGATGCTTGCGGCATACATCCAAGTTACAGTAAATGTCAGATCATGGCACAGGGATGGAAAAAACTGTTTCATACCTTTGGTAGGCCTAATGGCTGTGCTGACGATGGAGAGATATTCTTTGATCAATTTAAAGCAGTGGTTCTCAAAATGTTTAAAGGGATAGTTCACCCCCAAAATTACTTTTTTTCTATCGATTAGTCACCCCATGGAGCCTTGAATTCATGAATATTTTTTATTTTTTGTCGCATTCCTAAGCCAATAATTTGATGACCTGCAGTGGTTCCGGTAGGAGACACAAAGAGTCTCCTTTGTGTATCCTACCGGAACCACTGCCTACCGGTCCGCTGGTCATCAAAGTATTGGCTTAGGAATGCGACAAAAACAAAAAAAATATCCATGAATTCAAGTCTCCATGGAGTGACTAATCGAAGTAATGTTTTGGGTGAACTATCCCTTTTATGTCAATGACCCCCAAATTGATGTATGTATTTGGCTGCGGCCCCCCATCTGAAAATATTTTTTGCCTGGGACCCCCATAAGATATTTATCAAGATTGTTCAAATTAAAATGATTCAAAAATAACGGATCTACAAGATCACAATGTGTCGATGCTACACGCATTGTGAGCTTGTAGATCGTCTATTTTAGCCGAAAAATTTAATATGGCTTCAATGTTTAACTGTTCCTCATTTTGCTCAGGAGGACCCCTGGCTGCCGGTCCCCGGACCCCACTTTGAGAACCAGTCCTTCAAAGTGTTCATTTGGTAAAAGGAATTTCACAAGGGCAATTAGTCTGCAGGCTGTGTTCCATTTCATCTGGCCGTCTGTTTAGCTCAGGGGGACAGGGATTACTTGTCACTCGGGTTAGTTGTCAGGGTGCTCAGTGTTGTAAAGTAACATTTACTCAAGTACTGTATACTTAAGTACAATTTTGAGGTATTTTTACTTTCCTGGAGTATTTCCAGTTTTCAGTACTTTTACTTCTACTACTCCACTACATCTCAGAGGCAAATATTGTACTTTTACTCCACTACAATTATTTGAAAACTTTAGTTACTAGTTACTTTGTAGATTTTGATTATTATTACAAAACATACATTAACCACTTCAGCCCTATACATTTCGGCCATTTAAAAATCGCAGCTCTACTAGCTCACAATGCATTGCGGTGCAAGTGAGCTTGTAGATCTGCTATTTTCAAAACATTTGTATACATTTGAAAACTTGTGAAATGGGACCTTCTGCATAAGTACTTTCTACCCTTTACCCCGAAACAATAGGTTGGGAATTGATTTAATGAAACAATCACCTGTGCGTCCACTCTCAATGTTGGTAAACAAATAATTGGTCTATATATTCCAAACCAAACCAGGGGGCGCTGTTTCGGCATTAATGTTGGAGCCATTGTCAGTGGAATTGCGTTGCTAGGGAACATATTGGGTCCAAGTCGATTTCCTGTCAGCTACTGATATTCACAAAGTAAACACTGCAACAGGAAATAAAACATTCAGAATGTTTATCTTGTCAAGTGTGAAAAGGTTCAGCCTTGAGGAGAGATCCGTTTCTGTCAGCCTCAGGCAAAGGTTGTGCGCGGTAAGAAGCTGTTTTGTTTTTCATGACCCAAAGTAAAGATTTAGTCAAAATGTGTTTTTCAGTTCTGAACTTGGGCAAGGTGAGCATTGCAACAGTAAGCTAAACATGTTTTTGCTTGTTCCTGCAGGCGAGCAGACAATTGTTAGCTCGGCCTTAACAATAACTTTCCCATTGAGGAGAGTTGTCATACATACTCCTAAAGGCTTACAAGGTGAAACAATTCCTCTAATTGGTGAGGTGTTACAAATGAAAATAACTGGTAAAAGAAACGGAGCTGTGTAGATTTAAGGCTTCAGCATACTCCAACTGTGTTCGTTTATAGTATGCTGCAGGCTTGCAGCCTTTAGTTATTAGGTTAATGGTCATGTGTGACCATGTTCTTTTTTGTTGCTCTGTTTGAATGGTGTGCTTGTTCTACATAATATGATTTTGAAATGCCTTTCTGCTTAATGAAAACCTTCACACTTGGTGCTACTGTAAATATATTTTGATGGCAATGCTTTTGTACTTTTACTCGAGTAACTGTTGGAAAACGGGATTTTAACTTTTGCTACTTTTAACAGAGTAGCCTATTTCTACATTGTGGTATTGTAAATTTTTACTTAATGAACCCTATTGTTTCTATTCTGGGCATGTCATAATAGGCGAACATTTGGCGAAAATAGTATATAGGTGATTTAAAAAAGGTATTTAGGTGAAGTAAAACAAATCTACTTCTTCCACCACTGAGGTCAAGTTCAAAGTTAAAATGGATGGGTGGATTTTCATGAAACTTTGTGCAAATGTGCAGTAGGTTGCCCCAGTGATTATGATTCACTCTTGGACAAACATGTCAAGGTCAAGGTTACAATCAGTGGCATTATCAAAATTACATAATTACATAATCACAAGCCCTCTTTGTGTGGACCCCAGGAAGACTAGCTGGTTGCTATGGCACCAGCTAATGGGGATCCTTTATAAAAATCATTTACAAAAAAATCAAATCTCTCAGGTGGAAATGGCATATTGTAACACTGCATAGCACTGGCATTGGTCTGTACTGAAATGTAGGGTTATATATTCCAGCCTCACCTTAAGGCGTAAACTAGAAATACTGCATCTTGCATGTATGCCTCCGCCAACCAATGGTGGTCCCCAGGTGACAGGAAGTGACAATTTAAGGACTTTTAAGACCTTTTTAATACCAAAGAAAAAATATATACCATTACTGCATCAAAAGCAATTAACAAACTGTGTCAAACATTGGCCAAATTGTCAAATAATATAATAAAGAGGCAAACATTGTGGTGTATATTCTCACAATATTTATCAGTGGAACCAAGTCAAACCAAATTGAATGCCTCAACTCCTACATTCCAACTGCTTATCTGGGTGTGGGGGTCCCCAGTTCAAATATGATTATTTTGGGGGGTCACGGTCTGAAAAGGTTGAGAACCACTGTCATATTGTACAGTATACAGTGAATGAAGAAATCACATGTGTGAGGTCGCAGTGACCTTGACCTTTGACCACCGATGTCTAATCAGTTCATCCTTGAGTTCCAGTGGATGTTTATCTCAAATGTCATGACATTCCCTCAAGGCGTTCCTGAGATATCACATTCACGATAATTGGGACAGACACGAAGTCCTAGTGACCTTACCTTTGACCTTTGACCACCTACTTCTAACCAGTGTTGATTTCGTCGACTAAAACTATGACGAAAAATGTTCGTCGACTAAATAAAAACTAAGCTATGGTGACTTAAACTAAGACTAAATATATTAACAATTTAGTCAACAAATAAAAACTAGACTAAAATGTCAGGGAGGGACTAGTGGAGAAGAGATCCAGTAGAACTAAGAAGTCATTTTATGTTTGGTTGTGCTCGGGTGTTGCACTCTGAAAATAGCAGATCTACAAGCTCACAACGCGTCGCACTGGGACGGGTTGTGAGCTTGTAGATCGGCTATTTTCAGCATGCAACCAAGTGTAAAATCAACCATTACAACGCCATCAAGGCCTACCAAAATACATTTTAGTCGACTAAATCGACTGTAGATTTAGTCGACTAAAATCTTATAACATGTAGTCGACTAAAACTAGACAAAAACTAAAACATTAAAATATAGCTAAAACTAAATGGAATTTTATTCAAAAGACTATGATTAAAAGAAAACAAAAAACTAAATTTGCTGTCAGAATCAACACTGCTTCTAACCAGTTCATCCTTGAGTCCAAGTGGATATTTGTTAGCCTGGCATGGCCAGACTAATATCACTGCGTAGATATTAGTCTGTGTGGAACCTGCATTTCCAAGGGGCGGATACAAAAAAAATGGTGATAAACCCGCCCCATATTTGCATACTGGGCCCTGATTGGTGCCCCACAACTTCGGGGGCAGCGAAATCCAATCACAACCGAGTGGGGCCGACTAATCTGCCGAGGGCTTCTATTTTTTTGTTTGCACTGGCAGATTCGTCTGGTTTCCAGGCTAGTTATTTGTGCCACATGTCATTGGCACAAATTCACAAGGTTGGGGGGTTATGGACGGATGGACAGAGGGATGGACAACCCAGAAACATAATGCCTCTGGCCATGGCTATGTGCATGTGTTTCTGTCAAGCTGTGTATGTGGCCATTTCTGTCTGTCTGTACCTTCATGCCCCTTTTATCTATTTTTGTCTTGCTCTCTGTCTTCTCTCTGCCTTTGTATGTCTCTCTAGATACTCTACAAGACTGCACATAATACTGTTATTGTGTTCTTTCATCATTCGTACTACAAGGGTACATAATATCACTGTCTTAATGGAGATTTAACAGCATTACTGTCCATTAGCTACCCAGCTGGGGCGTTCAAGTATTGCTGCATTGATCTACTGTACTCTATTGGAGTTTGTCTGTAAAGCCTGGTTTGTATTTCCTCGTAAGACGAAGTCGCGCGCCGAAAATAGCCGATCTACAACCTCGACAACGTGTCGCATTATCGTATGATGGAACAATTAATTCTATCAATTAAGCATAAAAGGTACTACTGAGCATCCATTTTCTTTTCTAAATGTCTTCCATGGCAAACTTATGTCCAGTAGAGGGCAGCACATACCAGGAACAGCCGCGGGTAACTCAAATCTTTATGGAAGTTAAAAGGATGTGATACCTTGTAGTCATTCAAGAGGAACTTGTGACTCAGGAACAGTTTTCTCTTGCTCTGTGTACTGGTAACAGCGGATTGATGGTTGTATGGATATAAATGGATGGATGGATGGATAGATGGATGGGGAAAGTTTGACATAAGGATTTACTATAAAATGTGATTTCTATATGAATGAATGAAGTACACTATAGAGCACACAACAGACACATTATATTTTTTTGTGTGGAGAAATAACTTACTCTTTGATTACTGACTGGATCTATGTATTTCTGTTAGTCCCAGCTGGTCTCATACTGTAGAAAGGAGCATCAGAAAACCTGTGCACAGCATGACAGGCGGCAGCCTGCTGTGTACCAAACTCCTGCCAAACAGCCAGGGAGCATGCTGGGACATTCTACTAGAGCCCAGGGAAAGAGGGCAATAGAGTGATATAGAATGAGAAACAATGTGGGATTCAAACAGGCTTTTTTAGCCTTTCCTGAGGCTGCCACACTCTCTCTGTGTGTGTGTGTGTGTGTGTGTGTGTGTGTGTGTGTGTGTGTGTGTGTGTGTGTGTGTGTGTGTGTGTGTGTGTGTGTGTGTGTGTGTGTGTGTGTGTGTGTGTGTGTGTGTGTGTGTGTGTGTGTGTGTGTGTGTGTGTGTGTGTGTGTGTGAGAGATTATCCTGCCTTTGTGTGTGTCAGTAAGTCAGAGTTTATAAATAATATTTTCTTAACATTATTTTAAAGTGACTTTTAACCATGCTTCTCTTCTCTTCTCTTCCAGGGCCAAAGTATTCCGGGGTAAAAAGGTCCTTGGGGACTATGACATCAGAGTGGAACAGGTATGACACTTTACAGTATTATTATAATACACCTGTGATGTGACAGAAGCCCTGAAGGTTGAACGAGGCCTGATGTTCAAACTCAAAGTGAATTCATATAGAAATGGAAGTTTACAAAGACAAACTGACAGACAGTTTTGCACGAATAAAGCCTGATTTATGCTTCGCCGTACAACGGTTTTGTACGCCAAAATCGTCTACGGTATCTACAAGCTCAGAACGTGTCACATCTGCAATGAGTTATGAGCTTGTAGATTGCCTATTTTCGGTGCATGTCACCATTGTACGACAAAGCATAAAAAAATCCCTGTTACTCTGCTTATTAGCAGTTTAAAGCAGATTAATAACCCCTACCTGCTCTCAGTTCCACAGTTTTTTAATTTTTTATTTAACCTTTATTTAATTAAGGAAGCACCTCTTTTTCAATGGTGCCCTGCCGAGATTACAAATACAAAATCAAAGCAAAAGACGAAAATAAACAAATGCCATGAAAATGTTAAGATATCACATGACCTCAGTTGAAACACATTTCCCAGTTATTATTATCCTTAATTTAACCACAGACATCACTTTGAGATTGACATCACATTATGCAAGTGAGCCTGGCAGAGATAGCAGCATACAAAAAGCACCTAAGGCAGCACAACATAACACAGCAATGGATAAAACTGTACAAAAGACAACATTAAAAAATCAACAAGATGTAAGCTGTCCCGGGTGAGTCCAGTCTGAGTGCCAGCTGAAGTTTATTCCGTGTCTGAGGGGCACTGCATGTAAAAGGAGTTCTAAGTCATGAGCTATCTGAAGGAAGTGCTGGGGGACAACATACTCCTGTGAGAGGGTGTTGAGTTCCTATGGAGTGAAGTATGATACGCTCATTGCGCTGGTAAAATGCCTAGAAGGGCTTTATAAATTATAAACAAGAAATGCCTAGAAGGGCTTTATAAATAAACAAGTAATGCTGGTCCTTCCTTACAGAAAGAGAGTGCCAACAAAGTTTGTAAAGGATGCAGTGACAGATACAGATTCCAATACAAAAAGTATCTGTGAAATTACCTACATGGGTCTTAAAGGCGAGTTTCTCATCAGCCCAAATGCCCAAATCTTTATAATTGTAACCCTGTCAATTTGGACATGATTATTTATAAGTGCATACCTGGAGATAATAAGAAATGACTTTTCACGATCATAAAAATAACATACAGTATTGTATATTTGGTCTTCATAGCATTTTATGCAAGTTTGAGTTGAACAAGAGGTGACCAGTGTTTAAACAGAATGAGGATAAAACTTTTTCCCCCCCATTTTCTTTTAGTTTTTTCCTAATGTTTTGTATAATCTGCATAAAAGTGAACATCAGCCACTTACTGTAAGCCTCTCTTTTCTGGGCATGTCATACAATTCTGCAGAAATAGGTGAACATTCTGCAAAATAGCTGTCAGCCCGACATGAGAACCTTTTACAATGACAGAGAATGATGGTAGCTTCTTCTATGTATTCCAAGCTGAATGCCTGTATACATTATACCTGCTTGTACTGGGAATAAGCTGAAACCTGAACATTTACAACAAATACCTGCTTTGTGTCTCCAGGCTGAATTTTCGGAGATTAATCTGATCTCTCACTCCAATGGGACCTGCAATGTGGACATGCAGGTCATCAGGAATGGGACCAAAGTGGTCAGGTCAGTAAGGACGAACATACACATACACACACACACACACACACGCACACACGCAATGCAGAACCCTTGGCAAGCAATAATAGAAATAACACTACACAACACACACGCACACGCAAGAACATGCATACACATACGAATGACACACCCAATGACGCAAATGCACCGCAAACCTCAACGCCACAGACCGATGTTCTGGACGAATGCTCTGGCAGTGATTACGCAAGACTGTAAAAGCCACTGTTCACCAACTAACAAAGCCAACAGGAAATGAACAGGGCACCCACCGTCTGATCAGTGCCATCCCTGCCCTGTAATTAGGCTTCTTTATGAGGGGTTGCTTACAACACAATGTCATGCACATATCATGTTGATACTACAGCCTGAGATATTGGACAGACAAAAAACGATATCTAGAACCAATAACCTATAATAACCAATTTAGGACCTATAACCAAATAATCGAGAAGCAATATTTTTTAATATATTTTGTTTTTCTTATAGCCTAATATCAACGAATCAACACGAAAATATTATAATAGATTTTTTATAATCGATTTGATTAACCCCCGTAAGGCAAGCCCTGTATTATACTTCGTTGTACAATGGTGGCGTGTAAAACAGAGAATGCGTTGTGTAAAATGGCAAAGAACACTGTAGATCTACTTTTTTCACTTTTTTATATGTTCATTAATTGAGTAATCGAGGTGAGACTTTGAAATAATCGTGATATTGATTTGAAGTCATATCGCCCAGCCCTATTTGAACACACTTTGATTCAAGTTTATTCTGTTTAATTCATGGTGATGATGTGCTTTAAAAACAATGCTGTTACTGAAGCTTTAAGAGAGAACCTGAGTGTTTTAGTGCAGCGCAGATTCAGTTGATGCTCAAGACAAGGTCAGAGTGACATGTTTTTTTTTACCGTAGTATAGTTTTGACTTTAAGAACTTGTTTTTGATTACTTCTGTAATAGGGAACACATTTTTTGGAATAAATATTTTTATGTTCTTTTTTTACATTGGAGTCCTCTGAAGTTTATCTGCTCAAGGGAATATACACAAGTAAAGAAAAGGTGCCGCTGAGCTTCAACCACTCACAATAATAATAACAACAACAGTGAACATTTCAACCCATAACTTCCATTCTATTTATTGGACGCCAAATTAAATACAAGAAATGTGTTGGTGAGCTGTTAGCTTGATAGATACAATATGTCCAGTAGATATTATGGTGAGAGAAACAAGACATGCAGGTCTAATGGTGTGACTTGCATGTTGGTCTTCATGTGGCCAGTCTTATGATGTCAGTGCTATGACCTCAGTATTATGATGTCAGTCATCTCATCTCATAAAATTAATGTTTTAAAAAGTACATTATTTCAGACAGACAGACAGACAGACACTGAGAGACCCTCTTCTAGATGGTTGGGCCCCTACAGTGCCACGAAGTAAAAAAAAACAAAACAAAAAACATGCTCCTGCTGTAGCATCATTCATGATGGCCTTTGGAGATCACAGGGGCCATCCATATCCTGCCTCTGCCACAATGAGTTTAGATCAAAGTGCAGAGTGAATGTGTGCACCAGCTGCAGTAGATGGTAGAAAACATGTCCTCATTTTAACTTTCAAGTTGTCTTTGCTGGTTGACAAGCGGTCCACTGTGGAAAAACGCTTTAATGAGAGAATGTAATTGGTTTGGATTATAATAGAACCTCAAATGTAATCTCTCCTCTCTGAGGCTAGGCGTACATCTAATCATTTCAAGAGTTTGAGTTTGAAATGCTGTATGATTAAAGTACACACTAGTTGAATGCAGTCGGTGTGGGACTGCCGGTAATGATGTTTATTAACTGTTGCTTTAGTTTAAACTGACCTTTACAGTTTACACACAGTAACACTAATTAGAGTTTTGCTCTAGACTTGCAAGCACACACACACACACACACACACACACACACACACACACACACACACACACACACACACACACACACACACACACACACACACACACACACACACACACACACACACACACACGTATGCATGAATAGTTCCACATTATGAATCGTTGTGTACCCCTATATCCTTCTCTCTCAGTTCCACAGAGTCTAATTAGTATTCTGATAGCACAAAGAGTTGGTCGTAGTCAAACTGTGCCAGAGTTTACTTTCTCTCTCTCACTATCTCCCTCACTCGCGCTCCCTTTCTCTTTTTCCTTGCTTTTGCTCTCTCTCTCTTTATCTCCCCATCTCACTCTTTTCTCTCTCCATCTATTTTCCCTCTCAGCAATGTCTATTCCTGTCTCTCACTCTCTCATCTCTCTTTTCTCACCCCACATTCTCTCTCTCTCTGCCTTTCCTCACATTCCCACTTGCTCATGCACACATACGCCGAGACAAAAGGAACACCAACAGGCGTCATGCTCTATCTCCATCTGTCTTTCACTGAAAGAACCCAGCACTGATTTGAAGAAGCCACTGTGATGTCTACCCTAACAAATTGTCCCCTGTTTAAACCAGCCCTACTATCTTGCTTATTAGGCTTGATACCAACAAAAAGCACCTCATTGGCTTTATGCCCTGCAAGAAAACCCTTACAGTATAATGATAACTTATTGATGAAAATGTCAAAACAGTAGGAGATTATGTAATGAAAGGAAAGCATGAACAGTATTCTCTGTTAGAGCCTCCCACTACTGGAACAGTCGTTCTACTGAATTAAGAGAGAGTACCAATTACCTAATTTTCAAATTTTAACTTAAGCAAACCAAACACACCATCATTGTTTTTACTATAGGCCTACTGTAACAATTATTTTATTTTTTAAAACTTTTTTGTATGTTTTGTTGTTGTATTGTATATTGTATTGTATTGTATTGATAATTCTAGGCCAATAATTGAATAACCTGCCCAGGGACTGCAGATGACAATTTGCTCATTAGCTAACTCTAGCACATTTACATTGATGTGGAAACTGTTGATCGATGTGCATTGTCCCTGCTAAATACATAAATAATCAAATTGGGTGTATAAAACGTAGAGAAAATGGTTTTAATGACCATATCATATGAAGAGCACCTTATTTGTTTTTGTTTTTACGCAACTGCATACAGCACAAATGTCTATTTAATTCCCCAAAAATGTATTATGAAATTAATATTCATGACAAATCCCCTTCCTTTTGGTGAAGCATTCCTTAACAGAGAATGCTTCAGGGACATCTATCTGTTGTAACAGGAGAGAATTGACTGACTATTGACTGCTGTAATGTCATTTGTGTGACCACATTCTAGTTGACATGTATTCCAATACAAGTTTAAGAACGTGTGTAGCCACTTTGACTTATCTTTACCCCTTCTGGTGTTTCAGGGGGATAAAAGAAAAAAACATACTATACACTTGTTGTGGCTATGTGGGTTTTGAACCTATCCCATAATAACCTTACAAGTCATCTCCTAACGTTCTCCATCACAGAAACAAACAGTGAAACCTTGTTGCTATTCAATTTATCGGAGCTGCGCCCAGGCATTGACCTTTCTGCAAGTCACTTTGAATAGACTGAGGCTACATTTAGCAAAAATCTGATTTCAACTCATTGTGGCAGAGATATATTTGCGGCTGTCTAAACAAATAGAAGTCACTGAGTCAAGAGATGTGGAATGTAATATCTCCCGTTTGAACAGAATCTAGACGGATGACATATACTGTACAAAGCCTTTGAATCTTTGATTTTGTTTTTCTACGCCAGTGCAAATGCAACCAATAACAGCTCCTTGACCACTCACTCAACCAGAGCACAGAGGTAGTAAATGATCTTAGAGTGAACACCGATGCCAAAAATCTCTCTGTCCTTGTTCTCTTCATAATATCCTTCTTGACGGACTTGAGAACTGTGTTGATCTGTCCGGCAGAGTTCTCCAGTGGTTCAGACCCTATTTGACCGGTTGAGTTTTCTTTGTTGCATGAGGTGATAAATCCTCAGGAAATGTAGAGATGACATGTGGTGTTCCCTAAGGCTCCATCTCGGGCCCTATTCTCTTCAACCTGTACATGTTACTACTAGTCTGTCATCAGAAAGCACAAAATTGAATTAAATAATTATGCTGATTTTTAGAAGAAAGCCGACACACCTCAAAGGTTGGTGACAGGTGCGTAGGGCAAAGGTGCAAATGTTCAAAAGCGGATCTCATCAGGGTCTAACGACTGAAACGTCAACTTAATAAAGAGCAACATTTTTGCAAGTTCCAGACAGTATGCGGGACCTTTTCCTTTGATTGTATTATCAGAGATCCCCTTTTGAATAGTTATGCTGATGACACCCAATTATATATTTCTGAATACACAGCTGATTTTAGCCCCATGGACACCTGAAGTGAAGAGTATTTCTGACATAAATGAATAGAACAAGGACCGGGTCAAAAACCTTGGTATCAATACTGACTTAAATTTGGAGGTCCCCATTAGAAATGTCTCAAAATTATCTTTTTACCATTTGGAATATTTCTTCTCTCTCAGGTTGTTACTGAAATGTTAATACATGGTTTATTCTCACCTATCTGGTCTACCAAAAACAGCAGTTCGTCGGTACAGAATGTAGCATTGCACACGCTGACAAAGACAAGACAGAGAGCACACATTAGACCCATTTTGAAGTCCCTTGGTTGCCCGTTGGTTTTAGAATACATTTTAAGATCTCTCTGTTGCGTTTTATATCACTAAATGACAATGCACCTGCCTCTCAACTGTTCCAATGGCTAGAATAACAAGGCATGGAGATGAGGCTTTTAGCTATAATGTCCCTAGACTGTGGAACAACAAAATCTAAGACCAAACTCTTAGATTCTAAGGGTTTCTGAAACCGTTTGTAAAAGGTATCTTAAAACACACCTTTTTTGGCATTGCTTTTATTTAAAGGTAGGGTAAGTGATTTGCTTTGGTTAAAATAAGTGTTAAATAGCTCTATATTCTGATAGTACTCATTGTTATAGAGTGTTTGTTCAGTAAAAGGAGTCTCCTTGTCTCTCCACCTCTTTATTAAACAGAAAATGCATTTTAGTTTCAGTTTCAGTTTCATTTCCAATTTTATCCCACCAGGACAGAGAACTCAATCAGGATATAGATTAAACAAGTGAAATTGGAAGTGATGACACTAAGAAATGAGCATGCAAAATTGGAACTGGAACACTATACAAATTAAGCTTAAAAATTGGTACTTTCTCCTGATTGGCTGAGATTTTGACACCTACCGAAAAATGTATTTTCTGTTTATTAAAGAGCTGGAGAGACGGGGAGACTCCTGTTACTGAACAAACACTCTATAGCAATGAGTACTATCAGAATATAGTGCTTTAACCTTTTAACAAAATACTTTTTGTTTTAACCAAAAAATATCAATTACCCTACCTTTAATTTGTGTTAATGTATTTTTTTTATTTTGTTGTTTAGGATCATTATTATTATTAGGGGGCCAAGCACGTAGTGCATAGGCACCCTATTGTTTTTCTCAGTGTTCTTCTTCCGCCCCTCCAGGCCAAACCGTGCAGTTGTTTTTTACGAAACTCAGCAGTATGGTAGAGGGTCATGAAAAACTACCGAAAAATAAAACTCTCAACCATTGGCCAAAGGGTGGTGCTATAGCACTCATTTGGAAAATGCTAACTTTGAACAGTCATAGCTCATGAATCGCTTGACCTACAGCTATGAAACTTCATTACACATACGCGTCTCCTCATGAGGAACAACTTTGTCTGTGTGACCTATGACCTCTGACCCTTAGATTGTCTGCCATTTTTAATTAAATGAAAAACAGTTCAAATCCAACAATCTACACATGTTGTAATCAATGAAGCCTCCAGGGGCCAATGAATATTGAAGTTTTATGAAAATTATTCTTCTGCCCTTAACTTATTGAATGCAGCGTAACATTTTTTTTAACGTTTGTTCTAGTGAAACATGGGCATGGCGCAAAACGTTATGCTTTTCAACAAATTTAAACACGGCTGTTGGCTCCAGGCCACGGCTCCAGGCCACGGCTAAACCGACTGGCAAGGAATTGTGATGAAAAACTATAGCCTAATTAGAATATATGGATTTGTTCATGTTGTGTAGATGAAGTAAACCATTTGGAAAACTTTTGTCTTGATGACTGCATTTTTAACAAGAGTTTTAAATCTGCCATTATAAAGCAACATAATAACGACATGCATTTTAATATCCACAATCCCTCAGAACTCTGCTCAGCTTTTCCAATGCTCATTTGTTAATTGCATGGTCTTCTTTCTCTCAAGTTCAGTCTATTATGTTTCTATATGGCTTATTGCGCATATTGCAAATTGCTTTTTCTATATTGCATAATACCTTTCTTGGCCCCTGTATTGCTGCTTGCAGCTATTTATTATTATTAGTAGTAGTAGTAATAGTAGTAGAAGTAGAAGTAGTAGTAGTAGTAGGCCTAGTAGTAGTGGTTTGTTTCTTAATTCTATCTTAATTATTATTTTCTCTGAAGTGCATTCAGTTGTATGAAATGTCCGATAAATAAAGTTTGATTTGTTTTGATTTGATTATCTCCGCTCTCCTTGCCATGCAGGTCATTCAGGCCTGACTTTGTCCTGGTACGCCAGCATGCCTTCAGCATGGCCCAGAACGAGGACTTTAAGAACATGATCATCGGTCTGCAGTACGCCGGCATTCCCTCAGTCAACTCACTGGAGTCTATCTACAACCTCAGTGACAAGCCGTGGGCTGTAAGTGGTTAAAGACATTACTAATCTTAAGCAGACCTCCAGAGTGTGGTATCCAGTCTGCTATACATTGCAGGGAAGCTTGCACAATACTTACTGTAAGCCCTAATTTAGACTTCGTCCGACAATTGTGTCCCACGAAAGTAGACGATCTACAAGTACCACAACACATTTCACAATGTGATTTGAGCTTGTAGACCGGATATTTTTTCTATTTTGGAGTATTTTTGAAATGTTTTGCCTACGACGACATGCTCAAAGGGACACCAGGTTGATGGTGGTTAAGAATTTGCTTTTTACAAATCAAATCATACATTTATATTCTTCCTGTGACCCCTCTTTTGATCAAAGATATCTGAAGTTGACAATTTGATAGAATGTCATGAATGATGAATACGTATAGTCTCCCTCCTCTCTCTCTACTGTCTCTCTCTATTTATCTCACTCACTCATTCTCACTCTTTCATTTTTTACTCTGTCTCTCCAGTTTGGCCAGCTAATCAATAGCCAGAAGAGACTGGGGTCAGACAAATTTCCTCTGATCGATCAGACCTTCTACCCCAACCATAAGGACATGGTAAGAATGTTTATCACCTATTGTGCAATGACCTTTTGAAGACACTGATAAAATGGGTCTCCCATTGTTTTGTATAATTTATTTGTAATTGTTTTTATTTATATGCATGTTCTTTGATTTACTGAACTGTCCCAGGATAATGAAAACTGTTCCACCTGTGACAAACAATCTTCATTTTGGCCAAAAGAAAGAAAAGAAAAAGACCCAATAATGTATTGAGACGTTTTATATACAATCTTTTTTTGGTACATTGAAATAGAAAACTCTATATTGACAGAAACTGAGACATAAATACAAACCCAAGCAATCATTTCAATATAAAACAACAAATTAAAACAAGAAATAATTCTGTAACAATTTACTCGAGTCGTACAGCTTTGCAAGAATGCACTGTGGTCACTGCAGTCACTAAAGGCAATTATTGGGCTTGATTAGAAGAATATTTTAAATTTACTATGAAATGAGAGCTATCACATTTTAAGCTTTAATGTGTGTGTGTGTGTGTGTGTGTGTGTGTGTGTGTGTGTGTGTGTGTGTGTGTGTGTGTGTGTGTGTGTGTGTGTGTGTGTGTGTGTGTGTGTGTGTGTGTGTGTGTGTGTGTGTGTGTGTGTGTGTGTGTGTGTGTGTGTGGTGTAAAAGTACAGTTTGCATTAACACAAAGCTGCTTGACTTCAGTAAAGTATTCCAATAACAGGTCAATTCACATTTAATTGAATCTATGCAATGCAGAATAACACCGGCTTTCTTTCCTTTTCTGAAAAAAAGAAAACTCACTTTCAGTTGTTCTCACTTGTTTTTCCAGTACTTCTGCTTTGAACCTCCTTTATGCATCAAATCAAGTGTGAATTGAATCCAGTCCTATCCCATAATGTCCTCTAGCGAGTTTACAAAGACATTGGCTTCTATGGGTGGAGATGCAGTTGTTAAAGCGCCAGATTAGATTTTTGGCACAGGAAGTAGCACAGTATTCAAATAATAAAAACCACAAGATAAAAACTCTCTATCCTAGTCAAGATGGTGTTAGCCTTTGAAATGTTAATTTTCAATTAGGTACAGTATTTACATTTTCATCATGGCAGATCATTTGAGAGTAAAAACTTCCAAACATACAGTACAGTACTGTACAGTACAAGTGTTAGATGTTTGTTCGTAGTGGTCCTGATACTACATATATTCATAGTATATTATTGTCAGACTGCTAGTGTCATGATATCATAGTATCATGACTATTGTAATAGAATCATGACATCATAACAGTGGGACAATAGTAAAAAGAAGCCCAGAATTACAGATGAAACAGGCAGTGTTGCTGCAAAGAGTCATACAAATGTGATTTGACTGTAATATCCTGTAAAAAGGCATGCACTGTATCCTGCCGGCTGTAGGAGTCTGTATTAGACTGTATCTCTTTAATTTAGCTTTGTGTCGACAGTGTTTAGTTTTCTTGTGTGATGACAGCTGAATGAAACAAATTGCTCTATTACATTTTGACAAATTTGGTAGATATGTATTTACTGTCAGTCTCTTCAGAGGTTTAGCAGGAACTCGCTCTGAAGTGAGCCATTTTCTGTCTTCTTTTTTGTGCGTAATAACAAGGGCAACAAAGGGACAAAAGCTGAGCAGGGAAAATACTACTTACAAAGCACTGAAATGTTATTGAAATGTTGACGGCCATGTAGTAGCTGACACCAACCAATATATGAGTTGTGCTCGTGAAAACCTTGTGTTGCGCATTGTGTTGCGTGTCAAGAATAGTCGATCTACAAGCTCACAACACGTTGCATTGCGGCGCATTGTTATCTTGTAGATTGGCTATTTTTGCCATGCGACAACAGCACGCAACGAAGTATAAATCAGTGCGGCTTCTCAATGATGTCACCTCATAATTTACATCTCACTTAACGTTAGCATCAGTAGCTGATGCTGTAACACCCAAGGTGGAGGAGAAACATTGCCCTAGTCTTGAGTCTGACATTATAGGGTGGAGGTCAGGGAGAGAAAGATGATGGTCAGGGGTCGGTCATGTCCAGGAAGTCCTTCTCAGGGGGGGGTCCGCCCCGGTACCAGCTACAGGACCCATCAGAACGACGGATGCAGGCATACTGCCGCGCCTGCTCCCCGTTTAGGCTGTTGTCTAGTAACCAGTCAGTCCACAGACACTCGTTCTCTCCTGTAGAGGCACATGGTACTGTGTAACAGGTGTTAATCTGTGGAAAGATGCACACATTGATCACAGATTGATTGATTCATTCTGGGGAAGGTGGACAGACATTTTGAAGACACACGGTGCTGCATTTTATAATTGAGGATAGTTTAGACCTACAGTATGTACTTTATACCTGTATGGGAGGATGAGTGAATGGAAAGATGAGTAGATAGATAGATAGATAGATAGATGAGGGAATGAGAGTGAGCCGATTGATTACAGATAAAAAGAGAGAGAGAGAGAGTGAGATAAGGAGAGGCAGAATAACATTCCAGTTCTTCATAAAACTGCTCTTTTGTTCTGTTTGGTGAAGAGTTAAAGCAGCACTATGTAGTTTGGGGTATCAGGGGCCACTTTGGACACAAATAACATGGCAGCCAACTATTTTGACTTCATTACCCAAGAGTCTCTGTAGGCATGTCCGGCGAGGACACGCTGTGACTGGCAGCTCTGCCTTGGTGCCTTGGCAAATGCCAGGATGAAACTCATTGTCTCCCCTATACAGGGACACCCCTGAGTCTACACATTTATGGAAGGATGATTGTAACATTATAATTTTGTGGGTATGCTATATAGTTGTTAAAAAGTTACATAGTGCTGCCTTAGCACGTAGCATTCTGCTGTGTATGTTTGAACCGGGGCCGTAGTGGTTCAGGAGGTGGAGTGGAAACAAAAGGTTCCTGGTTTGATAGTTGGCTCCATCTGGGTTAGTGTTGAAGTGCCTTTGAGCAAGACACTGAACCCCTAACTGCACCTGATGAGCAGGTTGGTATCTTGAATGGTTTCCTCTGCCGTAAGTGTTTGTGAATTAACAATATTTTGGATACAGGCGCCATATACAGTAAATGGACCATTTACCAAAGTGAAAAACATTCCACTCACTCTACATTCACAGCCTGTCTGGTATCTGTAGTTGAGATTCTTCTTCTGTGACATTGAGAGGTTGTCCCACGGTTCCACCAGGTCACACTGGCCGATAGAAATCCTCCCATCACTCCACATACTTCCTGTTTAGGGATATCACAGCTAAATCACATTTTACCTACATTAATCCATCAAGACCGGGAACGCATCTGTGTCATTTTAAGATTACAGATACATGCTCATAGCGGGGCACCGAGTGCCGCTCTATGAGCTTGTATATCTGCTATTTTTTTTTAAATCTTGGAAAAATGTTGCAAATCTTTCAATATGTATTTTTTAAAGCGAACATTTGTAAAATATTTTGTTCCAGGGACCTCCAGAAGCAAAGATTTGAAGCAAAAAGAAGAAAATGTTCGCTTAAAAAATATATGTATTCAAAGATTTGCACACATTTTTTCAAAAATAGCAGATCTACAAGCTCGTCGCGTGGCACTGAGTGCCGCACTATGAGGTTGTAGATCAAAGTATAAAATAAGGGTTATAGATAAAAATCTAAAATGACACAGATGCGTTCTCGGATTGAATGGGTTAAACATGCATTAACTAGTTCAGTGGCCTTGTGTGTCCAATTTACAATTTAGCCATTTAGCAGACGCTCCTAATCCAGAGCGATTTACAGTAAGCAAGGTAAACACGAGGTAATACATCAAATGCATAGAAATAGTAATCTAGGATCATAGGTAAACCAAGAATCATCATTCTAAACAGTATAATATCAAAAATAAGTAATCTGTACATTGAAACTATACAGTGTCCGCCCTCAGACTGGGAGGTTAGGATTCAATCCCTGGCTGAGTCATACCAAAGACTATAGAAATGGTACCCAATGCCTCCCTGCTTGGCACTCAGCATCAAGGGTTGGATTGCGGGTAAGTCCCTGCGACATACAGCACTAGAGTCATGTCCCTGGGGCCGTACTTTTACATCAAGCTGCCTCACACTACGAAACGGGAGGGCCACATGGCTCGGAAACCATTGGTTCCCAAGGCTACTTACTTACTAAACGTGTATTTAGCTAGTGAATCCTGTCAAAAACACCTATTAATACAAGCCAGGTGCACAGTGGACAAACTCTTTTTACATTCCATAATCCCACTGAAAGCCCTGTGATACATTTCATTATGGTTGTGCACTGTACCTGACAGGAGGTATCCTGCCTTATTGTTGGCATCCAGTTTGACCCCACACAAAGAAGAGAAGACCGGTGTGTAAACAAACTGGATATCCTTTGCCTTGTCAAAGCCTTTGAACATCTAGACAGCCAGAGAGGGAGGAGAAGTGCACATGTTAAATGAATACCGTACATATTATACATTACATCTGCTTTTAATCCCATGTTCATGTTCATATTTTTATAATCCATTTGATACACACGGCAAAAAAATGCAGTGTTCATTTAATGCTGGAAGTGTAGAGATGGACGGATTCGGCTTCACACTTTAAACACTTCCAGCTTTAAATTAACACTCAACACAAGCTGTGCAGTGAGCTTGGCAGACTGACATTTGGATGAAACACACAGACACAGGATAAAGACAGATACACCGTGTTGGAGGGATCAAACCTGATCAAACCTGTTCCACAGCAACACAAAACCTGGTGTAGTGCAGCAGTTGAGCCACAAAACCAGCGATTCTAAACCTTTTTTAATGTCAAGGACCCCCCAGTTTAATATGCATTAGGCCACGGAACCTCATTTGATAAAAGTTTGAGTCTGAGTTCTCGGAAGTGTCCATTTGGCTCCTACTGTATCAACCATTTAGCTATGGACCCCATAGACCGCCCACCCCCAAGGACTGCAAGGGGTCCCGGACCCCATATGGAAAACCAGTGGTCCAGGAATCTCACCTTAATCATCTTGATCCCATACTGAATCATCTTCATGTAAGGAGACGAGCTGTTGCTAGGCGACACAATCTTCTCTCCAGAGATCTTTGCCCTTATCACTGGAAAGGAATGGAATGTGGATTTGAATGAAATGCCAAATAAATACAGGCAAATACTCCCTAATTAATCTGAGGGTAACAATGTTAGACTACATACAGATGATACACATGACACACATGTACATGGTTACCTCTGAATCAGATTTGTCTTGAACTATTGTAGCCCAATCAATGCTTACATCTTTTTAAACAGATAATCAATCATTTGTGATGGACCACATTTTTATAGAAAACACTCTGATAATTAATTGACCCCGCATACCGCCTTGTGGGAGTGTTTTCCTGCCTTCTTTAGACTATAAGAGACTTGAGTGAGACTAATGTTACTTCCATCCTTTTGTCCCCAATATATTATCCCTTCTAGCAAAGATAGATTCACAGCTCATCCCTGTTCCCATCTTAACCCCCCCCCACCTTGTCTATCTCAACCCGTATGTCGCTTTTGTCCTTCACCCTCTCTCCCACCATGGACAATCCAGCAGTCCCCCTCTGTAATGATAGGGGATGTGTCCCTCCTCTCCTCTGGGAGAGAAATCAAAACCCATGCAGAATAACAAGTAGTTGGCTGCCTGTGTACTCACATTAAACACAGTTCACACACACGCATGCAGGCACGCACAAACGCGCGCACGCACACTATGAAGGCTTCAAAACAATGTGTCCACGGAGGGACGGTGAGAATGTGGCCCATCATGCCATTTTAATTCATAAAAGACCATACCCTCAGACTCAGTGCTAAATACCACAGGTGTCATTCATTTTCTCCCAAATTAGACATTCTGCCAATTCCCAATCTCCCTTGTAGGCTACTGTAGTCTCTTGTCACTGCTGACCTCTACCTGTTTTGGAGGGTGTAGACAAAAATGTGCCCCCTCCAATATACATGAAATCTCATGAAGTTTCCTTAGAAGGAAGTGACTATGGGGAGGAACACACTTTCAGTCCCCCTGTGGGTGCATCCAAACATGTACGTCAAGTTGTCGTACGGAAGTCGGAAGTCCCATCCACTCCCATGTTAAGTTAAAAACCGGAAGTTCCGGTCCGGTTTTTCCTATAACATGGGAGTGGATGGGACTTCCGACTTCCGTACGTCAATTGACGTACATGTGTGGATGCACCCAGTGAGCAACCGGAAGCACTAGTTAAGCGACAGTGATCATCCTCCCCACCCGGCTTCCCTTTCGTGAACACAGGAAATAGTGCTCACTGGGACGCCGTGCTAAGCCGTATGCAAAGCTTAGGCTTCGAAACCCTAGTCTCCATGGTGGTGGGCAGGAACACAGGCCCTGTACCACCCGAGCGACCAGTGACCATTCTACCAAGGACTGTGAACATTACAGTAGTTCGATGACGTACAAAACTAATATTTCCTCAGGGGATGTGTCTCCCTATGATCTTCAATCCATTGGTCCCGTGCTTTTCCTACATCATAGATGTGCAACAGTTAATTCAATAAACTAGTCGATTTAATCGATTTTAATAAATTAACGATTATGTTAATAAAATAATCAATTATGAATCGATCTCTATTTTGATTATCGGCTAAACGTTTCCAGAAATGTCCAAATTGTCGAGAATTTTTCGAAATAGCCGATCTACAAGCTCACAGCGTGAGCTTAAAGATGAGCTTACAACGCAGCGGCTATTTTCACTATTTGAGCATGACACTGTTGTGCGGCAAAGAAACGCTTATTTGTTGATTTATAAAATTGTTAATACAAAAATGTGCTTCTGGATTGTTCAACTAAAAAAGTAATCGATAGAGTAATCGCTAAGAAAATAATTGATAGTTGCAGCCCTACATCATACACAGCAGCACTAAATATGCAAGGTGGAGTCAGGGTAGGCCTACTGCAGAGTCTACTTTGCTCCAAAGGGGACTCTAGTAGTGACACGGAGAACAGGCCTGGTGGAAATATTTTGTGAATCCAGACAAATTTCCATGGCCTGTGAGGAATTTTCTTCAAACACAACCACATAATTGTCATTCCTTCCACATTGTTCTCCATGGAATAGAGAGAACGCTCCCCTGTGGGAGAGAGAGAGGAGAGAGAGAGAGAGAGAGAGAGAGAGAGAGAGAGAGAGAGAGAGAGAGGAGAGAGAGAGAGAGAGAGAGAGAGAGAGAGAGAGAGAGAGAGAGAGAGAGAGAGAGAGAGAGAGAGAGAGAGAGAGAGAGAGAGAGAGAGAGAGAGAGAGAGAGAGAGAGAGAGAGAGAGAGAGAGAGAGAGAGAGAGAGAGACCCAGCTGCACCTCTAACCCTTACCCCAAAAGACACAGCTAAGCAAACCATCTCCTTGTTTTTGCTTCTTTCATCACATAGCCATACAACAGTGCTGTAGCCAGAGAGGACTTTCACACAATGTGTGACGTGTGCTGTTGAGTATTAGTTTAACTCTGAGAGTTATTTTCTATTTGAATAAATCAAACTGGCTGTTTGTCTGTGTGTACAATCAGTAACAACTGTATAGTTAGGTTAATATCAGTCTCACAGGTACAATACATACAGGTCTTAAATGGTACAAAGATAACCAAGCACACATGTGACACAAAACACAGATGGTTTAACAAACATACAAGCAAGCAGAGAGAGACCCAGGCTGAGGTTTGGCTTGTGTAGTCAGTATACTGTACACCTTGGCATCTCATTTGTGAACTGGTGTTAAAGGAGTTTAATCACCCTGTGGTAGCTTGAATAGGAGAATTTTTGTTTATATAACATTCTTTTAATATGAGCAAATGACTGGATACAGTACAGGACACTTGAGATTACACTATGAGCATGTTTCTTTTACTTTTTTGGACCTTTGATCAAGTTTTTCTATAATTGATTCTGAACCCCTATTTTTCCATTTTTTTCAAGCCATCACAAGGTGAGTAAATGATAGAAAATAAGTCATTTTGGGGGAGAACTACTATTTTAAGAGCTCAGTGCAGATCAAGGACATTCCCGTCACAGTTTATGTTGTAAAGCAGTCCTATATGTCTGAGTGCTTCATTTTGATACATTTATAACTTTGGCTATATACCCTGCTGCTCGGAGCTCCAGGCATACTGTTTCACTTCAGTCTCCAAAATCAAAATCATGAAGAAAGTATTTTTGCTTTTGTTTTTGTTTTTGAAGGGTGCTGGGTAGCAGGAGCAACAGCAATGCAGCAATAGATTCAAAACCAACTGGGTAGTCGGGTAGTCTTGTTTTGTGAATTGTTTTGCTCAGGAGTATATCGTTGCTGTCGGCAGAAACCTTGTATCTCCATATTTAAAATATTTATGGGTTGTTAGTTAATTAAATTAATGCCGTACTTCATCATACAAGAGTGTGGCACAAAAGTAGTGAAAATAGCAGGTCTGCAAGCTTTTAGATCGGCTATTTTCACTATTTAAAAATGTTTTTTAATAATAGTAAAAAAGTTAAACCATGTCCTCAACTATCAACTGATATGTTCAGGACTCAGAACTCAGAATCACTGCCAGTACAGTATGTATTTGCACACAGGAATCAGTTCTGTTTAAGGTACCACACGGGAGATAATACCAACATTGTTTAACTTGAACTTGGGAACTCTCAAGATCATGAGATCTTTTATCAAGCCCGGTTCGAGTTTTTTTCCCTTTATAGATACTGTAGGACACTAGACTGACAGGAAATGGGGAGAGAGATGGGTAGTGACACGCAGCAAAGGTCGTCGGGAACGGGATTCAAACCCGCGACACGCTGTCAGCCTAGGGTGCCTGGACCGCCACGCTGCGGCCCAGGCCTAATGCACAGACTTTAGGGGCTGCAAACGTCTGGCCTAAAAGAAAAAAAGACCAGACTATTACAAGTATGGCCCCCAAATAGCGATAAATCGGTGCGTATATGCGTCGGCAGTACTGCTCACCCCGTCGTTGAAACCAAAAAAAATTAAGATTTTTAAGCTGCTGCAACCTGCTTGAACATTAGCATCCCTATTCTGGGGAGAACATTGCAACGTGTGAGCTTGTAGGTTTTTTAGCTTGTAGGTTTTTTAGCTTGTAGGTTTTTGTGTCGCCCATGGGCGACACAAAAACAAATGCACCCACTGTTTTACACCTGTAAACCTGTGATGTGACAATAAAGCTGATTCTGGTGATACGGACAAAGGAACCGGTAATAGGGTCAACTAGCTTACTAGCCTACCATGGTTTTAATCTCCTATTGTTTTTAACCGGAACTGGAAAACAAATGACAAATCATCCAAGGTTTCATGCCACTTTAAATAACGTGTCCCCTTTAGTTGTTTTGGGGTTATTGAACGAGTACAGTACATTTGCACACGCTATTTATACTCAATCCTAACGATTAGGAGCAGTGAGCATAGGTGTTGCTTACAGACACTTCGACACTAAGCCAGGAGGAGCCGACGCTCAAACTCAACCCAGCTCTGAGCCTCTGACACTCGGTATATTCTAGAGCAAATAACACATTATAACTGGGTTATAAACGGGTCTTCATATTGTCCAGTTGTCCAATGTTCCAAGATACTTTTGCCTCAAATGAACACATTGAATCATTGAATCATTCTCATGTCTCAGTCCATAGTACGTACATGATTCTGGACAATGCCCGACACTCAAACAAATCTATAAGCTCACAATGCATCGCGACTGTTTAATGATTTCCGTTATTTTTTAATAAAAAAAAAGAAGACATTATAAAAAATTACCAAAATAGGTGATGCTAATTGAGATATTATCAAACATAAATATCAACAATATCAGACGGTCTACATTTCCCAAAAAGAAATGCATGCATTTAATAAACATGAATGACCAGAAGGGGTATACCAAAAGCAAAGGCATAGATTCCCCCCCAATCCCACCTACAGTATAGTGATACACCTGTAATAGAGGCAGATTTTTAAGTAGTTCCGCTTGACAGCGAAAAAAACAACAACACAGCAATGATTTAGAAGTAATGTCAAAAGTGTGTCCTGCAGCCCATTACCTCACAGCTTCATACAATTCAAACCGTCTCAAACTGACTTGTGCTGGCCGAGTCATCTTATTCAACGCAACTGTCACGACCAGGACTTTGCACAGCTGTAGCCCTTCAGACTGAGAATGGCTGTGAATTGCCCTAATTGCTACACATCCCAAGAGAAATATTGCAAACTCGTACCATGAGAACAGATGTAGTGAGTAACTTCCACACTCGCTGATGAATCGGCACCCTTGTCATGCTCACAAAGCTACGCTGTCAACAGGGCTTTCACATTGATTTTGTTAGTATGCAGACCGTTAGACTGAGCCTATAGACATGGAAATGAAGTGGAGAGCGAGAGCGAGAGAGACAGACAGAGAGGAGAGAGAGAGAGAGCGAGAGAGAGGGGGGGAGGGGGAGAGAGAGAGGGGAGAGAGGGAGAGAGAGAGTTGGAGTAGGTTTAGGGGAGGCTCTGACTGGCCTTCTTCCAACACAAAGGCCACCAAATGCGCACACACACACACACACACACACACACACACACACACACACACACACACACACACACACACACACACACACACACACACACACACACACACACACACACACACACACACACACGTCACAAACGTACGTACACAAACACAGCCAGAGAAATGTCCCAGTATTGTCCAGACGAGGGGACATATTACTAGGCGGTACCGCTTCATTCAGACAGGCTCATGGACTCTGACAACATTGTAAGGTCAACTGAAGGCTACTGGTCTACACTTACACAACAACCAAGACAGTGATTTATACATGCCATTCACATTTAGCCATGATGCAACAGAGCAACACCTAAAAGAAGGGCAAACCAAACTATGGATAAGTCAACATTTTATGTCATCAAGTTACAGGTAGCTTTAGGTACAGTAGCCAGAGGGTTATGAACAATGTATTAGTTACTTTCTTATTTTGTCAATGTTGCCATCTATGTTCACATAATTAAAAACTACATAGACATTCCTCACTTTCAGATTAAGCCCTATCCCTATTTTATACTTTGGCTATTCAAAAATAGACGATTCACATGGTAACAACACCTCCTATCACATCGCTTTTGTTAGCTTGTGAAAATCTTGATAAAAATAGGGACACCAGGGTTAAAGTAGATACAGTATAGTGTTAAATCATAAGTAAGTTGCAGTACCATCACATCCTAAAGCCTTTTTTTCCCAGCTTCCCATTCAAAAACATTGTCATGGGGTTTCAAGAGACTGTTTCATAATGGTTAATAATTGTAACCACTTAAACCACTTTAACCTGGGCCCTCCTTGTTTCCCTCTAAAATAAATCTCTTCGCTAAAAATAGCTGATCTACAAGCTCACAACGCGTCACACGACAGCACATTATGAGCTTGTAGATTGTCTATTTTTAACAAATGTTCGTCTAGAATAGGGACACTAGAGTTTATGTGGTTAAAATCCAGGGTGTCACCTGATGCTTGTGTTTACAGAGCTGCACTTACTATACTGGAAATGTGAGTGCTTCTTTGCTTAAATACACAGGATAATCAGATGACACACTTTACATAAAACTCTGCCCTAAAAACACTGCCAAAAATACAGCCCTCGTGTTCCCATAACCTAGATTTCATTTAGCATTGTAGAGGTTTAGAAAACAGGTTTCCAATTAGCTGTTTTAATTTATTTTCGGTTTATTTATTTTTAGAAATAGAATTGACATGATTTAAGTATATTTGTACTAAATGTATTTATATATAAATGTATTTTTTTTATAACTCAAACCACTGTCTCAACTTCTTGGACAGTTACAATATAGTTGCTGGTTTATTTCATAAAGGATTGCCCAATTTCATACAGTACTTAATCGTATAACAGTATCGCACAAAAGCTCATAATGCTTTGCATCCTGACACATTGTAAGCTTGTAGATCGTCTTCGCTATTTTTGAAATTGGAAAATAGGGACAGGTTGAAAGTTGTTACGTTTGTTTGTGGGTATTATAAATATTGAAACAATGAAACGTATTAACAAGAGCTTGTGAACAAATAATAAATACCGCACATAGCATTCATTGGAAAACAGTCTGACAGCGAAGATACTGTATCAAGTGTTTGTGCAGACAGAAAGTGCACTTTCTCTTTCATTCTCTTTCTGTCCCTCTCCTCTGCTGGTGTGCAACCTTTGACAGAAACACACACATCAAACTCCTGCTCTCCGCAAACCAGAGCCAAGGGCCCGAAGTCAACCCACAGTGTTGGTTTTGGCTTAGTTTAGAGGAGAAAACAGAGAAGGACATAGGAAAATGTCCCTGAAACACAGGGACAGACAGCCAGGCAGACTGACCCTGCATGGGAGAAACCCTGAGAGAAAATAGATATTTGGCCATGGTGTATTGATGCATTTTTATGTTTATTATGTATGTTTGTATTTGATTTTCTAAGAAGCATTAAGACTTCTGCATTAAATAATCACCAAGAAGGCATCTCAAGTAGTACTTTGTTTTATAAAGTGCTATGCTTCGCTCCATTAAACACATTGAAAAGCCATCATAAACTACAAGGAATGGATGTGTTTTTGATAGCACTCCAAACCAAGTGGGCACAGTAAAACTATACTTAAAATAAATAAAGTGGTCATAATGCTTCACTAAGCTGTCTCAATTACACTTTCCATCATATAATATCTATATTTAAGCAGCAACTTAACTTAATCAGCCCCTGTGACCTGCATTTTAGAGTGAATTAATTAATTTAGCCTTGAGACAAAAATCTATACATGCCTTCCTCTTCCACTAGATTACTTACCTACTTACTTGTAGTTAATCAGCTGAATAATTTGAGCAATTTGAGCAAACATTAGGATTAGCAAGCAGTAGGGAAGATTTGAGAGGTTGTGTTAACTATTAGCTTTTTGGAAAAACTACAGGAAGCAATGATTGATCTGTTCATTACTGTACTTGCCAGTTTTAGACAATAATTACCTTGGGCCCATGCAATTAACCATAACAGAAACTTCAACCACAAAACTCTGTGGCAGTTTCAAGGTGTAGTACCTGATACAATCGGAAATTGTATATTCATATCAATTGATGACTGGCATCCCGAATGTCGATTTCCTATTTCATTCAGCTAACTGAACTGTGAAATGTATTCAAATACTGAGGTGAGTTTTCAAGTACACACCGAAGGGTTGATACAATACATCCAACTTTAGAAGAGATAAACAAGAATGCACGGTTTCTGCTCTTGCAGCTTGTTTGACTTCAAGTGAAATGGCCTAAGCACTGGTCTCAGCTCAGTAACTTACCTATCTCTGCAGCACAGAAGAGCTGTTGAGGATGCGCTGGGTTGCAGCTGCATCCTTCCACCTGTCCCTCCATGCACATAGCCAGGAGCAGAAGCACCCGGAATCCCCAAAACACGCTTCTCAGCTGGGGCACAGCCATGACTCCTCTCCAACGCTTTTCCGATGCTTGCCGTCCTCTTCCGATCCAGTTCGGTTTCCCAGGGAGCAAACAGGGCCAGCAGTCAGATTGGTTGAAAGGCAGTGGAAAGCAGGGTCACAGTAGGATGTCTTCTGCTGAGCTCAAAGGCAGCTGTGGATACAAATGTTCTCATAAGTTTAATTGTGCCTCTGAATTAAGGTTGAGTTGCTCGGTGGAGTGTGAGTTTAGTCTCTCCCTCTCTCGCTCTCCTTCTCAGTCTATCTCTCTGTCTCTCTCACTCCTTTTACTCACTTTGTCTATTTCTCCCCCTCTCTGTTGCTCTCTCTCCTTCCCCTGTCTTGCTGTTGCTCTCTATCGCTCTCTCTGCCCCTCTCTCTGCCCCTCTCTCTCTCTCTCTCTCTGCCCCTCTCTCTCTCTCTCTCTCTCTCTCTCTCTCTCTCTCTCTCTCTCTCTCTCTCTCTCTCTCTCTCTCTCTCTCTCTCTCTCTCCCTTTTCCAAAAACACATGCAGACACTCACAATAGTTGGTTTCTCCTCACCCTCACACTCTGGTCTTGAATGTTGAGAGGGCTGCACACAGGGAGCCTCTTATGTTCTCAACAATTTAGGGACGGTTCAAGGACCGCCCCTTTGACAGAAAAAACAACTCTGTCTCATCCATCCCACTCCTCCCAAAGCCTGCTGTGAGGGTGGCTGATTAGTCATACTTTATGGATGAAATGTGATGGGAAGACAAGTGATTAATATTTGTGTAAATCTATGTAAATCATAGGGCAGAAATGTCTTTCCACTGGAAACACATCATACTGTAAATTAACCAATTGTTTGTACAGTGTAAATTAATCCTGCATGGGCAGAAGCATGTTTTATTTTGTTTTGCGTGATGCAATGTCACTTATCCCCTTCCTCTTGGACTCCAAATAGGCTATTTATTAACCATTCTTCGTCATGCAATGAATAGCGAAAATAGTTGATGTACAAGCTCACAGCGCATTGCATCATAACGCTATATTTCAGCTATTTCAAAAGTTTCGAAAGTTTTATTTCAAAGAAAACATAGGTTGCAAATCCACTGGAGGGTAGGTGCAGGACCAACGACAATTACAGGCAATTCTAAATTAAAGTCTGCACACTGGCTTAAAGGGCTCCCAGTCAAAGCTTTATTTGTTAACGTTTCAACTAAAAAAAGTCTTCTTCAGAAAGTTTTACAGTATTTGCCTCTGCCAGTGACAGCCATGACCAGAGGATGTACGTTGTTTCCGGACAACGTACATCCATCTGTACGTCTTTATGTCCGTATAACGTACGTACTGTACATACATCCCACCTTGTCTCAATTAGGCTACACCTTGAGGGAATTTCATTACATTTGGCATAAACATCCACTTGTACTCAAGAATGAACTGATGAAGTACCTAGTCAAAGGTCACTGTGACCTCAAAAATTGTGTTCATTAAAATATTTCATAGTCTTCATTCACTATACTATTGGTCTGGACAGACATGGATGTAAAGGGAAACTGGTAGGCAGAGACATACAGATGAGCTGGTATTTCTAGGGTGCTTTGTCTTTTTTTATATATATATTTGCCTTATTGACATGCCCAAAATAGGGATGCCGAGGTTAAAGTGCAGGTTAAACAATAAAACCCTGTAAAACATATGTTTGGGTCCCTATCAGCACATAAGAATCTTTGTAAAACAAGGTGGTATTTCTGGGTGGATAGGCTGCATCCAGCCAGTCTACCTGCAGGCTTACGTGCAGGTAATTTAACAAAACATTGGTAATTATGCCGAAATAGTGTTGTGTTTGTAAAGCAAATTCTCTCTGTACATACTGAATTCAGCCTGGGGTTTTTCAGTTTTTCAACTATTAACATACACACATGCATCTGTGGATTATACCAGTGACAGTTACCTCATGTGGACTATGCGGTCGAACCTGACACGTGCTAGCACCTTAATCCCATGTGCAATGCACAGATTTGTATTATTCTTGCACCTTAACTAACATCTATATGTCATGTACAGTATATATCTGATGCTATGCTAACGCACCTTATGTCTTACCTCACCGCACTGGATAGATACTACATGTATGTATGTGTAAATATGTAGATCAATTGTTTGTTGTTGTTTTTTATTGATCTCTCTCTCTCTCTCTCTCTTCCCCTTGCCCCCTCTTCTTCTTCTTTCCTTTCTCTTTTTATTGAAATAACAAAAATTGCACAAAAACTAATTTCACCCACTGTTTTACACCTGTAAACCTTTGATGTGACAAAACAGTTCATTCTGAATTCTGATTCTCTTTGTCATATCATCTAGATCACACCTTCTATTGATGCTGAAAGTTAGTGACAGTAACTGCAATTTAATTTTACAGGAGATGAGGGCATTGACAACTCGATATATATACAGCCACACATTTCTAAACAAAAATGTTTTCCAAATATAAAATGTCTATCATATACATTTCAAAATGAGTCCTGTTCAACAAATGTGAACGAAGGAGGTAGTGTTTTGTTGATAAAGCTGTTCAGTATTATGTTCTGCCATTTAGTAACGTTTGTCACTTTTCTCATGTGTTTTCTTACTCAGATTACCACACCAAGCTTCCCAGTAGTGGTCAAGATTGGACATGCCCATTCTGGAATGGGGAAGGTAAAGCTATTTCACTCTGTTAATGTCTTTTATAGCCCAAGTTCAATCAAACTTTTATACAGTAGGTCGTTTCAGAGTCCAAGGACCCTGGCAGTAAAAATCAACTTCCATATTAAGCTTAGTTTTAGGAACTGCCAGGATTTCTGTCCGAGGACCAGAGGCTGCATACTAACCAATCTTACTCTGAATAAATCATCCAGAAAATGGGCTGCAGTCAAAGCCCAGTAGTTAAGTTTTCAGTATTACTTTCTTTTATTAGAAGCAGGTGATGAAGTCATTGTTGCGGGTGTCATCCTGATCCACTTCACCACCATCAAACATCTTGACCAGCCTCCCCTTTTGTTCAATCTGTTCCCACCTCGGCTTTCAACCTCCCCAGTGACTTCTCTCATCGATCTACTACTTCCCTCTCTCCTCCATCCATCTCGGTCTGATACACTGTTATTGTTATCTGCCATGCTTATCCGTATAGCCAACTCAATCTCTAACATTTTAACACATTGTCTCGCATGGAGTTTTATCTTTGCTGCAGATAGTGTAACAGATGTGATCTAGCATTGTGTTGAAAAAGCACCACAGACAATGATTAACCAGTTGAGCTGATTCATTCTGACAATGGACAAAGTGCGATCATCACTGGACTGTCCTTGAACGTGTATTTTCCACCATTTAAGATACGCTTTCATGGTAAAGTTGAACTGGGAAGAACAGAAGGTACGCCATTCCCTTAAAGGCAACTGCCCGTGTCGTAAAGTGACAGAACACTAGGCCACAGTATACGCATAGAGTACATCTGGTACCTTGGCAAGTGGATGCATTATTAACCACTAGCCCATACCCGGTCGACCCAAGACGGACACCAAGACGGACGGACAGACAGAGGTTACTCCAATTATATAGTAGGATGTTACAATAGCATTTGTAGAAGTAGAGCACAGCGTTAGTTCTGGTGACACAATGTGTCAAGCCTTGCATCTCCTGCTGAGCATCGGCTGATTCCTGCCAAATCCTCCACTATCTATGTGATGTCAGTCAGTCACTGCCATTCCTTCACATTATGGACCTGCACTCCCTTTAACTGCTTCATCTGGCCTATTCCTGTCACAGCATACGCATGCCCTCCCACAAGCTCTCGCTGCACCCACCTCCGCCTCCATCTCCTTCTTTTTATGCTCGTCTGATTGATCAGTGTCATTGTCTGATGTCACTGTTGCTGCTCTATTCTGTAGTACCCGGAGATCTTTATCTGATGTCACTGTTGCTGCTCTATTCTGTAGTACCCGGAGATCTTTATCTGATGTCACTGTTGCTGTTCTGTTCTGTAGTACCCGGAGATCTTTATCTGATGTCACTGTTGTTGTTGCTCTATACTGTAGTACACGGGAGGAGGGGTCTTTGTGTCCCAGGGGGGTCTTTGCTTGCTTCTCTCCCTGTTTGTGGCATTCCATGTATGCACGTTGAATCCCAGAGCAGAGCCATGCCCCCAAACATAACTGCTTGAATATTGCAATGAAATTACTTTTATTTAGACTAAAGTGGTCCTGACAGAAGTGCTAGTTGTTACGCGGCTTTGAATTAAGCCCTACTGATGCACTTTGTCTGTGTTGTTGAAAGTGCAAAGTGAGACTGACTTCCAACTCGTTCCCTATAGGGCTGGCACAGTGAGCCACGACACAACCAGCTCATCAGCCTCAGTTAGTCCATTTATCTAATGCCTTCTTCCCTACAGCTACCCTTGCTTTATACTTAACTGCAGTATATGTTCTGCCGATGACTTCCAAGACATTGCCACCGGTTGTCTTGAAGGGACACACCACCCTGAATCCTTCATTAATCTCACTGATGATTTTATCTCTCGTCATCTCCTTGTCTCCCTTGTCTTTTGCCATCCACTGTAATGCCTAATTAATGCTCCGTTGTACAACGTTGTCACAAACCGGAAATAGCCGATCCGCAACACGGTGTGAGTTTTTGGATCGGCTATTTTCCGTCATATGCCGAACTATGAATTGGGTTTAACTCTGTCCATGTGACTTATATTATGTCGTAGGTGAAAGTGGACAATGTGAGTGATTTCCAGGACATTGCCAGCGTGGTGGCCATCACTCAGACCTACACCACCACAGAACCCTTCGTAGATGCCAAATATGACATTAGAGTCCAGAAGATCGGCGCCGACTACAAAGCATACATGTGTGTACATACTATATGTCTGTTGGTGTTTTTCACTGAGAAACCACTTAAAACCCATATGTTGTTGAGGGTCGCGCTGCAGCGCATTGTAAGCTTGTAGATCAGTAGATCTAGTAGATTAGTTTTATCGAAAGTTTTACCCAGAATACGGATGCTGGTGTTTAAGTGGTTATGGCAGATAGCAAGGGTTAGTGAAAATGGGTGTGCACAGTCAAATCCTCAGCGTTAATGTAACTCTGAAGGTGTAAAAATAGACCCATAATTCTGCAACGCATGCACGGTTCAATTCGCTGGGGGGGGTAAACCATTCATTTTTATCACCCGTGCGGATACGTTTTATCCCTGCTTCTGGTCAGACTGAATTAAATACATGCATTTCCTTTTGGGAAATGTAGACTGTCTGATATGTTCAATATTTAATATCACATTTTAACAGTTTCATTAAAAATGTATGTTAAGAAAACATCCTCCTCTGTATTTTTATTACAAATCTTTTTGTAATAGTTTGTAAGTTTGTAATAAATAAATATATGTATGTATATATATATATATATATATATATATATATATATATATATATATATATATATATATATATAAAATATGTACAGTATGTTTGAGGGTGGATGATATATAAGTGTGTGTACTGTACTGTATGTGCATGTGTGCGCAAATGTGTGAACCGTTTTCTCTTTTGCAGGCGAACATCCATCTCTGGAAACTGGAAGAGCAACACTGGGTCTGCCATGTTGGAACAAGTAGCCATGACTGACAAGTGAGCACTGTATTCTCATCAAGAATGCACAGATTGTGTCACACATGTCACAGCTGAGCCACAAATATGACAGTCACTTTCATGCTGTTGAAAGAAAATCAATTTAAGTGAATACATGTAGGACACCTTTTTTTTTCTTTATTTTTCCTTATTTATTATTTATTCTATCAAAAATGGGGTGGAAATATTCCTAAATATTCATGGATTGGTTTTTTTTGGACTTTGTTTCTTGTGAAAAAACAAAACAAATCAAAAAACTCAAACAAAAACATTTAGCAGTACTATTAAAGGCCCCATGATTATACACAAAAACAAAGGTCACTATTTCACAAGCATCAGTCTCTCACTACTACTCTCACTAAGCAGGCAACAATGTCAATTGTTCACAAGTTGGCATCACTGTCTTAATTGGAAACCCTCTCTTCACCCTTCTACTACTGCATCTAGTCCTTGAGCTGGTCGGAACAGCATATAAAACACAATACATAAAATGAAAAACAATAACAAACATTTTAAACCACATTACAACGACACAGATGCAAATAAATATAGTGTTACATGAAACGGGTGCAGTCAGAATCAGAGTCAGTCACTACAGTATGTAGTGTGTCCTCAAGAAGCACCCTAAATGTCTCTATTGAGACCAGTCGAACCAGTTTCAGAGAGTCCTGAAGTTTGTTCCATTTGTGTGGAGCATAATAAATGAAAGCAGTCTTTCCTTGTTCACTGCTCTTACGTGGACTGGTATATCTAATGTGTATCCGTGAACGTGTTGAATGTCCAGTAACCTTTGGTTCTAAAAGCGAGGATAGGTACAAAGGAAGCTTACCACGCCTTATAAATAAATAAAAAACAATGTTGCTCTCTACGAACTGCAAGAGGTGGCCAACCCACTTTTTCATATAAAATACAATGATGGATGTGATAACCATCACTAATATAGAGCACTGTGGTAGACTGCTTCAAGAGGCTTCAGTGTGGAGAGTGAAGCAAGCATGCATGTATAGTATGTGAACGCATTGCACATTTCATTTGATTTATGAATTTCATAATAAATTTCATTCAAAATCTGTATGGATTTACAGAGGAAAACTTTGTGTTACATCTTTCATGAGAACAGAAGTACATCTTGTGTAATGTATAATCACTATGTTGTCACTGCCAGTAATAGATGACATTTCTAGATATGCACATTTTAACAACTTAAAAAATAAAAAAAAGTCTGAGCTATATGCTCATCATCTTTCAAAGAGAGAGGGTAAATAATAAGAGAGAACTATCAGTTTGAAGTAGAATGCTTCATTCGGTTCTATGTATAATTTTGCAAAGTGTGTTTCGGCATGGGGTTATGAATGGAGTGATAACACACAGAAAGCTACCAGCTTGCCTCGGCTGCAATGCTATCACATATTTTGTAGCACAAGGGCATCCTTCCCAAAAAACTCTTTGAGAATTATTCCCCCCAGATTGTACCGATGGCCCAAATTCGGGGTCCTGGCTCACGGACAATAAGGAGCACATAAGAAACCCATACATATTGCTAATTGACAATATGTTGGACATATATCAAGGCTAGGTAGCTATACAACTCAAGATTCAACATCACTTTAAGACGGTCGGTCGGTCAGTCAGAATTGAGCCTCAAGTTGGGATCACTTGAGGAATTCTATTGAAATGTGAAACTCTACCAGTGGGTAATTACAGTAGTTAATACTATTAAGTGTGAGGCAGAACGCAAGCTGTACGTGTTTTTACTCCCAATGTCCCATTTTCTTAAAGTCTTGTTTACATCATCGATCAATATTTTGCATTCTTTCTAAACAAAAAGAAACCGAATGCAGATCTTTTGTATAAATACTTGACTAATGTGTTGTGTATCTCTCTGTGTACAAAAGGTACAAACTGTGGGTGGACACCTGCTCAGAGATATTTGGTGGGCTGGATGTCTGTGCTGTCAAAGCCATCTGTGGCAAGGATGGCAATGACTACATCACTGAGGTGAGTGGAGTGGAGTGGGATGGATGATGGATGGATGGATGGATGGATGGACGGACGGACGGACGGACGGATTGACTGATTAACCCATTCAATCCGGGAACGCTTCTGTGTCATTTTAAGATTTCTTCAATCAATCGTGGAAATGTGTGCAAATCTTTGAATATATATATATTTTTAAAGGGAACATTTGTAAACAATATTTTGTTCCAGGGACCTCCAGAAGCAAAGATTTGAGTTACAAATGTTCGCTTTAAAAAATATTCAAAGATTTGCACACATTTTCAATTTTTTTCAAAGCAGATCTACAAGCTCATAGCGCGGCACTATCTGCTATTTTTGAACAGCCAAAGTATAAAATAATGGTTATAGCTCAAATCTAAAATGACACAGATGCGTTCCCGTATTGAATGGTTTAATATACAATTATAATGAAAATTGGATTAACAAGCAGACTAGTATTACTAGCAATATACTGTAGCAGCACAGCTCTAGTTATTACTCATTTACTACAGTATGTAGTAGCTGAAATTATGAACCATGTCACATACTTGTATTCTATAATAAACTTTGACGTAGTGTGTTGGCACCATTTTCAGTTAGAATATTAATAGACTTGGAATCTTAATTTTAGCCTGTCTACCCTAATTCTAACATAAAATAGGACCACACACACCCTTCAGCAGGAAACACCTTAACCCATTCAATACGGGAACGCAATCTGTGTCATTTTAGATTTTAGCTACTGTATAACCATTATTTTATACTTTGGGTATTCAAAAATAGCAGCCGAATGGCGCTATGAGCTTGTAGATCTGCTATTTTAGAAGAAATTTTTTAGCAAATCTTTGAATATATGTTTTTTTTTTTTTTTTTTTCAAGGTTTTTTTTTTTTAATATATTTTCACATACAGGTCTATAATAAAGGGCATACAAAAACAGTGAATGTATGTTACCCCTCCCACCCCCCCAAAGTTCCCGCTCCGAAAGAGCCACAACCCTGGTATCTCATTGTACCATTAAAACAAAGGACAATACAAACAAATAAGACACAATTGCAAAATTTGTCAAAATGAAGTAAAAAAATAAAAAATAAATAAAGTATACACAGTAGAATATATATATTATTAAAGAAAGATTTTAAATGAATTAAAAAAAAATACACAAAAAATATAATGAATATATGTTTTTTAAAGGTTCGCTTTGAAAAATATATATTCCATGATTTGTAACTCAAATCTTTGCTTCTGGGGGGGTCCCTGGAACAAAATATTTTGATCACCAATCAGATAAATTAAGTCTGATGATCCTCCTCAGGATCTATACTAGGCCGTAATTGACTACATGCAATGTGTGGTGATTTCTGAAAACCCTGTGTGTGTGTGTGTGTGTGTGTGTGTGTGTGTGTGTATGTGTGTGTGTGTGTGTGTGTGTGTGTGTGTGTGTGTGTGTGTGTGTGTGTGTGTGTGTGTGTGTGTGTGTGTGTGTGTGTGTGTGCGCGCGCACGCGTTCATCTCCCTGTTTGTATCTTTCTTTTGCTTTCTCCTTTTGTCTTTCTTTCTCAGTGCATGGGTTCTGTGTTTCCTAGAAGGCTTGACCACAATGTCAGTGCATGATGACACATGAACGCAGATCGCTGTGTCCATGTTTACTGTAACTCATCCCAGTCGAAGAACCGGCAACCATTATTCCAAAAATGGAAAATGCCCCTGACATGTTCTGATCTCAGCCGTCAAAATGCCTCAAACCTCTTTGTATTCTCATTGAAGGCAGGTCATGGTGACTCAGTGTATATTGGAACTACAAAACTACTGGCCAGGGTGGAACACACACAAAAAAACATGAGTAAACTTTTGTATTTATATACAAACACACAAAACCACAAGATCAAGAATCATCAAGAATGAGACATTGTATACACACCCCAACACACAGACAGGGCAGGGCAGTTAATGGAAAATGAGGATCTTGTTTTCATTACTGGACACTATATTCTCATCTCACTGATGATATTCAGGTTTTCTTTTTACCTGAATAAGGTGAAAGGTTATGCATTTGAAGTAAGCATCACAAAATACGATAAGTATAAACAGTATTTACAATATAATATAGAAGAAGTATAAACAACATAGACATTATAAACAAAGTAATGACTAAAAAAGCACAAGCAGAAGCAGAATGCTTATATACTGGATATTATCCTACATGCAGTAGGACTAAACAGTCCTGTAAATGTTTGAAACTTGGAAGGCTATGTTCAGACTGGCAGCCCAAATCCAATTTTGGACATATCATTGGAACCTGATTGTTTTTTATTAAGGCTAGACAACACAAAACCACATCAAAACCAATGTTGGTGCTTGGACAAGCCAATAACCTCCTTAACTCTACACACAGACACCTCTCTGAAGACCACACATTTATTTATTTATTAAGTAGAAATAAGTAGCATAAATCATGGATCCTTTAACCACTTACTGAAACCTATTCAATCCGAGAACGCATCTGTCATTTTTAGATTTCTTTGGCTGTTAAAAAATAGCAAATATACAAGCTCATAGCATGGCACCAAATGCTGCTTTATGAGCTTGTAGATCTGCTATTTTTGAAAAAGAATCTAAGAAACTCTAAGAAACTGAATCTATTCTTTTGAGAAGTTGTTCACTGTTCAGAAGAATCACTGTGTCACTGTGTTCCAGTGATATTATCCCTCCCATCACGTCTCTGTGAATTCTGCTCCCTTCTCCTTATAAGGTCGCCTCCCTGCCACAATAATGAAGTTGCATTTGTAGGATGGTTACATGGTTCAGTTCCCATTCTTGTTAACGAGCTGGTGAAGCATTAAAAAAAAACGTCTGCCTCCCCCTTTCATCTTCGCAGAAAAGTGGTCTGAATGCCATAGAGATGGCACAATAAAGATGATTCCGGAATGACTCCTGTGGTTTTTGATTGTCGGTCAAGAGATCCCATTTTCCTCCCACCTGCAGAGAGGCTGATTGCAGCAGTGACCATGCAGTTTAACCACATGAACCAGCCCCCTAGCAGCCCTATTCCGGGCGTGTCATAATAGGCGCACATTCGACACGCTGTGAGCTTGCAGATCAGCTATTTTCAGCCAAGAGATTTTGTGTAGAGGGAAGAAAGGAGGGGACCAAATATAGACACCTGGGATCTGTAAGGTTATTTAGGGTTTATTACGGTAAAAAATACATTATTAGATCAGTTTGACTGATTGATTGAATACTTTATTAGCAGTTCAGTAGCTCCATGGTCGTAATTTAGTGGACTGGTCTTTCCCAAAGTTTGAACAGAGATATATATATTCCATTATACAATGTAAGGGAGACTCAATTCTTATTAGCTGAGCTAAAATGAATCCACAGGTATTGTGTGTGTGTGTGTGCGTGCGTGCGTGCGTGCATGTGTGTGTGTGTGCATGTGTTCTCCTACAGCATCTTCCATGATGGATGATAATCACCCCCTCCCCCGACACCAAAGAAAGTTTCGTTGCTAGGGGATGTTCTTAACAAGCCTTATTGAAAACACTTTGAGGGTGGCCTGTCCTGCATTGCCACAGAAAATATGTTCGTCGACTGTTTGCTCTGGTGGCTCAACTCCATTGAGTTGATTATGACTTCTGGCTGTGGTGGTGACAAATCGCTGTATCACTCCAGGCTTATTATGACAGTTACAAATGGAACTCAGTCCCCTGCCAGACCCTGAGAGAAAATACATCGTTCCAGGGTCCGATGCAGTATTTCCACACTTTGTGAAAGCACTAGTAGCTTATTCTAAGTGCAGATATCAGAGCCAGGATTTGAGCTAGGCTCTATTTTAAAAAAGCAGGATTTCTCTTTAGAAATAGCATTTGTGTAGCTCAAAGTGGAGACATCTATGTGTCATTGTACATGTATACATGGTGGTCTCTTTTAGGCAACACTGTTAACCACTTAAACCCTACCGTATATATTTCGTTGACCGGGGTTTCCCAGGGGTCTATACTTGGCCCGTTACACACTCACAATGTGATGCGTTGCTATTTTTGTCAAATGTTCACCTCTTTTCGCTGAATGTTCACCTATTATGATATGCCCAGATTAGGGATACTAGGATTCATGTGGTTCACAAATGTTGTCCCTATTTTGGGCATGACATTATAGCGGAATCTTTCAAAATGTTACATAGAATTCTGTAAGTATAAAATGGGGCCTAAGAGGTTAAGCCTGTTCTCTTTATAGTGGTTAGGAGCTGCACACACATCCAAACATTTCGACGGGTGCTGGATCTACTAAATAAACTGAACAAAAGGAAAAGGTCCGCAGACCGTCTTGATGCTCCCAACATAATTTAATAGATAGAGCGGTGAATAAAACAATGTTTCGGCCGATGTGGCCGATGTGGCCTTCGCCAGGTATCCCCGGGATAATTAACCAGGTCCAAGTGTTTATCTACTGTATGGCGCACACAGTACTAATATGAATGGTGCAACCCTTTAACCACTTTGTGCATAACTCTACAATACACGTCTATGTCCTCTGTGTCCAGGTCGTGGGATCATCTATGCAGCTCATTGGTGACCACCAGGCAGAGGACAGGCTGCTGATCTCCGAGGTGGTGCTGTCTAAAATGAACCAGGCCCTGGCTGCCAAGGCGCCTGCTGCTGCCCGCTCCCCTGCCCGCTCCCCTCAGGGCCAGAAGCCCACCACTGTCCAGCCCCAACAGGTAAAGTATCCATGTTTCGTCTGATGCCACCTGAAAGCATTATAATGGATCCCACTGGAATTGAGTGCAGGTTCTCACGCAATTGCATTGAGTTCACGTCTCAAAGCCATTCTCACAATAGGCCAATACATACAGTATATGGATACTATATCTGAATTTGAATTTTCCCCAAATTACAGGCCTTGATTCAAGATACAATATTTTTATTGTTACATCTTATACAGTACGAAGAGTACAATTATTTGGTTGTAGTAGCAATAACAAACAAATAAATAAGTGCACATGGAGTTTGTTTGTGTTCTCCTGCCATGTCTGATTAGATCATGAGAAATGTGATGTAATGAAAAAGGATGTCAGTTTCAGTATGTTAGTTTGTTTTTGGTTTGTTTTTTGAGTCCTGTAGTGTAATGATGTAACTTTATCTGAACCCTTCCAATTAACCTCTTAACTCCTCTCTCTCTCTCTCTCTCTCTCTCTCTCTCTCTCTCTCTCTCTCTCTCTGTCTCTGTGTGTCATTCTCTCATGACATTATCATTCTCTCTCTATATATAATATTCTTTCACTGTCTACTTCCCTCCAGAGCGTCCAGAAGGAAGGTGTAGTGGATCCAAACAGGACCCCTGGACAGCGACCTCCTCCTCAAGGTTGTCAGAACATTGTTCACCCTTAGTAAAACACATGAGCTAGAGAGATTGTATTATTTTCTAAATAAGATTTCCAATTTCAATGAGTAATGGGAGTTAAGTTAAGTTTTTTCTGAAGAAAATTATAATAATTATTATTATTATATACTGTATACATACACACACAGCTATGTACAGTCCTCTGGTGAAGTATTGTTTAGCTAGTTTGAGAGTACTACATGGATTTCAAGTTATGTCCTCATAATTGTAAAGTAAATGAAATCAAGTTCATTTTGAGAAATATAAAGATTTAAATCCTGCGAAAGAATCATTGCAAAACACCAACTTAATTTACAGTTTACTAGTCACTGCACATTGAGAACCATTAATTCCAGATAAAAGGTTTACCAATACCTGATCAACAACAACATAACGACAATTCCACACATTCCAACACATCTATATCGGTACAACTCTGATAGATGTGTTGTCGATGTGCTATGCATGGGCAACCTTTTGAGACAGGTAATGAGTAATTTTGTGCCATTTACCAATTCACTGCCCTTCTTCCTGAATGTTATCGCCCATTACCACTGGCCACCACTAAAGAGTTGAATCTGTATCTTTACCTTAATGGCGATTGATGATGGTCATCAATGGAATATTCACAGTAGGCCTACAAGTAAAGAAACTGGTCTGATGCTGTCTTTTCTAGCTATGGCCTTGTGTCTGTTTGCCTCACAAATATTGCTTCTATAGAAGCAAATGTACAGTATATTAATATATTCAGTTACACACACACACACACACACACACACACACACACACACACACACACACACACACACACACACACACACACACACACACACACACACACACACACACACACACACACACACACACACACACACACACACACACACACACACACACAAACAAACACACAAACACACATGTTGATGTACTGAAGGCTTAACTGTTTCCAGCTTGGCTTCTTTGGTAGTGTGGTGGTGTTTGTGCTCTGGGCTGTTCTGTTAAGACTAAATGTGCCTCATGGGAGCAATTCTAACTGCTTTTAAGATGTTCAATTTACAAAGCCAAAGCCATTTTTCTGTCTATTAGTGTGTGGTAACTTTGTAACTTTTGTGTCTGTGTCCATGTCTATGTAAATGTGTTTGCATGTTAAATTTGTACTATCACATCAGACATGTTTGTCAATTAATTCTGCATGGATGTGGCAAATGTGTTTATTTCATTGTGTTGTTTACACATTAAATCTGGTTGTTTTGTGTATGACAGTGTTGGATATTGTATTGTGCCTACAGCATAAAGGTTTCTTTATGGAAGTATGATTACTGACTAATTTTGTTGTTTCTAAACAGAAATATTGATAATCTCTTAAACGTTCGCTGCTATTGCTCAATGTGAACATTGAGTTTTATTTGGCTCTTCTGTCTCATTTTGTTTATGCAATGCGTTTTCTGAACCTCTTTAAATCCAGTACTTTATCGTGGTGCAGAGTCTGTCCTGGTAAACACATTGTTTTCCCCTCTACCCAGCAATAAAGCTCCCTCCGCAAGACTGGGATGTTTTGCATTAAGTAACAACTTGTCTTGAGCTTCTATTAACCTCTGTTGCGCTGGCTTCGGTACATCCGACATTTACTATTGCTAAGTACATAGTGGTTTTCTTAGGCATTACAAACCTTGGTTAGGCCTACACCTTCAGTTCAAACTCAATTTGCAAATATTAACATTTCATCCTTTCTTTACCTGCATGCTGATGCCTATTTTCTTTTTTGCTGTGATACAATGGCTCAAACTCCCTCCTTCCTCTTTTTCATGTTCTAGATTTACACAAATTCTAGACTCACAAGCCAGTCTCTAAACGCTTCATTCAACTAAAGACTGGTGACAATCTCCCAGACACTGTTACTAAAACTGGGTGGAAACAATTAAAAAAAAAACAAAAAAAACTGCATTGCCCATCCAAAGTCTTATTGGATTGGTGATTGGTTTTCAAAACAGTGGGCGTACGGTAGGTTTGTTAGTGGCCCTTCTAGCGTTTGTGCTAGCGAACCTTGGATTTTGACGTCACCAGGCATATCAGTAGGGGGAGATCTCTGAATGCCTGGCAAATTGTGGCAATGCGAGACTACACAAATTCAACAATAATCAATAATAATGACTTCATTTGGGAAAGCTTTCCTCAGACAAGAGGAAAGAGAAGTGCTTCTACTTTGCTAGCCTACTCTTAATATATCAGAAATTGCTAAATCGTTCATACCTCTTTAGAAAAAACCTGAGCCTGACCCCTTAAATTAAAGGAGTAGTTCACCCAAAAATGACTTATTTTCTATCAATTTCAAACCCCATGAAGCCTTGAATTCATGGATTTATTTTTGTTTTTGTCGCATTCCTAAACTAATCCTTTGATTCCCGTCTCCAACTGGCTAATGTATCCGGTAGGAGACTCAAAGTAGACTCTTTGTGTCTCCTACTGGAAATACACCCGGTCATCAAATTATTGGCTTAGGAATGCGACAAAAACTAAAATAAATCCATGAATCCAAGGCTTCATGGGGTGTGTAATTGATAGAAAATAAGTCATTTTTTGGGTGAACTCCTCCTTTAATGAATTTATCCAAAGTTTATAGTTTGTAGCTTGTATCATGGCAAATACCACATTTAACTTTGGACATGTTGTTTTGGGTAAAATGTTTTCTTTGGTTTTTATGCATCATGTGAGCCCCAAGCAACCATTGGAATGCTTTATGACAAACAGTAATACAATGTAAGACTCACAACCATTCAAATACTGTTCACGTGAGAAAAATTGCTGTTTCTGAGCATGGTGAATTTTCATTAGCTCTGTAAGCACTGTATCAATGTAAAATGATTTCAATCTACCAACACAATACCATACCATAATGCCAGATTACACAGATACCAATTGTATTTGTCAGATACTATAATGAATGGTATTTGTCAAATCCCAAATTACATGGTATTTGTTTGTCCAAAGCTTGGAAACGTTAGTGATATTACGTCACATCCTTTAAAACTGTGTCTAGGAAACTGATCTGAGATCTGCCCTTTGTACTTTGCAGAACCATTGGAAATTCATCCCAGCCCCTTATTGCTCAGCATGTACAATACTGTTTAATTACCTTGTACTGCACGGTGGCTTCCTTTACTGTGTGTGCTTCAGTAACTGATGCCAACCTGCATTCCCTCTCCCTCCTCTCCTCTCCTCTCCTCTCCTTTTCTGTCCTCTTTCTGTTTCTCTCCCCTTTATCCCCTTTTAATATCTCATTTTTGTCATCTTACTGCCCCCTTGTGTTTGAGAATGTGGCTTCAATACAGCAAATGCATCCAAAAACAAGCATGTTAGCTTTTACTCTTATGTACATGTGGTTGTGCTAGCTGTTGATTTGCTCCCATCTGGTGGTCATTGTGAGCCAAACATGCAGAGCTTGCTCCACACACTGCAGATACAAGTGATGAATCAAGCTGGTTAGGATTTCTGTGAATATGAAGCTTTGTTATGTGAATGGGCATGGCAAAGCCATCAAACTCTGTCTGTACCATTATCTGCTTTGGACTTTTGGTGAGTTTTGGGGGTGCCTGGTTTGTCTAGCTGGTGCATTTAATCAACAGGTGGTGGATGAAAATAGTTTTTCTTTTCTACAGTACTTCAGATTTTCTAAATGTATTTACTGGTTGCACGTGTTCACAATCACAATGTAACATAACTGTTCATCTTACATCCTCCAGGGGCACCAGTGAAATCACAGAGTGTGGATAAATCACCAGATCCAGCTAAAAAAACATCTGAACCAGTGCCAAAGTCCAGCCAGGCCCAGAAACCTAGTCAAGGCCAAGCTCAGAAAACAACCCAGGCTCAGAAGCCGGCCCCAGTCCAGAAGGCTGCCTCGGTCAATAGACCTCCAGTGCCAAGGCCTCCTCCTCCAATGAGCAGGGCAGCATCAGTCTCAAAACCAACCCCAGCTTCAGGCGCCACCGCAGCCAAAGCCTCACCACCAACCTCTGGCCAAGCTAAAGCAGCCCCATCCTCTCCCAAAAGGGCAGCTGCAGCCCCATCCTCTCCACCAACCAAAGCAGCATCTGCTGCTCCATCCTCTCCCCCAACCAAAGCAGCATCTGCTGCTCCATCCTCTCCACCAACCAGAGCAGCATCTGCTGCTCCACCCTCTCCCCCAACCAGAGCAGCCCCTGCTGCTCCATCCTCTCCCCCAGCCAGACCACCACCTCCAGCCTCTCCCCCAACCAGGGCAGCATCTGCTTCCCCTTCCTCCTCCCCAACCAGAGCATTCTCTGCAGCCCAATCCTCTTCCCCAACCAGAGCAGCCTCTGCAGCCCCACCCTCTCCCCCAGCCAGTCTGGCATCTGCAGCCTCAATCTTTTCCCCGACCAAAGAAGCACCTGCATTCCCATTCTCTTCCCCAACCAAAGAAGAACCTGCGGCCCCACCCCCAGGCTCCCCTCCAGCCCCAGCTCCAGCCCAAGCCCCTGCTCCAACCTCTCCAACATCAACCCCAGCTCCCATGACAGAGCAGCCCAAGCCCCAACCTCAGGTGTCCCCATCTGCATCCCCTGCACCGGGTAAACCCAAAGAGCTCCCTCCCAAACCCACCCTACCTGCCAAACCTATCCCTCCCGCGCGCAGAAATTCCAAGCCCCTTATCCAGCCAAAGCCTCAGACCCCCCCACCCCCACCCAGGGCCATACCTAAACCTCAGCCTGAGACCCCAGCCCCAGAACCGGCCCCAGCCCAGGCTGATGAACCAGCCTCTGCCCCTGTCCCTGCCCCAGCACAGGTTCAGTCCCCAGTGCAAGCTCCTCAGTCTCCACCTATGGTCCAGTCTCCCCAGGCTAAACCAGCCTCATACTCCCCAGCTCCAGCCTCCGACCCTGAGCCTGTCTTTGCTGAAGAAACAGAGGTCCCAGAAGAGGGCCAGCCCCCTGAGGAAGAGCAGCCAACGGACCAGCCGAAGGCCCATCCTCTGCTGAAGTAAGAGCAGTATTATCAACATAATGTTAAATAGAAAAAGTGCTCCTCGGAGCACAGCTCTCCGCCAGGTCAGGTAGGTTAGTGTGGGCCAGCAATGTTCGGAATCAGGCTGGAATGTGAAAAATCGGACGCCACCATTATAGCGCCACCATGAGGCTGATTTGAAAAGTTTCAAGTGGCATTTGTTCCTCTGCCTAGTGAAATGTGCATGCAAGATTTCACGGAAATTGCATGCTGTGTTCATGATTTGAGGCAGTCCTGCAAACCAATCAGGATGGAATATTAAAAATCCTGTTTCGTTTAATGACTATCCACAAGTTTCCTAGGGCGTTGTGGGCATCACTTCCTGTTGATTTGATCCCTGACAGGGTGCATCCACACATGAGCTGCAAGTTGACGCTAGTGTCGCAAGCCCTTGTTCCAGTTCCGGCCATTTCTGGCCCTTACTCAATGAAGACCGGAACCCGGTTATGCTTTTCAGTCGGTCCTTCCGGTTTTTCCTATAACATTGGAGTGGATGGGACTTCCGACTTCCGAGCGTCAACTTGCAGCTCATGTGTGGATGCACCCCTACCTGATCAAATTGACAGGAAATGATGCCCACAACGCCCTAGGAAACTTGTGGATAGAAAAACTGTACAGATTTGCGTGATGTTTGGACATAATCTGTAGGAGTATTGTAAAAAAATGTGTGGCAGAGGTTCTGAATTGGCATCCAGGGAGTGTGTACAGTGTGCACAGTTTCGCTGTGATCAAGCCAACAGCGCCGGAGATTAGCTGTTCGCAGACGGACGGACGGACACACAATCACACACTGACGGACGGACAGACGGGGTGCAAAACATATTCTCGGCCATGCCTTTAGGCCTGGCACAGACAATAATGCAGTTATTATTCTGTAATACAAAATGCATTTTAACTATTACTGAAAAAATGTGTCTGCTGTAACAAAAAACTAAACAAAAAAAGGCAACAAGAAGTCATATAAGGAATGAGGATTAGGTGTGAGGGGGTGTCATTCGACAGCCTGAGTCTAGGACGCTTGTGAGCAATAAACAGGGTCATACGAAAGGGAGGGACAAGACGTCCAATGTTAACAGATCTGTTAACAGAAGTGTGTGCGAGGAAGGGTGTCGGGGTGGATCATGCTCTAGGTAAGGGTTGCCATGCCCTTGGTTGCCTTGTAAATCGCCAGTGATTTTAATTGAAAGCGGGGGAGCAACCGGAAGCCACTGAAGGGAACGTGTGGGAGGTTGAAGACCTCATTCTGGCATTCTGAATCAGCTGAAGGGGTTTAAGTGAGCATGCCGGCATATGAGGGAGCTGTAATTGTTAAACCTGGAGATGACTGATGCTTGGATAAGTCGCTGGGCATTTGTGTATTTGTGTATTTATTCGGATCCCCATTAGCTGTGCCCTAAAGCACAGCTAGTCTTCCTGGGGTCCACATATAAAAACATTACATACATTTAAAACATACATTTAAAAAGACAAAACATAAAGAAAAAAATACATTAAACTTCAGAACACATACTGTATAAGACTAATTAAAAAGCATTAAAAACAATCTAGAACATCCTACAAAAAAAAAAATCTCTTTACTAGCTTTTTGAAACGTGATTTCTGTGTCACTTTGGTCATTAACAGTGGTAAAGAGTTCCATGTTTCAATTTTTCTGTATTCTACTGTGCGTTTTAAATAATTTGTGTTTGGCAAGTGAAAACCGGCCTTGTGTTGCCTGTCTGGTGGCATATGTATATGACTCTAAATTGTGTTTCAGCTGACTGTACCGAAATGATGGGGTTTTGGATTGTAAAACCTTCCATGTTGAGAGTAGCAGTGCAGCAGTCATTTTGTCTTGAACCTTTAGCCATTCTAAATGGAAGTGCATGGTGTTGAGGTTAGTTCTGAAAGGACATTGTAGAGCAAGCCATACTGCCTTGTTCTGCACTAATTGGAGTTTGCTTATGTCTTTCTTTGTGGCATTCGAACATATTATTTGGCAGTAATCAAGCTGTGAAAGAACAAGTGTGTTTAGTACCAGTTTAATTAGATCAGGTGTAAAATATGCTCTGCAACGCCTTACCACTGCTAATGACCTGCCCATTTTCTTAACAACAGAATCTATATGTTGTGACCAAGACAGCTTGTTGTCAAGGGTGATGCCCAGGAGCTTAGTTTCCTTTAATTGCTGAATGGGTATTTTATTTATGAATAGTTTGAGCTCTGGCTCAAACTCCTTTTGGTGAGGAAGGGTCTGATCTTCCCGATGTTGTACTGTGCAAACCTACAGGATTGAGTGATTGCTGCAATGTGTGCCGTGAAGGACAGCTGACTGTCCAGGACCACTACCAGGTTCTTGGCAGTTGGAACAACAACTAGGGTGTTGGAAATATCCTGCAGAAACGTAAGGTGGTGGGGCAGACATCCGCTGTGAGATGTCAGGCATCCAGCAATGCACTGTTCAGCCCATGTGGCAGACAGGAGCAAAACAGTTGTGTAATCAGCATAACAGTAATAGCGGACATGGCACAGCCAAGGGATCTAGTGTAGAGGGAGAAGAGGAGGGGGCCATGTACAGACCCCTGGAGGACCCCAGTCAAGAGGGGATTATATGCGTTTTGGCACGCAGGCCTTCGTCAGTGTTAGTGTTTACATACAGGCGGAAGTGACATATTTTAGTTAGGTAATTAAAAAACTACACAGCTGTGTCTCATTATTAAATCTATAATAATACAAAACTTTAACTCATTAAGTGTTATATAACACAATAAACCACAATACCAGATTAATTCATAGAAAACTATTTAACACCAACTCTTCATTTAAACCTTTTGGGAATTCAGTATTCAGGAAGTGGATCCAAGATCTCTCTCTTTGCAAAAGTAATCAGTCTCTGTCCCCTCCTCTCTTTGAAGGATTAACAGATTATATACCTTGAAACCTCATAGTGCAAATGTCATGTCCAATACTGATGAAATGTCTGGCTATAGGGGAGTTCGCTGGTGAGTTAGTGTGAAAATGGGAGAAAGAGCTTCTGATATCATCCACCTTCTTATCAAAGTAGGTAGGTGATCAAAGCTTCCGCAGAGAGAGAGGGAGGGAGGTAACACAAACAACTTTGTAGAAGTAACTTTTATGTATCAAGTACTAGTGTGTTATGATTCAAAAGAAGCATTGTAGAGCTATTAAGAATTATTATTTCTTAGACATTGTCTCTTTTATGAGAATTGTCCTTGTTTGTCTTTCCTTCCTCCTTCACTCATTCCTCAATGCCTTCCTTCCTCCCTCTCTCACTCACACCTTCCTCCCTCCTTCCTGCCATCATTCCTCCCTCCATTCCTTCCTTTCTTCCTTGTCACCTTCCTTCATTGTCTCCTTCTTCCCTTCCTTTACTTCCTCCATCATTCATTTCTTCTTTGATCCCTCACAACTTCCATCCTCCCTTCTTCCTACCATCCTTCCTTCCCGCCCTCCATTCCTCGTCCTTATTTTTTCCTACCTCCCTGTATTCTCTTCATTGTCCTCCCTCTCCTTTCCTTCCCAGTAAATCCCAGTCCCTGACCAATGCCTTCAATGCCATCAGCGAATCCCCTTTCTTCCGTGGGAGCTCAGTCTCGGCGGCTGACGGCCAAGAAGAGGCCAAAGTCGAAACCATCCGAAACCTACGAAAGTCCTTTGCCAGCCTCTTCTCCGACTAGGCACAGCCCAGCTGTAGTCATCTCCACCCACCCAGCCCTCCGATTGATTGGCCGGTGGTGACTTGATTGACATTTAATGTGAACCAGCCCGAGATTAAACTTTGTGTGTTAATTGTACTGTATTCCCTCTGTCACAGTCCCTCCCCTCCACCCCAGCTTCTCTCAGTGGGTAAGTATCAGTGAGGCCTGATGAGTATGATGTAGTACAGTATGACGAGCATGATATAGTACAGTATAATGAGTAACATGATAGTACAGAATGGTGCACAGAGAATGAGTCCATGCTGGAGAAATGGACTGAAGGAGTTACGTCATTGGAATAGAAGAGAATAGAACTATAAAATAGAACTTTATTTTTTTCCTTCTAGATGACTAGAAAGATTAGACAATTCTAATATAATAAGAATACAGATATTATCATATATTCTATAGTTAGTATATCATCATAACATATCTTTAGAAAGGAAAATAAGCCAAATTGTACTGCCAGAAAAATAAAATACCCAGAGACACTTAAAATAAAATAAAAGATGACTTTTGTCAGTGACATAACTCTTTCATTCTATGGTTGGATTTATAAAGACATTTTAAAGAATATAATATTTAATACTATGAGAGCCAGAACTGCCCAGATTTTGCTCGGTACATGTTAAACATTAACATGCCTAAATCCAACCTTTATGTCTCTGGTCTTCAGCTACTGACTACTGCGCTCAGCGCAGAGCCATATTGTAGCCCCCCTTTTGTCCGAAAGCCTTGCAGTTTGTTGCCGTGTGAGTGAGGTGGATATATGTAGTATGTTCATCTGTGTTCAATTGTTATGCATGGCTCCTCCAAGTGGCTCAGTGTGATGTCTGGAGCAGAAAGGAGTTCTATCAATGTTGAGTTACCCTACGTTGCCTCTCTCTCTCTCTCTCTCTCTCTCTCTCTCTCTCTCTCTCTCTCTTTCACACTCTCTCTCTCTCTGTCTCTCAGTAGATGTTGTAGCCTTATTGTGAAGCTGTTGTTTTTAAATTCACAGCTACCGGTATATGTTTTAGCTGTGCAGACCAGGGTCAGGTGCTGTTTGAAATACTTTCAATTACTTTGAGTGTTTGTTTAAGTCCACTCCGAGAGCAAGACTGGGTGGATTTGTTTGCTGCATTTTGGGGGACAATTGGATTTGTTCCGATGTGCCAGGCAACATTTAATCAATTCCGATTAAGTAACTGAATCCTTTTCAAATAGTGACTGGACCCGTGTGTTTGTAGCTGTGACTGGTGATTCTTGTTTCACCTCTGTGTAGCTCTATCAGCAGTAGTGTGGTTTATTGATTATCCTCATTAAAAGACATTGAGACAGTGGTGCAATAACACCTCGACTTGACTGTTGAGCGCTGTCACTCATATTATATATATATAATAAATAGTATCATCCATACAGTACCTCTATATGCTCCCTTATAAGTACCTTACTCTTACTTCCTCCATTAGGGATCCTGTTAAATAGCTGTGTTTCAGGTTGCCTTTGGTGCAGTCAAAAGCTGGATAGCATATTTATATATGAAGTTGGTTGTTTTTTGACACAAATACTTGCCCAGGTGTTATTGTATTACATGCAGGAATTATTGTAATACTTAGTAAGACTGTAAACTTTGGCAACCTGGAACACACTAAATACATTGGCTGGTCAGTGGTCACTCTTCAACTAAGTTGTTGCCTTTCAGGTCTATATGTGTAAAAGAATCAGTGTCTCTAGCACTTATTGTAACAGGACCGTATATCAACCTGCCAGCTTATCCATCACCAATAAGATGTTATAAGTAACTTACAACATATTGTATTGTATTTGTATGTATGTGTGTGTCATCTCAGGAGTTTATTTTTTGTAATAATATGGATTGATTGATTTATTTTTTTGAAGCTCCATAATTATGGTAATATATATTGTTCAGTTTGTATTGTGTTTTTAATTGTAACGCAATACTGCTTTGCATGACGCGGTGAGTGACAATGTTTTTTCTGTACAGATAGAAGTCAATAAAGTTGTGGTTCCATCATTCCACTAATTCAACAGTGAGTTCCATTGTGTGGGTTGGTGCTTTATTGCTTTTGTACATTTAAGTTCCTATTGTCTAAATATAGTTAAATACTGTGAATCCTTAAACTAACAAATGTTAAACTACTTTTATTGTCGACCCACTGACACTCATAGGTGAGAATAGGATGCTATAATACTTGTTGTCAGAAGGTGGCAGTGTACAACAAAGCATTGCATAGTAGTACTACTAAGACCTCTTGGCCATTGTGTGTGTGTGTGTGTGTGTGTGTGTGTGTGTGTGTGTGTGTGTGTGTGTGTGTGTGTGTGTGTGTGTGTGTGTGTGTGTGTGTGTGTGTGTGTGTGTGTGTGTGTGTGTGTGTGTGTGTGTGTGTGTGTGTGTGTGTGTGCGTGCGCGGACGTACGCTATTTCCTTTCCCTATGGCCTAGTCTAGAGCATTACAACACCTTTAATTTAAATTAACTACATAATTTTACTTACATGGATAATGTGTCAGTGGGGTATTATTCAAAGCTCAATATGTAAATTATGTGGAAAAGAAACGTCTTCAGCACCTGATGAAGAGTTGTTAATACATTTATAAAGAGTACATATTTATTTTTCCAGTCATGCTGGATGTGCAAATGGCGTGGCCAAAAGTTGCCTCATTTTGGAGAGCAAAAGTGGATTGGAAGAAGATATGATTCTTGTTTTCATTTAGGCTTATTTTAGATACTACTTATAATAATAGTCATGTAATAAGTCATGTAGAATGTAACCCATGCACGGTCTCTGGCTAATACTATTATAATTCGGGACAAATATCAAATTTTTAAGGCTGATAATATTAAAGAGTAGAATAGTTTTATTTTATTTGTATGTCATAATAGTAGTAAAACCTCAAAAGAGAACAGTTGTTTGTGGTGGTGAGGCTGGGTGAGACTAAACAGTCAACAGATATATATGGCTTTAACTGTCGTAGATGTCTGGCAGGAACCAGCTAACTCCATTTTGACGCTTTTGCATTTTGTTCCATGAATCAGGGCCATTGAACACCCTTTACGTCTGTGTGTTGGTAAAACAAAATATTGAACCAATGAAAAGCATTAAAAAGAGCTTCTTGACAAAACCAACTAACTCCATTGGATCCTCAAATTTTCTGCTAAACCAGCGAAGGAGCGACTTAGCCAGGGAGTTAGCTGGTTTGGCTGACTCCAGGCTCCACCCCCTTTTGACCTTCAACCTCATTGTGCGCTTGGAGGTCCATTCAGCTGTTCTTATCAATGACGAACAAAACCTCCTAACTCCACTTTTTTTCATTTCCTGAAAAATGAACATTTTGGAGTTAGCTGGTTCCAGCCAGACACCAGAGACATGCAAGACTCGACTGTATTATGATTTGACCTACTATATGTTTTGTTTTGTTTATAAAATAACAGCTGTTTTCCATTGTAACTCTGGACATAATATTTTAAGGACTAAAGGTTGGGGATGGGGTAAGCAGGAGTGACTAACCAGCAAGGATGACTGTTTACAACATTCAGGGAATCAAATCTTTTTGGCTGTAATGCAGATGGCTGAGCCTAACAGGAAAAGAACTCGATCGATGTGTTGAGCGAATCTGATGAAGCTTTGAGCCAAATGCCCTATCCACTCCTCTGTGTGCAAAACGAAGACCTACTGCCTTATTTATACTTGGTTGCACATTGTGTCATGTATCGAAAAATAGCCGATCTACAGCTGATCTGCAGCTACAGCTTTTGTGGTGCATGGCATTGGCATAAGTACAAAAGTTTCCGAGCCGTGGCCGTGTGATGTACAAGTACACCCCCTGGCCATGACGCTAGTATGTCGCATGGACCTACTCCAATCCAACACTTGAGTGTTGAGTGTCAGAGAGGCATTGGGTACCATTTTTATAGTCTTTGATGTAACTCAGCCAGGGATTAGCCGCAACCTCCCAGTCTTTGGGGCGGAAAATCTAACCACAAGGTCGACATTGGCGTGCATCTAAACATATTAGGCTTATGCATCTCTGCATGTCACTGTGTACAAGAACTTCCTTATGTGAAAAGTGTACATCCTATCACCACCACCACCAAGACTTATAATCATGACTTGGCACACACACGCAGCTGAACTTCACTCTTGCTCTACCTGTGTCTCTCAGAGCTATTCGGAGAGAACACACAGAAAAACAGAAACGCACAAATACACTGACCACACACACACACACACACACACACACACACACACACACACACACACACACACACACACACACACACACACACACACACACACACACACACACACTGTACACAATCAGAGTGTACGTGGAAATGGTGACAGTGGGAAAAAAGGGGGATTTGCTGTGTTCTTGGAACAGAGTGGAGTCCAGCCAGCCAGGGGAAGGCTGTGGGAACTTCACTAGGCAGGCTCCGCTGTGACTGGGGGCCCTGGGCCCTCGCCGCTCATAAGGGTCCCGGCGTGGGCGGCTGATGCACCGAAGCAAGCGGAACTCGCCAAACTTTGTTTGACTTGGTGATCATCCCAACCTGCTGGACTCTGACACATACATTCCATAATATATGTATACTGTACACAGGAGGCTAATCGTAAGGAGATGATAAGTGTGGAGCTGAGTGGGAGCGGAAGAATTATTTGTGAAAATTACACTTGAGTGTTCATTTGACTCAAGCAATAATTCTTCATACGACGAATAGTGAAAATAGTTGACCTACAAGTAGACAACTGGGAGCTTTTAGATGTTCTATTTTTGCTATTTATATAGACAATTTTAAACCCCTTTGGACCATTTTCGCTAACGACATGTACAAGATAGGGATGCCAGGTTTAAAGTGTTAAGTCAAGTTAAATTCAATCTCAGTTAAGTTAAGTTAAGTCACTCATTATTAGACATTTTATTAATTTAATAATTTGAATTGGTCATTTCATATTCATTTCATATACTCAGATACACAGCATACCCACCACAGCCACGTGCATTTTACATGCAGTGAAGAGGAACCCTCAGTATGATGCCCCTCCCTATGGATCATTTGGGGATAAGTGCCTTGCTCAAGTCGATGGGCAAGCATACAGCTGGAACACAATACAGTCTCCTGATGGTGCCAGGGATCTGGTTAGTAACAAAAAATATTATGAAACACATCTGTGTAAATGTTGATTATGAAATGAGGGAGCTTATTTTTGTTTTTGTTTTTTTGGGGACCATTTTCCCCCTGATTACAGGTTTACATCATCAATTTAAGGTGCCAATAAGTTATACTTGCTATGCATCCCATTTATATATAATTATATATAATAATATATTATAATATAATTATAAGAACTCATAAATACTCATAATGCTTTATAACGGTAATCACAATACATTATAATGATAACGATCTCATATCATAAAACTTCATAATTAGGCCTACCGGTCACAGACTTTTTGTTTGGCCAGGATCATAGTTTTGTTATAATTCCCATATTAATTTATAATAATAATTGTATAATGCATGATAATGACTGTTATAATGCATTATAGTGTGATTATAAGTCACTCTAAGTGGTCATTGGGTGCTGTAAAGTAAAACAAATAGCATTACATTTATGAAAAAATTCTGACTACACAGGAATGTCATTACTTTACTTATGGTGACTTATAATCACACTAATGCAATATAACATTAATGTATTACAACGATGGCAATTATCATACACTATGGTCCAGCAATTATGAAATATTATTATACTTGAACTAATAAGTAATTATAAAATGCGTTATGTTATGATTATGATTATTGTTATGAAGCATTATGATTATTTATGAGTTGTATAGGCCAACTATAATTAAACAGTGTTATAAGCAGATTATTATGCCTTATAAGTATATTTATAGTGCATTATAGACATGGGATGCATAGCAAGTGTCACCAACCTGGCCTAACTGGTTCATCCTATAGCAACAGAGACTTTGACAGATAAAATATCTATTAAAGAGTGAATCCACTGATGAATATGACAGTTTTCGTTTTTTGGAATTGGAAGGAAAAACAAAGCAATATTCTCCTCTGGAGCATCGTGTTGATGAGGACATCTTGTCCACGTCTAGTTGTATTATTGTAACTTTACTGAACAACAAGAGTGTAGCTTACAGTAAACCGCTCGCCTATAGACCAGTCAACTCTATCACTGGAAGTTCCAGCCATATAAAACATAAACTGGCAAAGGAGTCCATTTTAAAATAATTACTGTGTCATGCGTGTGTTGTAAGATACAGCACAATTTTGTGATGAACGTTTTAGGATGCCAGACCCCTGATCTGTCCGCCCAAACTAATACCACTGAGAATTCTCATCTCAACTGTGTAAACACTGAGAAGTTATTGCATGTTTGTATTTGTTACTGCAAAACTCTCAAGGGCATCATTTAGTTCAGTACAAAGAGCTTATGCGTAGTGTTCTGGTATGTATACGTCTAAATGTGTGTGTGTGTGTGTGTGTGTGTGTGTGTGTGTGTGTGTGTGTGTGTGTGTGTGTGTGTGTGTGTGTGTGTGTGTGTGTGTGTGTGTGTGTGTCTGTGCGTGCGTGCGTGCGTGCGTGCGTGCGTGCGTGCGTGCGTGCGTGCGTGCGTGCGTGCGTGCGTGCGTGCGTGCGTGCGTGCGTGCGTGCGTGCGTGCGTGCGTGCGTTTATTTATTTATTTATTTAACAGGGACAATGCACATTGATCAACATGTCAGTTATTCACGTCCATGTAAATGAGCCAGAGTTAGCCAGAGTTGGCTAATTTTCATCTGTAGTCCCTGAGCAGGCTGTTAAAAAAAGTGGTATAGTTATCCATACAAAAAGAGACATCGTCAACAATACAAAACAAGTAGACATAGTACAGAAGACAAAACAAATACAGTAAAATATGAGAAGACAGTGATTAATGGAGCCGAAATTTACTCATGATTACAAATTTGGTTAGCTTTAAGCCATCTTTTAAGGTTGAATTTGAAAGTTAGATAGTTGGTGGTCTCTCTTACTTCGGTAGGAAGACTGTTCTAGTGATGGGAGGCTCTAACAGAGAAGACTGTTTTACCAAACACACTCTGTCTGAATGGTACCTCACAGTCTCCTCTGGTAGCTGCCCTTGTTGTTCTGTCACCACTTGCTCTTCGCTCTATGAACTGTTTTAGTGGTGGAGGTGCAAGCCCATTTAAAACCTTATAAATGAGACAAGCATCTGCAAAATGTTTAAAGCCATCAAAATTAAATAAATTATACTTTTGAACTATACAGCAATGGTGGTAACGGTTGGGTTTTTGATCAAGTGTTTTTAATGTCTGTTTGTAAAGTGATTCTATGGGTTTGAGAGTTGTTAGATTTGTCTGTGACCAGGTTGTGAAGCAGTATGTGATGTGTGAGAAAATCATAGCATGCATGAAGAGTTTGGCTGCGTCTGTTGTTAGATATGGTCTTATGTGCCTGAAATTAGACAGATTGAATTTGATTGTGTTGGCTACATTTTTAATATGTTTTTTAAATGTCAAGTTTGAGTCTAGTGTGATTCCAAGATATTTAAATTCAGATACTACCTTAATAATGTTTCCATTGACGATAATGTCAGGATAAACATTGTCTGTGGAGTTGCGTGAACAAAAACATACAAACAGTTTTGTTTGTATTCAGGTGTAAACATGAGTTCCTCAACCAATCAGATACATGGACCATGGCTGCAGTTAGTTTTTCTGCTGCTAGTTGTTTGTTTTCAGCATGTATATAGAGAACTGTGTCATCAGCATACATTTGTATGGAGACAGATGGACAGACAGAAGGCAGATCATTAATATACAAACTGAACAAGATAGGGCCCAGTATTGATCCCTGAGGAACTCCAATGTTGCTGTTAAGATATGTTGACTGTTTGTTACCAATACGAACCCTTTGCTTCCTATTTGTTAAATATGAATCAAACCATCTGACTGCCTCAGTAGAAAAGTTAAAGAAAGAGAGTTTTGACAAGAGTACCGGATGGTCTACAGTGTCAAAAGCATGCGTGCGTGTGCGTGTGCGTGTTTGCGCGCGCGTGTGTGTGTGTGTGTGGGTCTGTCTGTCTGTCTGTCTGTGTGTAAGTAAGTGTGGAAATATAAGTAAAGTGTGCCAACTGTCTAGTCTGCGCGTGCGTGTGTGTGTGTGTGTGTGTGTGTGTGTGTGTGTGTGTGTGTGTGTGTGTGTGTGTGTGTGTGTGTGGGTCTGTCTGTCTGTCTGTCTGTGTGTAAGTAAGTGTGGAAATATAAGTAAAGTGTGCCAACTGTCTAGTCTCCATCATGGTATACCAATTCATAACGGATAAAAGGCTCTATAGACCTGTGGGTTGACCTATGTTAACTATAGCCTAGTTCAGTGGCTTTCAGAAAGCTCAGGTGTGCCAAGATTTGCTCAGAAGAAAATATATTTCAATGTAGGTCAAAGGAAATTATTCATTTTAATTATTGTTTGTGGTTAAACCAAAGTAGATCACATATTCCCCAAAGAAATGCATGTTTCTTGCCTTTTCCAGCTATCACTGCATTATGATTGTTTAAATTGACTACAGCAGGCGCACAAAGGATTTGAGTGCGGCTTACCAAAGTAATTCCTGATGATACAACAGCTCTAGAACTACCAGCCTAAAACGACCTTCACTTTACTTTAGTTTCACTGCTCTATTGAGCACATGGGATTCTTACCAGCAGTGATTGCTGTGATTTTCCAATATTTCACATTTTTGTCCTACTGTTTTGCGCATCACTATCATCATTCCAGTGCCAGTTCTTTCTGAAATTTTAAAGATGCAGATTCTTCCACCACATGAGCCCTAGCATCCCTTGGCATGTCATAATATGAAATTTGGGGAAAATAGATAGACATTCAGCAAGAATATCAGATCTACAAGCTCAGAACTCATTTCAAGCTTGTGAGCCTGTATAGATCGGCAATTTTTGGGAAAGAGATTTAGGCTAGAAGGAAAAAAGGAGGGGACCAAGTTATACGCCTAGGGGACTCAGGTCAATAAGGCTTAAATGGTTAATGACCTCCCAATGAAGCATTTTAAGATATGTGAACATGTGATGTGTCAGAGAGGCATTCAAATAATAAAAAGTCAGTTATCTGTTCACAATAAATTGAGATATGTCGATCAATCAATTGATCAACATGATATATTCACAGCAAATTATAGACAGGAGAACAAAATAGAACATGAAACTTGGAATACCGCTATATATTTTATCATTAACATCACTATCATGTTTAATCATTCATCCATTCGTTTGTTCATTCATCCAATCTCATACTGTAAATGCAAAAATTGCATATATCTATAGATAATAATTTGAACATTTTGCTCTACCACTCATGCATAAGATGAGTGTTAATCACTTTAAACCTGGTGTCACTATATTTGGGGCATGTCATTATTGTCAAAATATATATATATTTTAAATAAACATAATTATTATAATTGATTTATTTATTTATTAGCGAAAATGCAAATGGTAAATCGCAACTTAGACGCCCCCCAGAAAAACTAGCAGAAAGCTGCAGGCCTACTACAAATCTCAGTTCTTTAAAATCACAGCTAAACCTTTCTATTTATTTAGATTGCTTTACTTATTCATTTCCCAAGAGGGCCGTAGCCAGAGGCTATGACTAATTGGGGGTCCTTGGCATGGAAAAGTTTGGGAACCCCTGCATGGGCAAGAAGGCTGAAAGCATGATGAGCCATGCTGTTGAGATAAACTGCATTCTGAAAAATATTGAGTTAAATATGGTCCATCCATGTTTTACTGTGATGCTTTCGCAATGGTTTACACTTGAGTCATTTTCACATAATGTATACTATACATTTTGACTAATGCTGTACATTTTTGTGGCTCTATCAAATCATTCAGAAATGCACTAATACTGCAGATAGAAGCACTATTATTCAGTGGAACAGATTCCCATCAGTTAGATCAGTATGCCTGCAGTATAAAGTGAATACTCAGATATATGTTGTTTGCCCTTTACTTCCCTTGGGGGGGCCTAAGTTATACCATAAAAGGGACTTCAATTAACAGAACAGAATTCAAACTTGAATTTGAATTTAGATACTACTTTATCTTATTAATTTATAATGGTGCTTCATTACACATAATATTACAAATAGAATAAAGAACATTGTATGATTCTTACCATTTTATTTCAACAAATCTAATGTTTTCCTGTTTGTGTGGTTGTTATGGGATTTAAGAGCTTTTATTTATGATTTATTTGTTGTGTAATTTGTTAATTAACGTTGATAAAATGACTGGCTGACTGATAAATCAATCAATCAATCAATCAATCAATCAATCAAACAAACAAACAAACAAACAAACAAACAAACAAACCAACCAACAAACAATCTGGCCAATAAAGACCACAATGACCAAAACATTAGGGTCCAGGACCCCTAGGGGGTCCTCAGAGTTACCAACAAATCTCTGTGTGATATGATTTTTTTTTTTTTTACATTAACCACTTGAACCCTTGCATCCCTATCCCAAAAATAGCAGAGCTACAAGCTAATTGAGCTTAATTGTAGATTGGCTATTTTCGGTTAAGAGGTTTGGTGTAGGGGGGGGAAAGAGCAGATCAAGACAAGTAGCCTACTGAGTGAAAGGTCACATTTCTAAGTATTGAGGCTCATTAACACAATTTCATAGAATATAGTGGGGGTTCCTGCTTCATCTCTCTCTGAGTCTCAGCTAGGGGGTCCTTGGCATGAAACACGTTGAAGACCCCTGCTTTAAGTTCCCTAAATTAGTGTTCATTCAAAAACCCATCTAAAATTTGACCATTTCTCAGAACAAATTCCCAGTAGCCATTAAATGAGTAGCCATCCCTCCATATCTTTCTTAACTGTAATGGTAATCTGATGCTTCCGCGTCTCTCCACGCTGCTCCCAAGGAGTCCCACTGAAGAGAAGAGGGAGGAGAGAGTAACGAGAGGTAGGCAGACACTCTGACCAACCAGCATGACATAAACCTCCTCCACAACAACAGCAGTGGTCAGAGAGACGTGACCAGTGACCACGTTATTATAGAGGAAACAGTCCTTATCAAAGCGCTGCTCGCTGACATTCACTGCGCTCCTAATTGACAGGCGACGAGTCGCGACGACATTCGAGGCAGTCAAGACGCGCAAACTTGTCGCGCAGCAATAAAAACCAGGAGGAAGGCGTCTAAAAGAAGACAAACCTACTGAAGAAGACGTCTGAAAGAAGATAAACCTACTCTCAAGTAGAATTGTCAACACGTTATTTCAAGTTCAGGTGAGTAAATGAGCTTGAGGCTAAAAACCTCGCAGGGTTCAGGTATTTGTGGTTGAGGTTGAATGGGGGTGCACTGCATCATAGATATATATCTATGCACTGCATGGCAGCATGGGTCAGTCAGTGACAGGACTGATGATGGCCCAGGGTCAGGTGCGACTTGTATTCTACTGTAAATGACCATATGAAATGAATGAGCAGTGAGCACGTTGTGTTTTTGACATGTATCCTACACACGGGGCAGCATTTTTAAGCAGTCAAAGTGATCGCAGTTTTGCAGGTGAGTAAATTACAAATGCACTTTTTTTTGTAGCCAAAATCTCCTCAGTGTTCAGTACATTCGCACATGAAACATCATGCATGCAGTGTTCAGTGTACAAAATAACACTTCATTAGGCAGAGCTGAACATGGTTATCATTACCTTGCAGTGGTGTAAAGTAACTACATTTACTCAAGGACTGTTCTTTGTACAATTTTGAGGTATTTTCCATATATACCTCAAACTTTAGTGGAGTATTTCCAATTTTCAATACTTTTGCTTCTACTCCACTACCTTTATTTGAAAACTTTAGTTACTAGTTACCTTGTAGATTTAGATTTTTATTACTAAACATACCTTAACCACTTAAGCTCTATATATTTCGGCGATTTGAAAATAGCAGATCTACAAGCTATTTTCAAAAGATTTGTATACATTTTGAAAACTTTAAATGGGACATTCTGCATAATGAGTACTTTTACCTTCGATAAAGTATCTTTTGATGCCAATACTTTTGTACTTTTAGTACATTTTTAATTCCGGACTTATACTTGTAATGGAGTATTTCTACATTGTGGTATTGATACTTTTACTTAAGTAAAAAGAAATTGAGTACTTTGTACACCACTGTCACCTTGATGTGCAACTTGCAGCAGTAGGTGCCAATAGGCTATGATTTACCGCCTCTACTCTATGCTGACTGTAAAATCTCAGTTGTGACTCAGCATAAACAATGCAGCACGCATTGTTGTTTCCACTGTTCATTGTAATCTTCTCTGGTAGTTGTGTCCAAAGAAAGCCTAAAATAGTTTGATGTGTTTTGTGTTTTATTTACCATAGGTTTACAGTGGAAGTTGAACATGTAGGCTACATTCTATACCATGACATGAGGGTGTCATTGTTGTAATTTGAGTTTGAAATCTAAACCCATGTGCGTTTCGCTGCCACAGCCCACTATAATAGTTCACTGTCTCAGTATCATCCAACTGTTAGATTTTCAATCCCAATGCTTCACATGTAATTATAAACCTAAGTTATAAGTAGTAAGTAAATAAATAGTAAATATCGTTCAAACATCAAAAGTCTACTGGAAAGTCAAGTGCTATGTCAGACCTAAACTCTGCTGTACAGTAAATATATCCGTGTATATCAACTTATTCAAGAGGCCAGGAGAGTTCAAATGAGGTTGCCTCAGTTTAGTGGGTTATTGATCAACAAAATGAAAGACCCACAAAGAAAAGATTTCTAAAGCATGCCTTTAAACAATAAATATAGTCTAGAGCAGTGACACTAAAACTGATACAATTAATAAAAATAAGAATAGCACGGTTTTGTAAACGTTTAATGCACATCTTTGATTGCATTTATGCAGGCAACTTCATACAGTGCTGCTAAGTACTTTTGTTGCTTAATATACTTACTGCAATATTTAGAAATGTAATGGGCATGGTGGAACCTAGTCAAACATTTAAAAATGTACAGTAAAACGTATTTAAAAACAAATCCCAAACTGATATTATGGGCGTTGTTCCTGAAAGGTTTTAATTGGATATGTTCTGCACACCCTGTATGTGTATTCACATTAAGTGAATTAAGGTCAAGACACAGTGACCAGTGATACGCAATATCTTTAGTTTTAAACTATTTTAAAACAGGAGAAGTGATGAACCAAGAAGTGACCTTTTAAAGTCAATGAAGAAACCATGAGGACATTTTCTGTATTTTTATGAAATGTGGATTAGAGGTCATGTCTGAGCTAATGATGACTCACTGGGGATAAATGTAATTATGTGTCCTTTCATTTGTTAGGCAGAACTATACTAAGCCACTTAGCCAAAGTATCCATTGTCGTCATTTTGAGTAGTTCCTCTTCAGAAGTGTCCCATGAGCAGGAATTTGTGTCCAGTGTGACCTCCAGTGTGACTTGTGACCTCGGCAAGTATAGGACAATTCAGACCATTAGGTGTTATTTTATGAAATAGTGTAATAAAACCAGCAGCCCTGAGAGAGTAAAAAATTACTTGAAGATAAATAGACTGATGTATTGTGCGATGCAGTACCAGTCCATCAATTATAGCAACATTCACAGCAGTTTTATCTCATTACATTGCCTAGCTCCTAAAGAGAGGGATGTGTGTGTGTGTGTGTGTGTGTGTGTGTGTGTGTGTGTGTGTGTGTGTGTGTGTGTGTGTGTGTGTGTGTGTGTGTGTGTGTGTGTGTGTGAGAGTGTGATTGCCTAGCTCCTAAAGAGAGGGATGTGTGTGTGTGCGTGTGTGTGTGCTTGTGTGTGTGTGTGTGTGTGTGTGTGTGTGTGTGTGTGTGTGTGTGTGTGTGTGTGTGTGTGTGTGTGTGCGCGTGCGTGCGTGCGTGCGTGCGTGCGTGCGTGCGTGCGTGCGTGCGTGCGTGCGTGCGTGCGTGCGTGCGTGCGTGTGTGTGCGAGTGTGTGTTTGTGTTTGTGCTTATGCGTGAGAGAGAGAGAGAGAAAGATTTGGACTTTGTTCTGTGGTCATAAATGAAAGGAGTGCCCCCAGATACCGTGCAGTGTTTATGTTGTCCCTCACATGGCCTGAAAGCCACCTTTAACTCTGCCCAGACACTGCCTACCATTGGACACACTCCCTGTGATCACACAATGAACAACTGAAGCACTTAAACGTATTCTTTGAGTCTTATAGAAACAGTCTTAGAAGTCTCCGAGCAACGGACTTGAGTTACAACTGTACTTGGACCGTTTTTTCCGGCTACTCTACACCAAATCTCTTCGGCAAAAATAGCCAATCTACATGTTCAAAGTGCATCCCAACGTGACACGTTTTGAGCTTGTAGATCTGCTGTTTTTGAGCCCGTCCTACCTGAAAGCCCCCCATACCCCCAACACCCATCACACGGTGTCGCATGCCTAAAATAGCTCGTCTAGAAGATTACAGCACCTGAGCTTGTAGATCTATTTTATATACAACACCGTCGTACAACAAAGTATAAATCAGGCTTTAGAATCCTTTTGACGGATGAGATTTGTTTGTCAAGCAGAAGAACCATTGCGAACGAAAGCTTCAGCTCTTCTAGTCATTCTTTCATTGGATTCACATCATCATGTATCACATCAGTTTTCGGGCAGACATTTGAAACTAAATCCAAGGATCATTTTGAGCAATTTTTAACCTGGCATCCCCCCTGTATTTTGGGAATGTCATAGGCATAAATGGAACTTAAGCACATGAACCCATGTCCCCTATTTTGGACATATGATAATAGGAGAAAATTCAGCAATCATGTTCAGACCCCGGTCAACGAAGTACAATATACTTTGTTATAGGGTTTAAGTGGTTAAATGGTTAATTGATTGGCTCATCTCCACAAAAAAGAATCCCATGTGTCTGCATGCACGTGTGCACACACACACACACCCACCCACACACACACACACACACACACACACACACACACACATACACACACACACACACACACACACACACACACACACACACACACACACACACACACACACACACACGCGCACGCACACACACCCACATTGTATAATGAGTCCACTTGTCAGTGCACTTGAGCAGAAGTTATTAAAAACAGAGCAGTAGCCCCTGACCCGAGTATCCTTTAGATAGATGTGGAACCAAACGGCAGCTCTGTGGGTCAAGACCCTCTCTGCTGTCATGGGAACTCATGTTGATTTATTTGGCTTGATATGTGGAGGATGCTCTGTGGCCCACTGAATTGCATAATCACCAGTGGTGGACAAAGTATATACTCAAGTAAATACTCAATGTATTAAAAAGTACAAATTGCGAAGTACATTTTCCGAAATTGGCACTATATTTGAAATAGGGCTGAAGTGGTTAATTCATAATATATTGTGCTCTTACATTGTGTTCCACCACACTCTCTCATGTATTCCAATTATGCAAACATGCTAATTGTTGAATTTAAAGCCTGACAAATACTGGATTTTTGTGGCCCATAACGATATTATGGAGAAAGCGGTTTCTATATTGATATGTCGGCCGGTATTATTGATAGGGGGGGCAGTAACTCAGGTGGTAGAGCAGCTGCTTGGGAAACTGAAGGTTCCCAGTTCGATCCCAGACTCAACCCTAGAGTCAGTGTCGATTCATAATATCAGTGCCCATACCCTAGGTGGGGTTGGCGAAAGGGCCTTTCTGTGTGGAGTTTGCTCTCCCCGTGTCTCCTAGGGTAGGTACCCTCACAAAAACATGCAGTAATCCTGGTCACTATACTGCCTCCCCCTGGCCAGCCGGGGCGCCTGATGGAGGGGAAGGGAACTGGTTGGAATAACGTGTTCCTTCCACGCGCTACGTCCAACCAGGGAAACTCTCCCCTGTCAGGTGACAAGAAGGTCAGTTGGCTCTCATGCATTGAAGGAGGCATGAGCTCGGCCCTGGCCTCCCTAGGTTGGCAGAGGGAAGGTAGTGCCCAGGATTACATAGACAATTGGCACTGGGTGTAAAAAATAGGGTTACAAAATCGTGGGATAAAAATGTAGTTAAAAAAAAGAAACAAATAGAACAATTTCTATATTACCCGTAAAAAAATAAGTTTCCATATCGACACATATCAGTACACATCAATATTGATATCTGTGATATAGGCCTATAAGCATATACTGCTATATCGGTCGGACTCTAGTCGAAATGACACATCTACAGTAAACACCAATGTGCAGCTACGAGACATGTTTTTGCATTGTCCATTTTAAAAGTTTCTCCCTCAGTTACTGTACATGAACACTCTGGACACGTTGTACTGTGCTGCGGTTACAGGCAACGCACTCCCTTCTTTTCCTATTCTGCTGTAGGAACAGGGGGCGACCCCTCCCTGTCCTGTCCTCTACCTCTCCCTCTTCCTACCTTGTGGCGTTCCAGTCAGCCCTTCACCCCGTCTTTCATCTGCTTCATCACTGTGTGTGTGTGTGTGTGTGTGTGTGTGTGTGTGTGCGCGTGTGCGTGTGTGTGCGTGTGTGTGTGTGTGTGTGCTTGTTTTACTATTCTTGTGAGGGCCTTAATGTCCCCACCAGTATAGTAGAATTTGATAAATAGACATTGTGAGGATTTTTAGAGATAGAGTAGACTTACAATTAGGAAAAAAATCAGGTAGGGGTTGGGGTTTACGAATAGGCATTTAGAGGTTAGGTTTAGGGGTTGGGGCTCGAGTTTTCCCTGTACTTAGTTGCGCGCTGATGTCACACACTAAAATTGCCAATATAGATGGCTATTGCCAGCTATTTTCAATGCTGTCCTAAAATGTTGATGTCCTAACAAGTATAGTAATACAAACTTGTCTCTGTGTGTGTTAAGTGTGTGTGTGTGTGTGTACGGGAGAGGGAGGCCTTGACAGTGGGTACCGCTCCTTCCCTCTTATCCAGTGAGGAAGCTCATCATGCCCGAGGGACTCATCAACCATTAACTCATAACTATTTAAAGGAATTAGGGGAGAGTTCACGTCCTCGAATTATTGTGCAAGCCACACGTTCCCAGTGAGCCTTATACATTGACAATGTATCTCATTGGCTAGCGAAGAAGCACAGCCACGTGCCCCAAGTGTTGTTTTGTCATTCTTCCTCCTCCTCCTCCTCGCTTTCACTATCTCCTCCTCCTTCTGTTTACAGTATAGATATAAATATCTAATATATGTATATAAATATACATACGTATATATTATGTGGCTACATGTTTGTATTCATGCCTGCTCTTGTCTCCGTAAGTGAAACTTTTCGCTTGTGTGTGTGTGTGTGTGTGTGTGTGTGTGTGTGTGTGTGTGTGTGTGTGTGTGTGTGTGTGTGTGTGTGTGTGTGTGTGTGTGTGTGTGTGTGTGTGTGTGTGTGTGTGTGTGTGTGTGCATTATTACTCAGCCAACAATGTAGGACATATCCTGAACACCAGATTGTGTGTTTGTGAGCCTGTTTGTCTTGAGTTCTTCTCATGTTCCTCGAAGTTCCGCAGCCCCACGGCTCATTAAAAACATTCTGCAACCTTTTGTGTAATTTCAGATATGCGTAGGTGCAGTATTGGCCCCTTTTTTGACAACTGTGCCTATGAATGCTCGGCTATGCATGTGATCGGCTTTGCATGTGTGTGCATGCATGTGTTGAGGGGAAGTTTGCAGATTTTGAACTAATACCACAGTGTTAACAAAATAACCTTTACTATATATACTATATATATACTACGTAGTAGTGTGGAATAAAATACCCTATGGTTGTGTATTTCTCCTACGCCCGTCGCCCGTGACGTCAAACTCTTTCACGTTATCTGGTACACGCATTGTTTTGCGTCCTTTCCCTTAGAATGTCATCACTCTGTGTGTGTGTGTGTGTGTGTGTGTGTGTGTGTGTGTGTGTGTGTGTGTGTGTGTGTGTGTGTGTGTGTGTGTGTGTGTGTGTGTGTGTGTGTGTGTGTGTGTGTGTGTGTGTGTGTGTGTGTGTGTGTGCAGCACGTGTATGACCATTGACTAATGTGCATACTTCAGGTGTTGGGTTTGTATTCACTCAATGCAGATCCATTCTCTGCTCCCCACCCATCATGTATTAGGGGTTGTGTGAATGCTCAAAGGCTTGGTGACTGTCCCTTCATGCCATCATAATGTCAGGGTGGAGCACTGCAAGCTGTTAAACGACACCGCTGGTGCTTTATCACATTTGACCATCAACGTTGTCCATCACTGTCAAGATATACATCTTGCAATACATAGGAAGTTTCACGACTTTCATGTCATGTCATGATATTGCAATGCTGCTTGGCTCCAATATAGCTGTAGACAGCCTGAGCTTAAAGCAGAAAATAAACGTCTATTTTAAGTACAACAGACAATCCACCATCTTTATCTGTTTTTACTTTTACAGTAAAGCACCACGGCTCAGCCTGTATTGACTTCGGTGCAAGGCCGTCATTCGGAATACTTGCTTGAACCGAGTGGGCCGGTTCTGGAGAATCGATCATTCGATCAACTTAACACTCAACACTGGACTTTCTTGAGTCCTCACCAACACTCTCGCCACTTTTGAGGCTAATCAGATGAGCGGTTCATGAGATATGAATATTTAGAGCAGATATAGAGCAGATATAGAGCAGGCCAGGGCCGTTCTGGAGAACTGCTTATCCGATCAACTTACATAACACTTACAGTTCTATTGGTCGTCAAGCAGTACACATTGTGGCAAGTGTGAAGTCGATCAGATGAATGTTTCTCGAGATCTGTGAAGTACAGACATACTGAGATTCCTGGAATGTATAGGTAGATAGATACAGTAGAGGCAAACACTTAACGTCCAGTAAGGCATAATTAATTGAGCGGTAATGTCAGTCAATATCATTTTGTACAAACACCATGAATAATTGCTGGAAGGAAGCTACTGTGTGAGTTGTAGCTCACTGTCATTCTGCTAAACTCTGTATAGCCTCAGACAAAAGCAGAACTAGACACCATAGTGAAAGTCTGGTTTCATTTTTTTGTAGGAAAAGATGTTCAAGTTTAAACTGATCATTATGTTCCACTCTGATTGTGCAATACAGTAGACATGTATATTAGGGAAGATTGACCCTTACGGTACCACTTTTATACTGTAAGACTAAAGAGTCAAATTAATTATGAGGTGTATAAGTGGTGTATAAGACGCTTCCTCTGGTTGCCTGTGGCCGTGGGTGCTTAGCTACAAACAGTAGGCCTACTACTAAGTTTAAAAAACGCAAAAGGTGGGAGTAGTGGCTCTCTAAAAATAAAAATGCAAGGCTTGACTCAGATGCACAATCATTTATTATGCTACATCAGGCTGATGCATTTCGTCTAGAGCCTTCATCAAAGTAGCATCATTTCTTTGATGAAGGCTCAGGCCGAAGCGCGTCAGCCTGATAAATAAATAAAATAATGTGCATCTGAGTCATGCCTTGCATTTTTAGAGTGTCGCTATTCCCACTTTTTGTGGTGTTTTTACTTAGATTTTGCAGTGTAACTTTTATAATTCAGTCGCTATAGCGGATATTCAAAGCTATCCAGAATGAATTGTAGTCGCTAGTCAGTGCCAAGAATGAGCAAATGAGGTGTGGTTGGTGATGACATTAGAACTTATTCTGTTGAGATTTGTTTTTTATGATTGAGGATCACTTAGAGTTGTTTTAAAGCTATCAAACAGGAGTCAAAGCCAACCAAACCCCATCAGGTTAATCACTTAAACCCTATGGGGTTCCCCAGGTGTCTATATTTGCTCCCCTCCTTTTTCCCTCTACACCAAATCTCTTCGCTGAAGATCTACGAAATCACAACGGATTGTGACACGTTGTGCCGCGTTGTGAGCTTGTAGGTTGGCTACTACGAATGTTCACCTACGGTACCGGTGTTTCCCACAAATGTTCGCCTATTATGACATGCCTAGTGTTCATGTGGTTAAAGAGATATATGAGGGGAACTATATCAGCCTGGTAATATGGCATCGGTATTGCATGTACCAGAGGCGACTAGCGCCGTCTGCGTCACAGTTGTCACGCTGGAGCTGACTGAGCTGCAGCGGGAAGCGAGAAGTGCAACTAGAGAGGATGAAGCAACAGGAAATCTACCGCATCTGATGTCTACTACACCACACACATGCACGCACGCACGCACACACACACACACACACACACACACAAACACACACACACACACACACACACACACACACACACACACACACACACACACCCCCCCACACACACACACACACACACACACACACACACACACACACACACACACACACACACACACACACACACACACACACACACACACACACACACAAATGCCTGCGATGAAACATATCCATGCATATACACAACAAATCTAGATCTAAATGCACCGAAATACAGTACGGTATAATACAGCCGTGCATGGAACGGCATGCATGTGTACACGTACACTACACAGGGAGGCCCGGTGACATACACTGTGGTACGTACATGGTGACCACAGGGTTGCACGCTAATGAGAAAAGAGGTAGTAACTGACACCAGACCACATGATAGTTAGCTGTCTGCACTTCTGCTGAGCTTTCTGTCCCAGTCATTGGTTCCTGGGGAAAAGTATGACTCTACACACACGTGCGCGCACACACACACACACACACACACACACACACACACACACACACACACACACACACACACACACACCGATCTCCTCTCACCTCCCTGCAACCTCACGCTTGCCAGCTCCATACAGCCAGTGAAAGCCCTCTTATCTGGTGGATGTGACACAGGGTGAGTGTAGCTGCACTTCAGTATATCATACTGTGTATTTTTATATATAGATATAAACAAAGGCAAGGACAGGATTTCACGCACGCACGCACGCACACGCACACACACACACACACACACACACACACACACACACACACACACACACACACACACACACACACACACACACACACACACACACACACACACACGCACACATAAAGATTTGTGAAATCTATTTTTTGTGTGAGAAATTGCCAATGCTAATGAAGGGCATCTTGTCTGAAATCCACAATTTGGAGTGCAGTCCTTGCCTTCTTCATCATTATTTTACAACTTTAACCACTTATACCCGATATACTTCGTTGACCAGGGTCCCCAAGGGCCCTATCCTTGGCCCCTTCCCTTTTTTTCTCTACACCAAATATTTTTGTAGAGAATAGCCGATCGACAAGCTCACAACGGATTGCAATGCAACGCTTATTTACAGCAAATGATCGCCTATTTTTGCAAAATGTTGGCCTATTATTATGACATGCCCAGAATAGAGACGCTAGGGTTCAAGTGAGTGAGGATCCAGTACCTAGTTTTCAAGATAGAATCATCAGTTAGTTGAGCGCATTGTACCTCATTGTCTATACAGTGTGTGTGTGTGTGTGTGTGTGTGTGTGTGTGTGTGTGTACGTGCGTACGTGCGTGTGCAAATATAAATGGTTGTGATGCATACCACTGCCTGTATCCTGTTTGACAAGATCAAGATGTGATTAATTAATTTTGTGTCTGAATAACAAAAAGTGCTTATGATAGACAGTTCATTTAATCTTTATCGTCAAGCCTTATCAGGGTCTGACCAAAGCAGCCTATGTACATACCAGAGCTCTTACTACAAAATACTTAGCCTCAGACATGTTCATGGACTTAGAAGAACTTTACTGATTGTGTGTGTTATCCATTACCAGAAAATAGATTAGAGATTGTTGTATGTATGTCACCACAGAGGAAATTGTATATGTTAGAGACAGGGATTAGGTTATGGTTTAACTTGAGTTCATGTTAAGGGACTAGGCATTCGCCGTATGTAAAGTTGTGGTTATGGTTCGGGGTTGGGGAATGGGAAGGGCTATAATTCACGAGAATATCCTTGTAAATGCATTTTAAGTGTGTGGGGGTAATCAAATGATCCATTCCATTTGAAAGAGCATGAACTGTTTTTTTTTCTTCTTCTTTTTTTCTTTCTTTTCTTCCCCCAACTGCTATCCATTCTTTGGAACTTTTACCTCCTCCTACTCAACTTGACTTTGGTTTGACTTGTCGCTTCTTTCCAATCAGTTCAACCTGTTTGAGGGTAAAACAGAGGATTAGACCAGAAACCAGATAAATGTAATGTGGTTGTAATTTTACTCAATGTAGTGCCAACCAGACAGAGATTGTGGTGTCTAGCCACCCACTGTGCCAAGCTTTGAAGATTAGCAACCATCGTGTGTGTTGGTGTATGTATTGGCCATGATGAGTAAATTCTCCACCAGCCAAATGAGTGGGTGCTCAGACAGCCAAATTTCGTTTCTACTAATGGGGCAGTCCAGTCCTCTGGTTGGCGCTCTCGTTGGTTTGGGTGGGCTTGGTTTACTCTGTTTGGAGGACAATGCAACTTTGTGCGTAGGCCTACCGTAGATTCCAGGGGAAAAAAATGCTCACAGAGTTGGAGCTATCAGATGTATGATCTCTGCTGCAATATCATTCACAGATGTACCTTGCCCTCACCGTACAACTTTAAACCAGTTTATTCCAATTCTTGTTGTCTCAAATGAAACATTCCTCTTAACCTGGTTGATATACTCTCTCAAGTTCTTTTTAAATGTATTTTTTTTAAACATGTTTTGGAATTGGTTGCCCTTTGCTTTCCATTTAGCTCCGTATCTATCTACTAGACCACTCCTTGTATATTTTAAGATTTTGTTCAGCCTCTTCTAAGAAAACATGGTCTCAACCCAACCATTTGTAACAATTTCTAAATTGCCATTAATTTAAATATATATATTTATATATGGAAAAGGCAGTCTTGTTACAACCTCTGGAAGCCATGAAAAATAGTACATCTTCATTCAGGATTTTGACACTCAGCACCACAGTGCCGTCACTGCACTGAGTAGAGTCACACACAATCTTATAATGAATGCTGACATTAGTGACGGTTCCATATACTTGAGTTGTTGGACTGGAGTGCAGCATTTGACTCCACTGATTATAATATTCTTTCAATAGATTACACATAATGGGTTGCCTATCTAGGACTGCTTTGCAGTGGTTTACGTCTAAATTGACATATCACAGGATTTTTGTTCCCTCCTCTATAACTAGTACCCCAAGGTTCGGTTTTATGTCCAATATTTATTTTGTCATATATACTATATGCTTCCCCTTGGTGACATTTATATGTAAGCACAACATCTCCTTCCATTTTAATGCACATGTACAAGCTTGTAGATCTGCTATTTTTGTATAGCCAACGAAAATTTAAAAACTACACAGATGCTTTCCCGGTTTTAATGGGTTAGGGCTGTGCTCAATTTTTTTTATAATGGGATAGGTATAGATTTTTATTTTTATTTTATTTGTATAAAATGTTTGTATTTGTCTGTACACATCATGTCGTGAGTAACCTGCCAATACCCAGCCCAGTCCTAGAATACATACATTTTTTGTTTGTTTTGAGACACCAACATCATCATACATGTCTTTATTTATTATAGCGATAATATTAACATGTCTTAAGAAAAAATAAATAGGCTTCAAATTGTACAAGATGCTGCTGTTACACTAGCCTGTCTGTTTTAGGATTGATTTAAAGATTCATAATTACATTTGAGAGTTATTAACCTATTACAAACCAGTGTGCTGAGGACATAGAGTGATTGTGGTACAACAGTTAAACAAACTAATTTGAAAAATAATCAATAATCGATAATTTAATAACATAATCGATGAATAATCTATGATCCCTATTTTGGGGATGTTATATAATTATAGGCGATTTAAAAAAAAACATGTTCAGAAATAGCAGATGTACAAGCTCGCAACACATCTGCACGGTGGCTCATAGATCTGCTATTTTCACTATTATTGCACAACACCGTTATTCGACAAAGTAGAAAATAATGCTTATGTCGTTAATCGATTAGTTGATATATAAAAACAAAAAAAATACAATTAAACAAATTAAATCAAATTAGCAATCAATAGAATAATCGCAAAGAAGATAATGGATAGTTGCAGCATAGTGCCTTAGCTGTCAGAGCTTGTCTACTCTGGAACGACCTGCCTGAGGAGTTCAAGCTGATAAATCAGTGTCTTCACTTCTTAAGACATACTTTTATTGAAAGGACTTTACATCATTGACATTTTTGAGTCTCTTAATGTTTTATTTTGCACATGCACTTTACATTTTATACATCCTGTTATCGTGTTTTTTGTTTGTTCTTTTGCTGATTTTTATTGTATTTCTTCAGTTTCATGTAAAGCATTTTTAGTGCTTTATATATAGGGATTATTATAATTATAATAATTATTAGGGATTAGTATAAATTGATTATCCGATAAACAACAGGCAATTACAATACACATGCCTGCGGGTGTCAAATCAATCATGCGTTGCTTCTTTCCAAAGTGATAGACTAGGTTTCAGATCTTATGGGTATGGTGAGGTGAGGTGAGGATGCAGGGTATTTCTTCATTTCAGTCAGCGATACCGAACAATACTGATGGTAAACATGGTGAGGTCAGGAAGTCATAGCTGTGGGTTGTCTGTTTTCTCTCTCTCTCTCTCTCTCTCTCTCTCTCTCTCTCTCTCTCTCTCTCTCTCTCTCTCTCTCTCTCTCTCTCTCTCTCTCTCTCTCTCTCTCTCTCTCGTTGGGTGCTGTTGAGGCCACAGGAGATAATAACCCTAATAACCCATTAAGACCCGAGGCCGGATTCTACAAATGCCTTCTAAACCAGTAGTTCTCGTCACACTTTCAAGATTTTTCAAGAATGTTCAAAAATAGCAGATGCAGCACGAGGTGACGCGCTGTGAGCTTGTACACCTGCTATTTTTGCAAAAATCTTAAAATGACACAGATGCTTTCCCTGTTTTAATGGGATAAACATGCATGAATACATTCTGAACACACTCACACACACGCGTGCGTGTGCACACGCTTATTTGTATTACTATACTTGTGAGGACATCAACATTTTAGGTCAGCGATTCTATTATTACCAATTTTCTGCTTTTTTGCCATTTTTAACTGTAAGCCTAAAGCCGAAAAATTGTAGATCTACAAGCCGCGACGCGTTGTGAGCTTGTAGATCGGCTATTTTCCGGTGCACGACACAAGCGCGTAATTAAGTATAAATCAGGCATAACTCTATCTCTAATCCCTAAACCTAACTTCTAAATGTCTAATCCTAACATTTGGATGGACATTTGGTCCTCACAAGTATACACACACACACACACACACACACACACACACACACAGACACACACACACACACACACACACACACACACACACACACACACACACACACACACACACACACACACACACACACACACACACACACACACACAGACACACACACACACACACTGTGATAAAAGAAATGAAACACTGCACCGAAACCACCGCATCTTTAGACAGGAAATACCCTGGCCTGCACATTACTATACATTTTACCTTTCTCTTGTTTCTAAGCGCTATCATGCAACAAACATTGATTTGTGATAGTAATAATTACTGTACATTACTTAACTCTTCTTAACTTCCAATCAATTGATATTTCATTGTAGTTGCAATATTATGTTAATATGTCACAGTTTTAAGATTTAACGTAATAGTTGTTATCTGTTGCACTTAATATTTTAATATGTTGCTGTACTGTTAATGTATTGTAGTACTCTAGTTAATGTGTTAATATGTTGCAGTAGTGTAGTTAATATGTTAATATGTTGTAGTACTCTAGTTAATTTGTTAATATGTTGTAGTACTCTAGTTAATTTGTTAATATTTTTTGCAGTACTGTGGTTAATATGTATATGTTGCAGTACTGTTTGCAGTACTGTGGTTAATCCATTAAGACCTGAGAGCCGATTCTATAAATGTCTCTGAAATACGTATGTTCCTACTGTATGTCCGTGGTTCTCCAACCTTTTTATGTCAAGTACCTCCCAAAAATTATATGTATTATTTGGCCGCGGACCCCCATCTCAACATTTTTTGTTCCAGGGACCTCCAGAAGCAAAGATTTGAGTTAAAAAAAAAATGCTTTAAAAAAATAAAAATATATAATATATACAAAGATTTCCACGATTTTTCAAAAATTGCAGATCTATATCTGCTTTTTGAATAGACAAAGAAATCTGAAATGACACAGATGCGTTCCGGTCTTAATGGATTAATATGTGACGTTAATAGGTTGCAGTACTGTATTGTTCTTGATCTGGTTTGACAGTAGCAGCACAGCTTTCACCCTCAGAAAGGGAGCGTACTTTTGAGTTAGAAAGATAAGAATGTTGCTGCATCTGAATGCAGCTGGGCAGGTTTTCCCATTGTCTCTGTGATTACTACATGTACGACGTGTGTCAGCTTACTTAGGTGGTGTTAACTCTACCTGCCATGCCCAGAACTAACAGCAGGACCCTCTTCCATGTCCACACCAAGCACGACAACTATAAATATATCCTTTTAAAAATCGTTGTAACTCAAGTGGGAGGCAGAGTCCGTCCCACAACTATAATGACGACAGAGGTGAACGATATATTTATGTCTAGTTCATTTATATTGATATGAACGAATAGTTTAGTTCTGTGCTTTAACATAACATGAATAGAATAGATACTACATATTTAAATGTATACTTGTGTGGATGGACTTTTTTAGAGCTGACAACCCCCTCCAGTGGAGTGAAGTTCCTGGTTTAAGCATAGGGACCGAGTTCAACGATGACTTTATCTTTCAGTTATCGGCAGTGATTTGATGGTATTACAGTTGAAATGTCACTTTGAATTGCTGTTTCTAATCTGAAACGTTGGTGGGTTTTTGTTTGTCGTGGAATAATATGGTTAGGGTTACTGATGTGATATGACAAAATGCAAAAGAATAGAATAAGCGCATAAAGTAGTGTTATTTGACCCAATCAGTCCTGGACAGCACTGTATCGTTGCTGTTGTGATGAAATACAAACATAAAAACATTGCCTTCCTTTTGCAACCATGTCCCTGAAGAAAATGATTTCACATCTCTCTCCCTATTTCTCCACCTCCTCCTTTTAGGCAGGCGATCAGAACGTAGAACCACTCCCAAAGTTAACCAGAGACTCATTTGTGTGTGTTTTCCATCTGTTGTTGATCAAAATGTGAGATATGGTATTTGATGTTTTCTTATCCACTTGAACCCTAGCATCACTATTCTGGGCATGTCATAATAGAGCTCACAAGCTCCCAACACGTAGCTTTGCGATGCGTTGTGTGCTCGTAGATTGGCTATTTTCGGCGAGGGGTTTGGGTGTAGATGAGGGAAAAAAGATTGGGATAGACCCCTGGGGGACCCCAGTCAACTTGTGCTTTAACAACTGCTCATATCCTACTGCAAGATTTTACCCTAACATAAACTATTTATGAATTTAAGTATTATGTATTAAGTATTTAATATGATAAGTATCTAGAATGAGCTCAATTCAGCCTTGCGTGTTGCTACTGAGAAATTCACTTCATTGTTCACTGTCAGTTTTTTTTTCTTATTTTTTTTCCCTTTGTGATCTCAGGTAATTTTTACCCATTCAAACGTAGGCACCCAGCCCACAGTGAGTGATCTGTTAAACATTAGCGAGGGTGGTGTGTAAAAAAAAATTGGTTTACTTACGTCACAATTTGACACAATATTTGTAATATATTGTTAATATTCCATGATCAGTATTATTATCCATATTTATCTGCAGTTAGCGTTAATGGGGATGTAGTAACCTGATCTAATAAAGATGACTCCCACCAAATGTATGTATGTAGGCCTACTATTTGTATATATTTAGTAGTGTATATATATTCTTATGATACAATGGACTTTTTTTTCCTCTTCCAGATTTGCACTTTTCATGTGGAGATAATATTACTGACTCCAATCATGTATTTCGGTTCATTGTCAGCCTTGGTTCATGGATTCCAGTAGCTTGCCAGACCTGCTTACTGGTTTGCGTTTTTGGGCTACAGTCATATCGTTTTTACATAACAGAAGAGAAGATAGAAACTACTCCTACATGTGGTACACTTACTGCAGACAAGAACCAACTTGCGGACAGAAATCTGAGCACCAGTGAAAGAATGGGTGCCAGCATAATGCATACAGTACATGCGCAGTGCACATGCACACGCACACACAAACACACTGACAGGCACTCTGAGCATGCTCATGTCTTTTGTTCATGCTCTGTGCATAAATATTTCTAATCATCTGTCATCCTTTGTAACGTTTGACAGAGTAAACTTTTGCATGTGCACACAATGATCACCCATACAACAGGAAAAATTAGTCATTATCTCCTCCCTGTGCACCTTGTTGTGTGAGTTAAGAAAATATTTAGCAAGATGATGACAATAACAGCCAAACAGGGCAATTTTTATCACCAGATGTGTTCTACATTTTTTTTAGTTCACAACATGACTCAAGTGCCTCGATTGGACTGGAAAGGGCCAAGACGTTTTCTCTCCTGAATGCAGTGTACATGTTTTTTATTGTTTAAAATGGGAGTGTGACAAGGTTCTGAACATCTATTCTGACGCTTGTTCACGTCTGGTGGTTTTATCTGGGCGCCGAGAGTTTCAATATTTTCAACTCTGGGCGTTTGGAAGCGTTTTTAGCAGAGCACGTTGCGTTTTCAGCTGGGATTATTAACGTTTGGTGGACACACACAGCCTCGTCTACAGTACCTTTATTTTGTTATCAAAGCTCTGTTTTTTTTTTTTTAATGAGATTTCAAGTCAGGATGTGATTGAGCTTCAGAAAATGATCTGGGAACTTTCTCTCTGTCTCTCTCTCAACTCACCTCTTTATCTCTCTCCCCCTCTCTTCAGAGCGGTGGTTCTGTGAGTACGTACAGTACATTCCTGCCTCCAAGTCATGCCAACTAGAGTAGAAGTCTAGCCACTGTCCTATTACTGTAACTCACAATTGGATTGGCCACCAAATGGAAAAATAACTGTGCTTATCGGAGTATTAATAGAAAGCATTTGCCCTGCAATAGCTTCCAAGGCAATTCCATATAGACAGCTTGACTTCCCCTCTCATCCACTCCCTCTCTCTCTCTCTCTCTCTCTCTCTCTCTCTCTCTCTCTCTCTCTCTCTCTCTCTCTCCTCTCTCTCTCTCTCTCTCTCTCTCTCTCTCTCTCTCTCTCTCTCTCTCTCTCTGTGTAACAATGTGCCAATTGCTATGAATTTTAAGTGGACCCCCCCCCCCCCATTGATTTCTGTGGTGCCCACATTCCAACGAAAAGGGAAACAATCAGTACATGGAAGAGGAGGATGTTTGTTTCATAGGGATATTTTGCCAAGTCATTTGGAACCATTTCAGGCCATTTTTATACCTGTTTGCTCTATGTCCTTTTATTCTTCCTCTATATAGTGTTTTTTCCTATTGTATGTTGATGTAATTCATCAGAGTTTTTGACACAGAGGTTGATTAGATGAAGGCTATTTTCAGACCAGATGGTGATTGCGGTGGTTCGCTCCGAGACCAGGTGTTTCAGAACACTGGAGCTCACATCTGGTGATTGTTCATGACTGTACGTAGGTGTTCTCGCTGTCACCTCCTGTTCAGCTTGCCACTGGTCTCAACCAGTATGAGAAAGTCCAACCTTTAAATAGGACCGCAACCTAAATCAAGAGAAATATTACAATAGGCATTGTATTTTCTTAGAGACAGAGGTCTTTGCCATGCAGTGTCCTCAGAATCCCTGAACTATTTCCATGTCATTTTTTTGTTGAAACTTAATTGGGCTTATGAACTGGGCTCTACACTGAGAGACCCCTCTCATATAAGTGCCAGATGTATTAGCTGTGTTTGTTATTTCCTCCCAAGATAATTGTACATCTTATGCTTTTGGTGGCCTGTTTGAGGTGCTGTATGTTGATGACTCTGCACGTCCCTTGCAAAGACATCAGTTTGTTCTTGAGAGAAATTATGGTTTTGAAACTCGTCTGCCATGACACTGCGAAAATGACCAATACACTGTTGCACCGAGTGTAGCACACTGTTCTTAAAGGTAATTAAAAGCAATCATTTGATTGGTGGTGGTTGAATCCACCTGCAATGCAGCCGACTGATAAAATATCGTCGCTGTTGGCCTGAAACCTTGTATGTCAAAAAACATAACTTTTTAGGAAATGGAATACCTGTGTTTCAATGGCTCCGATGTAGTTATTATTTATTTTATTTGCCTGCATGTCTCCCTGAAACAGCTATAGGGGAGGAAACCCTCCAACAAGGTGAAAGTATGTAAAAATGAATAAAAAAACATCATTATTATTATTAGTACTGTGAAGCTTGGTGACATCATAGCTTCCATACGCACATTTGCTTCATCAGGAACGATGCAGAAACAAACGTATTTTGTTCTCCTGATGTAATCAATTGTTTCTGAGGTGGACAACAGCAGTGTACTGTCATTCATTCAGTTTGATTATCATGAGTCCATTCTGTTGTCTAGACTTTACTAGGCTTTACTAGATAGATACTAGTCTGCCACTGTGTGTGTGTGTGTGTGTGTGTGTGTGTGTGTGTGTGTGTGTGTGTGTGTGTGTGTGTGTGTGTGTGTGTGTGTGTGTGTGTGTGTGTGTGTGTGTGTGTGTGTGTGTGTGTGTGTGTGTGTGTGTGTGTGTGTGTGTGCGTGCGTGCGTGCGTGCATGATCAAAAGTGAGGTCTTGACTGTTTGAGACCACATGTATGCTCAATTATCGATTAATTGATAGCCCGTATAACTATACAGCTGAAAGACCTGTTCCAAAAGCTTGAATCTCATTCCAGCCCATTCTTTGGCCTCAAACTCTGTTGTCTCTCGTGTGTGCTTGGGTTGGGCAATTGTGAGCCACCCAAACATGAGGGGAAGAAGAGGGTGTTTTGAGCAGAGCAGACGGGCGTCAGGGCCAGGGTTCAGCTTGTACTCCTCGTGACAGTCTGTCTTCTTGTTTACTAGATAACAGACAGACTGCTCAACTGGGCTGTGTGTGTGTGTGTGTGTGTGTGTGTGTGTGTGTGTGTGTGTGTGTGTGTGTGTGTGTGTGTGTGTGTGTGTGTGTGTGTGTGTGTGTGTGTGTGTGTGTGTGTGTGTGCTTGTGTTTTTTTTTTTTGGCGTGTGAGTGCATCAACTGCACATGTGTCCATCTTTGTTGCTTAAGTTTTGTTTTGTATATCACCAGCCATGGACAAGTAAACCTCTGTCTGTCTGTCTGTCTGTCTGTCTGTCTGTCTGTCTGTCTGTCTGTCTGTCTGTCTGTCTGTCTGTCTGTCTGTCTGTCTGTCTGTCTGTCTGTCTGTCTGTCTGTCTGTCTGTCTGTCTGTCTGTCTGTCTGTCTGTCTGTCTGGCTGGCTATCTCTCCTCCACCCCCCCCCCTCTCTCTCTCTAGTTCTGTCTGATCTGGGCTGCTTAACCCATTAAGACCCAGCAATATCTGCAATTTTGTATATATGATATATACTTTTTTTGTAACTCAAATCTTTGCTTCTGGGGATTCTACAAATGTCTTCTAAATCCTAACTGTTTTTTGAAAAACGTATGTTGCTATAATCAGCGGTGCTCAAACGTTTTCATATCAAGGACCCCCAAAATGTATTTGGCCGCGGACCCCCACCTCAAAATACGTTGTTCCAGGGACACCCCCAGAAGCATATATAATCAAAGATTTGCACACATTTTCACGATTCTTCAAAAATAGCAGATATACAGTACAAGCTCATACCACGGCACCGAGTGCCCAAAGAAATCTAAAAATGACACCGATACTTTCCCGGTCTTAATGGGTTAAAGTTACTGTTGTGTTTTCCTAGAAGGTCACATCCAATCTGTGCGGATATTGCATCAGCTTAAACGGTGCATCCCTCTCCTCCCCTGTGTAGACATGGTGGACACCCAGCAGCTCCTCGCCTGGCCTGTGGGCTTCAGTCTGAGCGCCGTGGACCTGTCGGAGCTGGACGACAGCTCCCACTCCCTGGACATGAAGTCTTACTCCACCTTAGACTACACCACCATCTCCTCCTCCACGTCCTCCCTCCACTCCTCCCTCTCTCCCTCCATGCTCTCCTCCATCTCCGGCGGCGCGGCCTATGATCTGAGCCCGCCGTCCAGCGAAGACCACCTGACCAACATGGACTACACCTCACACAGCCTGCCCAGCTACAGGATGCACACAGAAAGTCACAGTAAGTCTGATTTTATGTTGTTTTTGGTCTTGTCCACAGCGAGAGATGTCTTAAAAATGTTCAATGGAATGTTGAGTTGTATAAACTTTGATTGAATACTTCATTTAGAAGTTTGCAGAAAAAAGCACATGAAAGTACAGTTCAAATACAAGGTCAACTAAATAGGATTAAAAGAAAAAGCCAATGGCTTGTTTCAATTGGGGTCCTTTTGTACTCAATTCATAGTGACATTAAATGACAGACAGATATACACTACTATGCAGAACATCATATAAACAGTTAAAAAATTAAAAATAAGAAAAACTAAAAATATGTACAGTAAAAAGTTCAGGGGGGGGAGCATTTAGAGCAGTGATTCTAAACATTTTTTAATTCAGGAACCTTAGTTTGATATGCATTAAGCACAGATCCCTATTTGATTGAAATATAAAAAGTAATCTCTGGTACTCCTCCTCAAGTAGGTCCCTAGACCCCACTGATTTAGAGCGTAAAAATAATTTCTGAGTCTTGTAGTCATTGCAGTCCCAACAGCACACAGCTTGAGCTAATAAATGCTATGCTGTAAATGAGTAGACCTAATAAATACATACAGTACATATTTGTAACAAATGACATACCGTAAGATGCCAGCCTGCTGTGGGAGCCATGAGATAGCATGAGATATATTTAGTCTTGGCTTGAAAAGAAATTCTGATGAAACCTGACACAGCAGAGGGAGTAAAAGTGGAGTGAGAAGGTTCAGGGATTTGGAATGTTCATCTGTCATCTCATGTGTCAATGTCTATTTACAGCTTTCGCCATATCCTACATAGCCCAAACATAAACAAAATTCGGTCAATGGCATTTTTTCAAGTTTTTTTTTACCTTTTGTGTATGTTTTGTTTGTATTCTTTCCATAGTCATTAAACTTGCATGAATAATTAAGTAAGTCTTTGTTGACTATACATCATTAACCTATAATGCTTAATCATACTCTATCATACACCGGTGTTGCCTAAGCATAGGTCAGGATTAAGTGGTTAATAAGTCCTAAATGTTTGGGACTAACAGGGACTAATATCAAATGGCTTCCTCGAAAATCAAACAAACCATGGTATACAGCATCTGTCTGTCTGTATTCCTGTCTGCTTATCTATGTGTCTTTGTGCATGGTTGTCCATCTTTCTTTCTGTTAGATTTTATCAAGGTGGAGCCAGAGTCTCCTCCACAGTACTCTGACAGCCCCTCGTCCTCCAGAGTCCATGATGATTCATCACCATCGGCCTCACTGAACATTGAGTGTCGTGTGTGTGGTGACAAAGCTTCAGGATTCCACTATGGTGTCCACGCCTGCGAGGGTTGTAAGGTAGGACTATGAGAAATAACTCATTTTTACACTCTGCGGTATTCATGTGGAATAGGTTACCTGCAAACGTTAAGCCGATTAGCTCCATTGTTAACTGAAATTCCTCCACCCACAAAGAGCTGGCTGAATAGCAGCTGGACCTAGCCATCAATTAGTTGAGATGTAACAGGTTCCTTTTACAAATACGTTCTTGGGCTTTTGTGTTTTATCCTTTGACAAATATGTACAAATATATCATCATGAATCATACACATTTTGTCTATAAAAAACATCAATCAATCAATCAATCAATCAGCCAGCATTATTTAGAGTGAAACTGGGGAGGGAAAGAGCTACATACATTTTTGAGCATCCATCCATAAAGACAATTATTGTCTTATTTGTTTATTCAGAAGGGCCGACGCAATTTAACATACATGTACCTGTAGAAGAGCTAACTGTCAGAACATGGAACTGATTTACAATAACACTATACAGTAGGCATATAGCAGAGCTGTATATATTGCGCATGTGTTCACAGCTGATCTCAAAAACTGCTGGGACAATTAGCATCAGACTTTTCGTACACACTGCCAGTATCAATAGTGTTATCGATAAAGAGATAATGATATCAATATCTATACACAATTTACGTTCCCCATCCCTACTGTCTTCCCACTCAGCTACAGCCGCCCTGACAATGTTCCATATTGTATGGAACATTGCAATGCTGTTCCATAGAGGAATTATTTAGACCTTTTTGGTTGGCAAAAGGCACAAGGAACCAATATTGCAATATTCCTGTTTACTAAAATTGCACAATACTGGCAAAATAACAGTGACTCAAGTGCTATCAAAGTGTAAATGTATGAAGGGCAAATTCTACAATGGTGACTACCCTGCTGCAGCCATCATTAGATAAAATCAAATTAGTTAAAATCATTTCCAGAATGACGATGAAGATGTTCATCAAAGGGCAGACAGAGAGTGATCAAGCCCACTCGTCTCCCTCCTTCTGAACATGTGTATTTCTTTTGACTTGCCAAACCTGCTGGTGGAATGAATACTACTTTCATATTGCATGGAGAGAAATGTGCAGCTTTCATCTTCTTTGATGCATGTTTCTCTAACCACAAGCCACAGGTGTAGACATACAGCCAGCCACTCAACATATGACTGTCTGTCTGGAGTATATGTATATGATGACTGTGGGCAAACTGGCAAAGACGTTGTGGTACATTTCCATTTTTCTTCGAAATAATACAGAAACATGATAAGAGCTATAAATGATGTCTGTCACCAGGCCTGGGCAGCTGAAAGGTTAGCACTTTTTAGCTCTGTTTTGAGCAGTGTTTCAGTAAGTATGTATATAAGTATAAGTGGATGCTAATTAAATCACAGATTAGAGGGATTTTTCTCCATTTAATTAATTTTCATAAAATGAGATATGAGCGGCCTTTGACCAAAGGCTGACAAAATTAAACATCACAATATCTATGACTGAATACCTTTAATATCAATGTGACAATATTTTGACAATATTGTGTGACTTGGTGTTTTCAGAACATTTTACACAAGAAAATGTTGAGAAACGATCATTAGTAATGTGGATATGATGACCAAACACATTGGTTGTTCATTTCACTCAGCTAGAACAGTCTTTTAACTTCAGAAAATCACTGTACAGCTATGTATAAAAAAGAAATAGCTATGCAGCTTTTAAGACTCAGGAAAAGACAACATTAAGCTATATCATGATATAATGACCAAAATTCTGTACAATATCTTGTCTCATTACAATAAAAGCCAAATGTTACCCCACTACATCTCAGAGTGAAATATAGTACTTTCACTCCACTGTTATTTCACAGTTGTAGATACAAGTTACTTGGCCGATTTAGATTATCATTACAAAACACATTAACCAATTAATACCTATTTTATACTTCAGATATTAGAAAATAGGTGATCTGCAATACAACCTCACAACGTGGCGCAATGTGAAGCGTTGTGAACTTGTAGATCAGCTATTTTCAAACAGATTTGACACATTTCAAAAAGATTACTAAAGTAACATTTTGAATACAAGCTTTTTACTTGTAACAGATTTTTTTTTTATCAGTACTTTTACTTAAATAAAAGATCTGAATACGTCTTTCACCACTGATGAATTACACAGCTTTGTTGAATACTGTGATTGGTCAATAACAGTCTGTTATTTCTCAATAACAGGCCTCTGTTCTGCCTCTGTCTACGTTGCTATGGAAGCAGAATTTTGTGATCTAATAGAATCAACAACAAAAGTAGCTGTGGAAGCACAATGATCACCTCACACATTATCCCTTAAATATCACCCAGCTCTACTTTGAGCTTTTCAACACAGACATTAACCACTAAAACCATGTATGAGTAGTTTACCAGGGTCACCCAGGGCTTTATACTACTGTAGGTCCGCTAATATCACCAAATCTGAGCTGATCTACAAGCTCACAACATGTGCTTGTAGATCGGCAATTTTTGCCTAATGTTCGCCCCCAGAATGACAGAAAACATGAACTGGTGTTCATGTGGTTAAAGGTAGGGTAAGTGATATATATAATTATGTATTTTTTTTGTTTTGTTAAAAAGGTTAAAGTACTATATTCTGATAGTAGTCATAGCTACAGAGCGTTTGTTCGGTCACAGGGGTCTCTCCAGCTCTTTGGTAAACAGAATATAGTACATTTTCAGGTACAGTAGGTGACATTTAAGCCAATCAGGAGAGAGCACTGAAAATGCTTTTTCTGTTTAATAAAGAGCTGGAGAGACATTGGAGACTCCTTTTACTGAACAAACACTATAGCAATGAGAACTATCAGAATATAGAGCTATTTAACACTTATTTTAACCAAAGTAATTCACTTTCCCTACCTTTAATCATCTTTTTGGGGCAGCCTGCGGATCATTCCCACGAATCCGAACAAGTTGAATAAAATTATGAAACCAGAGGTGTAAAGTAACTAAGTACATTTACTCTTTAGTGCTGTACTTAAGTACAATGTTGAGGTATTTTTTACTTTACTTGAGTATTCCAATTTTCAGTACTTTTACTTTTACTTCTACTGCACTACATCTCGGATCCAAATATTGTACTTTTACTCAATTACAATTATTTGAAAACTTTTGTTACTAGTTACTTTGTAGAGTTTGATTACATGTATTATTACAAAACATACATTAACCACTTAAGCCCTATATACATTTCGGCCATTTGAAAATAGCCGATCTACAAGCTCACAATGCGTCACACAACACATTGTGAGCATGTAGATCTGCTATTTTCAAAAGATTTTAATACATTTTATACATTTGAAAACTTGTGAAATGGGACATTCTGCATAATGAGTACTTTCTACTTCTGGTACTTTAAATACATTTTGATACCAATACTTATGTAAGTACTTTCCACCACTGTCTGAAACACAGACAGATGCACAAACCGTGGGGGGGGGGTTACAATACCCTGCCACGTCGCATGCATATGGGCAGGGTAATGACACTTTTCACTTTGAATCCTATCAAGGATTCACAGGCAAAGGAGAAGTTGTGTTCTGACACTGTGATAACCCTAGGACTGAGCGAGCCATACGACCTCTCCTTATCTAAGCTATTAGCCATGGTCAAACAGCTCCGTACACCCACACTCCTACTCCACGTCATGAGAATGTTGATGGCTGTGTTTTTTAAACGTTTACTAACTGAGTCCACTGATGGATCTGGGTCTTTAGGGTTAATAGAAAAGAATAGACCATAAATAATGGAATCGTGTGGATCTCGGGATCCCCATGGGAATGGCGTGGCTACAATGTGACGTCCCATAACGTCTTACGTCTAACGATATATCTATGATATATGACTCTAGATTTGGCCGTGATTTCAGTGCGATCACAGCCCCATTCACTTCTATCTTACATTACATAATTAATTAAAGTAAAAGAAAATGTATTAAATGTTATGTTAAAATTTTCATTTTCAGGACCTTACCTTACCTGGGATATACTACATATATTCTGTAGTATACACATGTGATACTGTATACACATGTGTATACACATTTTGTAATGTATGTAACAATAAAAAACAACGTTGTACTACTTTATGTAGAGCCTGTGTTGGTTAGCATCTCCATCCACTTTTCTTTTTTTAATCGTGAGTTATTTAAAGAAGGAGGAAGTCAAACAGGGTTGAGACTCCACCTCAATAGAATGTTTTGTTTTTTAAAACAATAAAAGTGTTAGCCTTTTTGGCTGACCCCTTGTCTCCCCTGAGACCAGAGCAGAACAATGACCACTGTATCTTACCTTATGATCATTCATAGATGCTAATTACTCCATGCTTTAATTGAGTCACTAAACTTTTTTCTCAGGGGATCAAAGACTGTTTGTTAATGTACAAAATGTGCTATAGTAGTTGTCAGGGTTCTGTTTGTAAAACAAAGAGGGGAGGAGCATTTAATTAACAACTTAAGCCCTTTATACTTCTCGTACGACAATTGTAGATCTGTTATTTTTGCAATTGTTTAATTTAAACAATGGAGGTGGTGAGGGGGAAGTATTTGACTGACTTTCAAAAGCAGAGGCATGGAATTGATTGATTGATTGATTGAATATTTTATTAGTCAGAAATGTTAACAGCACGTGGGACAGTAAGACATCAAGGCTAAAAGGATGACACAAAAAAGTCCTGGGGACTTGTTTAAATTTTTTCATTTTTAACTGCTGTACTGTCTTTGGCGCCTGAATTTCCCCAGCAGGAGCAATAAAAGTCTTATCTTATCTTACAAAAAAGATAATTGAATCTTAAAAGATAATTAAATTGCCTTTTTTTCCACCAGTATTTATCTTTTAACATTATTTATTTATTTCTTCTAGGGCTTCTTCAGACGGACAATCAGGCTAAAGTTGGTTTATGACCACTGTGATCTCCACTGCCGCATTCACAAGAAGTCTCGTAACAAATGCCAATACTGTCGCTTCCAGAAATGCCTAATGGTTGGCATGTCACATAATGGTAAGGATTTTTGTGGGCTTCTATCTGCTATATTTGCAACTTATGACACTGTATAAACGAGCATAATTTATGAAAAAACATAAAAAGATGAAATATACAGATAGATACAAGGTACATATAGATATATACAGTATATAGATATAGGTATATAGATACAAGCCCGACAACAATGATATACACATAAAATACATCGAAGGAACATGTACAACCAGTGTGATAAAATCATCACCCGGACATGTCTTACAGAAGCCTCTACTTGTAAATGCCACGTTTTTGTTTTCCAACACACCATCTCTCTCTAGGCACACCGCACACCCTCTCTTGACCCAAGTGACACTTGCAGTCTTGTGCAAGACAGTCTCTTTCTTTGAGACGTGACCCTGAAAAATGCCCCTTTGCACAGATAGCGTTCGGTGTGTTGTGCCCATTAGCGAGCTGTATACACCACCTGCACCGCTGCTGTCTCTTTGAGGTCGAGCTGTAATGTACGCTGTATGTTTACGGCTGCTACCTCTGTGGTCCCCGGCATGTCTTAGAGACCTCCGGTCATGTCAAGTCCCACACCGTACACTCCCCTGCCAACCTGGTTTCAATGGAAACAGTGTGTTATAAGGCTAAGGTTCACCCCAAGAGTGGTGAATTGCCCTTGCTTTGAAGCTGCACAACAAAATCCTACAACTGTTAATTTGACTTCTGAGAATGTGAAAATGTAACCTCACTGTTCATTTAAAACATACTGTATTTTGCAGTCTGTGTGAAAATAGCTCTCACTGCTAGAATACTATACATGTATTAAAAATTTTAAAAAAAGAAAGAAACACATGCAATTTCACCATGCCAAATGGGGTCAACAGCCTTTGTCCTTATCAGACCCTTGGCATAACGTTGATTTGTTTTGTTTCCTCTCCTGTCAGACTATCTTTTCCTCCCTCCTTCCCTTCCTCGTCCACTTATGCCTCTATTTCATGACATCCACCCAGTGCTTTTTCAGACCTACTTTTGTTTTCATCAATCATTGACATCTTATGAGAAGATACACCAGCGTTGCAAAACTAGCTGTGTCACCGTTGCTGGCTTTGTGCCCATTCATAGGTGATAGGGAGGTATTATAGGCCCACACTCATTTGTATTTATTTGCTAAAGGTGTGATACAGGTAGTAGTAGGCTGGGCTGGGCCTGCTGATCATTTACTGATTTACTCTCATTCCTGTCAGCCAGCCTTAGGCAACATTATAGTACACTGAACACTTTCCTCAGGCCTGAAAACATGAATCATCTCTAATGAGGGTTGGATTTGCTGGGGGAGATGAGGGTAAATCAGACAGTGTACTGTACATTTCCCAAAAGTAAATACATGTATTTTTTTCAGTCTGACCAGAAGCAGGGATAAAACATATCCCCACCAACGATACAAATAAATGACCAAATGGGAGGGAAATCAAAAGCAGAAGCAATGGATCCCCCGCCTCACCCTACTCCTTCGGCAAATCCAACCCTGCAAACAGAACTAACATTGTCGCAACTTTGACCATGTTTGACCAAAATACCGTAGACTCATGTGCACCCCTCAGCAGATGTTGGCACGCATGGGGTCATTCAACTGTTCTGACACACTGTCCCACTGTTCAAACAGGAGGAATGTGGTAAAGGTGTTACGCAACTAGAATTGGCACCAGCCACGGACAGCCTTTCAGATATCAGCTGTGAAACAGAACCGTATCGATTAATACAGCCTGAGTGCTAATTATTTAAAGCAGCAATTCTGAACTTATTGTACTGAATAAAATTTTATTTTAACCACTTAAAGCCTATATACCTCAGTCCCTCAGGGGTGTATACTTGATCCCCTCCCCTTTCCCTCTACACCAAATCTCTTCGCTGAAAATAGCCACAAATAGGTCACAAAACGTGTCACAACAGAACGCACTGTGCTTGCAATAGGTGAATGTTCTCCTATTATGGCATGCATGCCCAGAATATGGACGGTCCGTTCAAGTGGTTAAGTATGTTAATACAGTGTAACTAGGTGGTCTCCCTACTCTTCTATTGAGAAATGTAGTGTGAAATGTTTGGGGAAAAGTGAAATAGTTACATGCCAGACCAAACATATTAAATCTGGATCTGGGTGTTTCAAAACCCTGTATTGTCTTCAGTTCTATTCCTGACCCTAATATTAGTATGAGAAAATGAATATAATGTGTTGCATTATCACATTTTATGTGGCCTATTATGCTCAAACATCTGCACATAGTAGACATAAGTGCAGAGTAGAATCATTTTTTGATTGATTGATTGAATACTTTAGTAGTCAGAAATGTAAACAGCATGTGGTACAGTAAGACATGACCTTGTGGTCTCCTGATAGATGTTTTTTCATTTTGGTGGCAGAGTAGTAGAATGAGAATGTTCCCATGTTTGTTCTAAATTTGGGTGATACCAGATCATGGTTGCTACCTCTAGTGTTGTGGCTGTGGGCGTCACTCACTTTGGAGGAGTAGTTAGACCACCACCAAGTCCACTTGGACCCTATTCTGCATCCCTATTCTACAAAAATAGTGTTGTGATGCTATTTTCGTCTTGTCAAATAAATATAGAACTTAAGTGGTTAAAAAAAGTAGTGTTCTCACCTGTACAGTACGCCTGTACAGTACATCAACTTTATGCTCAATTTAGATCTCAGCTGCCTTATCAGTGTCGCTATGGCCTTGATACACTTTAAATACGATATGCCGCTAAACAAAATGGATTCCTATTTTTGGGGTATTACTGGTTCACTGACTGCATGCAGTAACTCTCATTGGCTCACTGAAATAACATGAATGAGAGATTGGATAAGAAAATGTTTGGATTTTCTCATAACATCAGCGTGGAAAGGCAAACGGTTTGGTATCCATTTTTGTCCTTCTCAATGTATCCATTGAAAACGTTTTGATGAAGATTTGAGAGGAGATGGATTGTAGATCTAATCGTTATATATGTGTGCGCGTGAGTGCGTGTGTGTGTGTGTGTGTGTGTGTGTGTGTATCTATATACTTTGCATAATATGTGCCTGCCTACTTGTTTTTTTTTCCCAGCCATCCGTTTTGGCCGTATGCCCCAAGCAGAGAAGGAGAAGCTGCTGGCTGAGTTGTCTTCTGACGTGGACAACATGCATCCGGAGGCCACAGACCTGAGGGCACTCTCCAAGCATCTGTACGAGGCCTATCTCAAATACTTCCCCCTCACCAAGGCCAAGGCGAGGGCCATCCTCTCTGGCAAGACGGGTGACAATGCAGTAAATATTATAAACTTACTTTTTTTTTTTTTTTTACCTTTATTTATAGTTGTAACTCATGCCCGATTTGGCCAAATTGTGATAAAATCCTTGGTGCTACACTAGATGTATTTATATATGTATTAATTCATCCTATTAGATTATTTCCCCACTGTTCACTTCACTTTTTTGATGAGGAACTTACATACAGTATACTGTCTAACATATGGGGTGTGTGTTATCGGTGGGGTATTCTAACCTGGGACCTCCTGAGTGGTACCAACTGAAATCATCAACCCTTACTTTTTTGCCATTGAATTCCTACATTGCTGACAGGGTTTGCTCTCATCTACGGTCCTCAGTTTTCAGTCAAAGATGAAGTGACTTAAAACAAAGAAAAGTGAATCCAGCGCATTGACAGCGCAGATATTTCCTTACTATTTAGAGAGCACATTATTAGGATTAAGATGTGTGCCTATTCTACTGCCTAATGTAACTGTTATATTTTGTATGGTGTTTTTTTTTTTTTTTTTTTGTGATATGGATCGCCTTGGGTCTGAAATAAAGATTGAATTGAATTGAATTGTAGGTGGGTCCACACTGCTTGCAATCAAAATTCATTTGAATTCAAAACAACATGTTCAGTCTGTCATATTTAGCATGATAGACTAAATAGACTACATTTGTTAGGGACTAACAAAACATAATTAATTATTTGCAAAATTGGAGGTGGACAAACCCCCCAATACATTTGCGCTGTGCCTTTTAGACCATGCGCCACTGTGCGCCATAGATCGTCTAAACTTTCGACTCTAAAGAGTGCCTCATGCCTTTTAGTTGTTGAGCCATGTGATGACATTAGGTCATGTACTTATCTGTGTACAGTATATGTACATTATGTCACTCTATGAATTTCTCCACCAAAGGGTGCTGAAAATGTCAAAACAAACTTGGGCTGAACTACAGCATGTGCACCTCTAGGTTCATATGTTGTTGTTGGTGAAACAGAGTGGAAGGGCCTATTGAAAGCACATGTCTTGCTGGGCATTTGGAAATAGTTTCAAATGACATTCACCCCATGGGAGCAGTTCTGGCCAGTCATACTACCTAACAAAGGAATAGACATGTGTATTGCTTCATCCAAATTAAAAACAGGATCTCATCAATATTCATGCCCAAAGCACCACAATAATGTATTAAGCCATTTGTTTTGGTACATGAATACTGTATATGCCTGAAGAATGAAGCACCACATTGTATTGTAGCCAGTTACAGTATTACTATTGAATGCCTCCTTTTCAAAAGAGTAGTATCAGGGCATATTAATATCTGGAAACTATTCTGTCCTCATTAGTATTTAAATGCCTTGATAAAGTAGCAACAGAAGTGCTTCTTGTCCTTTCCTGATGTACTGTAATACTGTAGTCAACTATCCCAAGGCTATTCTGGACCCCCCCCCCCCCCCCTGCTTGTTATGACTGCTGGTTGTGATGATAGTATATGCTTGTTTTAGTCTACAGGTTTTCAAAGTGGGAGCTGTGGCCCGCAGAAGGCAGGATATTTGGGGGTCCTTGGCATTGAATTGTTTGTGAACCCCTGTTTTAGTCAATACTGGCAAAGTCACTGAACCACAGCAAGCTTTCCAAAGGAAACCAGAGTTCTTTAAAAAAAAACATCTATAATGTTGTTGCTTTTTGTATGCATACTTTGATATGGATTTATTGAATAGTGAGCATTCAGTATAGTTTCACCAGTAATCTACTGACTTTTCCCCCGGATGTTGTTACTGATACAGACAGTCAATATTACGTGTGACATGTATAACAGTTGTTTATGAAGTAGTAGAACAGTGGGTTTCAGTAGTATTTGAATTGTAATTACAGTATCAAAGAGGCAGATACAGTTGCAGTACAGTTGCGCCCTTTTTGGGCTAATTCCTGGTCTATTCTGTTAGAAAGAAAATGTTTTAATGTCTAATAAGAAAGGCTTCTCATATCCCCACTCATTTGAAAGATCCCCTGTGAAGATCTTGCCTTAAAGTGTCTTTGGGACCTCCCATTAGTCATTGAGTCTTTCTGCTGTGAAAAATTGACGATTTCAGTGTATGAATGGTGTAATTCATGGGCTGAGGCCAGTGCGTGTCGTTGCCAGTTTATTTCCAAACAGTAAGCTTGGCTAGGGGCTCGGCTAAGCCTCAGTGACTTATGAGAAAGATGATGAGATGTTTTTGAGTCTCTGTCTGCACAAACAATTTATTGCTGGTCAGACATAAGAGATGTGCCATGAACAATGAGGCATAACTTTTAACACGTGGGAGGTATCGACTGACACGCACTGAAGGAATGGATGACTTGTATCTGATCCTGATGATGATTTGTCCTTAGAAGACCCAACGAAATAGCTGACGCTGTCAGCGTCTCTTTCTTTTTCTCGATCTAACTCAGGGGACCTTGAAAGCCAAATTAGTTAATATAGCATCACAATCAGTGTAACCACTTTAACCCTATTTTATGCTTAAGCTATTAAAAAATATCTGATCTACAAACTCACAACACGTCACGATGTGACACATCGTGAGCGTTTTTAACATCTTGATTTTTTTTTTAATAATTTGGGATTTTCTTTACACAAATCTTCTCTTATGGGGGTCCCTGGCTCAAAATCTTTTCAGATGGAGGTCCGCGGCCAAATGCATATCAATTTGGGGGTTCCTTGACATGAAAATGTTGGAGAACCACTGATCTAACTCATTCCTGTCCTCATCCTTTCCCCCTCCTGTGCTCATCCTCTTCCTCCCTCTCCTCCTCTGTCTTTTTTCTCCTCCAGCCTTTTGTTATCCATGACATGAAGTCTCTGCTGGAAGGAGAACAGCTCATCAACTGCAGACAGATGCCCGGTCAAGAGCAACAGCTTCACCACCAACCACAGCAGTCCTCTGGGCTCACAGTGGGACATGGGGGTCAGTACGACCATAATACCGTCACTGTCGGGTGAAAGCCTTGTATGCACCGGTGTTCCAATGGATCCAATGTACAGTAGTTATTATTATAGTCACGAGCATTTGTTAATATTTTTCATCAGTTATATATTTTCATTATATATATATATATATATATATATATTAGGGCATTCACGAATAGTGATTTTTAGCATTCGAATTATTCGACCTATAAGTATTCGAATATTCGATTATTTTTTTTATTTTTTTTTCAATGGCATTGATGACTCGACTCAAGGAATGCGAGTTGACGTCACACCAGAGCTCACAGCTGCGTGTCTGCTGTAGAAAAGCCACTAAAAAAAAAAAATCTAAAAAAATCGAATAGTGGTTTGATAGTCGAATAGTCGGTTTGATATCCGAATTTTTGAATATTTGACTATTCGGTGAATGCCCTAATATATATATATATATATATATATATATATATATATATATATATACATATATATACTGTATATCAAATATTCAAATATTTGCACAAAGTTTCATGATTTTTCAAAAAATAGCAGATCTACAAGTTCATAGCGCAGCACTCGGTGCCACGCTATGAGCTTGTATATCTGCTATTTTTTAATAGCCAAAGAAATCTTAAATGACACAGATGCGTTCCCAGTCTTAAATGGTTAAACTAGGCCAGGTGCCCGCTGGGGCACGCATGTTCTTATTTTACGGCGTGGCGTGCACGTTTGTGTGTGTATTCTTAGCCAGTAGGCCAAGGAAGTAAATCCCCAAATATTCTTCACACATTGTGAAAAAGGAGTGTGTTGTGTGCCATTTTTGTGTGTGCATATTTTAATACTGTATATTCTTAATATTCTTTCATAATACTGTTATCCCGCAATCCCTCCATATTTGGCCAAGACTGGTGTTTTTGATGAGGTCATCAGTTTGACGTCAGATATCCACAGGGAAGCCATGCATGTGGTCTTGTTTACACACATCGTCGCAGGTTGAATCAAGGTTTCCTCTGTCTAAATAAATCAAATTATATTTACATATGGGTGTCACAGGAGGTCACCCTGCAGGCGGTGGTGTTGGGAGTGTAACAGGAGTGGCTGGCCAGGGGCCAACGGATGCCGTGGAGCTGCGGTTCTTCTACAACTGCCAGACCCGCTCAGCCGAGGCAGTGAGGGAGGTGACAGAATTCGCAAAGAGCATCCCAGGATTTGTAGAACTGGATCTCAATGACCAGGTGGGTTGACCGTGGCTTTGGAGGTCTGTTGTTTAACCCACTTTAACCCTAGCATCTCTATTCTGGGCATGTCATCATAGGGGAACATTAAGGTGAACATAACAGATCTACAACCTCACAACACATCGCAACGCAACACTTTGTGAGTTTGTAGATCGGCTATTTTTGGCAAAGAGATTTGGTGAAAGGAGCGGCCCAAGTATAGACCCCTGGGGCACCGAATTATATTGGTTAATCCATTCAACCTGTTGGTCGTTTGTCTGTCGCTGTGTCTATCGTATACTGTTGTTGTCATCCTGTAGAAAACATGGAACTCCACATTATGCAGCAATTTTTATTTGTATTTTTATAATTTGGCTGATGCTGTTGTGCACTTGTAGACAGTGAAATTATAAGACTTAAAGGTGTATTTCACTTTCAAAAAAACTTTTGGTCATTTTATCGTCTACTCAGGCCTTTATGAACCCCCCAGACAGTTTTTAAGTTGCTTGATTCATTATTTAGATATTAGATATTCATTTTATCAGACACGCCCCCTTCCTATACAAACCCATTGTAACTTCAAACTTCATTTTAACCATGTTAGATTCATCAAAAACACCCGTCCTTGGTTCTGGTGACTCATCCTGCCCTCCTAATGCGTGAGGGGCCGTGTTTTTTCAATTACTTTTTTCATTTATTTTTAATATTTTTTTTGGAAAATGAAAACAATTAAATACAATAAAAAATGTAAATAAAATAAATGAAAAAAGTAATCAAAAAAACACGCGTTAGGAGGGCAGGGTGAGTCACCAGAACCAAGGACGGGTGTTTTTGATGAATCTAACATGGTTAAAATGGAGTTTGAAGTTACAATGGGTTTGTATAGGAAGGGGGCGTGTCTGATAAAATGAATATCAAATATCTAAATAATGAATCAAGCAACTTAAAAACGGTCTGGGGGGTTCACAAAGGCCTGAGTAGATGATAAAATGACCAAAAGTTTTTTTGAAAGTGAAAATTCCCTTTAACTTTTTCTCAATTCTTCCAAACCTCACTTTGCAGATTATAATTCTTTATATCTGGAACGTTATTTTAACCAATCTGTATGGTAGAGTATGTTGATACAATATAACTAGCACATCTGCAGTTGTTGGAGGCTGTCTACTCTACCATTCATAAGTGAAATATCTCCCCTGGCGGATTCCATTTAGGAAGAGTGGTCTCGTGTGGGAGACCCTGGTTCAAGTCCCGGGTCAGACATAAAAGTTATGGATTGCAACTTAAATGATGCTGTACTCCTTCTCTGTTCAACAGCCCAATACTTTGTAATGTATAGCTTGTAACATATAGCTCAGTGGGAACACTGCTGCGATGTTGCATAATCGCTGGTGACTACCAACTGTTTACCATGACCTTTCCCCTCCTTTCCCTCAGGTGACCTTGCTGAAATACGGGGTGATCGAGGTCCTGATCATCATGATGGCTCCTCTCATGAATAAAGACGGGACGCTGATCTCCTACGGCCAGATCTTTATGACCCGGGAGTTCCTTAAGAGTCTCAGGAAGCCTTTCTGTCAAATGCTGGAACCAAAGTTTGAGTTCTCTGTCAAGTTCAACACCCTGGAGCTGGATGACAGCGACATGGCCCTGTTCCTGGCTGTCATTATTCTCAGCGGTGGTGAGTTGTTTTATCACTGTAGAATTCATTATAATATATCGACTACTTGACTACACTTATTATCTGAGACTGCTACAGGAAGATACAGCTCGGAATCGGATCAACTTCAGCATGCTGGGACAAAATAATAGTGACAGGATGTTGGCTGTCAACGCAGTCGTGAATTTTGGTGCTAAGAAAGGGAATTCTATGGTCTCAGCCTTTAAACAATAGCCCTGCAGAGCATACAGGAAATTAACAGTTACTGGAAATTCATCTGTAATTTAAGTTAGTGGGTAATGGACTTACATTTGTGTAGGGTACAATTATTTGTAATTAGATCTTTTCCATTTCTTTGACTCCATGAACTGCTCATATTTTGCAGTACTTAACTAATATAAAATTATGTTGTGTTTATCATGATTTTTTTTTTGCATTGGTACCTACAGTAGACTCTCTTTAATAATGTATCTGAGCCATCGAACCACTGGTTACAACATTGAATATTTACAAATGCAACAATATCATTCAAGATTTGAATGCTTTGTGACAGGTCACAAATTTCAAAAATACATATTTGATATTGAATTACATTTGCATCAGTAGAGAGTAGAGACCATAAATATCCCAGCACCCTGGAGTCTTTTGCAGGGCAGGTTCTCATAAACACTGTGCAGGACACTTTGGACAGACCTATTTGACATTTATCAAGAGAGACACATTATCAAGAGGATTTGCATACAAGTACATAGTAAAATCCTCAGTTACAAATGGATAAATTAACCAAGGATTTCACTGAGTGCAAGCTATGCATGCTACCATACAAACTGCGCACACACTCACACACTCAAAATAATGGAAAATCAAATTTTGGCACAGTTCTAGTGCCTATATTCAGGGGCGCTGATGACGCGGGGGCTTCGGGGCTAGCGCCCCCACGCTCAATTGGTCATGAATGAATGAATCTCAGATGTCAGGCTCAAACTTACAGTACCACTACCATTACCATTACTATAGCGGGGCGCAGATAGGTGTTAACGCGCCGTTGACACCTAGAACAATAGCCCAGACAGAGAAACGGCTCGCGGCGGGGGGGGCGGGGCTATTGCGGCTCGAAAAATCGAACACAACTTTAGACCAGGGGGACTCTGCACCATGACGCTTCATGTGAACCATGGCTATGGCTGTGCTAAACATGTTCTGCAGGTTTTGGCTCTGCCGTCTGTCCTTATTGAAATGAAGGGTCGCTATGCTGTGTCCCTCGACTCCCTCGT
>NC_137612.1:34473777-34503777 GCF_963280865.1 Gymnoscopelus braueri | reverse complement strand
CGCCTCTCTCTCTCTCCTTAGCAGCAGTCTGACTCAGGCTGCTGTGGTTCTTCCCTGGGTGGTCAGATGGTACATGGGAATGCAGGGTTTGACAACAGAAGAGAGGGGATGAAAAGCAGGAAGGAGGGGAGATGAGTGGGAGGAATAAAGGAAGTGAGTGGAAGGGAAACAAGAGCGAAAAGCAAAAGTGAGAGAAGAGAGGAAGGGAGAGGGGGGAGTGATAAAGGAGAAGTATGTCTTCTAAAAATAAGCACGTGTCTTGGCAGGTGGAGTGTTTTGGCTCAGGTCCTGAGGGTCTGACTCCTCTTGGATGGTTGTTGATGAGGATGAAGATCGAAGCAGTTTTTTTTATGTTGTGTCAGCATATCCTTACTTTGTTAGGGGCTGGTCTCTGTAGACCAAACCCTGCCAACATTCCTTAATACTAACCTGCCAAATGATTTTCATAAGAATAGTTATTTACTGTTATCCAGAGGAAGATCTTGTAAGGAGTCCAACCATAGCATTTGGTGATTTGTGTGAGGAAGTTGTATTTTTGTGTTCCTTATGAAACGGCAGCTTCATTTTGTCTCCTCTTCTATTTAGATGACAGGCAGATGTTGTACTCCCAACACTGTGAGGGATTCCCGTCTTTTTCTTTCCTCCCCTCTCTCCCCTGCTCTCTGCTTATCTCTCTCTGTGTGTGTGTGTGTGTGTGTGTGTGTGTGTGTGTGTGTGTGTGTGTGTGTGTGTGTGTGTGTGTGTGTGTGTGTGTGTGTGTGTGTGTGTGTGTGTGTGTGTGTTAGTGAAGTGACACACCTGCCACAGACTCCAACCACAGTGATTTGTAAAAGAGTTTGAAGGTTTTAAGTCATTAAAATACTGTGGATGGTGCAGTATATTATGTTGTTCTGCATATTTCATTCAATTTAAGTATTATTTTATATGCATTTTATAGAAAATTACATTCCAGTTAGGGTTTCATCACTTTCCCCACTAATAAACTTCATTTCTGAATGTTTTCAGCTACATGGAAGTTTTTATTAATCATTTCATTATGAACAGATTTGTTTTAATCATTTCATTATGAGCTCAACCATGTAAGAAATGTGATTAAATAAGTGGGTCCATAATTCGTTGAGCCTCCACTTCCATAATTCTAATTTTACAGAATATCACATATCAAAACTACATTCAAAGAATAACTTTTCACTTGGCTTTGACTTTACTTGACACAACTTTACTGATCTTATTGTATTCATCAGTGACAGACAGTGCCCATCTATTTACCATTTATATGAAAAGGACCACAATGAACTGTCACACAGCTGTGCTACTGCTGCTCCTACCTGTCCAGCAGATGTCCCTGTCCCCTCATGATCTGCCCCCGCATCTAATTTATGTATATTTTACACCAGTGGACACTTGATTGTGTTCATCATCCGTGCCTTCTTGCCCTCTATTGATGTTAAGCCTGTTGAATTAGCGTGTGTAATCTGTGATAGCCCTCCAGGTGTATCCCGCCTGTACCAGGGTATGTCCTGTTCCTGTATTCAGCCTGTTGTGAAAATAAACTTATTTTTAAAGTTTTTTGAAAGAAATAAAATCAAAAATAGTCTGGAAGCTTGTGAGCTTGTAGATCTGTCTTTATTTATTTATTTAGGATGATTTTCGCCCCTAAATGATATGCCCAAAATACAGTATACGCCATGGTTAAAGTGGTTAAAATCATGACATGAACAATGTGCAATTATTGGCTGCAATGAAAACATAATCTTGATATGAAAGCCTAGATATACATGACAATCCAGTTGCATCAGGCAGGAAACCTGAGCTTTCCAAGTGTCATTGACATTTCACTGGCATGGGGTTTCTATTAATCTTGCGATTGCATTGCATTGCATTTGTCACATGGATACTTTTCATGATGTGATTCATCCAACCACATGACTGCTGCCATCAGCAGAGTTGGTACATTGCCATGCCCATCATCTGCTAGTACGGCCTACAGATTCTGAATGAGCACCAGTCAAGTGACATGTAGAGCAGTGGTTCTCAGGGACGCCCAGGGGGCCTTGAGGGGGTTCCACTGCATGGGTCCCCAGGAAAATATGGATACATATTATACATTTAAATAGCCGATCTACAAGCATACAACGTGTTGCATCACGACATGTTGTGAGCAAAGCGAGATACACAAGATATATTGCCCTGAGCTTGTAGATCAGCTAATTTTGGCAAAGAGATTTGGTGTGTGTGTGTGTGTGGGGGGGGGGGGCCTTATAGGGTTTGGGTGTGATTCTGGGCTCAATAACCTTGACCCATTGACCGAGTTCTACCCAGGGAGTACGGTACATCCAGTGGGAGGCTGGTTACCATACCAGTGACAGAGCTGAACACCAGGCTCTCCCTCCCACTCACCGTCAAGCTTCTGATGGTGACTCACATGGATGGTATTTTAGGGAGATACCAAGGTCATTCCTGAAGTCTAGTGATTCACGTTTTATTTTGACACTTTTTTTTTTACGGATGAATACTTTTTGCCTGATGATCTGTTTGCCGATGATCCTCAATTAAACTGTTGCTGTATTGGATTATGTTTTAAATTGTCGTGCGGATAACAAGCAATTGTGGTGAACAAAGATATGGGGCATTTGACACAGAGATTTTATTTACAGACAGCTCTGGTGTACAGGAAATGCAGCAAGATTCCTTCCTCTACCACTTTATACAAAATACAAAATGGCACAGAAAGAAGGAAAGAACGTTCATATACATTCTCTACAGAGTGGCACATAAACCCTATATACTTAGTTGACCGGGTCTATACTAGATCCTCATCCTCTAGTATTTCCCTCTAAACATCTCTTTGCCAAAAACACACAATCTACAAGCTTACAATGTGTCACGTTGTGGCACATTGTGAGTTTGTAGATCTGCTATTTTCGGCACGTGTTCGCCCCCAGAATAGGGATGCTATGGTTCTAAGTGGTTATGGTTTCAATCACCATCCACAGTTAGGAATGATTACAGATTGTGTTCATACATACATTAATTTTGGGGAGTGAGGGCATCTGAGTAGTATTGTATTGTTTCAGCTGGTTAGGCTGAAGACGGGGAGGAACAATAGAGGCCAATGAAAATAACAAAGGATTGTGAAGGAGGCCCAGGCCAGTGGGTTTAGTCGAATGGACCAGCCCTGTCCCTCCCATGGCCTCCTGTCCTCTCCTGTCCCTCCTATATGGACCAGCCCTGTCCCTCCCATGGCCTCCTCCTCCTCTCCTGTCCTCTCCTGTCCTCTCCTGTCCTGTCCCTCCCATGACCTCCTCGTCTCCTCTCCTCTCCTGTCCTTTCCTGTCCCTCCCATGGCCTCCTCCTCTCCTGTCCTTTCCTGTTCCTCCCATGGCCTCCTCCTCTCCTCTCCTCTCCTCTCCATGTCCTCTCTTGTCCCTCCCATGGCCTCCTCCTCTCCTCTCCTCTCCATGTCCTCTCCTGTCCCTCCCATGGCCTCCTCCTCTCCTGTCCTGTCCTGTCCTGTCCTCTCCTATCCCTCCCATGACCTCCTCCTCCTCTCCTCTGTCTGAATGTTTTAAACCACTACTCTGGCTGTAAATCCAATTGCCCTTCTGGGACATTAATAAACTTGAACCTTGAACCTTGAACCTTGAACCTATCCTCTGCTGTTCCTCCTATATGCCCCCTGTCCTCTCCTGTCCCTCATATGGACCAACCTTGTCCCTCCTATGGCCTCCTGTTCTCTCCTGTCCTCTCATGTCCCTACTATGCAGCTGAAGACCAGGTCAAGTTTAAAACTGCACTCTCTAATTTGTGAAATCTGTGAACCCTTTTGAAGCGTATTAGTCGAATGAATACACAGATTTGTATTATTGCATTTTCATCTTTTATCCCAATTGCTGAAGTGTGATGCACGCTATCAACCTGAAGCCCCTCGACAGGATTGTAAAAATCAGTGGTAGGATCATCAGGAGGGACCAGGTGTCACTCAGTAGTATCCACAAGAAACAGACAGTAAAGAAGGCTTCCCAAATAGTAGGACACACACACACACACACACACACACACACACACACACACACACACACACACACACACACACACACACACACACACACACACACACACACACACACACACACACACACACACACACACACACACACACACACACACACACACACACACACACACACACACACACACACAACCTCCTGCCTTCAGGCCCTCGAAGAAAAATGAAATGCCAGATGTTTTATGAATTTGGGGTATTTCCCTGATTAGAATCTCTGATTACTATCACAAACCCAGCAACATCAGTCTATGGCGGTTTTGACCAATCAAAACATAGCACACTTTTAATAGGTTCCAATATAATCCCGTCAGTCTTTTGGTCCAGTGTTGTGTTCATGAAATGCTGTTAGCAATTTTCCACCATCATAGCTCAGCAGGTATCCAGGGCTATTACTACTAATAATTATTTATGTGGAAAAACTCACTTCTGTGTATAGAAGTGGTTCTCAAACATTTTCATGTCAAGGACCCCCAAATTGATATGTATTTGGCTGCGGACCCCAATCTGAGAAGAAGAAGATATTGTGCCAGGGACCCCCATAACAAAGATTTGTGTTAAAACTTGCAAAATAACTCAAAATCTTTCACAATTGTTCAAGATTTTTTATTTTTTATTTTTTAAATAGCATTAGCTGATATACAAGCTCACAGCGTGACACGTTGCCAGCTTGTAGATCGGCTAGTTTTGAATAGCCGAAGTGTATAAAATAGGGTTCAAATGGTTTTGATGCTATATTAACACATATTTCATTCAATTTAAGTATTATTGTATATGCATTTTATAGAAAATTACATTCCAGTTAGCGTTTCATTCATCACTTTCCCCACTAATAAACTTCATTTCTGAATGTTTTCAGCTACATCAGATTCATAGTGAAACAACAGTTAAACTAATGGAAAGGAAGTTTTTATTAGTGTGTGTGTGTGTGTGTGTGTGCACACGCATGTAGGCTACTTCAGTCAGTCACTAAAATATGAAAATTCTATGAGATTTTCACTGGTGGAACTCTCACTTTGAGGGTGGCTCACCTGGCCACCATCAAGTTACTGGTCCAGTAACTAAGACACTTTTTTTTTTAACTATATAGAGATTTTAATTAATTCAGAAAAAAAGGAAGAAGAAAACAAATGGGTAAAGGGTGGTTCTGTCTTATGACTAACTTATGAGAGCAATAAAGGAGTAAGGGGGGAGAGGGGTTTAAAATACAACATTTCTGTGGATATAGCTATTAACAGTTACCACTTGTATGGCTACTGTTTGTTATAAAAGACAAGTTCTTACTGTACTCTGTCACCATCTAATGGGTGAATGGAAGTAATGCAAACTGACACTGTGGTAAAACAACACCAGGTGGCGCCTGTGGTGTAAAGTAACTAAGTACATTTACTCAAGTACAGTACTTGAGCACAATTTTGAGGTATATTTTTTACTTAACTGGAGTATTTCCAGTTTTCAGTACTTAAGCTTCTATACTCCACTACATCTCAGAGGCAAATATTGTACTTTTACTCCACTACAATTATTTGAAAACTTTAGATACTATACTTTATAGATTTTGATTATTATTACATAACATACATTAACCACAATATACATTTCGGCCATTTGACAATAGCCAATCTACCAGCTCACAATGCGTTATGACGCTTTTTTTTAAATTTACTTTTGTACTTTAAGTGTATTTTTATACCAATACCTTTGTACTTTTACTCAAGTAGATTTTGAATTTCAGACTTTCACTTGTAACAGAGTATTTCTACATTGCAGTATTGATACTTTTACTACTTCAGTAAAGAAAATGAGTACTTTCTCCACCACTGGGTGGCGCTAATGTGAGCAAAGAACTGACCAGTTGCCAGATTGGGCGGTTTTCCGCCCAATTGGGCTATTTTAAAACTCATTGGGCTGGGATAAATAGCCTTGGGTAGGCACATCAAATTTGGGCTTGTTTTAAAGTTAAAAACAGCCCAAAACAAGCCCAACAAGCCCAAAATAAGCCCAAAAAATCGAGAGTGCATGTGGGCTGGTTTTTATTGCAATGGGCTGGTTTTAAGGGCTGCTTGGGCTGGAAACTGTCATTCCGATCTGGCAACCCAGAGGTGACGCGAGGTAATAGCCATAGAGAGGCAAGAGCAGACATGCGCACAAGGAAACGTGGGCTCTCCAGTGTTTTGGTGTTTATCGCGGGAAAACAAAACGTAAACAAGATATAACAATACAGTTTTGTTCTCAGGATTCAGGAAAAGGTGAGTTTAGTGTCTGATCACAGTCTTAACGGTTCCACTGTATCGCTTTACTAAATGCTTTGAGCAGAACGTCAACAGATGAACACATGGACATCATTGCAGGGGGGAGGGAGCTCGGTTAGCATTAGCAACTAGCTCCTTTCTTCAGAACAATAATTGTAGTGGAGTAAAAGTACAATATTTGACTCTGAGTTGTAGTGGAGTTGAAGTAAACGCACTGAAATTTGGAAATACTCAGAAGTAAGGTAAAAAAAAAATACCTCAAAATTGTACTTAAGAACAGTACTTGAGTAAATGTACTTGGTTACTGTATTTTACACCACTGCAACTAGCCCCTTTCAGAACCTTGTATGTGGGATGACGATACCTTCAAGTCAGGCCTTTGCACACACAACGACATGAAGAGAAACCACCATCAGACAGTCTGATGGTGAAATTTACGTGTGACTTCGTTTCCCTGTCTAGTTTTGTCATCTCCTCCGCCAGGCCGGGGGAAAAGGCTGGGAGGCGGAGAATTATGTTTTCGCCCCTGTCAGTCCATGTCTGTGAGAGCAGCTTATCTCAGGCATAGATATATATAAAGGCTAGATGACTCACCCGCGCTGCTGGCCAATGGAGTACGACGTTGCCACATGGCGGCCATCTTGAAACAGTCATTCATAACATTATGTCTATGGAGCATATACTTTAAAATAACCATAGCGTGCTCAATTTTCATCCGATTTTCAAACGGTTTGGTGTGTTGTAAACACCAAAGATGTAATAAAATTATAAAATTATAAAATTATAAAAAATAAAAACAAACATGATTATAATTATAAGTATGCAGTATCATAACTACATCTTTGGTGTTTACAATACACCAAACCGTTTGAAAATCAGATGAAAATTGAGCACGCTATGGTTATTTCAAAGTATATGCACCATAGACATAATGTTATGAATGACTGTTTCAAGATGGCCGCGGTTGAGCTACGCTTGCGCCGTCCCCTTGAGCCATCTAGCCTTTATATATATCTATGATCTCAGGCACCACTGGCGCGTGATTTGGGAACATACGGGACCGGTTGGCAAACCCCGCCCCCGGGCCCCGAGTGGAATGAGGAGATTTTAGACTGCAGGAGCAGCTCTGTTAACCCCCAGAACCCTGTGATGATAATGATATAGATCATATATAGAATATATTGAGATAATGATTATTCTGGAATTGGTCGATTTCATTGCTGTTTCCTCAGCAGAAAACCATCCGTTCCTTTTCTTTATTTCAATGGATTAAGTAACAGCCCACAGAACAAACCACTCCACTGACACATGCCTTCTCTATTTGAACGACTTTATCAAACAAGATGTCGACAATGCCAAATATTGCGGACCTCCAGAAGGCCTTTGACACCGTTAATTACCCAATTATGATCGATAAGCTCAAAGCAATAGATTTTGATGATACGTCGGTGAGCTGGATGAGATCCTACCTGGAAGGGAGGGAGCAAGTGGCGGAAGTAAACGGCACCCAGTCCCCTCCCCTCCCAGTGACTTGTGGTGTTCCGCAAGGAAATATACTAGGACCTCTACTGTTCCTGATATATGTGAACGATATGTCTTGTCTTCAGCTTGCGACTGCAAACTGTTCCTGTTCGCAGATGACTCGGCTCTGCTGGTCTCGGACAGGGACAGGCTGCAGGTTGAGAAAAGTCAGCTCTGAACTCAGCAAGATCTGCATCTGGCTCTCCGACAACAAACTATCATTACACCTGGGTAAAACTGAATCAATCCTCTTTGGGTCCAGTTGAGAGTTTCACGATCAAAGTGGGTGATGATGTTATCACAAGAAAGGAGGAAATTACCTACCTGGGTTCCATCTTGGAGGCAAACCTCTCCGGTAACAAAAACGCAGAAAGAGTGATCAAAAAGGTTAACCAAAGAATACGCTTTTTGTATAGGATTGGACGTCTAGTCAGTAAGAATACTCTGAAGATTCTTGCAGGGGCCCTCATACAAGGTTATTATGATTATGCATGCACTTCATGGTATCACAACACCTCCAAGGCCTTAAAAACAAGGCTCCAAACATCCCAAAACAAACTAGTAAGGCTACTTCTTGGCCTCAATCACGAAACCCATCTAACCCCTGCTCATTTTGCTAGGATTGGATGGCTTAGGGTTGAGGACAGAGTACAGCAACTTGCTATGGGCCTGGTCTTCAAGATACACCACAACATTGGAATCCCCCTGTATTTGTCTAAATACTTCCAAAATGTTAATGAAGTCCACGATCATAACACCAGAGTCAGCTCCACTAATCATGTTCAACCCAGATTTGGCTCAACAAAGGGAATGAACTCGTTTCCATGCTATTCATCAAAAATGTGGAATGCCCTACCAAAAGGAGTAAAGGAGTGTAAAACCCTACTCACTTTCAAAACTGCCCTAAAGATACACCTTCAGGAGGCTGCAATTCGAAAACGGCCCCTGTCTAAGTCTTAACCTACCCCCCTACACCCCTCCCCCCCATTTATTTTTCTTCTCTTGTCCATTCTTTTCACTCTTCATACCAGTAACCTGTAAGCTGATTGTATGACATTCTGTATAGTAGTTCGTATATCTGTCTGTCTCTTATATGTCATCATGATTTGTGTGCATGGGGATCTCATCTTAAACAAGCTCAGTGCTTAATGAGTCTCCCAGTTTAGTAGACCTTGTATTGTGAATTTATACTTCCATGTACTGATGTTCTAATGTCTTACTAAATAAAGTACATCAATCAATCAATCAATCAGCCGTCTGCCAGCCTGCAGATGGATGGATCATGGATGCTATATTGACAATTCTCATCACCAAATGCCTAGTCTCAGTAGTCTGTACTGTCATATATCTAAGTTCTGTACTCAACTATTTTGCCAAAAATTTGAACGGTATATACCGCAAACTGTACAGGAAAATAGGGCATGTGAGAACGCCTCTCCTACTGCACAAGTGCACAAAAGCTGTCTTTTATATTGTGTTTTTTTTTTAGTAACAGTGTCCTGTCACTAACTGCGTGGCATAACATACAGCAAGGCCCACCTATGTACCTTTCAAGGAGGCGTTATTCAGCCAGTGAAGACAGTCGGGGGCGGGGTTTGCCAACCGGTCCCGTACATTCCCAAACCACGCACCACTGGCAGTGTTGCCATATTTTGTGAGAGAAAGAAGCAACCAGGTCTAGGAAAACAAGCCCAAAAGAAGCAACTTCGGCCACATGAGCACTTTAAACCTACGTAAATGCATCGGCTATTTGAAAATAGCCGATCTACAAGCTCACAATGCGTTGACGTGACTCATTGTGAGTTTGTAGATCTGCTATTTCCAAAAACTCTTAATTAAATGTGGAATATTTGGAGTATTAACACAAATGCTCCCTGCCACAAAACATTTATGAAAATATTTGAGAACCACTGGTTTATATTAAAACATTTGGAAGCAAGCCTAAAAAACGCAAGCCGCAACTACCAATTGTTACAAGCAACTTTACAGAAAAAGAAGCCCAAAGTCGCTTATAATAAGCCGACATGGCACCACTGACCACTGGACCGATCAGAGTGAAACTTTGCATGCACACTCCCAGTAGGCCAAGGAAGAACCTTTGCTATATCTAGCCCTGAAGAATGTATTGTAATTATTTAAAGGTATGTTATGTTATTACAAAACCTCTCAGCCATGAGCCTAATGTGTCTTTATGCTCGTTCCACCAGGTAAGAGGTCCCAGCCATGTCGAAGAGGCAGGAGGACACAGCTGGCAAGCAGTCCCCCATCTCCCCAGTGCTCTTCATGACGCTGGAGGGTGAACCCATGCGGTTCTTCCTGCGTCCAGGGCCCACTAAGCAACAGCTCCAGCCCCAAATCAAGGCAGGGGGCGGGCTGGTGACCAAAGCCCAGGAGCCAGGAGCTATCCTGCTTACAGACCCTGAGGAGTTCGAGTCTATGCCCAAAAATGTTTCTCATTGGTAGGTGTTGTATAAGCTCAGCATGGCTTGATCTGTTTGCATGGGACAGGGAATCCACACACGCCAACAGCCGAAAATTGCACATCTACAAGCTCCCAACGCTTGGCAGCTTGTAGATCTGCTATTTTCCATCATATGATGGAAGTATAAATTGCAGCACCGATGTTGAAATGCATGTCCTAATGTTTTTTTTTTTTATTAGTTCCATGTTTCCATCACTGCAGTCAATATAATGAATCATTAAGAAAATGCTGCATATCATTAACAAAATGCTGCACATAATTCGACTCACGTTTTTCTTTTTTGTTGCTAAGAAGCCTGTAATTCACCTGAACTTTAAATAATACTTGATGAAGTGGGTTACTATGCCTCTGGGAGAAGAAGCAATACAGGATACACAGTTTTATTTCCTATGTATGCTAAATTTAGAAAGTTGTATATTTGTAACCAATCCAAAGCATTACTATGTATACCATCAGGGCAATAATTTGTTAGACAGCTGTTTCTGTGTAACAGCTTTTCATCATCATATCCTTTTATTTAACTCTTGTTGAAATCTTTTCCAAGAGTAATCTAGGCAAGAGAGCAGCATACAATCTTTTAACACATTGGGTGCCAGAGGTTTATTAAAATATTATACTTTGAGTGCCAGGATCTTTAACAATTGTTGAACCTTTTTCAAGTAGTCACAAAATATTTTCAGTGATCACCGTCCTCACGGTGATCCCCTCATTACACACATACAGGTCTCTACAATCGGGGGATTTTTTTTTAAAACATTCGGTAATCCGTTCCATAGTTGCAGCCAGTTGAAAATAGTTAAATTAACATTGTAAAAAAAAAAAGTACACAGGAGCCGAGATACAGGTTTTTGAAGTCATAAGTTAACCAGGAGGTGGATTGGAGTCTAAATCTTGTAGGAGTGATATCTCCTGTTGCTGTGAAGGAAAAAAAAAAAAAAAAAACGTATATATACGGTTTTGGCACTCAACGTTAGTATGGCCAAAACCGTATATATACGGTTTTGGCACCCAATGTGTTGTTAATTTACTGTACTGTTTTGTTACTGTTCGGTGAGAATTTGAATGATACTGTATGATGGGGTGACATGATAGCTGAATGGTTAGGACACATACCCATGGTTAGCCCCTTTCGGGACCCTGTTTACCTTTTTTGTATTTGGGAAGGCGGTATACCAGGGTCCCTTGTTGGTTAGAACACGCTCTCTCGTACCGGCGGCTACCACTGTCTGGTCTTGGGCGTACAGCTCGTCGCTTAGAAGTTGCAGAGATTTCTCAAAGGTACCAACAAGAGCAATACTAACACGCGAGAAAGCGGCATCAAAAAGCGGGGATCGGCGATGCCGTTTAACATTTTTAATAATTTAGTAAACCTTAAGCTCATTTCTCACACTCTGCTCCACTGCCCATGTCCCGCCCCCCCGCGGTGACTGACAAGCTGCGCGTCCTACGTTACTGCCTCTGATTGGCGAGCTCCTACACGCTTGCATGACAATCACAACGCGGGGAGGCGGAACATGGGCAGTGGAGCAGAGTGTGAGAAATGAGCTTAAGGTTTACTAAATTATTAAAAATGTTAAACGGCATCGCCGATCCCCGCTTTTTGATGCCGCTTTCTCGCGTGTTAGTATTGCTCTTGTTGGTACCTTTGAGAAATCTCTGCAACTTCTAAGCGACGAGCTGTACGCCCGAGACCAGACAGTGGTAGCCGCCGGTACGAGAGAGCGTGTTCTAACCAACAAGGGACCCTGGTATACCGCCTTCCCAAATACAAAAAAGGTAAACAGGGTCCCGAAAGGGGCTAACCCATGGTATGCGCCCTAACTGCAAAATGTCTAATTCGTGTCCCAAGGTTGCTCTCTGTCTGCCTTTCCTGTCTCTCTCACTGACGCTATTGAAATAAAGCACAAAAATATATTTTTTTAGATTGTCAAGAATCTAAAACAATAGATTATGCTGTAAGATCATGTACTACTATCTGCTCTCTGCCTAGGTATGTGTCCAGCCAATACATTAAGGAATGTGTAGAGAATATACTGTAAGATTTACTATCTGTTCTCTGCCTAGGTATGTGTCCACACAATACATCAAGGATTGTGTAGAGAAGAACGAGCAACTGGAGGTTGAGGACTACAGGTTGAACCCTGAAATCACCGGTCCCTCCACCAGACAGAAATCCAGCAGGCATAGCTCTGGCACTGGAGGTAATCTTTGACAACAAAGGCCATAAAAGCGACTATGCAAGCAAAACAGAAAATAACCCATCATGTTTGGATCAGTGAACACATCAAAATATTTCATTTATGAACAATGAACCTAACCATATTTCCTGATTTATACATGGTTGCGCGCCGGGTTGCTCACCAAAAATAGCTGATCTGCAAGCTCACAACGTGTAGCAATGCGTTGTGATCATGTAGGTCTTCTATTTTCAGTGTGTAACAGTTAAGGTAAGTCTAAATCAACCTTACGATTGTCTGTTATAATGTGTCAACTAATCCTGCTCACATTTATTGACAAATAGTTTACTTGTCACAGGTAGCACATTTAAACTTACTGTTATTATTTGCCAAAAAATGTATAAAGGCAGGTTACCCTACACTCCTGAGGAGGATGCTGCCATTTTGAGTTACGTCGCCAAACACAATTATGGGATAGGAGGGAACCAGCTGTGGCAAGAAATGGAGAAGAGCAGCGTGACGGTTCACACCTGGCAGTCGATGAAAGCCCGCTACCAGAAGCACCTGGCTCACAGAAAAATTACCCCAGAACAGAAGAGGACAAATGAGGCAGAGACCAAGGTAATTAGATTGGATTCACCTCTATTATAAGAGGGGAATGGCAGATGAAGAGAATTGGAAGCAATAAGGCTGTTGAAGAATCCTAAAATCATGTAGCTATTTACATTTTCTTGTGAGGTGCAAAAACATCCACAGCCTTGTTTTTCATCTGCTACCTTCATGAGAGGATCCCCATTATTACCCAATTACTTTTTTTTAAGAAAGATATAAGACTGAAATGATATAGGTTGTCCTCATGGAGTGTCTAGAGTTGTGTTTCTTAAAATCTACAAGTTTCCTAATATCAGTTTATTAAAAAAAAACAGCAGCCTGAGACAGACGTTCAAAACTCCTCAGCTGAGAAAGATGCCCTTCCTCCTCAGACATCTCCTCCACTAGCACACACCAGAACAGTCCATTTACCACAGCTAGGTTCAAGGCCACTTGAACATTTGGCAAAAAGAGTACATCTACAAGCTCACAATGTGACTCTTTGAGAGCTTGTTTTTTGGCTAGTTTTGGCGAAGAGATTTGGTGTAGAGGGAAAAGATTGCGGGGCCAAGAATAGACCCAGAGGGACCGTGGTCAACAAAGTATATAGGGTTTAAGTGGTTAACAACATTGCAGGCAGTGTAATTGTTGCTCCTCAACACAATAGATCAAATTTAATATAATAAAATAAAAAATTAATTGCATCTGCACTTCTGCAGGCTGCGCTCCAGCACAGTTTATATTTGCAGGTCACCACTTCCATGATGGAAAAGCTATGAATTATGTATGCATTACTTTCTGATTTCCTTGATAATTGACAGGCTAATACTTGTGTGTTTTGGTACTGACTGAACTGAACTAAGCAGGAATTTCTAATGTTCTACAGACAGACGGCCAAGCACCTTCTGGGAGCTCTCAGTCAGAGTCCGAGGAAATGGATGTGACCAGCGCACCCCAACCGGAGCTCATCATACTAGAGGACTCTTTGCCAGCTCAGTCCCCAACTTCTCAGAAGTTAGAGAAGAAGCAGGCAGCCTCCCCCACACCGGCCCAGCCTCCACGTCGATCATTACGCAGGCAGCTTGACCTTGACGAGCTGCCACTACCACAGACATCTAAAAGAATGACCAGATCATCGCTCCCTCCTTCTCCCCGGAAAACCACAGTGTCACCTCCACCATCTAAGAAGCCTAAATCAACAGACAAGCTCCCTCCCCCGAAAGACACTTCCACTCCCCAGAAAGACAGAGCCACAGACCAGGATGCTGTTCAGAATGGAACATCCACAGACCAACCCAGCCCTAAAACAGACAGAGGAGAGAGTGGAGAGATGGTGTCAGATAATTGCCAAGCTTCAACCTCAGGTGAGATAGCAGCCCCATGGTGTTGCTTTGCGCTGATACTGCAAAATCAAGCAGGTTTTAAACCGTTTATCACACTTGAGGTTTGATGTGAGTGAATGACACAACAACATAATGTAGACCTTTTATTACTGCCATGGACACGGTTGACATTTGTGAAACCACACAGTGAAACCCTCAGTGATTAGCAACCATCAGGGGATCGATCAAACTGGAGATAAATATTCTGTGACTACTTGAAAAGGTTATACAACACAAAAACAGCTGGGCATGGGTGAGTTTATTAATGTATATGTTACAGTATGATTGGAGAACCAGTACGATTGAAGAAAGCGCGCTCGTTTTTACCACCCACCCAGCACTAGAGGGAGCCACAAGCCAGGCTTGTGCACAAACATATATGGCCACACACACACACACACACACAGTCACACACACACACACACACACACGCACGCGCACACACACGCGCACGCGCTCATGCTTTTTTTGGTTTATTGAAAGCAGGACTGTTTAGATACTTTTATTGTGTTCTGGCTTTTTTTTTACTTTCTCCCTGACACACACACACACACACACACACACACAGTGATCCATGAAAAGAACTATTCTGTCCCTATCGGTTTACAAATCAAACGGCGCTGAGTCGACTAGTGGAGCATCGGCCGGTCAGCGCGGGCACTCGCGCCTGGAGGCGCGAGGGCGCGCTTCCTCGGCCTCAAGCTCCACTAAGTCGGCGCGCCGTGCGTGTGAACGCGTGTTCAGCGTTCCCCTCATAGATATTATGGTTCCCCTAGCGTAGCTTCCTGGTTGCTATGTGGGGGGGAACAACAAAAGACAGGTCTCCGTCGGCGCATCAAAGCCCCGCCTCTCCGCGCTCTCCGCGAAGGAGAGGACGGGACGGTTTATTACGCGAGGAGGAGGAGGAGGAGGAGGAGGAGGCTCCTCTTCCTCGCGAGCCTCGCGTAATAACCCCCCGCCTCGCAGCGCCGTCCTCCTTCTCCTCCTCGCGAGCCTCGCTAATAAACCCTGTCTCGAAAAGCCCCGCCTCGCCCCGAAGGAGCCCCGTGCCTAAAAACGAGCGCTCTGTCTTCAATCGTACTGGTTCTCCAAACGTACTGTGACATATATACTGTGGCAGTTAAAGAGTTAATCCCACAGGGGAAATTCAGTTTCAACTTCACCCAGCTGATGGCTGCTCAAATGGTCATGATGAGCGCTCTGGGTTGTAACTTGTAGCGGTTAAGTTTCTTCCTCAGGGACACTTTGACACACATATATATATATAGTATATATATACTGGGCGGACCAGTGGGCGAACCGGTTACCTTCTGTTTGCCAGGCGGCCCCTCTACCCACTAAGCTATGGCCATTGTGAAGGCTGTGTTTTTGCCTAGTTTATACTCGTACTCCATTGTACGTTGGTGTCAAGCTTACACTGTTTCGCAGTGCAATGCATTGTGAGCTTGTAGATCGGCTATTTCCAGCGCAACACACTGTTGTACGACTAATAAACTATAAACCTATAAACCAGGCTTTAGTCTATCTTTGATGCCACAGATTGATTGACAAGGGAGTTGATCTGTATTTCTGCTCTGCTGTTCTGTTTTGTTCTGTGACAGAGCAACAGCCAGGAGGAAAGAAAAAGAGAAAGCTGGGTATCCTGGAGATGGCATCAAAGGAGTTTGAGGTAATATACTGATTTTTCTAATGTAAGAATGTTGCATTGCTATGAATAATAATGATCTGTAACAAAAAACTATCCTCAGAGATTAACATAAATTTGGTATCTTTACATGAGATCTTGTTAAGCTGATTGAATTCACGTATATGTATTGAATGTGCATTGTCCCGTCCAAAACGAATAAAGTAAAATAAATTGGTTTGTGCATTGACGGCAGCCAGTCCACACCAATGTTTCGCAACGCAATGAGTTGCAACTTCAACCTGTTCCAGCGGTCTGAAACTCTGAATTGACCTGTTGGCAGGTCGGTGCAGTCTTAGGATTCTGTTGCAGGTTGCAACTTGTTGAGTTGGACATCATTGGTGTGGACTGGGCTTAAGGCATCACTGACTACATTGCAACAACCAACAGCATGACATACATTTGTAGGCAAAATGATCTGAATGCAGAGGGAGAAACTGTTGACACAGGCTGCCTATAGCGGCAGGGAAACTGGCATATACATATTGTTTACATCTGAAACATGGCATTCATAAAACAAAACTATCCTCATAAAACTAGGTCTCAACATAAGCGGCACCTTATTTGCTACAAGCACTTGTGTTTAAGGATAGTTTATGTTCCCTGTGTTTTGTATCTAAGGATAGTTAATTTGCCCTGCATTTTGTATTAAGACAGTTTAGGTTCCCTGTGTTTTGTATTTAACCACTTGTCTTAAATCCTATATACTTAGTTGACTGTGGTAACCCAGGGCTCTATACTAGTTCCGTTAGTATTTCAATCTACACCTCTACAAGTCTCTTCTCCGAAAATAGCCCATATACAAGCTTGCAATGCGTTGCAACGTTTACGTGACAAGTTTTGAGCTTGTAGATAGGTTGTTTTCACAGACTGTTAGCCCCAAAAATAGGGACACTAGGCTTCATGTGGTTTAGGATAGTTACTCTTCCTTGTGTTTTGTATTTAATGGTAGTTAATGTTCCTTGTGTGCTTTGTGTTTAAGGATAGTTTATGTTCCTTGCATTTTGTATGTAAAATTGGTTTGTTCTTTTCTTTGCATTTTGTTCTTTTCCTTTCAACAAACTCCTATTTAATGTGAGTTTGTTATTTTCCTTCTGTTTTGTATTTAGTGTTAGTTGTTTGTTCCTGTCTTTCCAGTCTAGTGATGACCAGACTCCGGATATGAGTGTAAATGAGGAAGAAGTACCGGACAGACCTAACCCCGGAGCTGGACCTACCCTCCAGGAGAAGAGTCAGCCCCCAGAGGCTGCCTGTCCTGGGGCTGTGCCCAGCGACCCTCCCACCTCCTCCACGTCCAAGGCCCACCTCTTCATATTTGACAGTGAATCCCAGGACGGTCGTTCTCAGTCGGCTGTTAACAATACAGGAACTTCCTCCTGCCCTCAGCAAAGAAAGAAGGACGCTGTGGTCTCACTTACTCAGACCCAGCTGGAAGAGGACATACAGCGAATCAGAGGGCTGATGAAGCAGACCAATCAGGTGAGAACAGACTTTTTTTCTTTGATGAAGTATGGCTTTTACCTTCTGTATTGTGTCATTATAGACAGAGTGTGAAACTGGTTTATTTTGTATTTTTTTATCAATCATATTGACTGCTGCTTCTTTGATTTAGTTTTTCACATATTTTATCTCTCCTTTCTCTCTCTCTCCTCTACCCTCACCCTCTTGCAGGACGTGCAGAGTGTAACTAAGGCTCTGCTGAGGGCCAGTGGAGATTTTTCGGTTGCCCGGTCCCTCCTTTTGACTCCCTCCTCTGTCCCGGGTCCTGTTTGGACTCGCTCGGACGACAATTTCCTGCGGTCAGGCGACCCTGTGGTCCGCGAACGACTCCAAGACAAATATGGAGAGGAGGCCGTGGCCAAAAGATTGCTCTTCCTTGAGGTAGAATGATGCAGACTAATGGAGGAGGTTGAGAAAAATTGCCTGCCAATCTAGTCTTAATGTGCATAAGCACCTTGTTTTACTTAATAGGTAATGTTAAATGTGCGTAAGCACCTTGTTTTACATAACAGGTAATGTTAAATGTGCATAAGCACCTTGTTTTACTTAACAGGTAATGTTAAATGTGCATAAGTACCTTGTTTTACAGGTAATGTTAAATGTACTGTTATGTCGTTTCAAACAGTTATTGTTAATCTGTGGGATGGGATTTGTTCACTGTGCCCTCTTCTTGGTTCCCCATGCTAAAACCTAAATTAACTTTGCCACCAGGACATAGTCTTTTTCAATTGAGATTCCATGCGGAAATGTTTATGAACCTGTGGATGTTGAAATATTTCAAAAATAAACATATCTTTTGTGTGTATAAAAATATTGAGTAGTTATTTTATTTTATAGATGTTAAGAAATATGTTTATTTTAACCAGTTAAACCCTATACACTTAGTTGACCGAGCTCACCCAGGGATCCAAGTGCAGTTAAGCTCTGCAACCTGTGCTCTTGACCCAATTCCCACAAAGATGATTACAAATCTTTTTAGCTGACTAGTTGACGATGTCCTGGTTACTGTTAATGCCTCACTAATACTCTGGAATCTTTCCTGGTTGACGATGTCCTGGTTATTGTTAATGCCTTAATATACTCTGGAATCTTTCCTGGTTGACGATGTTCTGGTTATTGTTAATGCCTCACTATACTCTGGAATCTTTCCCACAGACCTCAAACATGCCTTATATCACCAGTGTTGAAAAAGACTCATCTTGATCCACTTGTCTTTGAGAATTACTGTCCGATCTGGGAAAGGTTGTATATAAAAAATGACAAATCTATCTGGCACACCACAATTTATTTTATTTCTCTATTTGTTTGTTGGTCAGTCTGGTTTTATTGTCAATCACAGTACAGAAACGGCCCTGGTCAGAGTAGTAAACAACCTTAAAACTGGCACTGACAATTATAAATTATTATAATAAATTAAATGATACATTTCTGTTTTGGTACTTCTTGACCTCAGTGTAGCCTTCTACACAGTAGACCACAACATTCTTCTTCATCGACTTGAACACTGATTAGGCCTTAAAGGCATAGTTCTAAACTGGTTGTCATCTTATCTTACTGGAAGGTCTTTTTCCATTTCAATTGGCAACTTTGAATCAGACAAAGTAGGCATTCCTGGAGTCCTTCAAGGGTCGATTCTTGGTCCACTTTAGTTCAATCTGATGCTGAGCTTAAAGTGCAAGGCCACTTTAATTGAGGTTTGGATTGTGTACTTACCGTGTCATGATGTAACTAGTCCAATTGGCGATATTGCGCAGTTGATTGGAAAATATTAAACCAAAAATAGTATCTCATTGACTTCCATTGTACGGTGAAACAGCTCTCAAAGTCAATTTTAGCACATAAACGAACACAAACAAATCTGAAAATAGATAACATCACAACATGCTTTTATTTCTAGTAGGCTAGTTTATTGTAATGCACTCTTTGCTGGATTCACAATTAGGTGTTGCATAAACATCAGGTTGTTCAGAATACTTCTGCCAGAGTTTGAACTAAAACCAGAAAGTTTGAATACATCACTCATATTTTATCTTCTCTTCAAAGTGCTTCTTATTGTTTTTAAATCTATCCAATGGCTTAGCTCACTCCATACACACCGACCAGATCCCTTGGATCATCAGATAAAGGTCTCCTCTCCAAACCTAGAATAAACTCTAAATCAGGTTATGATGCTTTCAGTCACTATGGTCCCACTCTATGGCATTCTATGCAACTTGAACAAAGGTCTACTACAACGGTGTCCTCTTTTAAAAGCAGGCGAAAAAAACTATTTTTACAAGCTTTTAGCTAGGTTTGAAGTGTATAGTTATTTTTTATTTTACTGTAATATAATTGTAATTCATTCTTATTCTTATGTTCTAATTATTACAATTTCTATGTATCAATTTTTTTCTGTTTCTGTTTTATTTTAAATCACATTGAATATGCTTTTCGTATGAAATGTTTATATAAATAAGTTACTTGACTCCTTTTCTCTCTCTTTTCTCACCACCTCTCTGTCTGTCACTCTCTCTCTCCTCTACCCTCTTGCAGGAGTTGAGGAGCTTAACCAAGGTTCTGCTGAAGGCCAGTGAAGATCTTGCTGTTGCTTGGTCTCTCCTCTTGACTCCCTCCTCTGTCCTGGGACCTTTTTGGAGTCGCTGGACTTGCTTCGACGACAGTTTCCTGCGGTCGGGTGACCTTGTGGTCCGCGAACGACTCCAGGACAAATTTGGAGAGGAGGCCGTGGCCAAAAGACTGCTCTTCCTTGAGGTAGAATGATAGAAGCCAACGGAGGTGGTTAAAAAAAAGCTAAACCACATGTTTTTTATGGCCTGCCAATCTAGCCTTAACCCATTAAAACCTGAGGCCGATTCTACAAATGCCTTCTAAATCAGTAGTTCTCACACTTCCAAAATGTTCAAAAATAGATGTACAAGCTCGCAGCGCGTATGCTTGTATATCTGCTATTTATGAATAGCCAACGCAAAAATCGAAAATGACAGATGCTTTCCCGGTTTTAATGGGTTAATGTGCATAAATGCCTTGTTTCATTTGACAGCTAATGTTAGATGTACTGTACTGTTATTAGAGCGATTATTTCAAACCTTTGCCTCGATTATGATTAATGAGCGATTATTAGAAAATCTGTGAGAAATAAGTAGTGAAAATAGCAGATGTACAAGCTCACAACGCGTCACGAGATTATAGATTGTCTATTTTAGCTATTTTTGTACACCACTATTGTACAAGAAAGTATAATAAGTGGTTAAGCAGACTAATTGATATTATTTAAAAAAATCTTGATTTGTCGATATATAAGAAAACAAATATATATTTAAAAAACCTTGCTTCTCGTTTATTCGGTTATTTGTTCTAAATATACTGTAGGTTTCAATATATTTTCAGTTAATTGCCCAGCCCGAACTGTTCAAACAATGATTGTTAATCTGTGGCACAGATTCTCTTTTGGTTCCTCATGCTAAACCTATTGTAATTAACTTTGGGCCCCAGGACAACACTCCAGTTGCTCTATTGAGATCCCAAGCTGAAATGTTTTTGAGTGTTAAATATGTTGTTGAAAGTTTGAATGTTGTTGCATGTTTATGTAATTGTTGTATTGTTGAAATACTGTATGTTAAAATAAAATATCTTTGTTTATATAAAAAAATATTGAAGATGTTATGAAATTATATGTGTTCATTTTAAATCAAGGAAGAAAAACTGTTAGATGTCTGGAAGGAACCAGTTACAAGTCTAACAAGGACATAGGTGTGCATAGTTGACTGTGAAATGCCACATTTGTCCGTTTATATACTGTTAATTTTTCACATTCTCTAGGGAAAAAAAACAGGGAAGAGAGATGGCTTGAGAAAACTTTCATCCCGCAATGAATAATTCAGGAGTTATGTACGATGTTGATCAATAATTGACCTTCTTGACCGTGGCCTCTGAATTGCGTCATATGTCAGATATTGATGTGAGACTTTATACCGTATATGAAGTTTCATGGCCTAGTGTTGTGATTGATGATACAAATTCAGTCATTGTGCACACAGTGACATACTGTAAACTGATGGCCTCAGAACAATAGTTTCACAATTGCTTGTGGCTCAGCTAACTTGCAAGAACCCTGAAGTAGAAGTGAGGGTTTGTCAATATGAATGGTGATATAAAATGCGTTCAGCCAAAATCTCTCTCACACACACTCCTGTATTCATTGCCTTTATTAGGAAAACAAATCCTCTTTTTCTACTTTGTCATTTGTACTTCACCAGTAACACCGTTTATAATTAAATAAAGCAGAAAACACGTAAGTTAAATGAGACATGATGACCTTGGTTTTAGTCAATCCACCATTTTATTTAATTTGACCCAAATACCAACTGTACACTCATTATTTTTTGAAACAACATAACCCAACCCCCATGAATACAATGTATCAATAGCTTACACAAAAAAAATGGATTTCACAATTGTAAAGAGATATGTACTGAAATATAAGCAGGCAAATCATATACTTAAAAATAATTCGGTACTGAATTTAGACAGGATTCAGTAATCGACATCATTCAATTATGGCCACATTTACAAATATTGCTATTCTCTTTCTATCATGTTTATGAGATCACAAGCAAATCACTGCTGTCAGGTAAAACCAAGACAGTCTGATCATGGCATGGCATCCCTGTGCAATCAGTAGCTATGGATAGCAAAGTTTCTAGGTTTGCAGTTTGAGAAGGAAGCACCATTGATGTGCTAACATGCTACGGTGAGCTTAGCAGTGTGAGGTGAGCTGTGAGTGGCGCAGCAGCATCAGCTGAGCAGTGTGGTTAACTCTGATTGGTCTACGTCTGTGGGGACAGAGGTGCAGATCAACCCAGTTCTAGACAGCTGGTCCCTTTTGGCTCCACGCCGTAAAAATCTAAGGTTGGAGTAAATGGTGACCTGTTGAAACGCCATTTTAATTCCAATGTCTCCGTTCTCTTACCTGATTCCTGAAAGATCACTCTTGCACATAGAATTTTACCTGACAGCAGTAAAAATCTAACTTGTCAACAGACTGTTATGCTAAATTAACAAGTAAAATAACTGTGTAATGACACTTTTAATACAACCATATATTCCCCTGCGCTACATTGATAAAAACCGTTCATATAAAACCCTTATTATCAGTATGAAACATTCACATCCACCAGGATACAATTTACATGAGTCATACATGTAATAACATAATATAACATAATTATGTAAGAGCCCCTTTATTAAAACAGAACACAAGTCTGCAAGCTTGCATACTGTATACCACTGGATCGCTACTAACACTTTTGAGTGGGTTCTAAATAAGGTATGTTGACACAAAGTGTTTTTTCCAGGCACCTCCACTTTTCTTTTTTCTTTTTTTACATTCAAACCCCATTACGGGAAGCGACTGCAAAGCACACACAAAGCAGCCGCCTTTTAAAAAGCGATTTGTGGTGGAACGCTTCCAACAGTTGTTAAATTTTAACTTTTTGAAGCAGTGGTAACGACATAGAGCACTTTTTTTCAGAGACATGGCGGTGGCAGGGGCTTTATCTGCATGTGAAATAAAAAGTCAAAACATGACGGGAACAGACCCATTCCTCACATCGCACAACATTCAGTGAGGAGGTTTTTCTACAGTCTCTTAAATGGGATGTCATTTGTTTTTAATTACACTCGAGGAGAACAAAACTGAGATGCATATTTTTCGCCTGGTGTTTTTGCCCTAATTTTTGGTTATGCAAAAACAATGTTACTGAATCAAAGTATGCAACATAATACATTTGTGGTAGGCATGTGCAGAAATAAGACAGGACAGTTATAGCATATGTTAAACAATAATAGCTTGTGTATTCATTTCTTGGTCATATTTGATGAAATTATAAACGCCCTGTTTTGGTTGGCTGGTTAGTGTGATTCAGATGGCTTGAGCGGTGTGAGTTACGTCAGAAGAGCGTCAGGGAGTCAAAGGAATTGAGAGTATTTTCTTGTTTCCGCTTGGCTGCCATTAGTGCTATATTAACGCAGACTGAGTCAAGTCAGAGACTGAGAGTGGGCAAGACCGAGTCAAGACCAGAATAATTTTTCATCCGAATTGAGCCCAATTAATTCAGTCTTCCAAAATAATTTACATGTTAATAACATTAGGTACTCCTTTGATCTGAAACACTATATGATGTCTGTATTCAAAATAATGTGTAAATAAATTACACCATTGTAGTATGTAGTACTTAGAAAAAACATCAATTTGAAATGTTAAGCCTGTAAGCAAAATATTGTTTATATAGTATTTATTCAAGTAATTAATTCAAGAATAAATCTGAGAAAGGACCAAAACCAAAATAGCACCCTTATGTTGACAGTACATCTCTTAAAACTGCTTTAGCGAACTTTGGAGAAATTAGCGGAAAGAAAATCCCAATTCCTCTGGTCCGAGACTGTGCCCAGACCAGGTAAAATCGCAGGCGAGACCGAGACGAGACAGAGACCATCAAAATGTGGTCGTACGACCAGACTTGAGACCGGTATGGGTCTCGAGTACTGCAGCCCTAGCACTCGTTACTGATGGCTACAGCCTTTCAAACAATAGACAGGGTGTGTAATGTAGGACTTCACAGTACTTTACAAAGTACAGTACCAATAAAAAGCATGGCTTTCTGCTACTTGTCAGGCTGGTTTTACATTGACACAAAAGGTTGCTGGGAATAAGGCTGTCTCACTTTCGTCTTGATATAATAGGGTTTTGTGGGGGTGGGGGTGCGGGGTTCCTGCAAAATAAGTGTACGACTGTACGCTGAATAATACACGGTCATGTTCCTACTATTTGGATTAGATAGAATAATAAAAAGACAGTGAAAAATAAAACTTTTTATGACACCATTAAATACAGTGGATTGTTGATTACTTTACAATCTTTGTTCTGATTTTAAAAAGTAGCGCACTGTCTGCATTGCAACGATTGTGTTCAAAATATAACAAGTTATAGAAAAACTGTCCCATTACTCCTCCAGTCTTATGAAGCATGCTGAAATGGCGTGTATTTTGACATTCTGCATCTTTATAACTTCACTGTAGAAGTAGCACTTGACTTGTCTTTGATCCAGCAAAACCGCAAAGATCATAACACAAATGAATACATGATGAAAAGACCACTTCCATCCCCATGCGTTGATCGGCTTATATATACCGATCCAATGGAAAGCACTAAAACAGCAAAATGGGAGACAAAACAATTCGTTGCATACGAAGCAATATGAACAGAAAGGCCTCTGGGGTATACGGTCACATGCCTACAGCCCTCTATGTACAGTCAGACAATTCTAGCCCCTATTCAGAGCAGACAAAGCAGGACCAAAGTAGCCTATCTGGAACAGCGCCCCCTGTCGGACAGGAGGGGATAGCCAACAGCAAAGGCCAGTCAGCAATGAGATGATTTGACCAGATGAAAACTCAGTTAGGGAATGAGTCCTTTTACCCCAAGTGAAGGAGTTAAAGTTAGCCTGGATCCAGACCATAGCCCCCCCCCCCAATTAGGCTAAGTTAAAGTATCTTGGGGTCTTGTTTACAAGTGAGGGGAGGGCAGAGTGGGAGATCAGCAGGAGAATCGGAGCAGCAGGAGCGGTATGCGTTCGCCATACCGCACCGTTTTGACGGAAAGGGAGCTGAGCAAGAAGGCAAAGCTCTCAATCTAACGGTCAAAATGTGTCACTACTCTCACCTATGGTCATGAAATGTGGGTCATGACCGAAAGAACAAGATGGCAGATACAAGCGGCCAGAATGGGTTTATCAGGGGGGTGGCTGGCATCTCCCTTAGGGATAGGGTAAGAAGCACAGTCATCTGTGAGAGACTTGTGTCATCTGTGAGAGAATTGGAGTAGAGCCGCCGCTCCTTTACGCAGAAGATGGATGAATGAAAACTCCCAAGACCCATCAAAAGCACTGATGATTTGAAAATGAAATGGTAGCTCTCAAAGGATCATCTGACAGCAGTGGCTTTAAGTTTGTCACAAATATACTCCTTTCGCCCTCTGATTAAGATGTTAACCCTATGCTAACCCTAACCCGGCTGTGTGAAGTAGCAATCTGTTCAAAATCAAATGAAAAATGTCCTTTGGTTTTTCTATCTGAGCTTATAAAATGGTTGCTTGGTCTTATAATTGTAAGTTATATTATAATAATTATAATAATAATGTCTTATAATTGTTGATCTGTTTGAAAGTGAATGTGTTGCTCTCTCTGAGATGAATGAACATTCACAGGGTAATTGTGAGAGAACATTGCAATGCTTGTTTCAGCATTTGGTAAAATAGCAATCAGTATAAGGCAGTGTAAATAAATGCGTACAGTGATTTTATTAGTCCAATGGTGTTAATGATAGTCCTTTCAAGGATTCTAGATGACCCTCCTGAGATTTGACCAAATCAGGAGACACTGTTCCAGTGCTTACAGTTATCCCAAAAAAAAAGAAAAGAAAGAACGTTCCATATTCTCCAAACTATTTTTACAATTGCAGCGCACATAACTGAGCTGTTGAAACTATACATACAAAACACCTGCTTGGCTTAAAAGGCTAATTGTATGGGTTAAAGGAGAAATCCGGACATTTTAAGTGTTATCTTTGATGTGTCGCTTATCACTCACCATCCTTGAAAGGGACGTTGAGTTATTTCAGAGAGTCCCGTGTCGTAATTTTTTCGACCCCCTCCGTTGGCATAATGGTAGCGCGTGCCTAAGTGAAATTCGTCTATTATAACCGATGCAAAGTTATTTTTTTCTCTACTACTACTCATTGTAGAGTCTCATGATACTCAAACATGCACTGAAAGTTCCTGAGAGGCTAATGCTAATGCCGAACGAGCTAACGCTGGTTGCTTGTTTCTCTCCCAGAACCTGGCAACTCGGTGTTGCCAGGGAGAGAAATAAGCAAACAGCGTTAGCTCGTTCGGCATTAGCATTAGCCTCTCAGGAACTTTCAGTGCATGTTTGAGTATCATGAGACTCTACAATGAGTAGTAGTAGAGAAAAAAATTACTTTGCATCGGTTATAATAGACGAATTTCACTTAGGCACGCGCTCCCATTATGCCAACGGAGGGGGTTGAAAAAATGACGACACGGGACTCTCTGAAATAACTCAACGTCCCTTTCAAGGATGGTGAGTGATAAGCGACACATCAAAGATAACACTTAAAATGTCCGGATCTCTCCTTTAAAGAGATATGAGGGAGGATTAAAGCCAGTCCAAAAATAAGGCTACAGACAGAAGTGGAGGGACTTTGTTTCTGCCCTATGCGCCAGCCGGCCTAATGGAAATAACCGAAAAATAAGGCATCACTCGCCTAAAATAAAAAATAAATTTCAACTAGTTGAATAACAGTTTATTTTCTGTGAGCGACGCAGTCATACGACAAAGCATAAATTAGGCTTTAATTGCATAGAATTTGATTAGTGCATCGATGCAGCAAATATCTGTGCTCCTTTCCTCCTGTCAGATTTGGTGACCCTGGAGAGTTACCTCAGAAACTAGACCGTCATAACTAGACAGCTCTTGCATTGCCTCTTTGATAATAAACATTGATATATTCCTACGTAACTGTTTAATTTGCACTGCAAATAACTCACCTTATGTAATTCAAGTAAGAAGTATTCCGTTTACTGATTGAAAGCCCTGATTATTTAGTTTTTGTGATCCAAAATGAGAAAAGGGTGTTTTGATTTTTGTGAATTAGTGTATATTATGTTCCCTGTTCACCAAAATTATAATGAATCATGAACCTAAATGGGGCAACTCAAGTAATGACTTTTCAGCCATTTGAAAAGGTTTGAGAATATGGTTTTCAAATGTATCCTGTGGAGCTCTTTAAAGAACCTACAAGGCAGCGGTGAGGAAGCGAGCACAGTTTGGAAATGCAACCATCTTTACCTGTTGTTAAGCAAAGGTGTCCCCTTCCCCTCCTTTCCTACAACACAACACAGACAGTAGAAGCACCAGTTCTAGGCCTGCATCAGTTTTTTTGGGGGGGGGGGTATAGGGGCTTGTCCAACAGGACTCCTGTGGGTCAAAAAGGTCCAACAAGGTGGAGCTCGTGAGCTTTATATCAACAAGGGACGGCTAGGAGGAGATGGGGCAGAGCCTGGCTAGACAGCCATCAACTAACCGAGCCTTCGGTCTCGCCGTCCTTGTCCAAGATCTCATCCTGAATCTCGTCAGTGTTCCCTGAGTCACTGCTGGCCACGGAGCTGACGGAGGCGGAGGGAGAGTTCCTGCCACCTTTGATCATCCTCCGACAGGTCTCCATCTGCACGTCCAGGCCCCGCTTCATGCTGCACATCTCCATGTACTCATGCAGATGTCTGTTCATATCACTCTTTGCTGTGGCCAGCTCCATCTGAGGGACAGGGGGACAGGGGGTAGACAGTACGGTGAACAGAGAGAGGGCGTTAAAGCCTATGTTTATACTTGATTTGAGTAGATTTGCCAGTGGCACTGTTGTAGGACCTAATTAGGGTTGCAATGGAGAGTTGGACACGCGGTCCCAGAATGAAACGATTCTGTGCCACTAAACACAAGAACATACATACTTCAAAAGACACAACATCCAAATATGTATGCCAGCATACATATTTTGGCCAAACAAAACATGCTAACGTTAAGTCTTCATCGGAGCGTCGACATGCTCCTGAGGACTCCTTGCAGTGCAATGTGTCTGTCTCATTACGAACTGACTGTGATTTTATTAGTAGTGATTTTAGTATTGTAGCATTTTAGCATTCTTTTAACTAGGAGACTCCGCAGTAGTTTTAGATTATAGTAAGCCAGTGGAATGGAAGTTCGTTCAATTATGCATTTCATCTATCTTCATCTATCTATCTATCTTCTAGCCTATCTATCGATGAAGAAGAGAGATGTAAAGGTAAACAAATAGGTAGTCATGTGAACTTTTACCTCAATCGCACCGATGGATTCCTGATATTCTTCCTCTCTGGTCTTGAAAAGAGATTCTGTCTCATCTATGAGGCTGCCAAGGCTTCCATCCTGTGAGAACATAAATAAAACATTGGTACATGTTTGTAACATGTAGGATAAAGCAGTGGTTCTCAACGGGTACTGCACAAAGTCCTTAGAGTACCCTGGGTACCAGGGGTCCTTGAGGGGGTTCCAGGGGGTCCCCAGAAGAAAATAGCTTATCTAAGCTAACAATGTGTCTCAACAATTGTGAGCATGGAGATCTGCTATTTTTGAAAGATATTCACAAAGTTGACAAATGTTGATAAAATCTTCTCTTATTGGGTCCCTGGCCAAATACGTATCAATTTGGGGGTCCTTGACATGAACATGTTTAAGAACCACTGGGATTAAGGTGTTTGAAAAGTCTTACACTCGCGGCCTCCGGGTTTCCGTCTATGTTGCCGTTAGCAGGGCAGGTGGTGTTGCCGTTCGCGGCGGCGATGGCACTGGGCACGTTGTAGTTGGCAAAATCCTCCCACAGCAACAGAGTTTCCTCGTTCTCCTCCCACGTCAGGCTGTCACAGTCGTCGTCAATTTCAAATGTCTCCCGCCTGGCAACAGAGGAGTTATCTGAACAATGTCTGTACAGAACAAGGACGGGGAAAGGACGGAAGGATAGGACAAGAGGTGGATAGACATTGGGAAGGAGTGGAGGGACAAACATCCAGCACATTCAGGAAAGGTCATATCCACAGATAATGATCTACTCACATATACAGAGAAGACAAAGACAAAGATGGAAGATAGTAACAGAGGAAATGGAAAACAGAGTGCATGCATGCATGCAGGGCACACAGAGAGACTGGACATATTCATATTTATAAATGATTGTTTGCACATTGATAATGCTATGGCTACATTTTGGACTAACACGCTTGGACAAAATGACCAATTTGTGTCTCTGTAAAAAATTTACTTTAATGGTGTGGCTCTGTAAGAAGCAAGATATCTACCAGAGGGTCTGTCTTCGTTTGTTTGATTGTTTGTTTGTCCCTCTGTCCTCGGGCTAATGTCGCAGATTTCTTGTGCATGCTGCCAGTAGGCCAAGTTGCACAATTTTTTTTTTTATTTTTTACTTTTAAGATTCATAATGTAAGTGAAAGGGAGTTGGATCAGGCTGAAATCTAAATCTGGAGCCATATCTCATAGATAAAGTGAGTACATCATAGATGACTGATGTAATAGACTGGCCATATGGGAGCCATGTCGTTCCTGTCTTGTTACTATTATCGTGGGTTTGTGAATTATGTATAACTAATTATTATGTTGCGTCTGTCATATTCATTATGCAGTTCTGCTGAATGTTCAAAAAAAAAAAAAAAGCACGACTCCA
>NC_137612.1:34383777-34471277 GCF_963280865.1 Gymnoscopelus braueri | reverse complement strand
AACAATACTGGGCTGTACCGGACAGGAAGTGCTGTTGATTCGCTGCTTGTTTATGAACCCTGCCGTCTGAGCAGCCAGCTATTCAATGAATGCTTGCCTTACAGCCTTCCTGGCCTCTGCTGCATAATGTCGCTGTCGGGCAGAATCCTTGTATTGTAAAGATTTCATCTTTTCTTGTTTTTAAAACAAATGAATGGCTATTTTATACTTCACTCACAAGTGCCGAAAATAATCGATCGAGTTATTTTCAGGACAGAATTTTTAAAAACATTTTCAAACATTTTTTCACCCAAAACGGGGACGTCAAGTTGAAAGTGGTTAAGCCTGTCTGCGGATTTTATAAATATTTAACCAATGAAAAGTAAGAAGAGCTTGTGACTAAATTATAACTACATAGGATCCATTGGAACACAGGCTTTTCTTCCTGAAAAGTAACATTCAAGTGTTCTGCCCGACAGCGACGATAATAATATTCTTCTCCTGAATCCAAATGAGGAAGGCAGTGAATCTGGCCCGGCTGTCTGTGTGTGTGCCTAGATGTGATTTGTTATGAATGACAACCTCTCTCAAAGTAGAGTTATAATCATAGGCAGCAGAAGCAGCGGTGTAGCAATATTTAAAACATAATGGTGGTACTGCCAGAAGCACAATTGGTTTTAGTTGAAGGATTGTGTGAGATGGGATTAGACATAACCCCAGAGCACTATTTCTCCACGTCCACCAGCAGTCCAAATGGACCCTTACGCGTCTGTGTTACTCTGAGAGCGTACAAATGGAACCAAATGTGGACACTTACGGGTCCATTTGGTACACTCTCAGAGTTAAATTAACAAAGAGGATTTTACAGTGTAGATTGGGGCCCCTATCTATATCCAACTGGAGATCCTTAAAATTAAAAGGTTGAGAGCCACTGCCCCAGAGAAGAAGTGAATACGTACGTCACTCATCAGGCTCTTGAAGACCACAAGCTCGGCCTTCAGTCTGTCCACCTTGTCGTTCAGCTCGTCCTGGATCTCCGATGACTCCTGGGCACTCTGCATGGACGTGACAATAAAGACATTTAACCCTTTGCACCAAAAATCTATTTCGTTTTTAATTAGCACGTAGTCCATAGTTTAATTTACCAATGGATCACTGACAGCTGATACTAATATAACATACAGATGAATTGAACAATAAGGCAGAAAGGTGTAAAAGGAAGTTCAACAATAAAGGTATCACTATTTTGTTTCTGCAATAATTATAATCAAAACTTGGCTTCAGACCTCTTTATGACAAATGGCTGGGTTGCATTGAGATGATTAGCTTTGTATATTTCCTGTTCTCCCATGCTCAGCAACATCTGCCAGTGTGCTCTAAAAGGTTAAACCCTCCTGGGATGGCTCTCCTCCCTTCTCCCTGTCGTTTTGCTGACCCAGATACCAAGATAAACACAGAAGCTGCCGACCGATCGATTTGTTCGAGAGCAGGGAAGCAGTGAGAAGGGTAAGTTGGGAGCTAGGCTGGCACCGACTTCCTTGGTGTGTGTGTGTGTGTGCGTGCGTGCGTGCGTGCGTGCGTGCGTGCGTGCGTGCGTGCGTGCGTGCGTGCGTGCGCGCGTTTGTGTGTGTGTGTGTGTGTGTGTGTGGCAGCCTGTTTTAAGATGTGACGCTAACCCTGTGATAGCCTATAAATCTACCTCAACTACTGTCTGCTGTCCACAAACATACTATGGCAGAGTGCCTCTGATAGATCACCTTTTTATATCTGGTACCAACAGGCTCCCTGTAATGTGCTTTTCTAATCCGACACAAATCTCTCTGGCTTTGACAGTCTGCTCACCAGACTACTCATACTCAGCAAAAGACTGCATGAAAAATAAAACAGTGTGTGTACAGTAAAAATAGTATGGCTGGGCTGGGCAATATATATGGATCTTATATCGATATCGTGATATGAGACTAGATATCATCTAGGATTGTGGATTTTGTAATATTGTGATATGGCATATGTGTTGTCTTTTCCTGGTTCATCACTTGCGTACGTAACCTTAGGAACCAATGGTTCCAGAGCCATGTGGCCCATAGGTCATCTCCTGTTTCCATTGCGTTATGCAGATTGATGTTCATCCCTAGACATGACGTTAGTATGTCACAGGTGCAAACGGGTCTTTCCCACCAGATCGCTGTAACTTAGCCCCCTTGGCCTCAGAGCCGCGTCTATAATCACCCCGCTTCTATGACGCATGCAGAACTGCCTCACTGCCTCTCGCATGAGAGCGATCCGGTGGGAAAGGGCCGGTCGCGTCACAGGGACCAACCCTTGATGCTGAGTACCAAGCAGGGAGGCATTGTATACCATTTTTTATAGTCTTTGGTATGACTCTACCGTGGATTGAACCCCCGGCCTCTCAAACTCTAACTACAAGGCAGGCCACTGAGCTGGTTTGGTGGTTTGGTAGAATTTTCCGATGTAATTTGAAGATTCACCTTTTCAGACTCCACCTCACCCCCTATACTAGCACTTCACTCTCCCCTTCCTGCCAACTTCTGCCTCGATTGATACTAGTGATTGACCAAGATATGGCTACCGACCATACAGAGATATCTTGGTCACTCGTTCTTATTTTTGTTACTTAGGTTTGTTTTCTTGACCACGATGTTAAGAATGTAATTTAGATAGCATGTTATTTACACAGATGCTAACCTGTTTATCCTATAGTTTCAATGTACATGATTTTTTTTTAGAAAGTATATTGTTTAGACTCATACTAGGTTCTTGGTTTAGAATCCTAGTTTCTTGAGGCACTACTACACTGTCTCTCTGCAACAACCAAAACACAAGAGTGGAACAGCTAGTGGAACAGCTAGTGACCTTCAATAGATCAAAGAACAGCAGGGTACCAACAAAGATGTCACACGCCAGCACCACCGTCTGTGATCTGAGCCAACTCCACCCCACTCTGCCATGTTAATCTAATAACCACATGAACCCTAGAATCCCTATTCTGGGCAAACATTCAGCAAAAACAGGCAAGCATTCGGCAAAAAATAGCAGATCGGCTATTTCCGACAAAGAGATTTGGTGTAGAGGGGGAAATGGAGAGGACCAAGTATAGAGCCCTGGGGGACACCGGTCAGTGAAGTATACAGGGTTTAAGTGGTTAACTTAAAGTGTTGTTCTATATATTTTTGTTGTCTTTGTCGATATATAAGGTATTCATTGTTGCTGTCAGTTGGATAACCTCAGGCAAACTTTCTTTCTGGGTGGTAATCTGTATATATACTGTACATATACTGTACATCATACAGTATATGTACACTACAGCATACAAACACACACACACCACATGCTCTTTCCTAGGGTGATTTATACTTACTTGTGCACAGGTGTTGAGCACCGAAAATAGCCATATGTACACGCACGAACACATGGGTACGTGCTGCAACAGGTTGCTAGCTTGTCCATTGGCTATTTTTAGTGTGCGACACCTGTGCGCAGCTAAGTATAAATCAGGCAGCTGACCTTGTGTCTGGTCTGTAACCAGTGGTGGAAAGTAACTCAGTACATTTACTCGAGAACAGTCCTTAAGCACAATTTTGAGGTATTTTAGATATTTACTTCTACTCCACTACATCTCAAAGGCAAATATTGTACTTTTACTCCAATACAATTATTTGAAAACTTTAGATACTAGTTACTTTGTAGATTTTGATTATTATTACAAAACCACTTCAGACCTATATACTTTGGCCATTTGGAAATAGCCGATCTACAAGGTCACAACACATCGATTTGCGACGCGTTGTGAGCTTGTAAATCAGCTATTTTCAAAGGAATTTTATACATTTGAAAACTTGTGAAATGGAACCTTCTCCATAATGAGTACTTTTACTTTTGCCAATACTTTTGTACTTTTACTCAAGTACATTTTGAATACCAAACTTGTACTCATAACAGACTATTTCTACAATAGGGTATTGATACTTTTACTTCAGTAAAAAAATATGAGTACTTCTTCCACCACTGTCTGTAACCCTCTGCAAGGCATCAAACTAGAATGGGTTGTTAAGGTGAATAGGTGTGCTTGGAGGTGGAGGTGAACTGCTTGGAGTACGGTAACGGGGGAAGCATGATTGATGTTGTTTATGTTTGCCTACCTCCTGCATGGTCTCCACCTTGCACTCCAACTGCTCTCGTCTGGACAGTTCCTCCTCCCATCTGCAACACAGGGGACACAACGGGTCAGGACCGGTATATGTATACAGAGCCTGACTGATATATCGGTTGGACAATATATCGGCCATTATAAAAATGTTCAAGGTTCAAGGTTGTGCTTCATTGTTAGATCTTGTGTACAGGTACATAAGAATAAAACTTATTTTTGTTTGGCTTCCTTCAGACAATGCAGCAGCATAGGTAATAACAACAACAATAATAATAAAAACATAAAAATATTTAAAATAGAAAGACAGAGAATGCAATAAAGATCTACAAGCTCATTGTGCATTCTGAGCATGTAGATTTGAGATTTTTTTCCCCTAATTTGCATTTCTTTGTAATTCAAATTGATTGGAACATTTTGCACTTTTTGACAAAACATCGCTCAAAACATTGGTAGTAATCGGTGGGCTAGGAAAAAAAACGGGATCAGCATCGGACTCAAACATCTGGCATTGGTCAGACTCTGCTTTGGTATGACTACAGTACATAATGCATGGAATGGCCTCTAGGGTGCCCCTAGACAGGGTAATGGTACTTTGTGGGACGGTAATCTCAGCTCTGATTACACACTGCCCTTGACAATGTGGGCTTCCACCCAGCTCCCACCCCATTGACGATCTTTTGTCTCCCCTCCCTTTGTCTTGTCATGTCTAAAGTCCAAGAATGGAATTCCAGCCCCCTTTTGAAAGAGGATCGGTTGCTCATGGGTAGTCTTGAGCAGAAACTGATCGTTCTAGCTGGATATAAGGATAGGGTTAACACAGATTGAATAGCCCCCATGAGGGTGGGGTCTCTTTGCCGCATAGCAGACCCTACTGTGGCTTTTCTTTCTGTTAATAACAGCCTCATTCATTTCTCATGAAGGGCTGGCTGCAGGGAAATCATTCATTTAGCAAAATCTTACAGACAGTACAGTCAGTACAGTTTTTTTTTAGTACAGTTTTAACATGTATTCTAAAAGCCTGGGCAAATCAGTTATTCTCTGAATGCACATGTTTATTGTGGTTTAGGAGGTTGCTAATAAAAGACGTACAATTTCCAGTGAACAGATCCTACCACATTATGTTTGGATGAAAATTAACAGCCTTTATTTACCTGGAACAAAGCTTTCTTTCTCTGCTGACAGGTTATACCACTGCTTCCCTAGAGGTATCTATCACACAAGGCACTGCGTAATAATGACCACTAATAGAGACAGCATTTGTCAGCTTGGGACGGTGCCTATAATAGAGACCTGCCTGTTCCCTGGGAAATGAAACCGTAGGCATACTCAGTCATGGATGACTCCCAAAAGAGATTTCGGAGTTAAGAATGGATTCATTCAATAACATGAGGTAATCCACATCGTTAAGGCATCTGCATGACTGTGAGCTGCACTGAGACTCATGGCTGGCTGTAATTGGCCTTGAAAAACCCTTATTAGACTACTTCTAGTGCAAAACAACCAAAACACAGAGTGGAACAGATAGTGACCTTCGATGGTTCAAAGAGCAGCAGGCTACCAACAAAGGTGGTGAAACTGGTAGGTACACTCAGTCATGGATGACTCCCAAAAGAGATCTTGGATTTAAGAATGGATTCATTCAATAACATGATGTAATCCACATCGTTATGGCATCTGCATGACTGTGAGACACATGGCTGGCTGTATCTAAACAGTGGCAGAGCAAGAGATGTGTGTGTGTGTGTGTGTGTGTGTGTGTGTGTGTGTGTGTGTGTGTGTGTGTGTGTGTGTGTGTGTGTGTGTGTGTGTGTGTGTGTGTGTGTGTGTGTGTGTGTGTGTGTGTGTGTGTGTGTGTGTGTGTGTGTGTGTGTGTGTGTGTGTGTGTGTGTGTGTGTGTGTGTGTGTGTGTGTGTGTGTGTGTGTGTGTGTGTGTGTGTGTGTGTGCGTGCGTGCGTGCGTGCGTGCGTGCGTGCGTGCGTGCGTGCGTGCGTGCGTGCGTGCGTGCGTGCACCTGCTGAGGGGTGACATCTGATGTCGACCAGCACTTAACGCCGGGACACTTTTCCCATCGACCTCACCATGGAGACAGATACGGGGACAGAAAACATGTTGGTACTACCCAGCATCACACTAACATAACGTGGGGTAAACAACGTGCGTCACTAGAGGTCCGCCTCAGCCACAAAAACTGTGCTTTTGTTCCTATTCAGAAGCCACTGAATGTATACTGTCTAATTAGGGAGAAGTATTCCTTGGCAGGCTGGGCAAGCTTCACGCAGTGATTGAAGCCTTGTTCTAAAAATGCTGCCAGTGCTGCTTTGCTGCGACCACAAACACTGCCTGCCCTGCCTGCCTGCCTGCTGCAGGACTCTCTAAGGTCAGCAGAGTTCACAACTGCATCACATCCTCTGCAGACAGAAACCAGTGGGTCACTCACAGCATCTGCCTGCATTCTGCATCTATGATACTAAAGGCCACTTCCTTTCAAGCTAATGGAGAAAGGGGGTGGGGGGGGTGCAACATTACTATATCAACAGAAAGATCTTGACTACTGTACCTATTACTATCAACAAAATGTCTATGAATAAACTTATTTATTCTTATTTTACATTTTGTCTCCCAATTGAGTCATTATGCCCATTCCCCCCTTATGTACAGTGTAGTCCCTGTCACTGCCAACCCCTACTCATTGGTCTTGGGGATGGTGCAGACAACCACGCCTCTTCTGATAAACATTTCACATTCAGCCATTGAAACGGACATTACACCAGTGTCAAGTCCATTTCCAGGTCAGGGCCTACTACTGAGTCTGACATTTGCGTTCACCCAACACTCCCTGCTGACAGGTGCCGCCCCAGCCCGTAGGAGAACGTGCAGTGACAAATATCACCCTCCACGCCCGGCTTACCTCCGAACACGGGCCAATTGTGTTCGTATAGACGATCGACAAAGCCGGTTGCACCACTGTGGATTCAAACCCACAACCTCCGCGGTGGTGGGCAGGCACCTGATCTTTTCACCTGATAGTGAGGAGTTACACTGGAAGGACATAACGCACGTGGAGGAACACCATAATTCCTCCTAATTCCACTCCCTGCTGAACAGGTGCAAGGACCAACCCGTGGTAGTCGTTACAGAAGCCTGGGTTTTCGTTGTTGGCCGACTAGAATTTCAATTGGCCGGTAAATATAAATCTTGACGGCATCTTGGCTGGTAAAAAAGTGTATTATTTTTATTATCATTATTACTAGAATAAAGCATGCTTCGGGCGTTTGGCTCCATCCTAACTGAAAGTCCCCTCATGCCGTCGAACCCCCGAGGAGGAAGAAACCCTGATTGCAGCAACAGAGACTGGCCTCCCTTGCCTGCTTCACACACCCGCCCCAACATGGCCAATTGTGTTGGTTGGAGCGCTCAGCGAAGTCAGAGACACTGTGGACGAGGAATCGAACCCCAGTCTTCATGGTAGTGGAGTATCAGAAATAAAAGCATTGTTGATGGAAGCAGTTACAATTCTGATTCTGATATCTGCTACACACAGACGGGAAACAGTAACACAGTGCACATAGTCTAAATAATGATACTACAGCACAGGGAAGGTATTCTAATCTGGCCTTTGCCAAGCCACGGCTCCTCTCCTAAAGGTTTTGCTGTATACCTTTGGTTTGAGTCAGTCAAAGGAACAGAATCCGAGTCTCCTTCCAAGGACAAAGGCAGCAGGAGGCTCGGAGCCTGACTGTGTCATCCCACAGACATCTGTGTGCCACCAGACTCTTCTTTTGCTATCCAGCCCTAATGGTACCTCATGACTTAATCATCAAAATGCCTTTTTTCCCCTTTCAGTTAATGAAGAATGTTGTTTCAAAATCTGATTTCCACTCTGTTAAACACTGTGGGTATCAGATTTGATCACATATTAAATACTGACATCTACCCCTTCAAAATCACTGAGAGCACAACACATAAACAAACAAAGGTACTTTTCAAATCATAGTAGAGTCTATTAACCGTGTTCAAGCAATGGTACTTTACCATGGATGTACAGTGTGGGAAGGTTATTTCAGTATAATTACTGACTGAGTTACAAAATTAAATAAGCTGATGCTGCACTGAGATACTGAAGCAGAAAAATATGAAGCATCTCATGTCAAGCTGACTTTTTCTCATACATTTTTGGTCGGCACAACAATAGCATTCCAGCAGCCCTTGCCAACAAACACTCCCTGCTCTGTGTGGTATGTCTGGGCCTGGGGAATAGGAGTTCCATTTGCACACCAACCATCTTACGCAAAACGTATGCTCCGTCTAGTTGCTCATTACTGATAATAAACATCTTTTCCATGGAATTTTATTCACCCCTTGACGGGGAGAACAGACCACACCCTTCTTCATCTTACCCATAAAGTCAATTCTCATGCGCTAGAAATGGGCGGTGGTCGCTGGAATTGGAATTGCTCAGGACTTTGACAGTACATTTTGATTCCTTCAATACAAGCCAAAAAAACAATGATTTCAACATCAGCATCATAATGAATTGCAGTGGTCATTAAAAGAGAATCAGGGACTGTTAATGTTCCATGCCTGACAGATCTAGGTCTAATCAATATATCAGGCTACATGCGGGACAAGCCCTTGCAGCCATACTGCATGCACAGTAAAATCCTTGGTGTTAATTGAACTCCGAAGAGTGTACAAATGGAGCCAAATGGATCCGTAAGGATCGGGGATTTTACTGCGTGAAATGAGCCCACCGACAGCCCATATAAATCACAACAGAGATATCTCCCATGGAACCCTATACAGTATATGTATCTATATATATATTATGTTGCCTGTCTTCTCCATGAACGCATTCTCTATACCCTACATGCATTTATATGGCATGAAAGAGGCTTTCGACTTTGTAATTCACCTTGCAGACTGTACCAACAAATTAGGGTATGCTGGGATGGGAAGGGTGTTGTGGTAAGAAATGTCCATGACACGGAGGTTAAGGTGGGAAATACGGGAAGAATGAATGGTGATCCAAAAGAAGAAGTAGGCTATATCTCAGGCTGAACATTGATTGGATGTCACAAGGCCGGAAACGTGTGATCTATAAGGTCCACAGAGTCAGACATGTGTGGAGTGCTAATGAGCAGCAAAATGGATCCAGCATACAGGTGCACAGAGAACTGGAAAGGGGGGTGGGGGGGCATGACCCATGAGGCTGCTGGCTGACTGCTATAGGGTCTAACTCATGCTGAATAGACAATACTTCAAGGTCAGACCTTATTTGATTTGCCCTGATCCCCACCCCCACCCCAGCTCTCCTCCGTCCACCTGTCTTCTGCTTCCCTACTTCATCTTCCAGCCCGCTCATCCCATCTTCACCCCCAGCGTAACATATCGTGGCCGTCAGGTGGAATTACGAAGACGTCCAAAACAGTTACTTTTCCAATGGATTATGTATTATTTAGTCACAAGCTCTTGTTAAGAATCGCATTGAGAGCTTGTAGAAAAGCATTTTTTTCTACTTTTGTGCAACACTGTCATACTATCCTATATTAAAATTGGCTTAAGGGAGGGCTGGCCGGCCGGCCGACCTATGTCACCATGACTCAGCCATAACCATATAAGGAGTTCCCAATGCAGCTACGCCCAAATATGGAGTGTGGTGTCTAACCTCAATGTGTCGTTATGGCATCAAACAAATCAGTCAGCTCCATGCATGGGCACAAAAGGGGGCATTCCCATATATGGGCATATACTGATGACATCAGGGATCTCCATATGGGCATAAAAGGGACAAGGAATGACAGATACAGAGATCTCCATATATAAGCATAAAAGGGACAAGGACTGACAGATACAGATATCTCCATATATGGGCGTATCAGTCGGAACGGCAGTGCGACATAGGTGTGAGGACCGCGTAGCGGCCCGAACTCTACATATGAGGGTTGCGTAGCGACTTGCAAATTGTCAGGAAAGACACGGCATGAACTCTAGATGTGAGATGTGTACAGAGAACCTCTAGCATAAAATACTAACTATAAAAAACGGTAAAAAATATTAAAAGATGAAATATGAAGCTACAATGTTTCTGCCCGACAGCTAACAATATACACACACTTGTCCTCCATCAGCCTTTTCTGCCGGCCTTCTCATGTTCGTTGAAAGCGTGCCACGTGACACAGACCTGCAACAGATCCACACAGAGATGAATTCCTGGCTCACTTGATCCCTGTAAACTGTACATATACAGTAAGTGCCTGGAGGGGGTCATGGCTCACTGCCTGGTGGTGACCTAGCCTGGCATGGCCAGACTAATAACTGGCAGATTCGTCTGGTTTCCAGTGGTGACCCCTATCTTATACCGCTCCACGCGCACTGCCGCGCAGGCACTAGTCTTAAATATAGACCTCCTCTCCCAGACAGGACACAGACACCACAAGTCCTGCTGGAAGGAACGCTGGTCACGCTTAAGTGACCAAAGACCTTTTCCCTCGGCCCGCCATCTCTTTGGGCCTCAGGGAGCAACAGTGATTTTAAACCATACAGCGAGGGAGAAATCCTTCAACTGCTGCTGTCTAGTGTCAGAAAGAAAATGTTGCACTGACTAACAACAACCTATTCATCTCCCTTCCAATGATTTCATTACAGCCATGTTTTAAGTCAATCTAATATTTTCATTTTGTGAGCGCCTCTTGGATCATGACACATAACAACCTTACATGTGTTAGTTATTTATGGAACTGCTGAGCTATAGCTAGTATAATGTCTATAGTGCAGTTCAATTAACAATATCAAGATGTAAGTGTTGTGTGACTGGCAACTGCTGCTGATAATATTTCTGTACTATATCCAACACTTCACATTACTAGGTAATAATCCATAATACTATGAAATATTTGAGCCTGGTGCATTATTATAATACAACCAATAGCCTTCTGTCCAAAATGTGTTTACATTTATCACATATATTTTTACATGTTAATATGCAAGTTCCTCCACTGTAATAAAGCCCCCTGTATTAGTACAGTACCATATAAACATATAGCCTACATGGTGCAGACAATAATGGAAAGATCCCTAAATATAACCCTTCAGAAAGACCTAGCTAGCTGAACCAGCTAGAACTTCAAACGTTCACATGAAAGCGTAATGACATTGAAAAGGACAAGCAACTGGTAGGGTGTGTGTAGGTCGTAAGTATACTGTGACCTAAATGTAGAGGAACTCAAGATGTGTTTATCAATGGGTGTGTACAAAACATATGGAGTTGAACCATTTCACATTGCATAACTGAATTTGTTCAGGACACTTGTACTGTACTATGCTTGTGCTTATGAATGTTTCCCATACATAGTGTTCTATTCTTTCTTTGACATGTTTAAGAACCACTTGCTCATTATAAGTGATGGGAAATTATGGCTGCGGTTATGGTTTTGAAAGACGGGTTATGGTTCTTTGATGCATGTTTAGAAGAGACTGTTTTGAATGGATTTACTTTGACTTTGAGGAGTGGGAGGTGAACTTGACAGTGATTGGAAAACGTCAGTGTGCTTGACGGATTTCTCTACACACATAAAATGAATACACTCACAAAGTTCTTGCGACAGCAATTAGTCTTTACTGTGTATTTAGGATGCCACTCCTACAAGTGCAAACAGTATGGTTAGAAACCTTAACAAACACATTTCATGTTACAGGGTCATCATGACAAATGAGCACGTTAGTCTCCATATATGCTGCAGTACATACTGGCTAACAATGAAGAAACATAGGGACACAGGTTCAGACAGAACCATGTGTACGAACACATGATGAAACTGAAACCCACATTGGACACTATTCATGCTCCAGTCACCTTTTGAATGCAGGTGATCTTTTTTGCCTGCATTGTATTGATCAAACTAAGTCTCCATCTTTAAAAAAGGGTTTTGTATAAGGGCTGGTAGCATCTCCCATATGTTGACAGAGTGCCGGATAGGTTGGAGCCAACGTGACAATAAATCTAATCCTATGCCCTGACCTGGCCTCAACACCATGACCACATTGCCTGAACACACTGCCTTACAATACCCACAATAGGGCTGTGTGTGTGTGTGTGTGTGTGTGTGTGTGTGTGTGTGTGTGTGTGTGTGTGTGTGTGCGTGTGCGTGTGCGTGCATGTGCATGTGCGTGTGCGTGTGCGTGTGCGCGTGTGCGTGTGTGTGTGCGTGTGCGCGCTGTAGCAAACATATGATCTAATCGTCCTCCTTCCTCTGTACTGTACCGTCGAGTTGGCCTCTGATAGACCCCTCCTCATGTGCAAGACAAAGCTAAAGGTGTGCCCATGTAAGTGTGATCAAAAGAACATCCCGAAATAACAGATAATTGGTTTCAGGTCAACTCATCTAATTGTTGTAACTGTAGCCATTTCTACACAGCCTGCAGGGACATGTGAAGTTGGCACATGTTACAATGTTGGCAACATCCTGAACCTAATGATTTGTTTTTTCCGACTTGTTGTTGGCATGATTCTGACAGCAGAGTGTCTGGAGTTTTTCAGCCGTACAGACATGATCTCACAATTACACAATCACACCTGAAAAGTGAGATTTCACGAAGGTCAAGAAGAATTCTCAACTTACAGTACACAAACCATTGCTTTGACTTTCTAGTAACTCTTTATAACATTATCAGTCGACAAGACAACCGTGAAACAAATAAATTGTATCTGATTATGAAATAATGCTTGTCCGGGAAAGCCAGAAATAAACCCTCTATACTTATTAAACTTGACCGGGGGTTGGTTCTGTTCTTGGTGCGCTCTTTTTTCCCCTCTACACCCAGTCTCTTTAGCAAAAATAGCCAATCTTCGAGCTCACAACGCATCAAATTGTGACACGTTGTGTTTTCAGCTAGTATCGAGTGGTTAATGAGGAGTTCATTTTCACACACAATAAACAAAAACAAAAGAACCCTGACATTAACACAGACATATGCATTGATCTATTGTCTGCGTATACCGGCTGAAACAGAAGGAGGAGGAAAAAGCTAAGTTTTCCCTGGGGTCTGCAGCTCCAATCCCACCCTGCAAAACGACCCCACCCCACATCCTATACAGCATACTGCATACTGTACTAACACCATGCTGTTGTTATGTTTCCCCTGTGCTGCTATCATTTCCTGCAGTTCACATTATAGCACTGTTATAATAGCCCTGGCCGCTGGTTATTGATTCAACATAGAATGAGCTCATTAAACTAAAAAGAAGAAAACACTATTCAGGAGAACAGTCATTCAGTTGTCATGGGTAATAATCTCGTGTTAGCTCACAAATGGTGGGGATTAATAAGATATTAGTTAACACCTAAATGCATTTCATGTGCACCAGAAAACCAGTGGTGGAAAGTAACTGAAATACAAGGACAATTGTTAGGTACTTTTACTTTACTTGAGTATTTTTTTATACTTCTACTCCACAACATCTAAGAGGCAAATATTGTGCTTTTCACTCCATTTGCAATTATTTAACAGCTTTAGATACTAGTAACTTTGCAGATTTAGATTATTATTACAAAACATACAATAACAACTTAAGTCCTGTTTTATACTTCGGCTGTTTAAAAATAGTCGATGCGTTGCAATGCGACGCATTGATTAGTTTTTTTCTAAAAGGTTTGACAAATTTAGAAAACATTTGTGAAATGGGACATTAATAAGCATTTTTAAGCATATTTTGATGCCAGTACTTTGAATACAAGAATACAGGTATGTCTACATTGTGGTAATGCTGCAGAAAACATGCTGCATGTACAGGCCTCGTTAGGGTGGGGATGCAGTGTGTGCCTTATTATGGCAGATGTTCCCTTTTGACATGAGACTTAGCCGTTAGGGTGTGTCATCAATCCTTCCTTTCTACTCATTTGTTTTCATGGTCATTACCTCTCCTGGCATTTCAGATCCTGCCACTCCCACATGTCATGCTATCACCTCATTCCCTTCACCTGGCTTTCCCTGTTTTTTCTATTCTTCCGTTTGGTTCACTATACTGCGTGTACAGTGGAACTCCCTACATAGGGAGTAGTGACAGACTGATTTTGAACACAGCCATTGTCTTTTGCTACGATTTACTACCTGACTCCTGAACCTTTCTGTCTTAACTCCTGCCTGATTCCTTGTACTCTGATTCCCTGCCAGTTAAGTTTGTCTTTGCTGATTGATCTCTTGGTTCTGAACCTTGCCTGTTTTCTGGATTAATCTTTGTGTACTTTGAATTCTTGTGTGATGGTTTCTGTGTCATGGTTGTGGGGGTTTACCTGTTCAGAGTCAATGACCGTCACAGGGTGTGTGTGTGTGTGTGTGTGTGTGTGTGTGTGTGTGTGTGTGTGTGTGTGTGTGTGTGTGTGTGTGTGTGTGTGTGTGTGTGTGTGTGTGTGTGTGTGTGTGTGTGTGTGTGTGTGTGTGTGTGTGTGTGTGTGTGTGTGTGTGTGTGTGTGCATTCAAACTAAGGGGAAAGCATGATCGCTCTGGGCTCAATCTCATGGTACATCCCTATTGTCATCTAAGCACACACACCTGTGTAAAGAAATCTTGTCCAGTAATCTCGACAGTTTCATTCCCTGAAGTCAAGTCTTTTGTTAGTAAAGGCACAGCAGTCTTTTAAATTATTAATTTCTTGCTGTAAAATAAGGTTCTGGTCTGATTATGAAATGCAAGGTAAACAACAATGCTAGCAGTGACATCATGATGATTACATAAATGTACCTCCACTATTTTTGGCATCCTATGTAAAGATGATCAAAGAGGCTGCAGAAATGAAACAAAACAAGCAATGAGCAATACAGTGATGCAAGTGTGAAAAGCCTAGGATGAATAATCTACATGGTGGCCAACTTTTTCTAATCTACATGGTGGCCAACTTTTTCAACAGACTTACGGGTAATTCATAGTTTGTCGTGGAAACATGTCGCTCACCCTCCACAGTTGTATAACAAAGTAAGAATTAGCCATTAGTGAAAACAATGCCACAGACGTTTAATGCTCTCTCTCTCTCATACTATTTCTGAAGTAGGGATGCGAGGATAGATTTGATATTTTATTATTAATAAAAACTCTCAATATAATGTAATCATGGTGAATATCCTCATGATGACAGCAACTAGTATTCCTTCAGAGAGACTGTTTAGTACCAGTGGTCACATGTCACACCTTTACGAGGACAACTAAAACCAGTGAACATGTTGAAATGTTTTGCACTTTATCTTCAAAAGTACCAAGGATTGGCATGTCTCTCTCTCTCGTCCACAAGGCCAGCAGTACTGTTTGATGACAGAAAAGTGTCAACAGTTCTGTTCAGGTTTGAAGCCACAAAAGTGGGTTCACTTCAAAGTAGTACAGTTTGACTCTATGCCACAATACCAGTTGGACTTTATTCTATTTAAAAAACAGATTCACACAATGTGTCTTTCATATTAAAGAAGAAATTGCATTCATTCTGCTGCCCTTGCTGTACCTCTGCCTGTGTGATCTGAAAACAAACAAGCTATTCATTTCAGGGCTACACAATATATAGTTTAAGCATCGCACTATACACATGTGCAATAGTGACATTGCATAGGATGCAACGTAGCTTGGCAAATATATCTACACTTTAAATTCTTGATCGCAATTATTTTGGCCAGGATTATATTGACGTACATTTTCCATATCGCCCCACGCCTATTCTGAGGGGACTCATACAACTGAAGTATGAACAGAATGTAAGCAAATTATGAACAAATTGATACTGTGTCTTTGTATTACACATGTCATCAGTGTATATAAATAAATAAATAAAAGAACAGAGATAGATTTAAGACCCCTCTCAGTGGAAAGATTCCTGACCTATTCACCTCCCTAACACTGGCAGATGTAGACCATGACGTGCTGACCGTGTGTGTGTGTGTGTGTGTGTGTGTGTGTGTGTGTGTGTGTGTGTGTGTGTGTGTGTGTGTGTGTGTGTGTGTGTGTGCGTGTGCGTGGGTGCGTGTGTGCGTGTGTGTGTGTGTGCGTGTGTGTGCGTGTGTGTGTGTGTGTGTGTGTGTGTGTGTCTAATTGCATGAAAACGTGTGCATGTCTGCATGAGTGATCGCGGCTGTCGTGGGAAGGGATTAGTTACACACATTGTTAACTCTCAACCTAACACACTTTCCTCCAGGATAATAAGCTTTTGAAATACAGAGGTTATAAAGTCACAATGCTGCGTCGGCACATGTATGACTAGCCTAGCTTTGAAAACCGGTCTGGGTAGACAAGATAGGTGTTCCATTTGACATAATTAAGAAGACTAAATAAGGATTAGTCTTAATTATATCATTATGGTCTTAACAGTAGGTTTTGCTTGATAAAAAACAAACAGTAACTCTTCTGTTCTACCTCGCTTCAGGGCATAGCTCACCTATGACTTACCAAGTCTAGCCCTTTCCAAAACAAATCGAGCACCAGGCTGCCATTTTTTTAGTTTTTGCTGCTGTCTGTACCCCTATGCAGCACATAAAAAAGGACAGGTGCACTCTGGCACTTGTCTATGTGGCAGAATGCCACTGCACTGGGCTGCATCGATGCCTGAGAATATTCTGCTACAGCAGCACGACTGCAGCTTTCAGAAAACATGGTGCAATCATGGAGAAAATACAGACACGATGCAGGAAACATTATTCCACCATGGGATCACCCACATTCTCCATATGACTGGATCAATACAGGGAGAGAGAGGCCACACTTCCTTTGCCTCTTTTCTTTTTTTCTGCTATTGCTCTCTGCCATTATAATTGAAGACTTTAATTGTCTTTTCAAAGTCAGCCCTAATGAGTGTAAAATTAGGTTCCTTTCCTTATCACTTCCACTCCAGGTTTGTAAGGATACTGACATCCACAGAAGACGTAGTTGTGTGCACGATAACTAAGCTTTATTGCAAAAGACTCAAGGAAAACACAGGTGCTCTTAAAGACAAAGGGTTCAAGATCATCACATATAAGTAGACAAACTTCAGGCACTCTTGCGTAGAGCAAGAACAAAAACTACTTGAATCTTCGTTCAAAAGCCTGTATTGTAACATGGCACTGTGTTTACACCACAATGTGAACACCTGCACTGCCACTGTAGTGACCTCCAATGACGGAAAATGGACTGCAATCTATTTAAAGGAAAACAAACAAATATATACTGTGGGGGAAAGGGTGTGAGACAGGGACAGAATGAATGAGAGAGAGAGAGAGAGAGAGAGAGAGAGAGAGAGAGAGAGAGAGAGAGAGAGAGAGAGAGAGGAGGTGGAAGAACGTAATCTGGAGCACAAAGGCCTTTAGTGAGTGAACTTGACTCAGTCTACCTACGTCTCAGCAGCATGGCACCCAGCACTTAGGGGCTCTGCCGCTGGCTGCCAGGACGTGCAGATCTGGCCGGGGGCTAGAAACTGGTGCTAGGTTACAGCTTAGAGAAAATCCTTCACCTGAACAGAAGGCCTGGATTACAAGAGGGCATGTAAGTGCCACAGAGAGACAAACCAGAAAGACAGACAGACAGACAGACAGACAGACAGACAGACAGACAGACAGACAGACAGACAGACAGACAGACAGACAGACAGACAGACAGACAGACAGACAGACAGACAGACAGACAGACAGACAGACAGACAGACAGACAGAGAAACTGATCACACTCATCAGCGCAGGATGTCGCATTTATTAGGTAAATGTGATATTGGAAAATGGAAACATAATACTCACTTAGAATTTTGGGTCACCCGAGTTTAATTCTTCCACCCCACTTTGTACCAAATTTGCTCTTTATTATTTCAAACATGCCTAAAAGTCTCCTTTCAAACTAGTGAGAGTTGAAAGTGGCGGAGCCTTGATGTTGCCTTTCTTCTCTTAAGCGTCAGGAGGTGAGTGATCAAAGTCTCTCCTCCGGAGTCTCATTGCATTGATCCACACACTGGTCAGGATGCAGCTAAATTCAGCTGGACTTCAATTATTCATGCAGGAGGAACATGCCCGCGGGGCCCTGGCTTGAATTGTTCTGGTTCCTTATATGTCTCCTCTGTCTCCCACATGGATATCAGCAGGGCTGTGGTTGAGCGCAGATCCCAAGAGGAACAGTCAAACGATTAGGAGTGAATGGAGCGGCGACAGGGCTCAAATCCCAATAGGGGCATTATAGCTTATAGTATATACTATTACTATCAGCTACTGTATAGAAGCCTCATACAGTACAGTAGCTGATGTGTCCTTGTCTGCTGTAGTATTTTGTCTAAAATGCTGCAGTAAGCTTTGCGCATAGAAAAGGTGTTAAATATTACATCTCTCTCCCTCTGTCCCTTTCTTTCAGTTCATGTACATTATTGTACAGTAATCATCTTCATAATACAGTAGCCAGCTAGCTAAAGATGTCTCTGCCAAATTCCTCTCGATAAAAGCATCAGCTAAATGCCTTATGTAATTGTACATGACAACTACAACTACAACAACTACAAAAAGAGACTGCATGTGTCTCCACTCTTGTAATTAGTCATTAATATCAATGAGTGGTAAAATTACATACGATAAAATAGTTTCCTTTCTTACTCTCATAGTTGTTAAGTGACATCATATTATTACAGATCAACTCTGTCTCTCCCTGGCCGTAACTTTCTGTCTATGCAATAATCTTCCCAACAGTGCAGTGCACAGGTAGAACACAGCAATGGCTCCTGTATATTCGGAAAGCAATCTTAAATACGCTACCTAGTTACCTGACACCTCTGTTTACATGGCATTACAGTAGACTTTGGGCCCTATTTTCGCCGGTGCCTTACCCATCATCCCTAAACTTCTTCGCCATTTTTTACAGTTTTTACTATTTTTCAAATAGCCAATCTACAATCGATGTAGATCGGCTAGTTGAACTACTTGAAATGTTTTTTAAAATAGTTAAAAAATGGCAAAGAAGTTTAGGGATAATGGGTAAGGCACGGGCAAAAATATGGCCCAAGGTCTCAGAGTCAGGATCGGTGTGTTCTTGAGGTCCCTCGAGTCAACACTGAGCTAGGACAAACTGCTTCTAGTTATTGTGCTCCTAGAGCATGGAATGAGTCTCAAGAGACTTTCAAATTGGATACCTTAATCCCATTGGGCAAATTCAAACATAGGAATTAGAAGTCGAGGCCTGTGTATGTTTTAAATAATGTTGGATTATCGTTATCAGTTGTATTGATGTACGATTATTTTAGGTTGTTATTATTATTATATCATGATTGTTTTTAATTATGATTAGGTTTTTATGATTGTTTTTATTACTATGATGATGTCATTTTCTTGTAAGCAGGACAGGACACCATCGCAAATGAGACCTTGGTCTCAATGAGTTTTCCCTGTTTAAATAAAGGTAAAATAAAAATGTAAAAAAAAAAACATCTGAACACCTCTATAGTCTGTCTGTGTATGAAAACAAATATGCAAATTATGAACAAATTGGTCATGTGTCTTGTTTGCATTAAACAGGTGTTATCTGGTATAAGGCCATGAACATATAAACATAGTTTCTACCCTTATATAGTGAAGGAAAGCTGTGGAGTGAATGAGACGTTGTCAGCAGTCAAATATGGTCATCAATGTCAGCCAGCTGTTTATCACATGATACAAGCTGGCAGCAATGACTGAGTGAAGCCTAAGAGAACTCACTGAACCCACAATAATACTTATCACCCTGCAAGAACTCTGGGATAAATCTAACAAAAAAAAACACTATGGACCAGAACATGTGCCTGCGTACTGTCATTTGTCTGTATGAAAGAGATGTAGCCACCCAGTGCGGAGAGTGTATGTTCATATACTGTACAACCTGTCTCTGAGAGTTATTAAAGCTATTAAGGGACAGTGGCCTTCGTGTGCGTGCGTGAGCACGTGTGTGTGCTGGGGGGCAGCTATTTCTCAAGCCATTCACCTGTCAGCAAATATGTGCGCACCAAAGAGTGTGTGTGTGTGTGTGTGTGCGTGTGCGTGTGTGTGCGTGTGCGTGTGCGTGTGCGTGTGCGTGTGCGTGTGCGTGTGCGTGTGCGTGTGCGCGTGTGCGTGTGTGTGTGTGCGCGTGCGTGTGCGCGCGTGTGCGTGTGCGTGTCCATCTTTTTGTCTATCAGTGTGTGTTTTGTGTGTTGTGTTTATATTAAGTTAGTAAGAGATGGAAATCTGCATGAGTACTTAGTGTAATGAGAGTATTATGCAGTGGGTTGAAAGGATTAAGAAGATTCACGGATCAAAACTATTTCAGAGCTTTCCCAGATCTAGAATTATACTCTGTGACTATGAAAGATCAATACTATTTCTTAATAAAAGATTGTTGTGAAATGGAGCATTTCCTTTAGGAATACTATTTTCTTATAAATAAAAATTATAATAATAATTTTAGCTTTTCAATTCATAAGCACAATTGTTACATGTTAGGCTGAATAACATCTAGATATAAACCTGAACCACCAACAATTATCATCTGAATGGGAAACAAAATGACTGAACCAATATTTTTAGTGGACTGGGAGTTATTGTTTTTGGTCTATTACCCAACAAAAATATGAGGTCACATCCAAGAATCATATGAAATAAGGCAACAAGAATCCGGCAATGACTTCTACAGCTGATGTAATCATATCATAAAATGTCTCTCTAAAGGATCGATGGCGTGATCAAAAATGCCACACCTTTCAGAACTGACTGACTGTACACACCCCTCAGCATTACTTCACTCTACAGTATGTTTTCACTGCGTCTGTACTATTCTGCCCTTTGGCTCCAAAAACAGGATATTCGTCCACAAAAACAAGAGTACATTGTAAAATGAAAAAGACAGAAAGTAAACAGTGAGTACATCGCAGAATGAACACAAGTGGCCAAATTAGAAACGGGAAGGCTTGGCCATCCATCTCCCGGTGTGTCCACAGTCGTAAAGGTTTAATAAATCTCCACAGTGGGGTGGAAGCGCTGGAGGCCCTCCGTCGGGACAGAGGATGCCTTACAAAGCATTCTGTATGACGAGGGGAGGAGTGGAAGCAAAGGACGGAGGAATGGATGGGAGACATGAGACAGAGCAATGCCCGTGGAACAGAAAAGGCATGGAAGAACAAGACATGAATGCTGATGTGTGCCCGTCATTAAAACGAGTATAACGGGGAGTGGGAGAGAGGGCAGGGCAGTAACACAAGCAGTGATGTCATTAGCCTAGTTGGCTCACACGAGAGAAGGAAAGGGGGGGGGGGGTGATCATCACTTATTAAATAGACAGTAAAATGTGTCCAGTCATGTCTGGATTTTCTCTAGGTCAAGACAGTGTGTGAAGAGTGTTATAAGTAACTACTGTATGTTGTGCACCACTGAAGAGAAATGTATAGAGTACTATACTGAGGCTCAGTGACTTCTGTATTAGCAACTGAAACACTATAACGCTGGCTAGAATATGATACATTATAGATATATAAATGTATATGATACACTATAGAAAAATATATTGTTTTGGGTTTTATCAACAGCCAAAAAAATCGGACAGCTTTTACGAAAATACATGGATAATTTAGGAAAATGAATAAGGAATGTGTGCTTCTCAGTCATTTTATACATTTTATGGACTGAGACAGACAGATGGCTATGTCATTGACTCAAATGCTCCAGGAATCTCTTATTTACTCAATGAAACACAAGGAGGCCCAGACTCCAGATCACCCCACTTTAGCTGCGGCAGCTGAAGAAATTTGGCCATTGTCCCAGTCACTGCTGTTCCTTTTCTAAATCAGAAATGGACAAAAAAGGCTATCTCGGAATTTCAGAACGATGACTGGACAGGATATTGCTACCCAGTGGACAAGCTACCCGGGAAGGGGGCCGGTAGGGGCCGGGGGATCCTGAAACCACAGACATTCTGTGTCACTGAGTCAGACGGCCCACATGGAAGCGAGCCTCCCGTCACAGACAGGCATGGCCCTGTTTGAATGCCTCCCCGCTTGACTCATGAGAAAACAGAGGCAGCCGGTAGCCTGGAACGGTTCCCTGCAGTAGCCAGCCAAGCCGGCCAGCAGTGACGTGGGTTGGCTGGGGACGCTGCGGCGGGCCCATTCGGTAATTAATAATCACATGAATATGAGGAATAATGGATTGTACACAGACTGATAACAACTGTCCCATGAAAGGTGTGTGAGTGTGTGTGTGTGTGTGTGTGTGTGTGTGTGTGTGTGTGTGTGTGTGTGGTGTGTGTGGTGTGTGTGGTGTGTGTGTGTGTGTGTGTGTGTGTGTGTGTGTGTGTGTGTGTGTGTGTGTGTGTGTGTGTGTGTGTGTTGGGGGGGGGGTTATCTAGGGGCTATGTGTGTGGGCCAATTGTGAACTAAAAAAACATTGCACACACTCACATTTGCACACACACACACACACACACACACACACACACACACACACACACACACACACACACACACACACACACACACACACACACACACACACACACACACACACTGCCTCCCAGTCCCACCCCTCACTGAAGATCTCTCAGGACTGTGAAAGATCCTACAATGCGAAATAGTAGCCTATTGCAAGTAAACACAATCACTTTGATGGCTGTCATTTCTCTGCCGTGTACAGTAACATAACATATGGATCCACAAGACAAAATGAAAAAGTCACACTGATGAGTTAGAAATTACAGCTTGGCAGGGGACATGCATACATAGGGGCCTATATGAAATACAACCAAGTAACTCAAAATTCTCAAGCAATGTGTGAAGAATTGAATAGCATGTGTCTGTATTTAACATGTCATTACAATGATTGGAGAAGCGGGCTATCCTGGCTGAAATGTGCTCTCATAGTCTGGCCTACAGTAGAATGCAGTAGGCCAGTGGTTCTCAAAGTGGGGTCCGGGGACCCCCAGGGGTCCTTGGGGGAGTTCCAGGGGTCCCCAGCTAAATTAATAGCTAGGAACCAAATTGACCCTTAGTGTCTGTAACTCTGAGAGTGTACAAATGGATGTGTACACTCTCAGAGTTAAATAAACACTGATGATGATACTACAGGGTAGATTGGGACCCCCATGAAATTAAAATGGTTGAGTCCCTGGCATATCTTTTCAAATGGGGGTCCGTGGGCTAATATGTGTCAATTTGAGGGTCCTTGACGCGAAAAAGTTTGAGAACCACTGCAGTATACTATAGGCTACCATCTGCAATGAGTCAAGCCTTGGTAAATCTTGGCAATGACGTGTATCAGGGCCTAGGCTATAAGGCCCGAATAATAGCATTGCCAGCTGTTTCAAGAAGAATATGTCTGCAATAATAGATAGGCCTACTACAACAACGCATATAACTTATAACTATAAGAGTTATAGGCATTTAACTTACCTTCTCCGATACTCGTCTCTCTCTCGCTTGACTTTAGCCAGCACATTGTACAGAGCTCTCAACTCCGGAGTGATGGTGTCTATCTGGACCCCGACTCCGTCCGGATAGGTCCAGGACACCCCGGGGCCCTGGAGGGTCTCGTACCGCTCCCCGTGTCTCCTGACGTGCGTGAAACTCCAAATGGTGCCCGGCAGTCGAGATCCTGCATGAGAGTCTGTCTGGGTGGCAACTTCTCGGGTGTACACGGCCTGGTACCGCTGATGGTCCAGAGCCTGCTGCAGCTGACTCTCCAGTAACTTGTTTCTTCTCTCCAGCTCGTGGACTTTGGCCAGGAAGCAGCGGAACCTTAGGTTGAGGGTCTTCAGCACATGGATGTTGGAGCCCAGGTCGTTCCGCAGCGCGCTGCCGCTCACCGCGCCCGAGGAGCCGGCGGAGCTGGAGTAACGTGAACCGTCTATGTGACCGGGCATAGTGGCGATCATACCTGCAGGCGGGTGGTCAGCGAAAAACCTCGAGTTCATGTTGGTCAACAATAATAACGGATAATCCCACTGCAGTCCTGTGCTTGGCTGGTCAAAAAAACGTTACAACCAAACCCTTCTGTCTCTCTTTATGTTTTATCTCTGCATTCTTCCAAAACCCCACTACTCCCCCATGCAGCGAGTTTCTCCTTATGATGCAGATGCTGGGATTGAAACTGACAGAGTAACTGAAGGTGAGACAAACATCACGGTCCCCTGTTCATTCATTCACCTCCTCGGAATAATAACATATAGATCCCTGTGTGTCAGTGTTGTTGACGCGTAAATAAAGGCAATAGTGTCAGAGGCATATCCAGGTAGCCGGTAATCATCTTATCGCGTTAAAGATTTGACGCATGCAGACCGCAATAAGCACCAGCAATGCTCATCCTCCTGCCAGGTGCTGCTGCTGATGCTGTGGAGTTGAGGCTACTGTGCGCCCGCATAGACTCTCTACCGCATAGGCTCCTGTCTCCTCCAAGCCCTGGTAGTGTGCTATGTGTGCGGTCTCTCCAGTAGCCCGATGTGAAGGCAGGATCCAGGACCGCAGAGCCCAGCCTCTTCGTGGCGTCGCTGGATCATGTTGCAAGTGCTAAACTAGGCACTATAGCCTGCCCTACGCCAACCCCTCCCACATTCTCTCTCTCTCTCTCTCTCTCTCTCTCTCTCTCTCTCTCTCTCTCTCTCTCTCTCTCTCTCGCACGCACGCACGCATGCACACGCACACACACACGCCACTGTCTCTGGATAGCATAACTTAAGACTAACTTAATTATAAGACTGCCATTTTTAGCTCCAACAACAATAGAAATGTTGGTCAGTCGGTCACTTGGTTGGTCAGACTGTCCAACAATCCCAAACCAACATATCTCTAAGACTACTGGGTGGATTTCCATGGAATTTGCTCTGTATCTTCATGTAACCTTCATGCTACTGCCCTAACACTTACACTTGGTGACCCTCTAGTGCTGCCTTTAGGCCAGAATTATTTTATTTTAGTTATCTCAAAATCTAATGGGCAGAATTACATGAAACTTGCTGTAGAAGTGAATACCCTTTGAAAACTGAATACACTTAATACACTTGTACAGTGAATATACTTGTACAGCATAACCCAGCCCCTCCCCCACTACTCTGTCACTAAAAATAATGTAGCATCGCCTGCTGTTTGACTGGCTGAGGAAAGATTATTAAGTTATTGCTGTTTAGTGTGTATTGTAAGTCACCATGGGGATTGTGTTGGGTGCCCATGAGTGTTAGGGGGCAACTACAGGGAGCACCTGCCTCATGTGCTCTATGACTGAAAAGTCATCATGACAACTAGTCCCTTGCCATCAAGTCTTGACTGCAGCATGACAGCTGGAGGAGGTGTCAAGCTACCCTGCTACAATGGAGATGGACGTGACAGGCTTCCATGTCACGTCACAATTTCAATGTCCCCGGTAGTCCCACGTCACACAACAGACAATGGAATGTAGACAAATGTGATGTTCTCACTCCAAAGTCGTAATAGGTTGATGTGCCAGTAAAAACATTTAAAACAAGGCAAGCCCATGAGGCACGCCCGATCGAGGCGCTAGCTGAGCGAGTGCCTGTGTCGAGCGGTGCATCACACCATTAGGAGCATCTGACTCTTGGTAAGATGTTGCTTGACCTGGGCGTGATAAAGTGTTGGCCCCTACCTTCCTGGCTCCAACCAGGCTCCAAGTGCCCACGTCAGAGTTAGACAATCCGAATTGGTGGACGATAAAACAATCGGCAAGGAGACAGTGCAACAACAGGCGTCTCAAATCTTCCTTCACCAGTCAAGAGAGAATCCATTATGGCAGAGGAGTCAATATGACTGCTAGTAATACAGAGAACCAGGACATGTGGTGCATCACTACTTAACCCTGACGCACCTGAGTATGTATAGCCATCATGTTTCCCCCTCTCGTGGAACACCGACTTGGTCGGCAAGTCCAAGCTGAGGGACTATATTTAGTAGCCTACAGTATATCTGCGAACTGAATAACATAAAGTGCCAGGACCTTATTAACCCAAGAGCTTCCCTTTCTTTCGTCTGTCTAGCCTAGAACCCAGCTCAAGTTGCTCAACACTCTCACGCCATTATGAGCATTGAGTGGTGCACAAAATAACTAACAGTTATTGCCACAAGACAAGCCTTTAGGCCACTAAGTAGTGGCCTAAAGGCTTGTCTTGACTTGTGGCAACATTAAGGGACCCATTTGTAAGTGTGTGTATCTGTGGGTTTCAAGCCATTCATCTCTATCACCAAACTGTGCACGCACCAAAGCAAATAACAAATAATCGCCATATTGGCTCGTTGAGAACACTCATTGTTGCTCTGAAATTGAGCTTTAGCTTCACTTTCTCATTCTACATACCACTGTTAAAGTGAGACATGGAGACCATATGCTTGGGTTTTAAACAGGGTGACATTCTTATCCAGACTTATGACGAGAGTTCAAAATGTCCCACATATATCTCAAAGTGAGGCCCTGGTAGCTGTGAGACACTCATGACCCACATTCATGCAAACAGTATAATTAGTAGCCTGAGAGTGACAAATGTATTTTGTAACATAGTAACAATGGGCCTATTATGAAACTTGTGATCCAAATAAATATCCCTGTTTATTTGGATCACAAGATCAATTGAGAAGGCTATAATGGCATATAACAAGTTGGCTATAGGCTTATGTCATGTAACAATATTATTGTCTTCTAGACCTATGCACATACTGTGTAGGCCAGGGGTCTTCAAACTTTTTCAGGCCAAGGACCCCTTAGCTGAGAGAGAGATGAAGCAGGGACCCCCCACTACATGTTGTGTAAAATTGTGTTGCAGATTACACTTCATAGATTTCATAGATAGCTTCGTTCGTAGACATGTTTGACAACACAGTGTTGCGTAAATTAATGTTGGATTCATGTAAATGTGTATTTTCAGACATTTAACCACTTAAACTGTTAATATCTGTACTCGGTCTGCTCTTTTTTCCCTCTACCTAATAGCCAAAAAATAGCAGATCTACTGTGTGCTTCCCCTCAGAATAGTGATGCTAGGGTTCAAGTGGTTAATGCAACAACAAACAAAAAGTTCCTATCACACAAAGATTTGGTGGCCCCCCTGTAGTAACTGTCTCTGAGGACACCGTAGGGGTCCCGGACCCCCTGTTGAAGACCCATGGTAGGCTATAGTCTTTTACACATATAAACATTGCCTGCGTCACAGGCATTGTGAGCTTGTAGATCTACTATTTTCAAAATATTTTGAACTTGTGAAATGGGACATTCTGCACAATGAGTAATTCTACTTTTGGTACTTTAAGTATAATTGATGCCAATGCTTTTGTACTTTTACTCAAGTACATTTTGAATATTGGAATTTTACTTGTAGCCAGAGTATTTCTACATTGCAGTATTGATACTTTTAAAACATGTGAGCACTTCTTCCATCACTGGCTGCCTGTTTTGAATGGGAGATGCATTTTAATTTTAGTCAGGCAACAGCTGGTCAGCTTGAGGAAACGAAAACCATTTGGGGTCCTTACTCTCTTCACGTGTGCGTGTCGCGTCTTCTTCCCGACAGACATCGTGAAACAGAAGCATCACCATGCCGAAGTCAAAGAGGGACAAGAAAAGTAAGAAAAACACTAACATGTCCTTATTATTCTAAACGGTTGCATGTCATCTCATTCGGACAATGTCATTCGTTACACGTATCCAATATATATATATATCTCCTAACATTGAAATAGTACTATAAAGCAAGCTAGCGTTAGCTTAGCCTGCTATGCAATGTAAAATGCATGCCATGATGATAGCCAGCAAATATTAATGTCATTTTTTTTCATCGTCTCTTCTCCAGTTTCGCTAACGAAAACAGCCAAGAAGGGGCTTGAGACCAAGCAGGGTTTAATTGAAGAAGTAAGTATATTTAGCCAGTGGTGGAAAGTAACTTAAGTATATTTACTCAAGCACTGTACTTATAAGTATACTTTTGGGGCACTTTTACTTTACTGGAGTATTTCCAATTTATTTCCAAAATACTTTTACTTCTACTCCACTACATCTCAGAGAAAAATATTGTACTTTTACTCAACTATAATTATATGAAAGCTTTAGTAATTAGTTACTTTTTGTAGTTTGATTATTATTACAAAGCACACTAACCACTTAAGCCCTATATATATATTTCTGGCATTTAAAAATATCAGAGCATTGTGAGCTTGTAGATCTGCTGATTTCAAAAGATCTTTTATACATTTTGAACTTGTGAAATGGTACATTCTGCACAATGAGTACTTTTACTTTTGGCACTTTAAGTATATTTTGATGCCGATACTTTTGTACTTTTCCTCAAGTACATTTTGAGTACGGGACTTCTACTTGTAACAGAGTATATCTAAATTGCAGTATTGATACTTTTACTTAAGTCAAACTTGTGAGTACTTCTTCCATCACTGCTACTGAATATGATGTTCCTTCCCTGTTGTTTTTAGCTACGAAAATGTGTGGATATATACAAGCATCTGTTTATCTTCTCTGTGGCCAACATGAGGAACAATAAGCTCAAAGACGTCAGGACAGCATGGAAACATAGCAGGTAATGAACTGTTGTAGAAGGAAGGGTAAATGATATGTTATGGTTAAACCCAAAAGGTTTTGTTAAAAGGTTAAAGCGCCGTATTCGCATAGTAATCATTGCAATATAGACTATAATGTTTGTTCAGTAGCAGCCTATGGGTCTCCCCATCTCTACAGCTCTTTAATAAACAGAAAACACATTTTCAAGTGCGTTGCCAATTTCAGCCAATCAGCTTCAATGTTATAGTGTTCCACTTCCAATTTTGTCTGCTCATGTTTGTTTCATCACATCCAAAATCACTTGTTTATCCTGTGTGAGTTCTCTCTCCTGAAAATGCATTTTCTGTTTAGAGCTGGGACAGGAAACCCCTGTTACTGAACATATACACTATAAAACAATGATTACTATCGGAATATAGAGCTATTTAACACTTAGTTTAATAAAACAAGATCACATACACCACCTTTACCGAGTCTAACTAGACAAGTGTCATAACTGTAATATTTTTGACTGCAATGTACTCTTTTACACAGATTCTTCTTTGGCAAAAACAAAGTCATGATGGTTGCCCTGGGAAAAGGTCATACGGATGAGTACAAAGATAATTTGCACAAGGTAAGTGCAATGTCAAGTGACTTGTATTGATGATGTTCTAATCTGCATTAGAACCTTAGCCACTTTAACCCTGGCCTCAGGATGTGATGTGTTGTGATCTTGTAAATCAGCAATTTTTCTTTTGAGTTTTGAAAATGCGCTTAAGTGGGTACTTTTGATGGTGTTTTTAGGTCTGCAAATATCTGAAGGGAGAAGTGGGTGTGTTATTCACAAACAAAACCAAGGATGAAGTACAAGAGTAAGTAAGGGTTCACTTTCTTTTCTGAGTCACAGAAGACACAAATATACCATTATAGTTGAGTGTGAGATGCTTGATGTAAATTATTCTTTCATATTCTCTAAATTGTGCCCTCTGTCCACAGGTATTTTATTCAGTTCAAAGAGATGGATTTTGCACGGGCAGGTAACCAGGCACAGATGGACGTCATGTTGGATGAAGGACCCTTGGAACAGTTCCCTCACTCCATAGAACCACAGTTGAGGCAGTTAGGACTTCCCACTGCTCTCAAGAAAGGTAGTGTATTGGCTAGCATTGACAAATAGCCCAATGCCTGTTTTATACTTGATTACATTACATGCGGTGTCGTGCACCAGTAATGGCAGATCTACAAGATCATGTGACGTGTTGTGAGCGTGTAGATCTGCCATTTTCAGTGAGCGACACCTTTAACTTATCTGACAAGATCTTTTTGTTGCTTTGTCTTGCACAAATCCAACTGTGCAACCAGGAACCATAATGATAAGATTAGTTTGTTTCATAATAGTAATCTGTGATTTATTTGTCTTAGGGGTGGTAACACTATTAAAAGATCATCAAGTGTGTAAGGAGGGTGAAACTCTAACCCCTGAACAGTGCCGTATTCTGGTGAGTTCTTGACGTTTCTTTGACTTGAGAGAAATCTGACGTTAATACATTGTCAGTGAGTGATGGGCTTGGTTGTGTTTTGTCAATTACAGAAACTGTTTGGTATGGAAATGGCTGAATTCAAAGTGCAGATCAAGTGCATGTGGAATTCAGAAACGGGGGAGTTTGACAACTTCACTGGGGTGGAAGAACCTCTGCTGGAGGAAGATGGAGATGAAGAGGAAGATGATGCTGAATGAAAAAATGAAAGACTTTCCATACTTTAGTCACCGGTTTGGCCATTTATTCTGGACCTTGAAATTAAAGCTACTGAGAGATATTTGATCCCACACCGGAAACGTGAGTGGTCAGAGGAAACTGATGCCTATGGTATGATATTTCATCACCTGAAAGCGTTCACTGATTTGTCTCTCACTTAGGAATGTATATCTGGACTTATATCTGTGGTGGTTCAGTAAGTAGTGGAGAGAAAGATCTTTAATGATCCATATATCTGAATTTCTGTGATGTCTACAGAATGTTTTTTTTTTTTTTACCAGTTGAAAATGGGTGGAGTCGTCTTTTAAGAACAAAATTACCGGTGCACCGGTTCTGTCATGTTTGTGTGGACACAGATTTGAACCAGATGGATGGTTCTTTAACAATGTTGTAGATGGAGCCGCAAAACGTTTTGACCAGTTTATTTAAGATAAAGACAGTCTCGGAAGTTATTTTTGCATCAACTGATATATTTACAATTAAGTGCTGTGATCTAATGATACATGTAAGTTCACATGTAAGTTTAAAATATTCTTTTAAGTACAATATTCTGTAACAAGTGGGATTTCTGAAATAAACTTAATGTTTATAGAATACCTGTCATGTTCTCAAACAAACATTAAGGCAAAAGTAAATTATAGATGTGAACATAATATCCAACTGGGATACTGTAAATCACCCCCCTTATACAGGTCAAAAAATTAAAGGCATTGCAGGCTATTCAGCGAAAGTAATTTGGACACTCATGGGACACCAGATTCCAAGCTTGTTTGAAGGCCTCTACCACCGTCTCATCCAGGGGACCCTCCTCTGAGGCAGACATGTTCTGCTGAAGTTGCTCCATGGAAGACATGCCAATGATGACTCCGTCTCCTAGATCACCCTGCAATTGAAGACATTGCAATGGTTACAGAGGGACCTGGATATCAAACCAAGTTATTTGTAATCAAGACATTTAACTCAAACAGACTGACTAATCTGCTTGTACAATGGGGTGTTTTGTCAGAAAAAGCTGGCAATAACTAACAAAATTGGATGATTTACCAAAGACCTAACCGATGTAACTAAAATTTCAGGGATATTTCCGTCTTTACATTGCTCATTGATTTGTCCAATTAGGCTCACATACTGAACATCAAAAGCTTGTGGCCTAGGATTCTGCTGTTGAGTATTAATTTAAATGGTAGGAGTAGACAAATACATGAAATTATTTGTGGTTATAGTAATGCACTGTGGCATGTGGTCATCATTGCAAAAGGATACAATTAATTGGGAATTGTGTTTCACAGTTTTACCTTAAGATGGGAGTGATGGTACATCCAGCGTATAGATGCAGAGGTCATGGTGGGTTTCCCTGAACCATAAACTGCCTCCAAGGCTTTTTGAACAAGATCTATTGCCTGGAAGTGGTTCTCTTTCCAGTATCTGACGAGACATTGGATGATATCAAAATAACACTTAAATGTATTCGCCTTAGGTATACACTAACATGCATGCCAACACTACCAGGCCTTCACAATAACTTGAAGAGAAACCTGAAGCTAAAAGTTGGCCTCTAACCTGTCCCTGTATGCTCCAGCCCAGCTGTTGCCAAAGAATCGTCCTGCAGGCTGGGATCCATCTTTGTCTTTGTCTTCATAATGGTACTTCCCTGTCAGAAGGCCCCCTGGTGGAGGAAGAGGAGCATCAACCACAACATTCATATCTCAGGTGTTTTTTTTTTTTTTAGACATTTTGATCCCAGTTAGGATTATGATTATTCAATACTCTGTCACACTCTGGCGATATAGGGATAATGCATTTTAAATGAATGGTGGCAAATATGCATGTATCTCTTTTGCATATATCTTATAAAATAAAACTTAAGTACAGTGAAGAGGTGAGAAATACACATTACCTGCTAAAGGGTTGTATGCATAGAATCTCATTCCGTAGTATCTCAGACATGGCAGCAACTCTGTTTCAACCTGTCTTGTAGTGGCATTGTACATTCCCTGCCAGTGGTTACAGTTTAATTACAATGGGGAGGGTTCAAAGTTTAATCGTAAAATGTTGGCAAAAACTTTTTTTAATGGGTTGATGAGAATGTGAGGTGCGCAGAAATACCTGGTAGACAGAAGGAACAATCCAGTTGTTGTGCCTGCAGATACTCGCAATTTCAGCTACTTCCCATGATGCATAGTTTGATAAGGCCAGCTCCTTGAATTTCCCCTGAAAGTAACCCATTAAAATGAAATCTCATTGCATCAAGACAAGCACAATAATTAACATACCGTACTTTTAAGTATCATTGACCTATTCTTGTGGCTTGGCTCCTAGGAGGCGAGCGTGTACTTGTGTACTTGCAAAGCACTTGACCTATCAGTGCCAAATTACTTGTACTGTACATGTTGACAGTAGGCCAAGGAATTTAATCCCTGAATGTTATTGTGAATATTTTGTGATTTGTGATTACATGTTCATAATCTTAGATCCAATGTCCCACACCGCCCTTCCATATTTAGGCAAGACTGACCATGACATCAAACACACAGGGAAGCCATGCAGTTATTAGATCTCGTCTTGACTCTTGATTATAACTGGGGTCATTATATAGCTACATGTACATGTTTGTGCATTGTGCATGGTGTTGCAGGGATAGATTAGAGTGAAGGAACATTTTTACATCTTAAATCAATAGGAAATGTTGTAGCTACTACTACCTAGTGTGTGTACCTCTTTGTGCAGTTCATTGCAGGCTCTCAGGGTATCCTGGATGGGGTTTTGGTGGTCAGGGGCATGGAGGTAGAACAGGTTCACTGAGTCAGTATTTAGCCTCTTCAGGGAGGTTTCCAACTGGGAACGAACACTTTCTGGTTTCAGTGTCTTGCCATCCCAGGGGTTGGCTTTGGTGGCTATGTTCACTGTCACAGAAAATAACAAACATTAACTCAAGGCGGTAATAAATCATGCATAACCTGGGATGACCATGAAAACTGGACCTCCTTACTTGTGCTGCAGTGCAGAGTACACTACAGTCACGACCACATTTCACTTTTCACTTTTCAAATGAGAAAATGTTAAGGAGGGTCAAAATTGTGGAGAGCAACATTTCTTACTTGATCCTGTATATAAGGATCTTATATAGGTTTGACATTGTAAAGGGTCTGCTGCATTGCATATCATATTCAGGGCACTGAGGGCAGTGCTAGAGCCACCCCAGAAATAAATAAAAACAAACAAACATGATGAACTTGAACCTAGCCATGGTTCACATGACGCTTGTATGACAGTCATGTTTCAGGGCTAAACTTGAACCTAGTATGGACAGGAAACAGTGAAACATCTAATGTGGGGTGATCACGTGATCACAAGGGTACAACTTGTAAGCCTTCTGCACTTCAGTGCTGTACTGGCTAACACACAGGTTCCGAATTGTTTAATCGTTTTTTAGGCTACATTCTGGACTCGGCAACTCGGGTAATGCATGGAACGTAATTGGACTTTTGTCTCAAAAGTTATTTGAGCCTAAAGTAGTCTCGAAAGTGAGTTGATGTGGCGTTGTGTGTCGGGGGCGGCTCTGTAGTCTGTACTCAACCAATAAGCTGCGATTCTGTCAATACATAACGTCAAATGACTCGCACAACAACAACTAAAGTAGCCTCAGTTTGAATTGAAACCTTGGCGTGGATGCAGAATAGAGTTATAATAATATGGGAATTAAGTCGCTAGCAAACAAGTTATTTTGCGTGTACTGCTGCCACCATGTTGTGTACAGGGTTTCGATCTGCAGCACAACGCTACCTGTCTTTGGTAGATTCATGCCCCCAATGATGGTCTCCGCTTGTCCGTCCGTGTACATGAAGGCTGTGTCCACCTCATTGTGACCCCGGTCCAGGAAGGCTCTGACCATCTCCAAGCTCTGATCCGCGCTAGCTCGTCCCCCGAATGCCATGGTGCCCAGCAGGGAAATCGGCCTTTTTACTTGAGAAGACATGTTTCGCACTCGCAGTGCCACTTCTATAACCGCCGGTGAATGTGTGAAAAGCTGCTTGTGAACGCGTGTTTTACGGAGTGTGTACAGTCCTACTACTATTCGTGTTGTCCACTGCATAATCAAGTAGACGCGTGTTCTCTGAGGTAAAAGGGCACGTTGAGGCGATAAGGGAGTGTGGTGAATTTACTTAATTTAAAATAGACGCGCACGGACAGCTGCTAGTAGATTCTTAGCCAAAGAAAATGTGGTTAATCATTGTGAATGTCGTTTACCCCTGTCAATGTTTGCTAAACTTTGCAGGCCACCTTTAAATATTTATTTACTCAACTCAGGCCAAGTCTTTTCGTTGCGTCACTCGAAGAGCAAATGCAGCGTTCCCTAAATGAGCACCGAGCAGCAGTTCAGATTTTATCCACAAGGTGTCAGCAAAACATAATCAATTTCACACATTCACGGGTGCACTAATGAGCCTAGGCAATAGCACATCATACCGATTCATACTCATCAATTAATACTTAGACATATTCATCATTAGGCATACCATCACAACAAAAAGAGTATCAACCCTACAAAGGATACAATTTGAAAATGATTGCAATACAAATAATTCCCTAAGCAACGATTCATTCACTAAATTATTTTTCGTTTGCTGGTGTGAGCGCGTGCCTTTTTGGAGCGGGAGCGTGTTATATAGCAATGACCCGTGAAGGCTTTGGGCCATTAAATACATGCATCCAACCAATGGGTAACTAACTGGACCTGTATTCATGCAATGAACCCTGTTTGGGGAACAGCAGTAACTCAGTCCTGCTGTGCTGATCCACTGACCCCTTGACCAGTGACCACATCATCAGCTGTTTGACCAAGAGAAGACCCCCCCCCCCCACTACCTCTATAATTCATTCTCAACAAGATGGTAAAGGCCCAAGTGAAAGCACGCTGCATGTTGTAGTGTAACATTTATTTTGTAAGCTATTCCGGCTTTATTGATAAACAGGTGAATTGTGTGAGATAAAATGTCAAAAGTTGGCGTGCTGTGTCATTCATCTGTTGCATGAATGTGAGGTGGGACATAGCCTAGATATTTATTCATGACGTCTGACTATGTTCCTCTCGCTCTCCAAAAATAACTGATTTATTACAGCCTATTCGTGTTTTTCAACACCGGGGGGTTGTTCCAAATGGACCTTTACAGATCTGTATCTGAGAGTTATGGCAGTCCTTGAAATTAAAAAAGTTTGAGAACCACCGCTCTAGGCTATGATGCATTGTGAGCCTGTAGATCGGCGTTTTTAGGGTACCCCGAAGTCTCGCCCCAAAACACGCGCACCCCCATTTGTTTTTTTCGCGGACCGCTCACCCCCAGCGGTTCTTGTGTTCTTGTTTTACTGAGGAATCGAGGATAATGTTAGGAATAAGTTTTGGGTCAGGCATAGTTTTACTGAATAAGGTTAGGTTTTGGCACCGTTTTACTGAAGCTACGTTTAGGAATAAGGTTAGGTTTGTTTTAGGCATAGTTTACTGAGGTTTCGTTTAGGAATACCAGGTGGCGACCGTTCCGAGGTCGCCGGATTTTCCCCGGGGTGACTGTATTTTGGGGCGAGCGTTTTGTGTATTCTATTTTAGGCACGCGAGTGGCATGATGCGACACCGACGTACGGTGGACTATGATGAATGAAGCATAATTAAGCCTTTTAGGTGGCAGCAGCCGGCCGCATCCTCCCCCATCCCTCCCTGCCTCGCTGCCAGACATCATTACCAAGTCAATGGGAGTCAAAGCACTTCAGCTTCCACGAGCCTCGCACGCATGTGCGTCCAACATCTGCACTAGAAGCAGTGTGGAGGTGATCTGTGTCTGGTGTCAGTGGATCTGTGTCTGGTGTCAGTGTGTCAAATAGCGCTACTACTACTACACGCCGGCTGCAATGGCTGTGTGTCGCTCACTTTATACAGTAGCCGAACTTCTGGGAGTCTTCTAAAGTTTCTTCAAGTTGATTCTTTGGATTTTTTCCCCACCTTCTTTTATTTATTTTTAATTTATGGTGAAAATCCTGCCCGTGAGCATGACTATTTTATGAATGACTTCTTCAGCGCGTTATTCATGACATTTTTTTCATTGTATTGCAAGAGGATCAGTCGAAATGATGGATATTATTCCTTTTTCGTTTTTTCTAATATTTCTTGGTGAGGTTTCTGCAGCAGCATCCCGTTATGGTATTGCAAACAATCTCCAACCCTATATGTAAGTAACCTGTCTGTTATCCTCAACTATTTTATAAAGAAAGTTGTATTTATTTTAATTTTATTATATAATATAATACACACACACACACACACACACACACACACACACACACACACACACACACACACACACACACACACACACACACACACACACACACACACACACACACACACACACACACATATATATATATTTTACCTGGACATGCACAAACTTGTGGTTTATAAGGTCACAAACAAACAAAGCCTAAAGACACAGGTTTGAAGACAACAAGCACTGTCAAGGCTGTATTTTGCACATTTCTTGGAGAGGCAGAAAGCCACAGTATGACAGGTCTAATAATGTGTGTAGTGTGGGAGGCAATAAAGAGCATGCATGGTGTTCAGACCTCCACCATCTACTAGATCATTGGTTCTCAACCTGTGGGTCGGGAGTCGGGACCCCCAGGGGGGATCCCCACATGATTTTTTTGGGGGTCCCCAGATGACAGTGAAGTGACAATTTAAGGAATTTAAGACCTTTTTAATACCTTAAAGAAAATAAATGAAATAAAAAAATAACATTTCTGCATTAAAATCATTAATCAACAACATGTACTATAAAAACTGGTCAAACATTGGCCAAATTGTCAAATAATACAAGAAAGAGGCAAATTGCGAGGCACTGTGAACTTGTAGATCTGCTATTTTCACAATATTTATCTGTGGAACCTATAGTCAAACTAAATCTATTGCCTCGACTCCTACAATTCCAAGTGCTTGTCAGGGTGGGGTGTCCCCAGTTCAAATATGATTATTTTGGGGGGTCACGGCCTGAAAAGGTTGAGAACCACTGTAATAATGTGTAGAGGTCTGAACTGAACACCATGCTCTTTATTGCCTTCCACACTAGACTGTACTGTAATTCCCATGATTATACACTACCCTGCAGATTACTGATGATGATGCTGCATTCCTATCTGTGTGACAAGGACCTGCTTGTCTTAATCTTCCCAAAGGGAAATGCCAGTCACATAATTGTAAAAACCTGGCAGTTATAAATGAAGGGCTTCCAACAATGTGGGGCGTTGTGTTGTTTAGGCCATTGTCATTTCATTATTGTAAGCCATGCTGGTTCCGTTTCTAAAAACAGGTCCACGTGCAGCTCTGTGATGATGAATGGTGATAGGCTGTTTGTTTAGTGCATCAGCAGCGGTTGTACATGATCCTGTGGTTGGAGAAGGGAAGGGAATCTCCACATGACTGAGTTATGCATGCCAAAAACAGCAGATCTACAATCTGACAACATATCGCATCTTGGGCAGTGGTGGAAAAAGTGCTCACATTTCTTACTTAAGTAAAAGTATCAATACTGCAATGTAGAAATACTCTGTTACAAGTAATAGTCCGGAATACAACATTTACTTGAGTAAAAGGACAAAAGTATTGGTATCAAAATGTACTTAAAGTACCAAAAGTAAAAGTAAAAATTAGCACACAAATGTATAAAAACCTTTTGAAAATAGCAGATCTACAAGCTCACATGCATGATATGAGTCGCATTGTGAGCTTGTAGATTGGCTATTTTCAAATGGCCGAAATGTACAGTATATAGGGCTGAAGTAAGGTTAATGTATGTTTTGTAATAATAATCAAAATCTACAAAGTAACTATAGTAAAGTAAAGTTTTCAAATAGTTGTAGTGGAGTAAAAGTATAATATTTGCCTCTGAGATGTAGTAGAGTAGAAGTAAAAGTACTGAAAATTGGAAATACTCCAGTAAAGTAAAAATACCAAAAAATTGTACATCCGTGCAGAACTTGAGTAAATGTACTTAGTTACTTTACACCACTGATCATGGGTGAGCTTCAGCTTGCATATTGGCTATTTTTGGCACGCGACACCATCGTACAATGGATTATAAATGAAGCATAAACACCTATAGAGGGCCGTTCCACACTGTCTGCCCATGGAGAGCAATCTCCACAAGTTTGACATATCAAGTTGCACACTGAACTCTGTTTCAGAGCCCTCCGAGCAATTCGGGGAATGGTGCGAAGACATCAATAGCACTCAGACTGCTTGTAAACCCAGACAGACTATTGTGTGCAGGAGGGGAAAGAATAGCTGTAAGAATACCTTACTCTACCTGGGGTGAAAATGTAACTGTAGCTTCTCTTTCCTGATATAGAAACGTGTGCACTGCACAGTAGGCGGACATGCCTGAAACCATGTCATTAGAGTATTCCCAGTTAAGATGCTATAACTCTTTGACATGTGCTGTCTTGTAAATCATGCTATATCGTGATAACCACTTGAATGTGTTTTTCCACAACAGATACTGCTTCATTATACTTCCAGTGATTGAATTTCTTGTGATTTTGTATCTACAAACTTTGAAGATTAGGTTTATTCTGCGGACACAGTTGTCTTTTCTGATTTGGGATTATTAACAGTGAATAAAATAAAATCTAAAGTAATAGGGACACTCTCCATTTTTGTAGCCAGCTTCCTCCCTTCATCTCTTTTACGGGTAACACGTTTTAAGTGAACATTTGCTTTGTGATTTAACTGCAGGTAGTGTCTTGTGTGTTGGCGCTTAGTCCTCTGAAGAGTGTGGTATGAGGAATTTCCCCCCTAAGTCCTTTAAAATCCCCAAAACAGACAGCATAAGCACCCTGACATTTTTCAACACGAGTAATGCCCCCACGGGCATTACATGGTAGAGGACCCGAAAAAACTAAAGTCTCACGAAAGCCTTGTCCGTCTGTCTCCACCGAAACACATTTCCTAGTACAACAACCCTCGTAAATTGTTAGAACACTATCCATCCATCTGCAAAACACAGTGGAACATTTTGACAACTTAAGTATTTCTTCCACTGCCACTGTTTTCATCCAGGCCCAATGTGTGCGTGGAGAGGGAGGTGACGCTGGTTGCCCAGAGGCAACCCTGTGTGCAGGCCTTCACACGCATGGTCAAGGTGTGGAAGCAAGGCTGCCTGGGACAGACATGGTGCATGGGATATGAAAGGAGGTGAGTAATGCACCCAAAACACCACCCTGTCTGCCTCTCTCTCCCTATCTATCATTTAACCCTTCCCACAGTATGTTTATTTACAGTAATAACTCTGCTCCCGAACACTGCCGCTATCATCACCTCCTATACAGTGAGGTTTTAAAGGAACACCTTTCACCTTTTCTCAACCTTATCTCCATCAGTCCTCACTAATGCTTAGGATGCTATTGCATTTCTGTCTGCTCGCTCTGTGTCTCAGAGGTGGGCTGCGGGATAGCTTTAAGATTTACCTGCTGGTGACATCACCGGAGGGGATTTCAAGCTAATAAGATAATATAAGCCATTATTGAACCCTGGATGGAAATTCAGCTGTCATAGCAGCAGCAGTGAGAATGAAACACAGGTGAGGTAGGGTTAAGAGTATAGTCTAGAACCAAACCCAAACAAATAAGAATAACAATAAAGATAACAATAATTAAATAATAAGCTTAGATGCTATATCAGACATGCAAAAGTGTCACTTTTCAGCTACAGTCACCTTTTTGAACCCAAATAAGCAATTGTGTGACACCTGACCCGAAAGAAAACAACATGTTGTCACCTTTTTCACCTCGGGGCTGTTTGCATGCCTGTATATATGCTCCGGATCTCTGAATGAATGAACATATCTAGATTATGAGTCTATCAATAAATATAAATGCACAGTGAATATATGAATGAGTATACATCTATCGCAATGGAATCTGCTGGAAACTTCAGCCTACAACCTGGAATGTTAGCGTGCTGAAATAGTAGTCAGTTCATAAGGTGACGCCATGCTTCTATGCCTTTTCCCCTTTTGGCCAATAGAACTTCATGATGCATTAGCATCCACAAGGAACACCAACACTCAGCGGCCTCTGGAGGTTGACATTGAAACGGTATGACATGACCAGTTAATTATTACTTCCGCACTGGTGTCATGTTATGTTAATCAGTTCACAAGTTTTTTGACAAATCCGTTCATAAGTGCTCGAGATATCCTGCTAACAGACAGACAGACAGACAGACAGACAGGGTGAAAACATTAGAGGTAATAAAAACAGCTTGAAATCCCCTCTAATGTTGCATAGTTGCATAGGCAGGTGCATAGTTGAGCTATCAACAGCCTGCCACTGAGACAGAAAGAGAGTAGACAGAAAAAGTACCATCCTATAGCACTAGTGAGGAGTGAGGACTGATATACTGTATGGAGATAGGGTTGAATAAAGGCAAAGTGTTCCTTTAAATTCTGGCAAGAGTAGAAATGCCCTATGGATGCTTTTGTGGGGAGAACATTGTGTGGAGAACATTTTAACTTTCTACTGACACTGAAGTAATACTTCCAAAGTTAAAACTTTAAAGTTTAAACACAGAGGACCCCATCCTTTAACTAATTCCACCCTGGTATATACTGTAATATCTGAGAAAAGGATGTCTGGCTCCCTCACCTCCTCTTTTTCCTTCACTTATTCCTGTCTGTCTGTCCTTCGCTCTCTTTCTCTTCTGTGTTCTGTAATCAGAAGCATTTGGTCCTCTCATACAGGTAAGTGCAAGGTGTAGCCCTATTTCACCAGCATGACCAGCTATTTAACTCACAGGCGTCTCCAGGTTCCACATACCTTTAGAAGGAGAGTCCCAGTGCTAATCCCTTTGACATGTGAGTCACTAGTACTACACTACAAAATCCTCAGTTTTGGACCTGTAAAGGCCAATTTTAACTCTCAGGATTTTGAGTGTTTCTGTCTGTGCCACTCTTGCCCGCTTTCTCCTTATATTTACCACGGTACAAAGTCAAAGCTTGCTTTGAAGGCAGCCAAGGCCACAATTACTCGCCGTAAACAAACGTTTTTTCTACCACGACGCCTAATGGCTGTGGAGCAATGAGAGGGGTTCTAAAGTACAGGGATCTACACCATAGTCTGAAGTAGAGCCTGGTAGTCTCACACTTTGAAATAGTCGCTTAAAAGCCTGGGAAGATGTTTGCTGATTATTATGCTGTATGTGACTTAAAAGAGTGGGAGAAGTTGGGGCAGATTATCTGTCAAGATTAGTTTTGTTTTCTTCATAATCCAAGAAACCACTTCTAGAAGCATTAAACAGAAAATAACTTGCTTAACTGATTATGACACATTAGCAAACGGGAACACTCACACACACACACACACACACACACACACACACACACACACACACACACACACACACACACACACACACACACACACACACACACACACACACACACACACACACACACACACACACACACACACACACACAGCCTAGACACACACACGCACACGCACATAGACATACTGTATGCATGTGCACAGGTACACACATAAAATGCTATATTTGGATCCACCGAACAAAATAATAATTTACACTTCAAATATTACAGGGGTTCTGTGTGGTTTAAGGACATTTAATGTCCAAAACATAGTTAAACCTCTGCTGCTATTACACAACACAACACAACACACACACACACACACACACACACACACACACACACACACACACACACACACACACACACACACACACACACACACACACACACACACACACACACACACACACACACACACACACACACACACACACACACAGTTTTAGAACTCCTACCTGTGTACTGTTTCTAAATCCATGTATGTCTTATGTTTCATTAAAGGAATAAGCCCCAAGAGGCTGTGGTTTACAGTGATTTAGACGCTCGGCTCTGCATCGGGCCTAACAACACCCCTTAGCTGTTATAAAACCACTGCAAACCACAGACTCACATGGCTTATTGATTTTATAAAATGGTTACTACATATACCTGGCAAGGTTTCATAAAATAAACACACAGCGACACAAAATGCAATAATTTATTGATATGAAATAATCATTCTTTAAAAATGTAGAGTAGGAGAGAAATGTTTTAACCCATTTCTCTCCCCAATTTAGTCTTTATGCCAATTAATTCCTCCCTCTGCTTGCCACTGCTGTTGTACCCTACTGGCTCACCTGCCAGTGAGGAGCCCCAACCAGCCCCGTAGGAGTAGTGACAAATGTGCAGTGACAAAAACATCTCTATACTGCCTCCCCCTGGTCAGCCGGGGCGCCTGATGGAGGGGAAAGGAACTGGTTGGAATAACGTGTTCCTTCCACGTGCTACGTCCAACCGGGGAAACTCCCCCCTGTCAGGTGATAAGACAGTTAGCTCGCTCGCTCGCTCCTCATGCATTGAAGAAAGGAGGAGCTCAGTTCTGGGCTCTCCCTAGGCTGGCAGAGGGAGAGTAGTGCCCAGGATTACATAGGCAATTGGCACTGGGTGAAAAAATGGGTTACAAAATCGTGGGATAAGAAATGTAAGTAAAAAAATTATATATATCACCCTCCCCGCCCGGCTTCCCTTCCCCCGAATATGGGCCAATCATTTTCTTATCCGCCGAAGCCGGATGCACCGCGGTCAATTTGAACCCCTTGACTCCACAGTGGTGGGCAGGAGCAATGTAGTAGTGGGCAGGAGAATGGTTGCCAAGCAACACACAGATTTATAGGGTTCATCTTTGCTGTTTTTTCATGAATGCTGGTTGTCCCTATTTTGGGGGGCATATAGGTGATAATTTAAAAAAATCTAAAGGTTTCCCCGCCTAGATTTTCAAAACGAAAAAAGCTTCAAATATCTCAGCATTTCATGTATTATTTTCTGCCTTCATAACATATGGAATTCAAATGTTTACATATTTGTTGTGATTACAGAATTTAAATGTATATATTTGTTGTGATGACAGGACGGCGTACTACACTGCATACAGACAAGTCTACAGACAGGATTATCAAACGGTGAACAAGTGCTGCCCTGGATGGTCTCAACTCAACGGGGAAGCCGGTTGCCTGTATCGTGAGTATCTTTATATTTTGCCTTCTTTCTATCACTTAAATAAAGGTGTTGTTCTTTGGAAACCAATACATTATACAGATATACAATGTCTGTTTATTTGGTGTAAAGGCATCTGGGCTTTTGTGTGACTCAAAGGGGGGTGGGGGTGTGGTTGGTTGATACCCGATAGGCTTGGCAGGAGGAAGGTCGCTTCAAACATCGCCTCACGCTGGGCACAGAACCCTGAGCGGAGTGGCTTTTAGGGAAAGGTCAAAAGGTCAAGAGGTGATGGTCCAACCAGGCTCCTCAGCAGCTGTTATCAGTCAGAGCCTTGTCCGCAGTACTAGTAATCTGTCGTCACTAAAGATTCAGAAGTGGGGTGCTACGGGAAAAGTCTAAAGTGTTGAATGTCGAATATCCCGCAACTGTTGAATTTAGCTCTCAAATCGGATTTGCGTTGCAATTCTGCGCAAAACAATAAGGATCTGAGATCCATGTTTAAGTGCTGAGTGACTTGGCTAGAGATAATCCCCCTTCTACGCTTGGCTCAGCTGAATTTGGCTGTGCAGCGCTCCTGTAGGGCTTTGAGACACATGGGCCAGCCTGTCTGGCAGTCGCACAGGTTCTGTTTGGCTGGACAGGTACACTTCAAAGTCATTCACTGTCCATTGTTGAATGTTGGCTCTGTAGTTCTCAATGTTGGGTTCGGGGACCCCCAGTGGTCCTTGAGGGGATTCCAGTGGGTTACCAGCTAATTGATTGATCTTCACCATAATTACATGTACATACAACTAGAGAATGTACAAGACTGGCTATTTTCTCATTTTGCTAGCCTCCTGCAGAGCCATGTTGTACATGTTCTTAGATCGGGGTCCCAGAGATACAAATCTTATTAAATGGGGGTCCATTTAATAAGATTTGGACGCGTAAGGGTCCGATCAATCATCTACTGTAGCTGAGGACCCCCTGGTCCCCAGCTAGGACCCTGGGGGTCCCTGGACCCCATGTTGAGAAGCAGAGTAGCGGAGGATTACACACACATCATATTATTTAGTGTGCAGGCTTTTATTTGATCTTTCATACCAAAAACAATCACTGTCATCTTAGCTTGTAGAGACCACCCGCACATAAACAAAAATCTGACAAACAAACAAAAAAACAAACAAAGAAGAATGTGAATCTATCCCACACAGCAGCTCTAATCCACAGGTCTGTGCGCGGTGATGGAGAGGTTGTGGTAACAGGAGATCGGAGGAACTCCTGTGGGTCATAATGGGGGCTGCCAGCAGCTCATCTCGCTTTGGATAGGCTTAGCTTCACCCCGTTGAGACCAGGCAGCCCCCCTTTGATGGGATTTTACAGCCAGTGTTCCACAGCGCATAGCCTGCATACCTAGACAGCACCCTTGGCAAAGCCCTCCTGTAAACAGCTTGGACACCACTGTCCTCAAGAAAAGCTGCTACTTCCTCAGACTTGGACCACCCCATGCACGATAGTGCCCAGCTTTTCACGCCCCCCCTCCCAAGCCCCGGTACAGGTACTCTCTGCGGGGCGAATGGCAAGTCGCCGGGCTGGGGGAGTGGGAGATGATCCCCTGGATGTGCCTTTCATCAGGGTCTCATTATGGGGTTCATGCCGTCCTCAAAGCACTCTTTGTCTCCGGAGAGAAGGTTACAGTATTAAATTATGCAGGGGAGCATTAGGCTGTCTGCTCTGTGCCGGGGCCTGGTTTGTTTTAAAACGCACACAAAGAAACGTCTTAACAGGCATTCCGCAGCGCTGGCCAGTGTCTCCCCCATGATTTATACTTTGTTGTACGACAGTGTCATGCATTGAAAATGGCAGATCTGCAAGCTCACAGCATGTCACATCTGCGACGCGTTTTGTGCTTATAGCTTGTCTATTTTCGGCGTGCAACACTCGCGTACGGCAGAGCACAAATCAGGCATCAGTCGCACAGGGTTTTTGTTTCTCTATTCGCGTGACAATGTCAGCTCTTTTCGACGCGAGGCAGGGGCTTTTATCTTGGTAACTGAAGACATAGCAGCACTTTGAGATGGGACAAACTAATCACCCTTTTCTCTGAACCATTGAACCGGGATAAAAGGAAGCTCACACCACAATCCTCCCTCTCCGTCTGCTGAGCACTTATCTATGTGCTATCTGCACTGTAACTCCTTCAGCACAACTCCGTATGTGAGACTGTGTTTTCAACAGTGCACGTTGCATGCAAAGGGAAAAGATCTGTTTTGTAGGAGGTAAAGTGTTGGAGCTTTAGCAAATCCTTGGAAAATCTAAAAGAGTGCTTTGTGTTAAGAGTGATTTAGTGCCTAGAACCTGTGGGGTCTCAGTCTCTCTCTCTCTCTCTCTCTCTCTCTCTCTCTCTCTCTCTCTCTCTCTCTCTCTCTCTCTCTCTCTCTCTCTCTGTGTGTCTGGGGAAGACGCTCGAAACATCACCTTGGTGGTAATCTAGAGAATAACTATGGGAGCTTGATCCAGTATGCAGACTCTGTTTTTCTAATTTAGTATGTGCTGTCCAACACCTGAGGTCTTGGATGTGCATGCTTTGTAGACTTTTCATGTGTGCGTGTACCCTAATAAAATGCCAATGTAAGCTAATTAGGCTAACTAGATGTGTACATCAAATCCCATTTATAGAAAGAGTTCCCAGTGTATACCCCCCCGTCTCTCTCTCCCCCTCTCAAGGGGCTTTATTGGCATGAGAACGTTTACATTGCCAAAGCAAAAGTGGAACAAAACAATCAAAGCAATGTATGTACAAATAAATGGGAATACCAGGGTCATTCCGGTGTAAACAGTGCAGGGATACACACAATGATTAGTAGTCCTTAAGGTGGTTGAATTCCATTAGACATCCTTCTCCTGTCACAACAGCTCACACATCTTGCTGCTGTGTTTGCACATTGTTGTACTTCACCCAACAGATATGGGATTTTTTGTCATTGTCTCTGCCAGGCCAAAAGCCATGGCCGAGACTATGTTTTGCACCCTGTCTGTCCGTCCGTCCGTCCATCCGTCCGTCCATCCGTCCTTGTGTGTGTCAGATCGTCTGTGAACTGCTAATCTCCGGCACTGTTGCCTTGATCGCAGCGAAACTGTGCACACACACTCCCTGGATGGTCCTTCAGATTTTTCATATTCCATCCTGATTGGCTAAGAATGGCTACCAAAATTTGCAGGAGTGCTCCGTTTTGAACAAAATGCCTCAAATCATGTACACAGCATGCAATTTCCGTGAATTTTTGCACGCACATTCTCACTAGGCCACGGAGGAAATCCCACTTTAATTTTTTTTTATAAGCCTCATGATGGCACTATAACAGTCCGATTCGTGTTTTTACCTATAACTGCACCAATCTGTGTAAAACTTTGTGTGTGCACTCCCTAGAGGCCAAGGAAAAACCTCTGCCCTGCATTTTTCGTATAAAGTTTGCGACATTGCGAGTATAAAGTTTGCGAGTATCGCAGCGTCCGATTACGGTGAGACTTTGGAGCACTTTTTCTAGTTGGTCATGTTTTCAAACTCTCCTTGGGTGATTGTAATCTGTGGGAAGTATGTGTCTCTGATGTCTTGGTACAGTGGGCAAGTGGTTAGGAAGTGTAGCTCAGTTTCTACCTCATTTTGTGTGCAGTGGGTGCACAGTCTGTCTTCTCTTGGGAGCCAGGTCTGCCTATGCCTTTCTCGATCGCAAAACTGTGTTCACTGAATCTGTACAACATAGTCAATGTTTTCCTTAGTTTTGGATCAGTCACAGTGCTCGGGTATTCTGCCACTCTGTATTCTCTGTTTAGAGCTAAGTAATCTCTCAAGAACAGATTCTGCTCTGCGTTTGAATCTGTCGGTAGCCGTGTTGACAACCTGTGCACATTGGCTACAAGTGGGCGTGCCATCAGATCAGGAAGCAGGCCGCGCTTTACCCAATCAAATGTAGTGGGCGGGATTTACGTGTGTGCCGTTCGTTCCCCACTGGAAACAAACCGAAACTCATTTAACAATAGCGTCCTCGAAGCCGACAAAACCACGGAAAGTTAGTAACATTTTAAATTGCTCTTTCATCATAGAAACAAGTGGGCTTATAACCAAAATGATCCATGTTCTTTGGGAGAAATGGTGTCAGTGTTCCGTGGAGAAATATTGTTAGTGGGAATGAAAACATAGTCGCACCACCGGAAGTGAAAGGCTGAAGGCAGACCAAAACCCCGGTTTCCCTGAGCACGGGTCGTCCGTTCAGCTCCGCCCAGAGCCAAATGAATAAGTAAAAAACAGCAGAGGGCGCTGTTTTTCCTTTTTATTTGGTGATGGGTTCCCAGATTGAGAGCTAAGTAGCATTCCATTCTGCTCTGGTTTTGGGTAGATTTTTTTCCAGTGTGTCAGATTTATTTTTGTTTTCTTATAATTTGGTCTAGTCCCGTTTGTTTTCCGTCTGGTGGTTGCGCGCTCTCTCTGTTACCTTTAAATATTCAAGTTTCTATGTTCTGTCTTCTTTAACTCTCTGTTACCTTTAAATATTCAATGTTCTATGTTCTGTCTTCTCTAACTCTCTGTTACCTTTAAATATTCAATTTTCTATGTTCTGTCTTCTCTAACTCTCTGTTACCTTTAAATATTACATTTTCTATGTTCTGTCTTCTCTAACCCTTAGTTCAACTGAACCTCCCCCCTCCCCTCCCCATGCATTGTGGATTCTCTGTCTCTGGCCACAATTGTTGTTGTCTCCAACATTCTTTTGCATGGTAAAAGTAGTCGCATGTTTGAGAGAGAATGCCAGAAATATAGCAAATATCTGGTTATTGTCACAACACGTTCCATTCTTTTATACCCTTCTCCCTGTTTGGCCTCATCCAAATATGAAAATAAAGCATATCTTCAGTCACATTAAAGGATGTTGGGGCCCCCACAACTTTGGAATCTTCACAATATGATTAAGATGAACAAAGAATGTGGAGGCAAAAGAATTTCTTTTGACAATTCTATGTAGGAATCCCAATGTTCTCTGCAAGATACAAGTCTATTCAAATGCTTGAAAAACCAACGAACAAAGGGGCCTTTTAAAATAAATCTCGAAGTCAGTGAGCAGACAAACAAGGAAGTCCATGTAAAACGTACCGTTTGATTGAAAAAGCCCTGAAGTGCCTTTGAGGTGAACCATTGAAACTGGCTACTTAAACCGTTTTTTGAAAGGAGTCCAATTGGCTTGATGACGATCTGATTCTCCAGAGAGCGTAGATGCTCTTGACTTTAGTGATGGCACTCAGAGGGACTTCCTCTACTTAAGCATTCTGTTGAGCACTCACTCAACAAGCACAACCTGACCCTCAGCAAGTGGATGAGAATAGGTGGGGATAGTCACGAGTGGAAGCAGGCAGTTACGTTGATTGACGGCAACAATAAGCTTTGAGGCAGCGGGCTGAGGAACCGAGACAATGGCTTCTCCAGTTTTTGCGCCCTCGTTAAACCACTGAATAGGAACTGGCCCCCTTTTGTGGAGGGACCAGGCCGGAGAAGGTCGTCCTGGTAGAGAGGAGGAAACTGCTCATCTGTCCATGGGTGGTCTGTGAGTGTGTGTGTGTGTGTGTGTGGGGGTGTGTGTGTGTGTGTGTGTGTGTGTGTGTGTGTGTGTGTGTGTGTGTGTGTGTGCGTGAGCGTGCGCGCGTGCTGGCGTGCACGGCTGCGCGGCTGCGTGCGTGCATGGAGAACCATCAGACAACTATGTCAGTGGTCATGGGGACTGCACAGTGCATTGTTGAACGTAGACACTCACACACACACGCACGCACACACACACGGACACACACGGACACGGACACACACACGGAAACACACACACACACACACACACACACACACACACACACACACACACACACACACACACACACACACACACACACACACACACACACACACACACACACACACACACACACACACACACACACACACACACACACAGACACACTCCCGGCCCCAGCATGACATATGACACCATATATCAACAAATGTAACTGGGTTTGTTTGTTCTGTTCTATTCATAATATAAATTCCCAAATATTGATTAAATGTTGCCGTTGAACACTAACGAGTAACATTGAAATTGACAGGGAGGGATGGTAAGTCTTGGTCTGCTGACTTCCTCGTTAGTCAGAGAGACATACGTGTAATTATCTTGTCTGATCCACGTCTCTGGGACGTTTGAAGGCCCAAGTGAGGAGGTGTACCTGGGTCTGAGGCTGAGCTCACCTCCACCCATAGGAGGTCAGGGCAGGTTATCTACACACAGTCATCTCTCTGTGACGGGAATGACAGTCTTATTTATCCGCTTCTTCTACCAGGCTCCCACCCCCCCCCCTCTTCTTTTTCCAACTACGCTACAAAATTCGGAGTGTTAAGTTAACTCAGGAAGGGTAAGAATGTAGCCTTCACACTCTCAGTTAAACTCTTAACGCTCAGGATTTTGCAGTGTGCTTGGAAACATGTAACATGTCCCTCCGGGAGATTTATTTCTCCCTCAAATGAATCTCTGTATATAATGTATACCCTAGGCTTAGACGAATGATTCATGGCACAGCAGAATGCTCAGCAAATGTTCTAATTGCTAGCTGTTAAATGTGTGTTTGGGGGGGCTTTTATCTAAAGCATGAGTGTTCTTCCTTTGTTTGTTGTGTCGTGTTTATTGGGTCCCTTTGATTGGGCCTTACACAGTAACATCTTCAGTGTTATTTGATCTATTTGTAACTCTGAGAGTGCAAATGTTATTTCTGTACTCTCTCAGAGTTAAATGAACACTGAGGATTTTATTGTGTACTTGAATGGTATCTTCAGAGAGCCATCCGACGTAGCTTGCCCCTGGCGTGCCCTGTTTTTTTTTTCTTACTTTTTTCTTCTTCCACAAGAACGCTTTGAAATGACACATCCCTGTGCACAGCAAACCATGATTTGTAGACCCAAAATAGGGCGCCGGGCTCTGCGCATACCAATTACTATGCGGCACCAAACAGGGTCCAACGCCGCACAGGGCTTTTGTGTCTGTGAATTAACGCTAAACGCTTGGTCTCCCTCTGTGTCTCGTTCTGTGTGGGTCAAACAGATAGACGGAGCCTAAACAAACACAGGAATTTAGAAAGGCCTCAGCCTTTCCTTGTCCTTTTAGGGCTCCGAGCCGGTGGCACCTGCTCGCCGGACTCCAGTGGTCGGCGTGAGTCTTTGACCCCTTGGGTCTCTCTGCCGCCTGGTTCTTTTGTGGGAGCTGCTAATCCTCTCAGACACGGTGTCTTTGGAGTAGAGTGGAGGCAATCACAGAGAGACATGAGAGTGAGTCTTGCGCTGTTCGCCACGCTGCACGGCACATTAACTCATTTAAACCGGGAACACATACTGTGTAACCACTTTATCCATATTTTATACTTTGGCTATTCAAAAATAGCAGATATACAAGTTCATAGCGCTATGAACTTGTATATCTGCTATTTTTGCAAATTTGTGCAAATCTTCTGAATCTGAATATATATTTTTAAGCGAACATTTTTAACTAAAATCTTTGCTTCTGGGGGGTCCCTGGAACAAAATATTTTGAGATACATACATATCATTTTGGGGGTCCTTCACATGAAAAAGTTGGAGAACCACTGATATAGCAACATACGTTTTTTCAAAAAAACGTTAGGATTTAATAGACATTTGTAGAATATATATTCAAGGTTTAGCACAAACTTTCACTATGTTATAAGAAATCTAAAATGACAGAGATGCGTTCCCGGATTGAATGGGTTAAGGAATCATTTCAGGGGGAGATTAAGTGGTGTAAGGGGCACTGGATCGGGGCAGACCAAAAAATGCCCTGGTTTGCAGCCAACAAGCCCTCATAGCCCTCATAGTCATATCTCTGCATAGAAGAGACTGTGAGAGATATCTGAATCTCTAATCTCTGATTCTCAACTTTTGTTTTTATTTAAAGGCCCCCAGTTTGATATGCATTAGGCCACAGACACACATTTTATAATCTTTATCTGGGAGTCGGGACCCCAATTTACCAGTACAATTCTCAATGTTAGAGAGTGTACACATGGAACCAAATGGACCCACAAGGGTCCATTTGGTTCCATTTGTACTGTACAGTCGGAGTTACAGATCCGTAAGGTCTACTTTGGTTCCTATCAATCATTTAGCTGGGAATCCCTTCAAACACCATTGGTGGTCCCCACGTTGTGCCCCAGTGTTTTATTTCTTTGTGGGTGATTTAACAAAAACTTGTATTTTATTCCACTGAAGAAGCATCTCTGTGATGCTCTTTCACAGCTGACAAAGACATTATATCATTGTCTTGATGATTTCAGAGAGAGATTAAATCAAGCAATTAAATCTGACATCTGAGTAATGTGTTCTTGCACATCCATCATCTGTGAAGCCATGTATTTGCTCTCAGCACATTAACATTTCATCACCAGAGCTAATGGCAGGAGTAGGGATAGTTATGTTATGTGGTACTACTATGGTGCATTTGGAGCTACTGTCGCCTCAGAAACGGAGGAACTGGAAGTCATCATGGGAGAGATTACAGCAGTCATGATCTGTCCTTCCTGTTGCAGTGCCATTTCACCGGCGTCACGGAGACCAGACGAGAGAAAAGCTGAATATGCTGCATAGAGAGAACTGGTTTTGACAGTGTTTGATGTGTGTTAGTTTGATTTGGCTGCTTCTATGGTGGTTTATTTGTGTGTGTGTGTGTGTGTGTGTGTGTGTGTGTGTGTGTGTGTGTGTGTGTGTGTGTGTGTGTGTGTGTGTGTGTGTGTGTGTGTGTGTGTGTGTGTGTGTGTGTGTGGGTGTATTTTGTTTACTCATCCGTATTGTGTGTGTGTGTGTGTGTGTGTGTGCCTGCCTGCGTGCGTGCGTGCGCGTGTGTGCACGTGTGTGCGCGTGCGTGTGTGTTTGTGTGTGTGGTGGAACTGCTGAGCAGGTGTGTGAGGAGGATGGGGCCCAACACTAAGGGTTCACAGGCGGATGTTTAGGCTGTGCTTCTCTCTCTGCTGACAGACGTGGATGAAATGACCCTGGCATGTCACTGCTGATTAGAGAGGCCACTTTTTCATGTCCATCTCCTCTGTCTGGAAAATGTCACGTTATTCCCCGCCATCGATGACAATGTCCAAACCAGAGACAGATCTGAAGCATGTCTTTTAGGGCGAGTAGTTAAGAGCAGTATTGTATAAAATATATTTTTTCCAAACAGAAATAACATGAAGTCATGTCAAAAAAATCTAAAAAAGAGACATGGGAAAAGAACGCCTTCATTTTCTGTTGCCTTATTCTGTAGATGAAGGTAAGCTAAACTGACAGCTCATGCTTTCTGATCATTTCTGAACATGTTGATATCAACAGTGTGATATCAGTATAGACTTTATATGGTATGAGAATGGCACCGGAACCACCTGGGAATGGAATGATGATCAGAAATACTGTGGGATTAGATGAGCAGCTGCTAATCTGGCAAAGGTTCCTCCATTAAACTGGCTTTGGACGGCAGGGTATGTAATCACCTGGACAGGGATTGATGCTTACATTCCTCTTGTGATTAGATGGGCCCTTGCGGCTCCTCTGCCAGCCAGTGTGTACATGTTGCCAGTAGGGAAGAGCAATCACAGACATCAATCCTCTGCCATCAATGCTAAACACCGTACTCTGCTCAACAGAGCCCAAACGACAGGCCTGGATTACATGCTGTATATTAGAATCACAGCGTGCATGTGCACACGCACGCATTCACGCACGTGCGCGCGCGCACACACACACACACACACACACACACACACACACACACACACACACACACACACACACACACACACACACACACACACACACACACTTAAAGGTGAAGAAGTGATTTATGCACCGTTTGTGAGTGTATGGAATGTGATGCTGCACCACAGAGGCAGATTCACGTGTGAGCTTCGTTGTGGATCTCACAGCTTGTTTATTGTGAAATTCAAGGAATCCTGGATTCCTTGAATTTCACATGTCTTAACGAGAGATTGCAGGTTGACCTAGGGGATTCAAGCAGATATGGCCATTGGGCTCTCAGAGATGGATGAGCACACTCGCCCTGTGGCTCTCTGACCTAGCAACCCCACAACTCACACAAACACATCATTAAGACCACTATTTCTGTCAACAATTAACTAGCGCAATTAATAAATTGAACACGCGTACAGACTCGCGGGGGATGTGGATCACTTTGGTGGTCGGTCTTCGGTGGAAGTACGTCCTCTTCCCACCGCTCAGGTTAAACCATAACATTAGTTTTCCCATAAACATTAAGGCTGGGGAATTAGTTCACTTGGCCGAATGCCTGACACCTACTTTCCACTGCTTAAAATGAGCCAACTGGTGGGGAGCCCTCTTAGCTGGGTTTGTGTGACCTAAAGAGCATCAGCTAGGTGTTAACAGGCCGATGATACAGTACTGTGAGTGTGTGATAAAAGGTGGTCAGAGTGTCTCACACCGCAGATGTTGATGTTTCGTGACAACGGCCAGGTGTCTCTTTCACTCACACATTTTTTTCTCTCTCTCTCTCGGTCTCTTTCCATCACCGTGGCCGTGTGCAGCGCTGTGCAGCTATGGTGTGTGCTTCAATGGGGGCCAGTGTCGCGCGGGATCCACCCAGCTTTGTGACTGTCCTGCTGGATTCAATGGGCCCAGCTGTCAGTATGGTGAGTACAGGTGGTTTCATAGTGGTCCAATCATTTCTCTCTCTTTTCCATCCACCTCATGTTATTCCCTGGTGGTCTGTCTTTTTCCTGACTTCTCCTGACAGCTTATCTGTATTATCCAATTTAATTGAGTTTCATTTTCAGCCAGTAAAAGCACTTAGCAGGTAGTTTAGAGGATAGATAAATAAATGTATGTAACGTGAAAGCTCTCTTGACACTTGATGAATTGGAATTGGAACTGATAACAGGTTGCCATTTCATTAAAAACACATTTTGGGCTATTTACTGTGAGCCAATGTTTTGATGCATTTCTGCCAAATCCCCAAGCCTCAATCGACTCCCCCTCAGTGATCACATTTCCCCGCTAATGAACGGGAATCGCTTCACATCTCAAAAGTTGGCTTCTTCGCCACCAGTCCAAGAATTTTATCAGCAACCTATTGTGGAAGTTGAGCTGTTGAAACAAAACAGCGGAGGATGTTGTTGTTTTTCTGATAACGCCACACGACAGGAAATTCCTCCTTGTGCTTGCTTTCCACTGTCCCTCCTTTAGTTTTGGGCCCCGCGCAGACACCCTAAAACGATGGGCCATATAGCGCTCATCCAAGTTCAAAGCCACAGGAACCGCTGAACAATGGGAGTCCCTTTACAGTGTACAGCCTGACCTGGTTTAGCCCAATCTGGCCAGGAACCAGGACCGTCCAGCTCTCGTCCAGAATGCCAACTCCAACATCAGCAGATGGTTATCTTTCAGGTCTCTGTGGGGTCGGAGGTAGCCATGTGATAACCCCAGCACCGTACAGCCACTTATCTCTTGCCTGGTTATTACAGCAACCGTCATCAAGCTCGGACAGGCCCGAGAGTGACAGGTCCTTGCAAGGGATCGCAGCTCTCTGCGGCGGCCCGAGCTGACCTAGCTTCTTAGCAGGTTATTTAATGCTTGAACGAGAGGCTTAATCATTAGGACAGAGGCGCCATGATGAGCACACATGCTCATTGAGGTGCCGCTTAGCACAGCTGGAGGCCACTTGGGTGTCTTCTCCAGGCTCTTCCTTGTGGGTTCAATCCAGTGATGATGGAAGACATCTGTTTAGCATCAACTGTGCTGGCTGTGTCCACATACCCCCCAAAAAAAGAAGGCTGCATAGCATTACATAAAATTGCACACATAACCCCCCCCCCCTCCCCCCGTTCATTTGCGGTAAACACAATTACATCAAGTCGGCGTCAACATCTATGAGTTGTGCAGTAGGCTCTGTACTACTGACGGTACAAATGACTGATCTGTACTGTGAGTACAGTGAAACCCTGAGTGGATGTGAGGGTTTTAACCCATTTAGACTGGGAAAGAATCTGTGTCATTTTTTGATTTCATTGGCTATTCAAAAATAGCAGATCTGCAAGCTCGTAGCGCGGCTCTCGGTGCCGTGCTACAAGCTTGCAGATCCTCTATTTTCGAAAAATCTTAGATTTTTTTTCAATATATATATATATTTTTTAAAGCAAACATTTGTAACTCAAATCTTTGCTTCTAGGGATTCTACAAATGTCTTCTAAATCCTCAAACCTTTTCATGTCAAGGACCACCCAAAATGATATGTACTGTATTTGGCCGCCGACCACATCCCAAAATATTTTGTTCCAGGGACCCCCCCCCCCCACAGAAGCAAAGATTTGAGTTACAAATGTTCCCTTTAAATATATATATATATTCAAATATTTGCACAAATGTTTTTATTTTATTTTTCTATAGCAGATCATCTACAAGCTCCTACTGTAGCTTGTATACCTGCTATTTTTGAATAGCCAAATAAATCTTAAAATGATACAGATGCTTTCCCGGTCTTAATGGATTAATGTATTATATATGTGTTCTGTGTGATGATAGGATGCATGGTAGGGGTGGGAAACACCAGGGACCTCACCTTTTCCATTTTAATCACAATTCTTGGGCCACGGTTTGAAAAGATCAAGATTCTTCTATCTATTACGTTTCTGCGATTCACCAAAATGTTTTGTTGTTGGTGTTGTTGACTGCCATAAAAAAGTTGCAGTCTTTCAAAAACACAATATAAAAATATATGTCTCTTAATTGTACAAAATGGATTCTATGCACCAAATAATGCCCCCTGTGACCCTCACTACCAGAGATCATCAGTCACTTTGAGCAGGTCTGTGACCACGCAGACTAGCCCTGCGGTATGGCTTTTTGATTGATTGATTGATTGATTGATTGATTGAACACTTTATTAGTCAGACCGTCAGACGTGGTACAGTCAAGGCTAAAAGATCAGTGGTGGAAAAAGTACTCACATTTCTTACTTACGTAAAAGTATCAATACTGCAATGTAGAAATACTACAAGTAATAGTCCGGAATACAACATTTACTTGAGTAAAAGTACAAAAGTATTGGTATCAAAATGTACTTAAAGTACCAAACGTAAAAGTACTCATTATGAAGAATGTTTTAAAATGTATTAAAAACCTTTGAAATTAGCAGATCTACAAGCTCACAGCGCATTGTGAGCTTATAGATCGTCTATTTTCAAATGGCTGAAGTGGTTAATGCATGTTCTGTAATAATAATCAAAATCTACAAAGTAACTATAACTAAAGTTTTCAAATAATTGTAGTGGAGTAAAAGTATAATATTTGCCTCTGAGATCTATTGGAGTAGAAGTAAAAGTACTGACATTTTTAAATGATCCATTAAAGTAAAAAGTAAGTACAGTACTTGAGTACATGTACTTAGTTACTTTCCACCACTGAAAAATGATAACACAAAAAAAGTCCTGGGGACTTGTTTCCATTGTGCCATAGTTCCCTGACACATGATGATGCATAACGGGAGAGAGAGGATGCAAGGGGCAGGGCACCCTGAGGCCTTTTATGACCCATCCCTCAACTCCGGCTCTATGTATTGTCACGGGCCAGAGAAGATGTAAATCTTTGCGACGATGACGTTCTTCAAAGTCCTTACTCTGACGTATATTTTCCGTGAATTTATTTTACAGGTGTTATGGCCGCTTAGAATGTATTTTCTCTCATATTTGTCTCTGAGGACATATTTAGCTGGAGGGAGTTGAGTTACATTAGGAAATGCTAAAACCCCTGTGCATTTTACAGTGGGTGTATGTCATCTTAAATGCTTCGCTTTTCCCTTTCTATGCGTCAAGACCTACCAGCGTTGCTCAAAATGGGGAATCGTTGTCACAGCTGGGGACTGGTTTGTATGCAGAAGACCCTTACCCTGCAGCTCTCCCCTCTATTGGAGGCTAATATACTTTCAGTGCCATGGCAGTTATATTACTCTGTGATTGAGCAGAAAGGGCTTCTGGATGCATGGGTGTGGAGACTTGGATTGGTTCTGCCTGACCACAGGGAACCTTTGTGTTTGACCAGAGCACTGATAACCTCAGAGCTGGACTTTTGTGGTCCAGCACCGTGCCTAATAGACGCCCGAGGGCAAAAGGACTATAGATGTAGGCTGAGTACAAAGTGTTTCATTCTAGATAGAGCCATAACATCACCTCTAATAATGAATGACTCTTGTTTTGGAAATGGCTCTGATATGTGGTTTAACCGCCACAAAAAGCACTCTCTGGTGGTCCAGCTACTATGCCTCTCTTTGTAACTTTGTCACATTCTTGAGCTACCACAGGATAACCGCAGTGGTCGACTGCGTACCGGACAGCTCCCAGCGCATGCACACAGGCTATTATTACAGCTCTGCTTACTGTTGTGGTCTTTTGTGCGTTCTCGGAACTGTCAGTCGATATTCGCCTCACTCTTGTCATGTTGTCACATGTTTACATATAAGCTAAAGCCGTGGCGGCGGCAGCAGTTACAGGCTAACGCACCGAGCCACACATCACACAGATTCACTCATCGTTTAATGCCTTTTGCATGTTGTCAGTTGTCTGAACATTCCTATGCAATTGCATGTGGCGATATCTTCTCAGGATGCTTTCATGTGGTTTGCCCGTGTTTGTGTATGGAAATTGGTCTGTGTTTATGCCATTCAAGGACCTAATTAGTCTCCTGCTCCCAATAGTTGTCTGGGGGTGGTGGAGTGTCATCTGTTTTTCAGTTACATCATCTCGTAAAACATATAATTTTTATTTTTCATTTTGGTAAGTCTCCTAGCTCTGTGGTAAGTAGAAGTATGGAGCCCAGGGGGAGTCTGTCTTATAATTCACATTTATTTTGAACGGGCACTTGTCTCATCTTCGTTCAACCGCAAACGCTGGGATTAATTAGTTAATTACAAGATTAAACAATTACATCTGATTGATGGGGACATCTTTTTATGTTGCTTCATGTTAAACCGCTATCACGATCACTGATCATGTTTTAATTAGCTGTTTGCTGTTTTAATTAAGATAAGCGTCACTTGTTGCCACACATGCAAACACCAATGCACATACCCCATGTGGTAATGGGTGGTGAGTGACATGCGGATTATGGACAAATAAGAATGATATGCTTTCATATACGAATTCCAAAGGTACCATTTAGTCATAAGCGTAGGAAGCAAAAATTCCCTTAAAATTCTTGCACATTGAAGTTGTTAGGGAGCACATTGTTTCGTAATGCACTGGAACCAATTTATCACAGCTCTAGGTGAGTCTTGGTGCTTCTTCAAACCTTTCACCATTTAAAATGGTTCCAGCCTCTTTGCCCTGGGTCCTTATGGGATTCAGGTACTGCAGAGAATATCCAGCCTGTCATCAGCAGACAAGTGGTGTCCTCTGGGATCAAGAGCTTCCAATCTTTTCAGACTTCTGGCAGGGCAGATGTCTTCATACCAGCCAACATCTGGGCTCAGCCTCAGATGCACACAGTTGTAGTCTGTGTCCTATGAAAACCGATCTTATTGTAACTGTCTTTTCTTTACAACCACTTAATGTGACATGCACTGACGCAAACAGTACAATGGAAGTAATCTAAAAAGCAAAAAAAGTGACACAATAAAACTTCTTGATTCTGTAATAGGGTTGTGTAGTTACCTTGCCATGATACCTTGCCGTAACTCTAAAGGTGGCCAAGGAAACCAAAATAATTGCTCCATTGATTAGAAATTGATAATCCAATACAGGCTCCTCATTGACTTACATTGTACAGTGAAGAGGCTCAGGAAGAGCTCTTTTGGCCTGTAAACAAAAGGAAACAAAGTTGATTCTGACAATATAGAACATCACCAAACCCGGTACTATTGCTAGTAAAAATAGCTAAATCAACCAAACCCGGTGTTATTTCTTTATATAAAAATGTCAACGTCCTGTTGACATTTTTATACAAAAAAATAGCACTGAGTTTGATGACGTTCTATATTGTCAGAATCAACTTTGTTTGCCTTCGTTTATGGGCTAAAAGAGCTTGAGCATATGGTTTGATTTGAATGATCAATTTCTAATCAATGAAGCAATTATTTTAGATTTCTTGCCCACCTTTGGAGTTACATCATTGCAAGGTAACTACACAACCCAAACCTCTACTAAAGTGGTCTAGCCCTTTAAGCCCTTTATACTTTGTCATAATGACGAATAGTGAAAATAGCCAATACATTGTACAAGCTCACAACGTGTTGCCATGCGACGCATTGTTAGCTTGTAGATTGGCTATTGTTCCTATTTTAGTATTTTTTGACCTTTTTGACATTTACATGCCCAAAAGGCTGAAAGTTGTTAACCTGGATACATGCTTGGCTGCACGTATTGCTTTGGCCCAGTTCTACATTGTAAGTCCACGAATTGACCCTGTTTAGATGCTTGTATATAATTTCATGAACCCAAAGCTGTAAAAAAGAAGGAGAAAAAGAAAAAAAGAAATCAGTCAAAGAGCCCTTTCAGCCCTTTTCTCTAATTGTGGTTTTTACTTTGTGCAAACGGTTTCTGGATCATAAGCTCATGTCATGTCTTGGCTTGGTTTGGGGTCATGGTGATGCCAGCAGGGCCAGCCTGCTCGACGCATCACTCATGACGGGCCCCCAGCTGATGCCTATCATCATTATCATAATTCTGTAATGTACGCTTCAAAGCATCCCAGGCATGCTTTCTCAGCAGTGGACACACTGTCTTTGAACCTTTCAGGAGCATGTTAGCGTCATTATCTTCACAGCTGAAAAGTCACTTGGATTCATGACCCCAGTTTGATTAGAATAAGAGATGGTTATCTGCTTAATGTTGCCATTCAAGAAAAAAAAACATTTATAGTTGATGTCAGAGTGAAAAGTATTAATTAATTTGAAATATGTGCATTTTCTCCTATTTTTGTTGTTGTTGTAAGAAAGAGATGTATAACAATTTAGCGCATAATGTTCGCCATAGCAATGATTAAACAGTTCAATAGTTAACTAGTTAAGTTATTAATAGATAACTTTTTAATTGAGATTTTTTTAATCTCAGCTTTATTACTACTGCATTATGCAAAAATATAGGCTACCTCTGCCTGAAAGCACATTAGCATCCTAAACGTATTCTAATATCTAGTGTACCATATCCCCATTCATATTAGAATGGGGATGTCGACTGGGATAGTGGTCCAGACCAGTCTGCCCAGCTGGACAGTATGATGGCATTCCTCCACTCCTGACCACCAAAGTGGACAGAATGCAGGAAAAAAAAGGTCACAATGTTCTCCGTCACGCAACAGCACACAATGTCTGTGGAGCACAGAAGACTCACAATAGAGTTCCAATTACTGAACGAAGTTTTAACACTTGGGTATTGAATAGGACCTACTGTATTCAAAGTTTAGGTTAGTTGACAGATCGCTCTGAATAGCAAGGTCAATTAATGCTCAGGAGCATGATTGCACAAAATGTGAACCCTCCACAGTTCAGCTGGCCGGGTTCCTGTGGAATGTTCACTGAGATGTGCCACAGAGAACGAACGAGATACCAGAAGGATATATCGTGCTCTATCAGCAAAACTCTCACAACAGTCGGAATGCTGTGACATCCACATTTGATCATGTTTGTGCAGCACATCGGAGGGTGTTTTCAGCACGTTGTACCAAAACATTTTATATTGACTTGTTAAAATCACTGCATCCGAATGGTTTCTTAAAGCAGTCATTCTCAAACTTTTTTAATTTCAAAGAAATTAAAACGTTTAGGCCACGCCGCCACGGACCCCCATTTGATATGATCTTTTATCTCTGGGACGCCAATCCACACTGTCAAATCCTGAGTGTTCATTTAACTTGTATTACCAGGACGCTGGCTCACTGACAGCGAGCTGTGTAGCCACAGAGACGGCTGGGATTGATGGGGTGTTGGACATGTCATAGAGCGGGTTTCACCACCATCCACCCCCTCTCTCCTGCTTCAACTCCAACTCTTCAACTTTGAGTACAAATGGCGTCCATTTGGCTCCATTTGTACGCCCTCAGAGTTACAAACCTGTGAGGGTCCATTTGGTCCCTAACTATCAATCATTTAGCTGGGACCTGGAGCCCCCTTAAGAACCCCTGGATGTCCCCGGAGCCCACATTGATGGCCATGTGTCCCATTTTTGCCAGTCTTCAGATTCATGGCTATTCATAATTCATTATCTTTCAACTATAATAGGTGAAACTGCACTGTGGGGTTGTATGTGAACAATGCAGCACACGGGCAGATCGCTGGTCAAGAATTCGGCGTGAAAAGCCACGGGTCTCTCTTAAATCCTTGACCTTTTGAAATACCATGACATTTAAATTTCTAGCTGATTGTTTGTTTTTTCTACAGAAAATGTTTCCCCTCCTGTTTTCCTGAGCATTGTTACCAGCTGTCATTTAAACCGAGGGACATTGCTAGCCAAAAGCTTCTGGAACATGCAGACAGTTTCCCAGAACTTGACAAATGCATGGCAAAGAAAAACAACCAAATAAATAGTGACTTCAAAATGTCTTAAAGGTATTCAAAGATTCAAGAATCAAAGGGGTTTATTTATCACTCACTCTTACAAGTACAAGCAGCGAAAAGTTGTAACATGCTCTGCAAACAGTGCTAACAATAACAATATAGAAGACAACAATTCTAAAAACATGTTATTTTAGAATGATTATATAATATTTTGACATAGCTGTTTCTGCCCGACAGCAGAGATATAGTGTACGTAGGTAATTAAATATAGTCCAACTGGTATTGTGGCATAGAGACATACTGTTCTACTTTGAACCCACTTTATAAAAAAAAAAGAAGGGGAAAAAATGCACATTTTTGTCATCAAACAGTACTACATGGCCTTGTGGCCTAGAGAGTGAGATGTGCCAAGCCTTGATCCTTTTCAAGGTAGATGCACAGTGCAAAAAATGTCAGCATTTTTTCTGACTTTAGTTGTCCTCATAGAGGTGTGAGAATGTGCCCACTGGCACTAAACACTGTGGGAAGGAACACTTGTGCTGGTTGTTGTGGTTAAGTAAAGACAAGTAAAGGTAAAACCGTTGACAGCAATGTAGAGTGTATAGAGAAATTAAGGGAGAATAATTTAGCAACTGGGACATACAGAATGTACAGTAAATACTAAGTATATAATGCTGGTGCAATATGTGGAGGGGGTTTTGTGCCAAAAAGAAAGAAAATAAAGACAGTGTGTGCTCTGTTGTGAAGGTATTCATTTAAGCAGTCACACAGCGGTGGGGTGTAGAAGGGGGCAGTGATGGGAACAACAGTTTAGCTGTAGACAGATCCAACCACTAAGTACTGTAGATCATTTTTACGACAGGTTATCAGGTCATCAAATTGAACCCCTCTGACTGTGTTACAGTCTGTCACAAATCTCCCTTTGACTCTCATTCCCCTGCTCTCTCTGTCTCTCTCTCTCTTTTACCTTCCTTCCCTCAGAATTTTGCTGGCTGTAGACGTTAACACGTTTGATGACACACTTGTGTTTAACACACACATGAACACGCACACAGGCGTGCGCACGCGCATGCACACAAAACTGTGTCATATGCACCAAGTTCACAGTGACCTTAGACCTTGTTCATTGTAGAACAGCTGTGTCAAGAGAGAAGCAGATTCATATATATGTATATATACGTGTATATAGAAAGTAGGTGTTGGACCTGGTGTTTGTTGGTTCCTGTACAGCAGTGTTTGGGTGTCAGGGGGAGGGTCCGTTCAGATGTTCCTCTTTTAGAGTACCTCTGTTCAAGCCCTATTAGCTGGGCTACTCTACAATTACTTGCAGCTGAATAGAGGTCTCACCTCTTCGGTAAGTGTCCCGCAGCCTGTTGTAGCGTGTCTTTAACGGCCCACGTTGTCTCTTCTGCTGACAGGGCTCCTTTGAACATATGTACAGTAAAATAATCTGTGTTAATTTAACACAGAGAGTGTACAAATGGAACCAAATGGACCCATAAGGGTGCATTTGGTTCCATTAGTACACTCTGGGAGGTACACATATGAACTTTTTACTGTGTATTTACAAGAAACTTCTGTAAAATGGTTTGCAGGTTATTTCTGCAGCTGGTTCATTTTCATACAAATTCAATGGATGCGGCTGCCTTCCTTTTTTTCAGGAAGTTTTCATTTTAAATTCTTGCTCATATTTAGACATTCTCTTAGACATGTGGCTTCAGTAAATTCCACCGCTTTGCATGTTTTTTTTGTTTGTTTAGTTTTTTAACTCGATAATATTATTTTAATTTCATACAGTCTTCTTCACAGTCAGTTCCCTCAACATTCCCTTTGTCTAAATAGACTCTAAATAGAATAGAATCTGGAGTGTTAATAAATGCCATCCACGGGTGACCCGGCAGCAGAGTGGTAAGGGTGTATACCACATGAGCTCAAATGCCTGACAGTGAGTGCCCAGTTTGATTCCCAGCCAGACGGAAATCAAATCAAGGCTTAAAAATACCACAGAAACTAACTTAAAAAGAACAAAATTTTAAAAATAAATGGCCTAGGCTCCAATGTAGCCTGACAGCGCGTCGCAGGTTCGAGTCCCGACGGCCTTTGCTGCGTGTCACTCCCCATCTCTCTCTCCCCGTTTCCTGTCGAAGTTCACTTCTCTGTCAATAAAGGTATAAAAAGCCCAAAACATTTATCTTAAAATAAATAAATGAATGGCATCCACTGCTCCTATTAGTTAGGATGTTAGAGGACACATTCATATGTGCAAATGTACTGTGGCAATATACCACAACAATTAATTCAGCTCTGAATCAGATTATAGTATAGTATAGTCAACACAGCTTGTCAGGCTAACAATGGGAGAAGATTACTTAATCAGGTTCTCGTTACGGGGGGCTAATCAATCTTCTGCATAGCTTTTAACCACAATGTCAGCAAGCATATAAAAATATCCAGATGTGCAATGTAATCTTCCTAAGTTATGGATCCTACACACACATTTCATACCAATTGCACCATAATTGCAGTTTTTTTGGTTTAATGCTTCCTAGAATGGGCCTCCCACCTCACACACCTGTGGACTGCACTTCATATTGTACTAGAGCCCGGCCGATGCCAGATTTTTGGGTCCGATCCCGATTTTGGAGAGTCCTAGTGTAACGCCCGGGAATCAAACCCGTGTGGAAAGCCGACATATATCCACTAGCCTAAAGGGGAATTCCCCCTTGGCCGGGGGAGATATTAAACCTTTCGTCATCAGGCAGAGGCTCTGAGCCACTACTGCTGCACCCTAGACCACCTAATCTGTAGCCTCGATCTCCAGGCTGTTCTTTTTCAGTTTTGCTAAAAAATAAAAGCCTGGACCAACCAGTTGATGTTCCGGGCATAGGAAGTGTTTCATTCCCCCAACCAACCAGAGTGCAGTGGGCGTCGCTCCAAATGTTGTGACATCAGGGCTCTCAATGCTACACATTGGGGAGGAGGAGGGGCGCGGGGCGGGGCGGGGCGGGGCGGGGGCTGATGGACAGATCGGTGAACCAATAGGATCCGGCGGATCTTTTCTCCGGAGATTTTGAACCCGCCCGTCTAGACATAATATCAGACACGCCAGGGCAGTCTACCTAATCGGTGGTCTAGGGTCTCCAAAAACTGGTTTTGACCAATATATTTTTCTAAAAGTGCAACATTGTTGAATCAATTTGCATAGATTGATTGATAGATACAAATAAACACATAAACGGAACTTTATTTTATTTAACTGCTTAAGCCTTATTCAACACCAAAATAGCCGATCTACAAGCTCACAACGCATCACAACGTAACTTGCTGTGAGCTTGTAGATCTGCTATTTAAAAAACTTTTTTAACTTGTTGACTTATATAATGACATGCCCAAAATAGTGACACCAGGTTGAAAAGTGGTTAAAAATCGGGACACATCGGCGGCATAATTGCAAATACTGAAGTCAAGTAATGGCCGATATAAGAAACCCAAAGTTGTCACATGGCATTTATCTGTTTACAAGCGTGTTAACATAAGGGGAGGAGATGAGACAATAGCGCGCAGGTCGTTTCATTTCAGCTGTATTGTTCATTTGTTTGTTCAAGCGCGTGTTAAACGCACTCTGATTTACGTGCCGTGGGTGACTTGTGTTCTCTGTGCACTGTTCAGGGGATGACAGCGGAGCAGAGAGGTCAGAGGTGAAGCCAGCATGTGGACGCAGTGTGTCTCTCTGAGAGAGGACCGCTGCGTCTCATCATGGCTGGCCGTACTGGTAATAAAGCCAGGAATGTAATGTGGCCTTTCACCCTGTTTGAGGATGCGGGCTGACTCTTTATCGTCACTCGTTTATTCATCGGGCCATTTACAGACTGACAGTGATGGGAGAGAGCAGCAGTGACACAGATGTTACTAGGCTGGCCCTCGTGGGCTGCCTAAAAGAAAGAACATCCCCCCCATGCCGTCTGGAGAAACCATTTCAATCGCATCACACCACACCATTTCATGCTGCCAGCTCTGGCAAGTACACAACTGCCAGTTAATGGGTTATATATATGCTAAATATATCTGCCCCCTTCATGTTTGGGAGTGCTGAGGAATGTAAAACAAGGAGAGAGGTGAGGTCTCTGTGGCCTTGGGACCTTTCCCACTGTAAAAATAAATCCCTAAATTCTGTCCCACTGAAGAGCTTTAACTTGGGATTAAGACAAACATTTGTGAAACCACTAATGGGCGAGAATGTACCTCTTTAGAGTTCTTAACCACCCTAAATGAAAGACAAATGTGAGTCTCACTGCTCATGGCTGAAGACACAGTACATTATGAGTTTGTTGATTGCTTGATTGCTTCAGGATTGATTTAGTATGTTGTTTCTTCACTGGGGCAAATCCATTCAGGAAGTTAATAATAATAATAACTCATGAGAGTGTCATGAACATATGAAGCTATTATCCGAGATTAAAACATTGTTTTAACAATCTGTAATACCGATATAACTAGAACCCAGCAAGCACAATGACGTCATGATGACGTTATGATGACGCCCGGTCATCACCCCGGTGACGTTCAGGACTAGGCCAGATCACAGCCCATATGGGGATGATCTTTACGTCATTTACAGGACGTCATCACCGGGACATCATATGGACATTTGGACAGCAATTTTGGGTGATGAGAAATGTGTTTAGATGACGTCCTGGAAGTGACGTTTTTGTGGTCAGGATTAATTTAGGTTGAAATCAGGTGATATTCTGGGCCAGATCTGACTTGTCTTGGTTTGACTTGATCTAGCCCCAATCGAGACGTCACTGATTGGTCCGGGTCCTGACTGTGCTTGCTGGGAAGGCTACATTTGCAGTGGTTGGAGATGGTCTTCCTACTACTATGTTTGACCCTCGTGTCGGGTATGCCACTATACTGTTTGACAATGTCAATAAAGTTATTTATTGACGTTGCATTGGACTATAGATGTGGCTTGTAGAACAGATTGTAGAACATCGCTGCAATTACCTCTCTTCATTGGGAAAGGTAAACTTATAGATTGAAGCTTTAACATCACACAAACTGACATAAGTTATTATTTGAGGCTTTATTTGACAGAATGCAGTGTAGAGAGACAGGAAACACGGAGAGAGACAGTTGGGGTAGCGACATGTAGCAAATGGTCCGGCCAGCAGCCAGGAATTGAACCGGTGGCTCGCTATCATGTGTTTGGCGCCCTAACCATTTGGCTATGGGGTTGCCCCAGACTGACACCTTCAACTATTTGACATGCTGTGATAGGATCATTTGATTACAGATGAGTTGTGACAACTACTAATCCTCTTACACTGTTAGCTAATAGACTGGATTACCTTTGGTTACACTGTATTAATTTGATCCTCGTTTACTGTAAATGAAGTTGGTCTATGAGAAAAGCAATACAGACTGGACAGATTGTTAACACATAATTCACATGATTATGTTTTTTTTATTAGCCCACCACCCAGAGCTAGTTGTAAGGATGTAAACCTCTAAAGCCCTGAGCTACCCAGCTGCAGCATTTTACTCTTAACTGGCATGTCCTTCCACCAGCGAGAGGTTAAAGGTGGTGGGGCATTAGGGGAGATTATATAACCCATACAGAATGTTTTCCACACATGCTGTACCTCCTCAAAATCTGGCCTCGTGGCTTTTAGAATTTCTTTAGAGTGAGATAGAGAGTTGTAAAAGTTAAATGGGTGGCAAATGAGATAATAAATGTCTAGATCACAGGGAGTCCAGATCGTTCTCAGGGTGTCCTTTACCTTACCCCGATGGCTTTTCCAGGCCATGGCTCAAGTGCTTGTGAACAGGTTGAAATCAGCTTATTTTCTCAAACCGCAGTGACAGTTGCTGCAGGTGAGGTATACTGTTAATAATTATTTTCACCCCCCTTTTTCTCCCAATTTAGTCATTATGCCGTTTTCCTGATTCCCCGTGTATTCTAGTTCCCTTGTCACTGTTAACACCTGACGTGTCTATTCCGATAGGCATAACTTGTCACTTCATCGTCCTCCCGACTTTCGCCGGGAGGACGCAATGCATGCAGAGGTGCACGCTGTTCTTTCTAGTTCCACACCCCACTGAACATGCACCCTGACCAGCCTTTAGGTGTTGTTAGTGCAGCGACAGAGATCAGCCTCCCAGTCCCTTCCCATCTTCCCTCCCACAAACACGACCAATTGTGTCTGTTGTAGTGCCCGGCCAAGCCGGATGCACTGCAGAGGATCCAAACCCCTCGTCTCCGCGGTGGTGGGCAGGAACTTTACCCCTGCTCCACCCGAGCTCCCGAGGCTCTACTGCTGAAACCACCAAAGAAATCTGAGTGAATGAATATAACAGAGGAAAGGTCAAAACAAATAGCTAAAAACGAACAGGAACAGGTGGAGAGATGTTATTCAAATGCTATTCATAACTGGAAATGTATTCACACTTTTGTAGCAGTTTATGAGCTATAAACTGGAATGTAAATGGACCATTTACTAGCCATTCCCATGTTCCTCCATGTGCCATTTGAAGATTTAATCCCATACTTAAAGCATTGTTAGCAGCCAGCATAGCGTGACCCGCGTGGCAGCTGAAAACCAAGGAGAGAGCGGCGAGATAGGCACTGCCCAGAGGAGGAACGGTCCCAGGCGTTCCTGTAGCAGAGCGTTCTCACACATTCTTCGCCTCTTTGTCTCCCTCCATCGCTGTGTTTAGCAGACGGCTTGTCATTCCCTTGCTCTCTCTATCTGACTCATTCCCCCGTTCTCTCCCTGCCTTTCTTCCCACTGCTGTGCCTGATTTATACATTGTCGTACGCCAGTGTCGTGTGCTGAAAATTGTAGATCTGACAGCGGGTCACATCGCAAGCGATTTTTTGTCTGTCTGATATGTGGTGTTTCACTTTGTTGAGGTATATATACCAGTGTACTGTTATACCATGTCACGGGTTTGAGTCTTACTTGTGACTTTCATTGCATGTTATACATTTCATGTCTACCTTCCCTATCAACTTGAAAATCAACTTGCAGAGACGTGAAACTTGCTTGAGGCAGGTAATCAACACAATACTATATCATCAATATCAGTTATGCTATAAAAAAAAAAACTTCCTGGAGAAAAGAATGAACACAAAATGTAAGGTGTATAGCCAATGGGAAAATGGTCTATGTTTATTTACGATACATGGCCAAAACTATGAATCGATGAAGACTCATATTGGACACTGCTATGGCCCTTTAAGAGCTCAAAAGTAAAGAATTCTAATGATGAAGAAATGAGGCAGGAGTGCAGGAGGAAACATCTCTTCTTCTTTTGTACTGTCAGAAACTAAGCTGGGAATCCCTATTTCGCTTTCTAGTGACTTCCTCTTCCTTTGTGCAGGCTCTTTCTTTCATCCTGAAAGAGTGTGAGGTATTTAGGCATAGCCTCCTTAGAGCAAACAGAGGTCTGTGAAGTGCAGGAAAGGCATTTGAAATGAGAGAGAGAGCCTGTTGCGGTAAAGGGTGGGGGGGGGTTTACTACACGTTTGCCCGTCTGGCTGCCATTGCATCCTGCTCAGCACCTGATTGGCTGCGCATAGTGTCACAAACGGAAAAGAGAAGATCTACAAACTCTAAACATATCAAAGTGAGCTTGTAGATCTGCTGTTCTTGTTGCGAAACGCCGGGGCACAACTAAGTATAAATCAGGATGAATCTTTCCTAATTGTGCTTGGGTCTTGGCCTCGCATGACTCCCATCCCGGCCTCATTAGGCTCTTTACAGCAGGACTGACCAAAGGTCGCTGCCGGTCACGCTGGGGGTGAGAGCATGGAGTTGTTTGCATAAATCTGAGTGGACATGCGTTTGCTAAATACAATTAGAGGAATAATGGGGCATTGGGCCCATCTCCCCCTCTACCAGGGTTCCCCTGATTTTCCTTATCTCCTCATGCGTCCAGGTAGACCGCTGATATCACACTGATATCTCACTCCATATTTACAGAATCGTTCTACTTTTGCCTTTGTTCTCTTTTATGTGCAATTCTACATGGTGTAGGCCTATTCTACTTTCATTTGTTAAAGTATAAAATAGGGATTAAATGGGCAAACATTTCATTTGGCATTAGTAAATAAAGCTAAATGTTTACAGAGTGATAGAGTGGTACAGTAACAATATTTTTGCATGGATATGAATACAGGTGTGCCTTAAGATTTTGACTTGCCCTTTGGTGTGCCTTGGGCTCAAGACGTTTGCAAATCACTTTCTCAAAGTGGGGTCTGGGGACCCCCAGGGGTCTAGCTAAACTAGTGATAGTTAGGAACCTTACCAGGTCTGTAACTCAGAGAGTACAAACAGAAACAAATGGACCATTACAGGTCCATTCTGTTCCATTTGTACACTTACAGTTATGGGGGTCCGTGGCAGCCTAATGCTTACCAAACTGGGGATCCTTGAAATGTAAATGTTCGAGAACCACTGCCATAGACCACAAGCTTTTCACCGCTAATCCCAGCTTTCCCTTCACCTGCAACATATGTCGTCTGTTGTGTGTTATCTTTACACTGGATCCACTTGGGCCTGGGGGATGTTTATCTGGCTGCTGCAGCATCAACTCTGAACACACAGCCTGTGTTTTCTGGAGGTGATGTGGGGTGTGAAAAAGCGGATGCTAATCTGATGGAAATGTAACGGGACAGGGTCACTCACCTCTCCAATGTTTGTTGGTACTTAAAATGTAGTTTGATTCTCATTACCGCCATTGTCACTATCCACATGGAGTAGTTAACCACTTCCACCTTCCATGCTTAGACATTTGAAAAGAACTATAGCTCGTAGTGTTAATTTAACATTGAGAGTAAGTGATACAGAAATTCAGAGCACTTTCTATTTTAAACATTTACCTTTTATTTATTTTTCATTAACCCTGGCATTCCTATTTTCGGCATGTCATGGTGACAATTTGGAAAGTTATTTTTTTTAAATAGAAAATCTACCAGCTCACAACGCATCGCACAGTGTGAGCTTGTCGATTGGCTATTTCAGCTATTTGTCATACGACAAACTATATATATAGGGCATAAAATGTACTTATGTACTACTTGTACTTGATGGCCGTGTATTTGCCTCCATTCCTCCCCAAGGGCCATGAGCTCTGGGGCAAATTTCCATCCGCTAGGGCGCTAGTACACATACCACAGCTGTACATGGTACACATGCAAAGGGAGAGAGAGACACGTTGGAAACCACAACAAGTCATTTTTGAATTCCTGCCGGCCTCTCGCGTGTTGTCCCAGTCACCCAGCAGAACTGCTCCTGGGTCAGGGGTTGGAACAGACAGGTCCTAACAGGTAGCGCACAGACAGAGCACACGCAAAGGGTCAGAGTACACGTCCCAAGGGTACAAAACGGTATTTGCCTTTCGTCTGTGTTGTAGATCATAAAATGTTATTCAGGTGGGAGTGTTATGCATAGCTGCTTTTGCAGTTGCCCTATATTTTTTTGTCTGAGTTATGGCCTGTGAATTAGTGCTGATAGTTAAAATTAGTTGTAAGTCCAGCTAAGCACTTTCAACCTGGCGTCCCTTTTGGGCATGTTCAGTTGAGACTTCAAAATAAAGAAAAATTGAACTTTGAACAAAAAATCAAATAGCCCATCTACAAGTTCATAACACGTTGCATCAAGACTTGTAGATTGGCTATTTTTGCTATTTGTCGTACTACAAAGTATACCGTATAGGGCTTAAATGGCTAAAACATCTATTAGACTGCATTTGTTGTGCCACTATTGATAACGATCGTCTTCTACTCAGGCATATCAATGCCAAGGGATAATCACAGCATTGTCTCTGCCACTGTACACAGTAAAATAATAAGTAAAGTGTTGATCTATCTGTAAAAAAATGGTTTGGGGGTCTTCAGTTCAGGATGTCTCCCCTCTGGATGACATGGGCCGCCTCAGACGTGACTTTCTCAGTTGAGTGGTTTGAGCTGCCCTGAGCCTTTGGCGAGCATGGGGTTATGCTAGTAGCACTCAGCTGTAGCTAAGAGTAAATTTAAAGCTCAGAGAGTGAGGCAGGTCTTAACACAAGGGCGAGTAGCTCATAACACACAAAACCACACACCCAGTGGTGGAAGAAGTACTCAGATTTTTTTACTTGAGTAAAAGTAGCAATACCACAATGTAGAAATACCTTGTTACAAGTAAAATGTCTGTATTAAACATTTATTTGTATTAAACATTTATTTGTTGTAAAAGTACAAAAGTATTAGATTAATATACTTATTATTATTCAAATGTTTTTATTCAGTTTTCAAATTCAATAGTAACTGAAAACTACAGCAATAACAATAATAAACCCCCCCCCCTGAGAGACTGGCCAAATTCACAGTTACAAACAACCAGATTAATATACTTAAAGTACCAAAAGTAAAAGTACTCATTATGCCGAATGTCCCATTTCACTATTTTTCTAAATTGTCCAAATCTTTCAAAGACTTACAAGCTCACAACTTGTTGCATCATGACGCGTTGTGAACTTGTAGATCGGCTATTTTCTGATTAGATGAAGTATTAAATAGGGCTTAGGTTAATCTATATATTGTAATAATCTAAAATCTACAGAGGAACTTCTAAATATAGTTTTCAAATAATTGTAGTGGAGTAAAAAAAGTATAATATTTGCCTCTGAGATGTAGTTAGTAGAAGTATTGAAAAATAGTCAAAAAATACTCAAGTAAAGTAGAAGTACCTAAAAATGTTACTTAAGCACTAACAGACTTAGTTAATCTCCACCACTGGACAGCTTGGGTCTTATGAAAGGGGTGAGTAACTCATAACACACACACACACACACACACACACACACACACACACACACACACACACACACACACACACACACACACACACACACACACACACACACACACACACACACACACACACACACACACACACACACACACACACACACACACACACACACACACACACACTAGCTTCATGGTGGAGTGAAACAGGTCATCAAAATAGTGATTACAGGAGTTAAGATTCAGTGAACCAGGGTGTTCACTAAACACACACTGGATTTGGGTGTCTTTGATGTGACATAAATCCCTTTGTGGTCAAATACACACAAATAATATTACATTCTTTTATTAAGGCTTGTGGTCCTTAAACAAAGACTACCAGTAGCTTGATTGATTGATGTTTTTTCATGTTTCTTATTCGGGTCAGTTAATGCCTCAGCGCTTCTCTCAGCACGACCAAGTCCCTCTCTGGATGAGCCTGACTTATTTGTCTGTGGTTTCTTGTCAACACACGTCTCAGGAAGAATAATTGTATAAAAACAAAAGACAGCTGTTTGAAAAGACAGATATGCAGAGAATTTGGGTGGATTGTGTCCGTCTGCACTTTCACATGAGAGACATAGTACCAATGACAAGACTTAAGACAACTTTCATCAATCCATCATACTGAAAGGATACTGAGGACCTTTTTTTGCGTGTGTCTGTGTGTGTTTTGGAAAATCTTTAAGTGGGGTAAGTGAAGTAAAAAAAAAAAAAAAAGCTTTTCATTCTCTGTCTGTACCAAGATGTGCATTACTCTGATATTGAGGTTGTCATCAAATTCAACCTCTTAAAACTGCCGCAAGAGTGAGACATCGTAAATGACTTCACGGAAATCTTTGTGGTTCTGGAACGTACGTAAGTACAGATTTCAGTACAGATTTGGGTCTTTAACGACATATCGCAGCATTAGTCTGTGTGTGGTTAGTCGTCTATCATAAAGGGGACATTTTTGAACGGCTCTGGATTTAGGAAAGCCTAAGGATCAGAGACAGTCGGTGCGCCACATCCGAATGGCACTTAACAACAACTCAGCTGCCAAAGCGTGGCCACAATTACAGAGCGTTAGGAAGAAATTCAAAGCCCTAACTGCCACTCTGACAGCATTAGCGTGGAAGTGTCTGGATGCCCAGTGTGATCATACGTTTGAGCGTGCCAGTGTAGGCTAGTGCAATGATTCTCAACCTTTTTAATTTCAAGGACCCCCAGTTTGGCATGCATTAGCCCACTGACCCCCATTTGATACAGTTATTTTTTATATATCTCTGGGACCCCAATCTACATCAGTGTTAATTTAATTCTGAGAGTGTACAAATGGAACCAAATGGACCTGTAAGGGTCCATTTGGTTCCATTTGTGCACTCTCAGAGTTACAGACCGGCAAGGGTCCATTTGGACCGCTGACGGTCCCCAGACCCACCATTGAGAAACAGTGGGGTGGTGGGGTATACCCACGTGAGGGACATTTACCTCACTAGGTGCATGGGCTAGTACGTGAGGTGTGTTTTGATTCTATATGATGCAGTGACAGTCAGTGATGTGATGAAGATGTAGAGCAGGATTGCATCTTGCCAACAAGCTCAGCAACTTGCAGTCCGCGACCTTGCTTGGTCTAGCAAAGCATTAACAGCAGGGGGCAGTGTTGAACTTGTGATGATTACAAACAGATGGCAGGCTACTGTAGGTGTATTCTGTGATTATGTTTTTCCTCTCTTTGTTTATTTTTCAGATAGGATTTCGACCCTGGAGCAAATTGCTGCTGTCTTTGCTGATTGTTGCCTTATTCGTGCAGCAATCGTGCTTTCAATCTAGTGTGAGCTCACTTGAACATTCTATCTTCAGACATCATAAATGATGTAAGATTCAGATTGGAACATCTAAAAATGTGTAGGTATCCATTAATTTTGCATCCACTTAAGATTATGACAGGTCCTTGGCTTTTTGATTTGTATAATATTTTTTGTGACTGGCTAGTGATGGAGAACGATATATCACACCTGCAAAGGGCTTTTTGTGCAAAAGTGTCTGTTTTAATTGAAGGTGAGACGGCTTCTTGATCTCGTCTATCCTTTCGACCTCCTGCCATGTCTGATTTGGCTCTAAATATTTACATAGCACAGAGACAGCAGTCTGGCAGAGACGCATTATACACAGACGTTAGAGAATAAAAGCTCTGGAATAACTCAACCCAACACAGACAAGTGATGACTGCAAAGGTATTTGTGGGGTTTGGATAAAACGTTTTGAATGTATTTGTTCGGCTGGCTGTGAGACATTCGCTTGAAAGTGAAAGAGGAGCTCGTTGGCTAATACGATAGCTTTATGTGCACATCTACTTTAAACACTTGCACCCTGGTGTCCCTATTTTGGGCAAACATTAAAATAAATGGCCGATCTAAACGCTCAGAACACGTTGTGAGCCTGTAGATCAGCGACTTTTGAATGTTTTTGAGTATAGTGCTCAAGTGGTACCTCCGTCCCTGGGTCCATCTTTACACTTTCAGATTTAAACTAACACTCTGGATTTTCCAGTGTGTTCAAACGCATACTCTGGAGGACTGACCGAAAATCCCCACCCGTTCATTTCAATTAAGTTGCTCACCCAGCGCATACTCCCCTCCTTCTGGGTTTGGGCCCTCTGGTTTGATAACATCATGGGGCCCACCATGTCATATTAGCAGTAGTGTGACTATCATGGACTACCTCTGTGTGCAAGCCTATGAGTCGATAGCCTGGTATCCAGCCTGCTTCGCTACGTTCGGCGGACTTTTTTTTCTCTCTTCGCTTCTCAGTCTGGAAAGCCTCCCATTGGAAGGTTTTGCAGAACTACACTGGAACTACATATGTTACGTTGGGCAACGTCGTTGCTGATTGGATGTTGTTCAAACGAATGACGAATCACAACGATCACACAGTTTTTTTGGTCCCGCCCCGCACCACAGACCAATCAGAAGCCCCAGGTTCGATTCGAAGCTTTTGGCATGTCCCGCCTCCCTTGGAGATAGGAGGCTTTCCAGACTGAGAAGCGAAGAGAGAAAATAAAGTCCGCCGAACGTAGCGAAGCAGGCTTGATCCCAGGCTAATGAGTCGAGCCCATTGGTCGAAACCCTTTTTCGTTCATGTGGTGGGCCCCTACTGACCCAAACTTGCAATACCAGATTTGGCCACTTAAAAATCCCCCATTGGCTTGGTTCAACGTGTGAAAAAAACAACTACAACAAACCTCTACAATAAACATTTTAAGGGTCATTTATGCTGAAGGTCAAAGGTGAGGAGAGGTTTCCTGGGAAACGGTGTGAAGTGATTGTCAATTCCAGTTCACAGGTTCTGGGAGCGTCCACAAGGGGATTAGTTTGTCATCCTCACACAACATGCGCTCATAAAACATCTTCCACCGCTGTATCCACTGGTCCAACACATATCAGGTAGACTGCAGAGCAGAGGGACCTCAACAATATGAAATCCTCCTCGCTCCAGAGCCGATCATACATGAAAGTCTTATGAATCCTGTAGGGTGACGGCCGTCGGCCGATAGCCTCTCTGTCGCACCTGGTAAATGAAAGCAGCTGCAAAGACTGAAGGGAAAGCGGATTATTACCCCAGCAGGTTTTTAGATCAGGGCCCTAGAAGGAAACTGGCCAGGCTACGTAAAGCCCCCCTCTACACACACACACACACACACACACACACACACACACACACACACACACACACACACACACACACACACCCCACTCCCTTGATGAATGCTGCAATGTTCCGGCCCATGACCCAGGAGATGGTATCACAGGCCTGGTGGTTTTGCTTGGCCCTGTCGTTGTATTAGTGTTAGCCCCCTGTAGTCCTGCTGGACATTAGCCTCGTCCTCCTGGGAGCAGTGGTGGTCGTCCTTATCGCAGGAAGTCACACAATACTGTTCTGGAATGTAAACCCTGGTGCAGCTGACCCGCTGCAGCAGAAAAAAAGAAACGAAATCACAGGTTTTTGAGCAACGCGCGTTTGTTTTTCCATTCTTCTCCAGATTGCTCCAGAATGCACCGTTCTTCCACCGCAGGGAAATGCACAATTTTCGTCCGTATCAGAGATTTGTTTTATTTTGTGGTTCGTTTACGGGAAGACATAACAGCGTTTATAAATTTTTGGCGCCTTCCCCGCACTGATGTAGATGTTGGATGGCGGTATGTCACAGAGCAACGCACCGTCACACAGCGAAGACACTGACCCTTCGTTCGGAGGGGATTGGTGATTGAGAGCTGCTGTGTTTGTGCGTCTGGGTGGCTGCCAGGCAGCAGACACCAGCTGGTTGTAAGAGTCAATGGGCCATGAGGACACAGACAGAGGGCAGGTTGACTGCGGTTCGGTCGGCAGCGCGTTAGAAAGGTATGGAGGAGCCCTACATACCTGCTGTGTTGGGATATCTCTGATCAGAACCAGCTGAACACACACAAAAAAGACCTGTGTGTGTGTTTGCCTGCAAGAAAGTGTGTCTTTGTGTGTCTTTGTGTGTGTGTGTGTGTGTGCGTGTGTGCGTGTGTGCGTGCGTGCGTGTGTGCGTGCGTGCGTGCGTGCGTGCGTGCGTGCGTGCGTGCGTGCGTGCGTGCGTGCGCGACTGCGTGCGTGTGTGTGTGTGCAATGCATGCGTGTGTGTGTGTGTGTGCGTGTGTGCATGTGTGCTCACAGTGTGAACGTGTGTGAGCCTGTGGGTTTGTGTGAATATGCTTGGCTACTTGTGTATGCAAGAAAGCGAGTACACATATGTATGCACTTGTATTCACGTGAGAACTCACTTATTGCTGAGCATATACTGTATACAGTATATATGATGTATATTAAAGGTAGGGTAAGTTATTTTCTTTGGTTAAAATAAGTGTTAAATAGCTCTATATTCTGATAGTACTCATTGCTATAGAGTGTTTGTTCAGTAGCAGGTAGGTAGGCTGCACTAGCCCTCCTGTTTTCGTGCCTAGAGGGGCGGGTTTAACATCTCCGGCGAGAGAATGCGTGTGATCCCATTGGTTCACCGATCTGTCCGTCAGCCTCCGCCCCGTCAACACAACATTACGAGCGACGCCCACTGCACTCTGGTTGGTTGGGGAAATGAAACACTTCCTATACCGGGTACAGCGACGCGCTGGTCCAGGCTTTTATTTTTTAGCAAAACTAAACAATAAAAGCCTGGAGATCGAGGCTAAGTAGCAGGAGTCTCCATGTCTCTCCAGCTCTTTATTAACACATTGGGTGCCAGCATTTTATAATAACAGATTACGTTCGGTGCCAGAAATCTCACCGTTGAGCTGCGCAGCGCTGTTTAAGCTGTAGACTCCACGACGTGCATTCCATGTGAAAAAAAGCATGCCTCCATTTTGCCCGATGGTCCTGGCTAACGCCTGGAACGACAACATCTCTCACGCGAGTAACAATGGCGGTCGTGCATACAAAATGAGTCGTTTTCCCCAGCGTAAAAAGTTTCGGAGTCATAGGGGTTTTAGAGAAGGAGATAGAACGGAAGCGGATGGGAGCCGTGTTTTTTGACACGGTGATCCATCTGGCCTATCCTTCTCAGAATCACCACGGGTGATCCCAGAGCTGCTCCAGCCCCTCCCGTGTGGAAAAAAAACGAAAAAAACAAAAAGACACCAAACACGGTTCGGCACCAAAGCGCTACTCTGTGAAAACACGGTTCAGACCGTGTTCGGCACCCGATGTGTTAAACAGAAAATGCATTAAACAAGTGAAATGGGAAGTGATGACACTAAGAAATGAGCAGACACAATTGTAATTGGAACACTATAAAAATGAAGCTGATAAATGGGTACTCTCTCCTGATTGGCTGACATTTTGTCACCTACCTGAAAATGTATTTTCTGTTTAATAAAGAGCTGGATAGACTGGGAGACTCCTGTTACTGAACAGACACTCTATAGCAATGATTATTATCAGAATATAGTGCTTTAACCTTTTAACAAAAAACTTTGCTATAACCAAAAAATATCACTTACGCTTAATTATATGGCTATCCATCTCATTGTGAAATGTTTCTCCTGCATTTTCCTCTTATATCAGTGATTCCTAACCCGTGTGCCGGGGGCTCTGAAAATGCACGCAGCCCACTCATCTGTTAAGTGGACAGATGGGTGGGCCACAAACACTTACAAGATTTTCAAGTGGGCCCTGATCCAGAAAATGTCGGGAACCACTGCCCTACATGGATTAAACCCTGACCCACAGCCTCTGACCCTGACCTCTGATCTCCACGGAGAGGATCCCCACAGACAGGCGGCGAGGCTTTGTCTCAGGCATGTAATCTCATCGGAAATGCTCACACGTATCCCCAGGGGCTCAGAGATCTGGAGCCTGACCCGTGCTAGATGTTTGGGCCCGATACCGATCATAATCTTAGACCGTCAGCCATGTATTTGACCAATATTGTAGTCAAAAACTAAAGTTTCTAAATTTGAGAACATCTAACTTACTAGAGGTCCGGGCTTACAAACCACAGCCCTCACATCTGGCCGTGGTTTGTTTATGGCTGAGTCAGAATGACGTCAGAGGTCTGCCGGCTCCGGCTCGCCCGCCGCCCTGTCCTCCCTTAAGCCAATTTTAATTTCAATTTCAATTCAAAAATCTTCAACAATAGACGATCTACATTGGCTGCATAATTGCAGATCAAATCGATGTTTTGGTCTGGCTCACCTCCAGATGCGGTTGGTCTTGATTTTTTCCTTTTTTTTTTGAAAGACTCATTTGTTATTTTGGAAAGGAGGCTCAGCTCTCTCGCAGCTGTTGTACTTCGTTAGATGTGTACGATCACACTGCTGGAGGTTAACCCTGTTGAAGGATTGATGGATGGCTGTTGGACAGAGACCTGAAAAACTGGAGAATCTCACCACTGCCTCCTGGAGTCAAGTGTGGGTACAGCCCGTGCTCCCAACCAACGGGCGACCCACGCATGATTTCAGGGGTCAGGGGGTTCACAACTTATGTGCAGGTCAATTTCATCTCTTTTGGAAAACTTTTCTTGTTATGAAATCAATTTGCTCTCGATCAGTCAGTGTATTATGGCTTACGTTGGCCAGACGTGGCCTTTCATTATAGGTTGATACTTTATCTCTAATGGAGCTGGTTGTTTGTGTATCCAGTGCAGAGACTGGTGTCCTCCCCTGACCCAAAGCAGTTCAGCATTCCTGTTTGCTTATTGGGCAGAATGACTCATGAGCGTCGAGCGTGACACTGACCCTGGGCAGCCGTCTGTGCAGGCTGCCTGCCACACAGGTGTGTGGCCCGAGGGCAACATCCCCCGCCCCCCACCCTTAACACTTAACACTTACACAACACACACACCCACACACACACACACACACACACACACACACACGCACCTAAGTGCTATCGACATGAAAAGTACACATGTTCCCTGAGGAGCTGCAGTCACATTACCTCTAGGTCACCAAGTGTAATTGATGTCATTCTCCACGTGCCTCCAGAGTCTGTTTGTTGTCACATTCCCTGAATTTGTTTCTATTCAGATCTGTCATCAGCTCGGACACTCAAATGCAGTGGTGGAAAATGTACTCACATTTTGTACTTAAGTAAAAGAATCAATACTGCATTGTAGAAATACTCTGTTACAAGTAAAAGTCCGGTATTCAAAATGTACTTGAGTAAAAGTTAAGTATTTGCATTAAAATATACTTAAGTACTGAAAGTAAAAGTACTCATTTTGCAGAATGTCCCATTTCACAAGTTTCTAAATGTATGGAAATGCTTTGAAAATGTTGTGAGCTTGTAGATCGGCTATTTTCAAATAGCCTAGGTATATAGCAGCCTGAGTGATTAATGTATGTTTTGTAATGATAATCAAAATCTACAAAGTAACTAGTAACTAAAGTTTTCAAATAATTGTAGTACAAGTAGAGTAAAAGTACAATATTTGCCTTTGAGATGTAATGGAGTAGAAGTAAAAGTATTGGAAATTGGAAGTACTCCAGTAAAGTAAAAATACCTTAACATTTTACTTAAGTACAGTACTTGAGGAAATATACTTTACACCACTGCTCAAATGAAGTAAGCTTTTTAGAAAATGTCCCGGTAGTCAGTCACCGGAAAATCCACTAAAAGAAATACTGTAGGCCAACAATCAATACCAAAATCCCACCCTGTATATTATAAGAAACCCTTTCTACATAAGCCAAGTGAAGTTTATTTTTAAAGCGCATTTTGAAAACATCAATGAAAAAAAAAGATGCATTAAAAAAAAAATCTATTTTCCACCAGGAAAATGCCACTTGAATACATTATGTCAGATGATCAAGTGGGGAAACTTGGAAACCTGGATGCAACACGAATTGAACATAATTCAAAACAAGCCACAACTTAAGTTTGTGCGTGCTTATAAATGTACTGTATACGTTGGTGTTAATCAAACACGGTCTTGCAGTAGACTCTGTGGGTCTGTCTCTTTCCCTCCTCTCTCTCTCTGCCTTGCTCGGGCTTTCCATTGCTCTCTCTCTCTCCCTCGCTCTAATGCGATCGATCTCTCTCTCTCTCTCTCTTTCTCTCCCCCTTGCTCTCTCTCTCTCCCTTGCGATCGCTCTCTCTCTCATTCGCTCTGGCTCTCCATCACTCTCTCTCTCCCTCGCTCTCTCTCTCCCTCGCTCTGGCTGTCCCTTGCTCTTTATCTGTGTGTGTACTGTACATCAGCAGCAGACACTGTGTGTGGAAGAGAGGCAATACAAGGCAGAGGGCAGTAGGCTCGTCTCTATCGGAGATCTTTAGAAACTTCATCAATAACGACAAAATGTTGTAACAAAGAGGTTTGCTGAAAGCAGTTTTTTACATGCACAGATGATCAACTACTGCACAATGTAATAGAGTTGAACGACTGCAGCCGACAGGAGGGAATTGTAGTGTGGTGTTGATCCCATACACCGGATTGACAGCTTGCGCCCGATTGGCTAATCCCACTCCATAGTGTCACGGACACGTATCCCATAGCCTGGAAGGAAAGTGGGTCTGAGGTTATAAATTCACAAAAATAACATAGTTGTCAGTGACCGATGTGAAAAACAAGCAGGAATTTAGTTCCTTGGCTTACTGGCAGTTTGCACAAGAAATATGATGCTGATCTGTTTACTACTTTGTTAGATTAGCTGTGGACAGACAAACACACACACACACACACACACACACACACACACACACACACACACACACACACACACACACACACACACACACACACACACACACACACACACACACACACACACACACACACACACACACACACACACACACACACACAATATTTTTCGCTCCAGCTCGGCGGGGATAAAAAAATGTAGAGGGAAGACTTAATAAAAAGTGTTATACTATTCCAAAGCCTAGGGCAGCAATAGAGTAGACACAGTCACCCTTAGTGGTTAACCAGGACTGAGGAACAGACAGAAGTCATTGGTCAGAGGTTCTGAGAGGCCTGGAAGTGGAATAGGGGCAAAGGAGGTCAGACATATATTTTGATGCCAGCCCCATGAAGTGTTAAAAAAAATAATAAAACTAACAATAAAACTTGAACTCAATATGTACTGTATTTGACAGGCAGCCAGTAAAGAGAAGCCAGTATGGTCCCTTTTCCATAAGAATCGATTTAAAAAATTGATCAGAAGCTCTTTTATTGTAGGGTTAGAGGATTTCTTCTACTGTAAATGCTCAGCGTGAAACCTCATTATGCATGATTTGAAGAGTATATATAGTTTTTATGGCACAGAGTGATGCATTGTTATGGTAATGCTTAATATAAAGAGCATAGTGTGTTGGTGTTAACATTTCCAGATGTTGCAAACTGAGAGGGAAATGCCTTAATTGGCTGGTTGAGTCCTAGCATTGCCTGAATGCAGTGAAAGGCACTGGTGGGGAAATAATGGTGCTGTACTTTTCTTGGCAATATTCTGCATCTTCTACAATCCTCTGCTTTTATGGACATGGGAAGGGTTTACGTGATGATTAGAGCCAAGCAAATACCCCTCGCCTTCTCTCTGCTGTCCCCTGTTCTCAGTCCAAAATTCCTTCTGTGGGCATGGCAAATGAAACAGACCTGCGATACGGTGTGTCAGCAAGTCAAAACTTCACTTTGAATATAATCTCCTCCGACAACCTCTACCCCCCCAACCCCCACGTGAACAAACTTTCTACTACAGTGCTTGCAGTGCAGGCCTATGTCCTGACATTGCAGTGTGAATCTGGCCAAGCCATAACGTACTGTACTAATCCTTTCATTGTGAATTTCAATGTTTCCTCATCAGCCAGTACTTCAAATTCTACGTCAGGTCGTCAAATCTGTGTCGTTGTGGCCAGTGTGGAGATGGTGAATCAGCGTGAGAGAATTCATGTGGTTCAGTTGATGACAATTTAGGCAGGATGATAAAAAATATAAATGGAAAACCAGAAGTGCGTGTAAGGACGTGGCTCTATTGACATGCGCTGAACTCTGATTTGCTTTGGAAGAAGTTTAAGGGTGAGAGAGGAGCCATTACTGTCTTTCCCTTTTGTGGATTTGATACTATGGCAGAATATAACATTTCTGATAATTTTCTTGTCACAGATCAGATTCATTTCCGTGATATGTTTTGATGTTCAATTTGAAAATAGTTTTCCTCGACAATGTGTTGTTGGACACTGAGTGAAACAGACTTGAGGATGGAAACAGTGTGTGTACACGGACGTCCCATAATATCCTAATGTCAATAAGTCATGAATCACAGTTGTCCAAGCATTGAAGGACCATTCCAAATGTGTAAGAATTTAATTCAAGCTCATTCGGAGCAAGACATTTGAAACTTACCAAAATGACATGAAATGAAACAGAGACATTCTTTCCTAAGTGGTTCAAAAATAAAGTTGTATTCCAATTTCTTTCCTTCAACTGAGACACTGCTTGTTCAGTGAACCATGTTGGCGTGGCCTTTTTAAAGAACACATGTGACTGATGAGTTTAATGTCGCAGATGTTTCTTGTCCTGTCCTGTTATGAAACTCTCACTTTCCATTTAACTCTTTGTTTTCCTACAATGGCTCTCTCTCTTCTCTCATTTTGGTTGCACTTTTAACATTTTCCCTCTTGGCTCTCCCCGTCAGATGTGAATGAGTGTGAGGAGACCAACGGAGGATGTGAGGCCCTCTGCTGCAACACCATCGGGAGCTTCTACTGCAAGTGTCCCCCTGGACAGAAACTGAAGGACGATGGCAAAACCTGCCAAGGTGAGTCCTCTGCTAACCCACACAGTGAAACCCTCTGTTTTCTAATTGAATTCTGGGAGCGTAAAAATGGGCCCTTGTGTACTCTGCTCCTCCTGCCTGGAACTCTTTGTTGAACAAATTGAAACAGAGATGGCTCGTCTCCCTTGGAGAATTCCAAATGTATTTGAAGGGCATGAGATTATTAGGTGCTGGGTTTGCTTTACATTGCCAAACTCTATGTTCCATTGCTTTTCTACATTGATGCTTTGTTATTTTATTTGTGCTGTAACTGTATACAATTGCGGTTCTTTTCCCCATAACGTTTGTTTATGTGACCATTCCTTAGCTAGCACCCCTTTGACAAAAATACGTTTTGAATTGATTCAGTGATCTGGCTATGGTGCATACAGTCTCTGGCTCTGATTAGGAATTGCTTTATCTGTAGAAGAAAAGAGTGTTCGCAGTCTGCTGTAGCAATATCAGTGCTCACTGAAACCCTAACATCTACAGTACCTTGCATTTTCACTTTGGATGTTTTATTTTTAACCACTTGAACGTTTGGCAAAAATAGCCGATCTACAAGCTCACAACACATCGCGATGAGGTTGTAGATCAGCTATTTTTTTAGATATTATTTTAGAGGAAAAAACAGGAAGGGGCCTAGTATAGATCCCTTGGGAATACGGTCAACTAAGTATAGGGTTTAAGTGCTTAAACATATAAGGTCCAACTTTTTGTTGTTTCTGGTTAAGTAATCTTTATTAGTGGTCGGTTTAATCAGAATAATCTCTCCTTTGTTTGATAGCTGAGCGTAGAGGAGATGTCAGAGAGCCTGTGAGAGGTCTCATTCAGGTTATGGTTATTAGAACAGAAAGTTGTCACAGCTGGATTTCACAGCATTCTTTACTCTGCTACTGATGTCTAATGGGAAAAAACATCTTCTCACAGCAGCAAACTCGTAATTGCTTGTAATTTGCCAGCATTTACAGAAGCTATGGAAGCTGCATAGCAGCAGAGATTGATGTGTATTCGAATGTTGGTAGTGCATGTATGATGCTATCTATAAAGAGCTGTTCACTGCATTCCTGTTGCATGACATACAGTACTGCATCCTGTAGATAGGAGAACCGCATGGATATAGCTGGAGTCCAGGCAGAGTCTATGCTATATATACTTAACCAACACAGAATGAATTCCTACAATCACTTATTATAAGTGAATAGAATAAGCACATTTGCGGCATTGGGCCGTAGGAAAGCAAATTTTCTACTCTGTGTGAATCCAATCCTTGGCATGTATACTATATTTTTTCCCCAATCAAAGACATCTGCTCTGGGATGTTGAATTGTCTATATTCCTGGCCTGGGCAAAGAACGAAGTTCGACGAATAAATGCATCTTTTGTTCAGTGTTTAAAAAAAAAACAGAGAGAGAAAAGGCTTGTATACAAAAACTTGAATTTACAATAGAATCCCTGTTGGAACATACCCCAGATATAAGCTCCCGGTCTTATTCTTGGCTGGCTCTTGTTATGAATGAGCGGTGTTGCTTTGAATGGCATCGATAGCAGAGGTGGGGGCCAACAGTAACTGTTGTCACGCCCAGTGGGGTACAGCAGTTTCAACGCTCTGGACGTTCAGGCCTAATTAATATTATATGCCAGAAAATCACTGCCATGAAGGTGAAGGTGACAGCGCTTGGCACCTTCATGGTACAGAAGTATAGGTGTGTGTGTGTGTGTGTGTGTGTGTGTGTGTGTGTGTGTGTGTGTGTGTGTGTGTGTGTGTGTGTGTGTGTGTGTGTGTGTGTGTGTGTGTGTGTGTGTGTGTGTGTGTGTGTGTGTGTGTGTGTGTGTGTGTGTGTGTGTGTGTGTCATTAAAGGTCATTAAATACCAACCACTTCTACATACCATCTCAGAGCTGGGCTATACTGTAGGTGCAGACTATTTGTTTTTATATTTGGCAGCCTAGGACATACCCACAGACTGGTTGTTAGAGGGTTCCAACACCTTGGGATGCCCAAAAAGGAGGCAAAGAGGCTGGCAAAGTATTGTGCTGTCTCAGCTATAATTGGCGGCCGCCACGTATGGCGGAGAAGCTGCTACTTATACCCATAGAGTACTGAGTGACATGCTTATTGTAACATGAAGACATATGCCATTATTTTGTGAATGTAACTTTACTGCACCTTTAATATTTATGTCCTTGTATGATCTCCTTTGTGTGGACAAAAATAAATGGTTAAAATGTGAGAGAGAGAGATTATGAGAGAGAGAGAGAGAGAGAGAGAGAGAGAGAGAGAGAGAGAGAGAGAGAGAGAGAGAGAGAGAGAGAGAGAGAGAGAGAGAGAGAGAGAGAGAGAGAGAGAGAGAGAGAGAGAGAGAGAGAGAGAGAGAGAGAGAGAGAGAGAGAGACACGCACGCACGCACGCACACACAGACACACTGAGGGAGAAAGAGAGACAGACAAGAGAGAGTGACACAGAGAGAGAGAGAGGCAGAGAGAGAGAGAGAGAGAGAGAGAGAGAGAGAGAGAGGCAGTTTATGCAGGCTAATAGCATTGCAGCTGCTTTTCCAAAACCAACAGGTAATGCTCTTTTTAACAGTGAAGTCAGAGGCAGGCAGTTACAGTCGAGGTCTTTTAAGGAAACTGTCTCTCCCGTAATGGGGACTCATTTTGTTCTGGTATCCCATCAGGCATCGCATTTGCACATTATGGTTTTACTTTACCAGTATCAACTACTTGCCAATCCTTTGTCTCGTTCTATGCTTAACTTTGCGCTCTCCGCTCTCCTCTTTATCTGGCTGGCATTGTACACATCTGTTAGAATTTTCCATGCCTGCCCGATATGTGAGTTAGATAGAGAGTACCTGGATGTACAGTATGTGAGAGAAAATAATACAAAAGCAAAATCCTTTATGACCTTTTATATGGTTTGTCTGGGCTTGAGGTTTCTACAGATAGTTCAGGTGTGATGTAGCGACTATAGTTTTATGTTACGGAGCAGAAATCTGTTTTATGTTGCCAGGGGTCTTTTATGGGACATTTTTGTGCACAGGCTGTGGCCGTGTTCTTGCCCGTGAACGAGCCTGGTTCTTCTTGAGGTCCACAAAGTGCTGTCATGGTCCAGCCACCAGGGTTTGAATGTACAGTATATGTTGGCAACAGATTAGAGAGCACAGCAGCAGCGCTCCTGACCTGAGTAGATGGGTTCGCTTCAAGACCCATTCCATTCTCAAATGTTTGGATTCTAAATATCATATTCTACCTTTGGCACTTATCAGATTTGGCTTTACTGTTGTGATGGCTGTGGTTTTGGCGGCATTTGATTTCAATATCAAAAGAAAAGCATAGACACACTAAATCACCCGGCCTGTTCAC